>NC_058518.1:92294998-92926248 GCF_904849725.1 Hordeum vulgare subsp. vulgare
GAACTTGGGAGACAAGCCAGAGGAGCGCCAGGGACCCCACAAGCCCCCACCCCACGGCCAGGGGGGCCGCGCCATCCAGGCTTGTTGGCCCCCTGGAGGTCCCCTGGCCTAGATCTTGTGCCTATATATTCCCAAATATTCCCAAAAAAATCAAGAGACGATCGCAATTGCTTTTCCGCCGCCGCAAGATTATGTCTCCGCAAGATCCCATCTGGGGCACGTCCTGGTGCCCTGTCGGAGGGGGGATTCGTATACGGGGAGCTTCTTCATCAACACCATGACCTCTCCGATGATGCGTGAGTAGTTCACCATAGACCTACGGGTCCATTGCTAGTAACTAGATGGCTTCTTCTCTCTCTCTTGGATCTTCAATACAAAGTTCTCCATGATCTTCATGGAGATCTATCCGATGTAATCTCCTATTGCGGTGTGTTTGTCGAGATCCGATGAATTGTGGATTTATGATCAGGTTATCTACAAATCTTATTTGAGTTTCTTCTGATCTCTCTTATGCATGATTTCATATCCTTGTAATTCTCTTCAAGTTGTGGGTTTTGTCTCGCCAACTAGATCTATGATTCTTGCAATGGGAGAAGTGCTTGGTTTTGGTTTCACACCGTGCGGTGACCTCACCTAGTGACAGAAGGGGTAGAGAGGCACGCATCGTGTTGTTGCCATCAAGGGTAAAATGATGGGGTTTTCATCATTGGTTTGAGATTATCTCTCTACATCATGTCATCTTGCTTAAAGCGTTACTTTGTTCGTCATGAACTCAATACACTAGATGCATGGTGGATAGCGGTCGATGTGTGGTGTAATAGTAGTAGATGCAGAAAGTATCGGTCTACTTGTCTCGGACGTGATGCCTATATGCATGATCATTGCCTTAGATATCGTCATGACTTTGCGCGGTTCTATCAATTGCTCGACAGTAATTTGTTCACCCACCATGATATTTGCTATTATGAGAGAAGCCTCTAGTGAACACTATGGCCCCCAGGGTCTACTCCACACCATATTTTTAGCCTTACACTTTTTACTTCGTTGCTCTTTCCGCCTTCATATCGCACTTTGCAAACAATCTTGAAGGGATTGACAACCCCTTTGAAGCGTTGGGTGCAAGCTTGTTTGTGTTTGCGCACGTACTTTGGACTTGACGAGGCCCTCCTTCTGGATCGATACCTTAGTTCTCAAATTGAGGGAAATACTTACTGCTCCTGTGCTGCATCACCCTTTCCTCTTCAAGGGAAAAACCGACGCAAACCAGAGAATTAACAAGAAGAATTCCTAAGCTCCAGGGAAGGACTTTTGTTGCCGTAGCAGAAGAATTTCTGGCGCCATTGCCGGGGAGGAAGATCAAGTCAAGAACTCATCCAAGTAGGTGTCGCAAACTCATCTCTTGCATTTACTTTGTTTGCGAGTTGCCTCTCGTTTTCCTCTCCCCCACTTCACCAATTTTCCTTTTTCGTTCGCCTTTTCGTTCACCCTTTTCGTTCGCCCTTTTTCTCGCGTGCTTTTTGTTTGCTTGTGTGCTTGCTTGCTTGCTGAAGTCACCATGAGCGAAAACACCAAACTTTGTGACTTCTCGAATACTAATAATAATGATTTTATTAGTACTCCGATTGTTCCCGCCACTAGTGCGGAGTCATACGAAATCAATGCCGCTTTGCTGAATCTTGTTATGAAAGAGCAATTCTCTGGCCTTCCTAGTGAAGATGTCGCATCCCATCTCAATACCTTCATTGAGCTTTGCGATATGCAAAAGAAAAAAGATGTGGATAATGACGTGATTAAATTGAAGCTTTTTTCCCTTCTCGTTGTGAGATCGCGCAAAAACTTGGTTTTCTTCTTTGCCCAAAAATAGTACCGATTCTTGGGATAAGTGCAAAGATGCTTATATATCCAAGTATTTTCCGCCGGCTAAGATCATCTCTTTCCAAAATGATATCATGAATTTCAAGCAACTTGATCATGAACATGTTGCACAAGCTTGGGAGAGAATGAAATTAATGATTAGAAATTGTCCCGCTCATGGCTTGAGTCTTTGGATGATTATCCAAATCTTTTACGCTGGCTTGAATTTCGCTTCTAGAAATATCTTGGACTCCGCCTTAGGTGGAACGTTCATGGAAATCATGTTAGGAGAAGCCACAAAGATCTTAGAGAACATCATGACGAACTACTCTCAGTGGCACACTGAAAGGTCACCTACTAGTAAGAAGGTACACGCTATAGAAGAAATTAACTCGTTGAGTGCTAAGATGGATGAGTTAATGAATTTGGTTGCTAGTAGAACTGCTCCTTTGGATCCTAATGATATGCCTTTGTCTTCTTTGATTGAGAGTAGCAATGCTAGCTTGGACGTTAATTTTGTTGGTAGGAATAACTTTGGCAACAACAATGCCTTTAGAGGAAACTATGTTCCTAGGCCTTTTCCTAGTAACTCCTCTAATAACTTTGGCAACTCCTACAACAATACTCATGGAAATTACAATAGATTACCCTGTCAACTAGAGAGTAATATCAAAGAGTTCATCAACTCTCAAAAGATTTTCAATGCATCCATAGAGGAAAAACTACTCAAAATTGACAATTTGGCTAAGAGTGTTGATAGGATTTCTTGTGATGTTGATGCTTTGAAAGTTATATGTGCTCCTCCCAAAATCAACATGGATGAAACTTTGAAAGCTATGCATGTTTCCATGATTGAGAGCCAAGAAGGAACCGCCCAAATTCGTGCTAGACATGAATGGCTTAAAAAGGCGTGTTCTCGTGATGAGAATCACGAAGATCTTAAAGTGCTTGGTGTGACTCCCATTGAATCTTTGTTTTCTTGTGTCAAGCCTAATGATTATGGGGATGGATATGAATCCACTTTGGTTGAAAAGTGCCCCAAGGATTCGGAGTCCATCTGTCTTGATGCTAAAAGCATTAAAAGTGGAGTAGAAGACATTAAAACTTTGAGTAGTAATGAAATAACTACCATGGATTTCAAGGAATTCAATTATGATAGTTTCTCCTTGATTGAATGCATTTGTTTGATGCAATCCATGTTGAACTCTCCACATGCTTATAGCCAAAACAAAGCCTTTACCGATCATATCGTCGAAGCTATGATTAAAGCTCTTGAAGAGAAACTTGAATTGGAAGTCTCTATCCCTAGAAAGCTTCATGATGAGTGGGAACCTACCATCAAAATCAAAATCAAAAACTATGAGTGCAATGCTTTGTGAGATTTGGGTGCTAGTGTTTCTGCGATCCAAAAAGTCTTTATGTGATGTTCTGGGTTTTAATGAGATTGAAGAGTGTTCTCTTAATTTGCATCTTGCTGATTCTACTATCAAGAAACCCATGGGAAGGATCAATGATGTTCTTATTATTGCAAATAGGAACTATGTACGTGTGGATTTCATTGTACTTGACATTGATTGCAATCCTACATGCCCTATTATTCTTGGTAAACCTTTCCTAAGGACTATTGGTGCTATCATCAATATGAAGGAAGGGAATATTAGATTTCAATTTACTCTAAGGAAGGGCATGGAACACTTTCCTAGAAAGAAAATAAGATTGCCTTATGAATCCATGATGAGGGCCACTTATGGTTTGAGCACCAAAGACGACGATACGTGATTCTATCGCTCCTATGCCTAGCTAAGGGCGTTAAACAATAGCGCTTGTTGGGAGGCAACCAATGAATTTATCTTTTTCTTTCTGTTTTGTTGCGTCCACACTTTCATAATTCTGTTTTGATTCTGTTTTTTGTGTTTGAGCCAAGCAAAACCTTTATGACTAGTCTTGGTAATGGTTGTTTGATCCTGCTGGAAAAAGACAGAAACTTTCTGCTCACTAGATGATTTTTCATTTTTATTCAGAAAGAGATTTTGAGTTGATTCTTTTTTATTCTGATTGACATGCTTTTTCCCCAGACCTTCGTAATTTTTCAGATTTTCGGAGGTACCATAAGTATACGAAGTATACAGATTGCTACAGACTGGTCTGTTTTTGACAGATTCTGTTTTTGTTGAGTTGGTTGCTTGTTTTGATGAAACTATGGTTAGTATCGGGGGGTACTAGCCAGGGAAAAGTGATAATACAGTAGCCCATCATCAATATAGATGGAATTCAAGTTTCTACAGTACCAAAAGAAGTGGTAGTTTGTTTTCTTGTACTAATGTTATCACAAGTTCCTGTTTAAGTTTTGTGTTGTGAAGTTTTCAAGTTTTGGGTGACGTTCTCATGGACAAAGAGATAAGGAGTGGAAAGAGATCAAGCTTGGGGATGCCCAAGGCATCCCAATCCAAATTCAAGGACACCAAAAAGCCTAAGCTTGGGGATGCCCCGGGAAGGCATCCCCTCTTTCGTCTTCAATCCATCGGTAACATTACTTGGAGCTATATTTTTATTCACCACATGATATGTGTTTTGCTTGGAGTGTCTTGTATCTTAGGAGTCTTTTCTTTTTGTTGTGTCACAATCATCCTTGCTGCACACCTTTTTGAGAGAGAGATACATGCACTCATCTTGATTTTTGCTAGAATGCTCATAGTGCTTCACTTATATCTTTTGAGCTAGATACTTTTGCTCTAGTGCTTTACTTATATCTTTTGAGCTAGATACTTCCGCTCTAGTTCTTCACTTATATCTTTTGCACTAGATACTTTTGATCTTGTGCTTCACTTATATCTTTAGAGCACGGAGGTGCGTGATTTGGTAGTTGGCTTATGCTATGAAAGTAGTCCTAAATGTGCTAGGTACCCAAAGAGGATGCAAAAACCTCCATCTTCATGTGCATTGAGTAGTAAGAGAAGTTTCGATTCCTCTCAATTAGTTTTGAGACGTGGATTCGATAATATTGAGAGTTATGTTAGTAGGGTGTTGTGAATCTAGAGATACTTTTGTTGAAGTTAGTGATTCCCGTAGCATGCACGTATGGTGAACCGCTATGTTAGGAAGTTGGAGCATAATTGATCTATTGATTGTCATCCTTTGTGTTGAGGTCGGGATCACGCGATGGTTTACACCTACCAACCCTTCCCCTCGGAGTATGAGTTTAGCACTTTGTTTTGATTACTAATAAAAACTTTCGCAATAAGTATGTGAGTTCTTCATGACTAATGTGAGCCCATGGTATAGATGCACTTTCACCTTCCACCATTGCTAGCCTAGTGCCGCGCAATTCTCGCCGGTGCACAAACCCACCAAATTCCTTCCTCAAAACAGCCACCATACCTACCTACTATGGCATTTTCATAGCCATTCCGAGATATATTGCCATGCAACTCCCACCGTTCCGTCTCATGACTTGTGCCGTCACTCTCATATTGCCGTTGCATGATCGTAAGATAGCTAGCGAGATGTTTCAACGTCATACGCCATGCTAGATCGTTGCACATCCCCGGTACACTGCCAGAGGCATTTCCTATGGAGTCATCATCATTGTGATCTTTGAGCTTTGAGTAAATAAAAAGTGTGATGATCATCATTATTAGAGCATTGTCCCATGTGAGGAAATAAAAAAAGAGGCCAAAGAGCCCAAAAAAAGAAAAAAGAAAAAAGAGAGGCCTAAGAGCCCAAATAAAAAAAAGAGAGAAACAAGAGAAGGGACAATGCTACTATCTTTTTCCACACTTGTGCTTCATGTTAGCACCATGTTCTTCATGATTGAGAGCTTCTTGCTTTGTCACTACGATATGCTAGTGGGAATCTTCGTTTTATAACTTGGCTTGTATATTCCAATGATGGGCTTCCTCAAAATTGCCCTAGGTCTTCGTGAGCAAGCAAGTTGGATGCACACCCACTAGTTTTCCTCTTGAGCTTTCACATACTTATAGCTCTAGTGCATCCTTTGTATGGCAATCCCTACTCATTCACATTGATATCTATTAATGGGCATCTCCATAGCCTATTGATACGCCGATTTAATGTGACCATCTCCTCCTTTTTGTCTCACAACCACAAACCCCACTCTATTCCACCTATAGTGCTATATCCATGGCTCGCATTCATGTATTGCGTGATAGTTATAAAAGGTTTGAGAAAGTAAGAGTGCGAAAACAATTACTTGGCCAATTCCGGGGTTGTGCATGATTTACATTAGTTGTGTGAGGATGATGGAGCATAGCCAGACTATATGATTTTGTAGGGATAACTTTCTTTGGCCTTGTTCTTTTGAAAGTTCATGATTACTTTGCTAGTTTGCTTGAAGTATTACTGTTTTCATGTCAATAGCAAACTATTGTTTTGAATTTTACGGATTTGAACATTCATGCCACGTGAAAGAAGTTGCAAAGGAAAACTATGCTAGGTAGCATTCCACATCAAAAATTCATTCTTTATCACTTCCCTACTCGAGGACGAGCAGGAGTTAAGCTTGGGGATGCTTGATACGTCTCCAATGTATCTATAATTTTTGATGGTTTCATGCTATTATCTTGTCAAACTTTGGATGTTTTGCATGCTTTTGATTTATTTTCTGGGACTAACTTATTAACTCAGTGCCAAGTGCTAGTTACTGTTTTGAAACGGAGTCCGAACGGAAGAAAATCCCTGAAAAGATTTTTTTTGGAACGGAAGAAGATCGGAGAACTTGGGAGCCAAGCAAGAGGAGCGCCAGGGGCCCCACAAGCCCCCACCCCGCGGCCAGGGGGGCCGCGCCATCCAGGCTTGTGGGCCCCCTGGAGGTCCCCTGACCTAGATCTTGCGCATATATATTCCCAAATATTCCCAAAAAAATCAAGAGACGATTGCAATTGCTTTTCCGCTGCCGCAAGCTTCTGTCTCCGCAAGATCTCATCTCGGGCATGTCCTGGTGCCCTGCCGGAGGAGGGATTCAGATATAGAGAGCTTCTTCATCAACACCATGACCTCTCCGATGATGCGTGAGTAGTTCACCATAGACCTACGGGTCCATTGCTAGTAACTAGATGGCTTCTTCTCTCTCTCTTGGATCTTCAATACAAAGTTCTCCATGATCTTCATGGAGATCTATCCGATGTAATCTCCTATTGCGGTGTGTTTGTCGAGATCCGATGAATTGTGGATTTATGATCAGATTATCTATGAATCTTATTTGAGTTTCTTCTGATCTCTCTTATGCATGATTTCATATCCTTGTAATTCTCTTCAAGTTGTGGGTTTTGTCTCGCCAACTAGATCTATGATTCTTGCAATGGGAGAAGTGCTTGGTTTTGGTTTCACACCGTGCGGTGACCTCACCCAGTGACAGAAGGGGTAGCGAGGCACGCATCGTGTTGTTGCCATCAAGGGTAAAATGATGGGGTTTTCATCATTGGTTTGAGATTATCTCTCTACATCATGTCATCTTGCTTAAAGCGTTACTTTGTTCGTCATGAACTCAATACACTAGATGCATGGTGGATAGCGGTCGATGTGTGGTGTAATAGTAGTAGATGCAGAAAGTATCGGTCTACTTGTCTCGGACGTGATGCCTATATGCATGATCATTGCCTTAGATATCGTCATGACTTTGCGCGGTTCTATCAATTGCTCGACAGTAATTTGTTCACCCACCATGATATTTGCTATTATGAGAGAAGCCTCTAGTGAACACTATGGCCCCCAGGGTCTACTCCACACCATATTTTCAGCCTTACACTTTTTACTTCGTTGCTCTTTCCGCCTTCAGGTCTCACTTTGCAAACAATCTTGAAGGGATTGACAACCCCTTTGAAGCGTTGGGTGCAAGCTTGTTTGTGTTTGCGCAGGTACTTTGGACTTGACGAGGCCCTCCTTCTGGATCGATACCTTGGTTCTCAAAGTGCGGGAAATACTTACTGCTCTTATGCTGCATCACCCTTTCCTCTTCAAGGGAAAAACCGACGCAAACCAGAGAAGTAACAAGAAGAATTCCTAAGCGCCAGGGAAGGACTTTTCTTGCCGTAGCAGAGGCCCCTGGCCCCCTTCTGGCCCATCTTTGGTGATCCGGAAGCTTCTGTTTGGCTGATTTTTTATATTTTTTCTGGATTTTTTTGGGCTTCGGAAAATTGGGTAAAAGCCCCTGCAAAATAGACATCAGCAGACAGAAACTGGCACTGGGTGCACTGAGTTAGTAGGTTAGTCCAAATATGTGTAAAATGATATAAAAGTGTAGCAACACATATAACAATGTCACCCAAAAGATCATGGAACAAGCAGAAATTATAGATACATTTGGGACGTATCAGGGAGTGAATAGGCAACTAACATTTTGTAAGCTTTTCTTAAACGAATTAAATTTAGCAACAAATAGGTTGTCTAGATATGCAAGTAAGTGAGAAACCTATATGATGCTAGCAATATGAATAACAAGTAAATAACAAATACAAGTGAAGGTAAGAAGTGACCGCAAGTGGAACTAATGAAGACGAGGATGTGTTTGTGAAGTTCCTTCCCTTTGAGGGGAAGTACGTCTCCGTTGGAGTGGTGTGGAGGCACACTATTCCCCAATATGCCACTAAGGCCACCGTATTCTCCTCACACCCTCATACAATGTGAGATGCCATGATTCGACTAGTGGTGCCCTTGAAGGCAGCGACCGAACCTTTGCAAACAAGGTTGGGGCAATCTCCACAACTGAATTGGAGGCTCCCAACGAGACCACGAAGCTTCACCACAATGGAATATGGCTTTGAGGTGACCTCTTCCATCTAGGGTGCTCAAACACCCAAGAGTAACAAGATCTGGGAGGGATTAATGGGGGGACAACTTTACTCTTGGTGGAAGTGTGGATCAAGGCCTTCTCATCCAAACCCTAGAGCATCAACAAGGATTGATGGCTAGGGAGAGAGATCGGGAAAGTTTGAGCTTGGGACGAGCAATGGAGCTTCGAGCAGGGAAAGGTGAGTTCTCCTCAGGGAAGGAGACCCCTATAGTGGGAGAAAATCTGTCCATTATACTTCCAACCGTCAGAGCTAAGCGGTAGAACCGTGCAGGGGCGGTACTTCCGCTTGTGCGAAAGTACCGGCCACCACAGGCAACGACACCCATTCGGAGAGGCGGTAGTTTCGTCTGGCGGTACTACCGTGAGGCTCCAAGCGGTACTTCCGCTTAACATTGACGCTAGGGGCACCAATGCCAGACCAATAAATAAGCGGAAGTTGGAGCGGTAGGGGAGGGCGGCTGTACTGCTGGAGCGGTACTACTGCTCCCCCTCAAGTGGTATTTCCGCTCAAAAATTAAAAGGGCCCTGACGATACCATACGCAAAATATAAGCGGCAATGAGACCAGCCCTGGAGGGTGCAATACCACTCGAGCGGTACTACCGCTCCCTAGAGCGGTACTTATGCTCATACAATATCTAGGCATATGAGGAAGGCTCCATTGCTGAGGGAAATGGATGGGGTGCAAGAGTGTGATAGATTGTTCCACCCAACCTTTCCAAACATGGATCCCCTCTTGATAGTACAGGTTTATCTCTAACTCAAGTCCACCGACACTAAATCGATAGCTCAGCACCGTCTTCTCTTTCAACAACAGAGGGGAATATAACCGTCTCGTGCCACCTGATAATTCTATAAAAGTTCAGTGCACATGATTAGTCCACAAGGGGCATCCCCATCAACCACCAAAACTAGTTAGGATAAATTGTGATCTTACAATCTCTCCCTTTTTGGTGGCTTGAGTACAATACAGGATTTGCCATAATATGAATAAACTAGAAGATATAGGCATTCTCAATATCTTACAAATATAGATAGGTCCCCCCTAGATCTGTGCTTTATTTGAGTATGCTTTTGGAATGCAAAAAGTACACATTAGGAATAACACTCCTCCTATATTTATAGACACGGTCATATACTTGCATAAACAGAAAATGCGAGTTAAGCATGGATGCAAGTATAGGAAATATGAACTCATATAATCACTAAAGTAAACATAAGATAATAGGGAAGATAGCATATGTCTTACACCATACTTTAGTTCACACAAGTCATGGTAACACAAACCAAAGCAACCAAATAAAATGAGTTCACAAGAGGAGATAGCAAATAAACAATAAAGCAATCGTGACTCGGCAAATCCAGCTTAAGCTAAACACTATCTCCCCCTTTGGCATCGACACACCAAAAGGGGCAGATAGGACGATAAGAAGCAGAAATGATGGTAAGCTCGGTACTCCCCGTCATCATCACCCTGTGACTCGTCTCAAGCAGCAGACACCTCTTCCTTAGACTCAGTCCACTAACAGTTTGCCTTGATCCATTCCTCCTCATCAGTGATCTTGGCCTCTAATCTGTTCTGGACATCAAGGCCAATCTTCCTGATGATAAGCTTGTCGCGACTCCGTGCCTTCTTGGCGTCAACATGTGCCTTATACTGTCCCTTAGCCTGAAAGTAGAAGAGATCCTTCATCTTCTTCCTTAGCTTGGATGCCCAAGATGGTTCAGTCTCAGATCTGGGTACAAACTTGTAGTCAGGCTCGGGCTCATTATCTGAGTCTGTGGGAGCAATCTCAGGAACAACAGGTGGAATCCCCCAATTTTCCTTCACACAGAGCTTGAGAACACCATGATGAACCATGTGGTCAGTGACCAAAAGCTCAATAGGAAAGGTAGCATTCCAAGTATCCTCAATCAGCTTGTACAGATATGGGCCATAGATGGGCACTTTGTTTTTGTCAAGAACTACGGAACGTAGCTCCATCCACATAATGTGGGAAATATCCAAAGTGGGCCGGCAGCCTCGCTCCTTTATGCAAAGAAGTAATAGGTTCTCAAGATAAGAATGCACCTGGTCTTTGTTGCTAACCCGAGGAAATAGAGTGGTGCGGAAAATCCTGTGCATGATGTCCAGAAAGGGAATGAGCTCAGTGCAATCTCCCTTAGCAGTCTTCACAACCCTGGAGTGAAGGATAAGCTTGGACTTTTGAATAGTAGCAACACCCTCAATATATGGCCTCGGTCCAATAGGCTCATCGGGGCCACGATCAATGTAGCCCAGAGAGTTGAGGAAGGTCTTCCAGTCGGAGTGCAGCACACGACCACGAGTCATGCATGTCACGCACCTCTCATCATCCTCGTGAAAGTGGACTGTGGCATAAAATTGAGCCACAATCTCGCTGTCAAAGTCCTTGTTGAAGATGATAATTGGACCAAGACTCCACTGCTCATAAAGAGCATGAGCTTTAAAAAATATGCAGTATGAGGCTGGGAAGTCATGTGCCCTATATCAATGCTCTTGGCCTCCACAAAGAGATTGGTCCTTGTCTTGATGATCTTGGAATAAATAAGAGACTGAGCCTTGTTCCACAACGGACGCCCAGCAAGAGCCTCAGCCTGAGGAACACAATAAGGATCCTGCTTACGAAAAGCCACAAACTCCTCTTGAGTCATATCTTGAGGCTCTTTGGGACCCTTCTTCTTGCAGATTGCCTCCTTTCCAGACTACTTCTATGGTTGAGTACTAGAACCAGCCGCTGCCTCATCAGAAGCGCAGGACTCTTGGAGCCACGACAAGGCT
The DNA here is from genome assembly GCF_904849725.1 of Hordeum vulgare subsp. vulgare. Classification (NCBI taxonomy): domain Eukaryota; kingdom Viridiplantae; phylum Streptophyta; class Magnoliopsida; order Poales; family Poaceae; genus Hordeum; species Hordeum vulgare. The sequence goes on from NC_058518.1 coordinate 92,306,460, forward strand.
TCACGTGACGAGCAACCGGAGGAGAGATACCATCACCTCTAACTGACAAGAAGATTGATAAGAAAAACATGTGTAAAAGGACTGCCTAAGTCAAAGAATCAATACAAAGAGTAGATAGATGCACATGAAAAATATCGGTGATGGTGCCCGGGTGGTAGTACCGCTGGTTCAGGAGCGGTACTTCCGCCGCAGCGGTAGTACCAATCGATCACGGGCGGTAGTACCATTCGGATGGTAGACAACTGCCACGACAAAGGAGACGGCAGTGCTCGAGCTCTAGTCCCCAATTTTCCAATACTTCTCTCTAAACCATTCCTAATAGTATCCATCCAACATCCTTAGCATTCCATGAAAAAGTAATATAGACATGGAATCCTCATGCATTTCCCTAGATCAAGATCCAAAAATAAGACCACAAATATAGGGGATCAAGGGCAGTACCGGAGTCCATGACACGAGGGAGACGGGGGGAGAGATCCCACAAGATGAAAAAGTGGAGCGCGACACAGAATGGGAGATCCCGAGTAGGCCTCCGACAGTGCCCTTGGTTGCCACATAGAGAGAGTCGAGGGGAGGGGAAGTGAATGGGTATGGGGGAGTTAGGACCCCCATGCACATTACTTGAACAGCCCACGGACTCCTCGAGGCGATAGTACCATCGCCCCGCACGGTAGTACCGCTTGAGCGATAGTACCGGAGTTATAGAGGTAGTACCGCCTGCAACCAATAAACCAACCACAACAACCAGCAAAATGAGTCCTGTCAGATTACGCAGTGGAGAGAAAGATGACACGCAAGAACTTGTAAGTTTATAAGAAGGCACTCCAATACAAAAGAGTTCAAAACAAGAGGAGAAGCAAATTTTGTAGTGACCTTGCATAAACCAACAAAAACCTCATTCGGAGGGGGGCGATGGCCGGAGCCACATATGTTTGAGTTAGTTGGTATGGCGCCGCAAAGATTTTAACCTTGGGCCCATGACCAAAGTTCGTCTTTGAGGCACAATTGTCATCGAAGATGACTAGTGTGAAAGATTTGGTCGATTTATGCATAATAGGGGGAGGGGGAGTTAATTGAGAGAACAACACCCCCCTAAATTCATGCCTACATCTGAACAAGATAGTACGATGAGAGTGGTAGGTGTGCCTAATTTCAGTTCACATTGCTCAAATCAATGATATTTAGCTTATGCCATAACACATGAAATCTTGCTTCATTTAATGGCTTTGTGAAAATGTTTGCAAGTTGATCATTAGTGTTAAGGTAAATGAGGTCAATTTGCCCATGCTTGATATGATCAAAGATGAAATGGTGACGAATACTAATGTGCTTTGTCTTGCAGTGTTGAACCAGGTTGTTGGAGATCGAGATTGCACGTACATTATCACAATAAAGAGGCACTTTGTCACAAGTGATACTGTAATCCTTTAAAGTTTTCCTCATCCAAAGCAACTAAGCACATCAACTTGCAGCAGCGACAGACTTGGCCTCGGTGGACGAGAGAGAAACACAGTTTCATTTCTTGGAAGACCAACTTACCACAAAGCGACCAAGAAATTGGAAACCTCCGGAAGTTGACTTCCTCTCCACACGGTCTCCCCCAATCCGAATCCGATTATCCTATGAGATCAAATGAAGCACCTTTGGGATACCATAATCCAAAGTTTGGGGTATGAGCCAAATATCGAAAGATTCGCTTGACAGCCACATAGTGACTTTCCTTAGGTGCAGATTGAAACAGTGCACAAATTCACACACTCAACATAATATCTGGTCTATATGCACAAAGGTAAAGCAAAGATCCAATCATAAAGTGATATACATTTTGATCCACAGCTTAACCATTGGGATCAGGGTCAAGATGGCAGTTGAGAGGCATGGGAGTGTTTGCCTTGGCTGGATTGAGATCATCCATCTTCAACCTCTTGAGCATGTCTTGAGTATATTTTGCTTGATTGATGAAGGTTCCTTGACTTCGTTGCTTGATCGAATCCAAGGAAAAACTTAAACTCTCCCATCATAGACATCTCAAATTCTTTGGTCATTAGTGCGGCAAACTCTTCATTAAAAGCTTTGTTAGGAGAACCAAAGTTAATATCATCAGTGTATAGTTGGTATATGAACAAACTCCCTTTGACCTTCTTATTAAAAAAGAGTGGGGTCGATTTTCCCAATTTCAAACCCACAATCATGTAACATCCCAGTAAGGTGCTCATACCATGCTCATGGGGCTTGGTTAAGGCCATAGAGTGCCTTATCGAGAACGTAAACGTGATTGGGGGATTTGGGATCCTCGAACCTCGGGGGTTGCTTGACATATACCAACTCATTAAGGGAACCATTAAGAAATGCACTCTTCACATCCATTTGATATAATTTGAAGTTATGATATGAAGAAAATGCAAGCAACATGCGAATAGATTCAAGGCTAGCAATAGGAGCGAAGGTTTCACCATAGTCGATACCCTAGACTTGGGAGTAGCCTTGTGCTACCAATCTTGCCTTGTTACGAATGACGATACCGTTTGCATCTTTCTTGTTATTAAAGATCCACTTTGTTCCAATGACATTGTGGTTCTCCTTTGGTCTTGGCACCCATTGCCACACTTTGTTGCACTCGAAGTTGTTGAGTTCTTCATGCATGGCTTCAACCCAGTCCATGTCTTCGAGCGCCTCTTCTACCTTTACTGGTTCAATGCAAGAAACAAACACATGATGAGAACTAAAGTTTGTTAACTGACGGCGAGTGGTTACCCCTCTCATCAAGCTACCGTAGACATTCTCTAACACATGTGAATTCTATATGATCTTGGGAGCATCCCTGGCGGCACGTCTTTCTCGAATATCCTTAGGAGTAAGGTGAGGAGGAACTTTTTTGGGACCTTTACCGCCTTTGCGAGCTTGTTCTTGGTCTTGAGATTGGTATTTATCTTGAGCATGCCCTTGATCTTGAACTTGCTCAGAGGTGTGAGCTTGATCAAGGACATCACTTGGTGAAGCACTATCATGAGGTTCGTATTCTCCTTGATCTTGATCACAGGATTAAGGGCCTTCGGTTTGTTCTTCGGAAGCGTGTGGGTCTTGCGTTGGTGATGGCTCCACTTGAGTGGAACATTGTCCTTCTCCTTCTGCCACAAGGGGTTCCTCAATGGGTAGGAAGTGTCCCTCACCCATTCTTCTTATGGCTTGGGGAGGAATTTCATCACCTACATCACAAAGACCTCTTTGCTCCACTTGGGAGCCATTATTCCCATCAAACTCCACATTACATGTCTCCTCAATGAGTCCATTGGACTTGTTGAGGACATGGTAAACATGAGAGTTTGTAGCATAACCAACAAATATGCCCTCTTGTGCTCTAGGTTCAAATTTAGAAAAACAAGCACCTTTCTTAAGAATGAAACACTTACAACCGAACACCAGAAAGTACTTGAGGTTGTGCTTGTTACCGGTAAGAATTTCATAAGGAGTCTTGTTTAAGCCTTTGTGGAGGTAGATCCGATTAGATGCATGGCATGTAGTGTTGATGGATTCGGCCCAAAATTTATACGGAGATTTAAACTGTGCCATCACGGTTCTTGTCGCGTCCATCAACGTCCGGTTCTTCCTTTCCGCTACACCATTTTGTCGAGGGGTATATGGTGCGGAGTAATGATGCTTGATTCCCTTGTCACTCAGAAATTCATTTAAGGTGTAATTCTTGAACTCGGCGCCATTGTCACTTCTAATCATTAATATATTTGCTTCATGTTGATGTTGAACTTCATTGGCAAAGTCGATGATAGTTTGTTGGGTCCCACTCTTCCTCTTAAAGAAGTATACCCAAGTATATCTTGAGTAATCATCCACTATCACCAAGCGCTAATTTCTTCCCCCAAGACTATCAAAAGATGGTGGACCAAAGATATCCATGTGAAGGATCTCCAAGGGCCTTTTCGAGTATATGGTAGTCGTGGGGCGGTGAGCTGTCTCATGGAGCTTTCCTTCAATGTACACACCGCAAGCACGATCTCTGGCAAAACTCACATTTGTTAGTCCAAGAATGTGATCCCCTTTGAGGAGACTCTGCAAAGATCTCACATTGACATGGGCCAGCCAGCGATGCCAAAGCCATCCCACATCAACTTTAGCCATTAGGCAAGTCACGGTCTTAGTGGGTCGCTCTGAAAAGTTAACCACATAGAGACCATTCTCGACATGCCCAACAAAAGCTACTTTAAGAGTCTTGCTCCACAAAGAGCCACAGAGTCAATACCAAAGAATGTACTAAAACCCACGAGTGCAAGTTTATGAATGAAAGGTAAATTGTACACGAGGATCTCAACAAGCATGACCTTTTCATTGGTAAGTTCTCGAGAAATTACCACCCTGCCGAGACCCAATACCTTTGAAATTGCATCATCACCGAAGGAGACTTGGGTGGCCATGGACGGGTCGGGATGAACATCCACCACTAAGTCCTTGCTTCCGGTCATATGATTTGTCTCTTCGCTATCAAGCAACCATGACACTCCACCGGAAGCAAACTCCTGCATAATGTAACATCCCAAATTTTGGAATGTTAATAAAATTATTAGTTTGTTTGTTTGCTTGCTTGAGTGATTGAAACTTGAGTGAAAATTTGAAACTTTTAAAAACTTTTGATTGAGAGGGAATAAAATGACTTTCCCCTTCTCCGGTGAATTCAAATTCAATCATTTAAGAACAAAGAGAGAAGATGACATGACTTCTTCAACTATAAAGAATTTGAACGGAGATTTTGCATTTGAATTCTTTTGCATTTCTTTTTGTTTTCTTCGTGCAAGAAGTGCCGGGAAATAATTTCTTGCAAGCAAGAAAGAGAGGAGGAATATGACCCTCCAAAACCAGGGGCACTTTTGAAATATTTTGAGCCAAGAAAGCCAAAGTTTTATTGTGAAAATAATTGCCAAAAAGAAATAAAGCATTTAGGGGATTTTCTTAAAACCATTATTTTAAAAGTTTTTATTTTTGCCTTGGAAAAATGTTAATCGAGTAGAGGATATTTTTCTGAAAATATTGGTATATAATACCCTATATTAATTATTTATTTTGTTTCCTTTTTATTCCTTTTAGTTTCTGTTTTATTAAAAATCTAAAATCGGGAAGGTTTTTTTTAATTAGGAAAGCGCCTCCGGCGCTTTATAGCCGAATCGGCCCATACCTTTTTAGCCCGGGACCGAATCCCTTAGGATCCGGTCAACCGAGCCCTGCGCCCGCGTCCTCCTCTCCCTGCCAGTGGGGCCCGCGCCCGATCCCCACCCCGAGCCGGTCATCTCCTTCCTTCCTCGTCCCCTCCTTCCTTCTCCCAGCAGACCGAGCTCCCCCCTTCTCGGCGGATCTCTCTCCCCCGATCCCCTTCCCTGCCTCGCCTCCCCTAGCCCCTATTTAAGGCCGGCCCTCACCGCACCTCGCCCCTCCCCCGTAGCCTTCACTCCTCGCCGCCCCTGCACCCGAGCCCCCTGCTCGCCGGAGCCGAAACTCTAGAGGAGCCTCCTCGCCCTGCCTCGCCACCCTCGCCTCCACACACCCCCCGACGCCACCCATAACCTCGCCGCCACCCCCGCAACCCATTCCCCTCGCCACCCTCGCCGCCCCCATGCCACCGCGCCCCCCTCGTCGGAGTATCGGCCGCCACCAGAAGCTCCAGGAGCTCGAGCTCCTCTCCGCCACCACCGAACGAAGGAGGAGGAATTCCTCCACCTCGTGGACCCTCCAGACACCGCCAGAGATCACCGGAGCCGCTTCCCCGACCACCCTCCTCCTCGGCCATCGTCGGACTCCTCGCCGAAGTTGCTGCCACTATAAGCCACCACCCCACGTCTCCGTAGCCGTTGGATCCGGATTGTGCGCGTTAGATTATAACCTGCGTACCCCTTCGGTTTTTAGGTAAAAACCGAACGGTTTTTCTCCACTTGATTTTAGCTAGAGAACTTTTGATTACATAGTGGCCGTTTGTCAGTTTTCCCCGCAGCAAACACCCCTCCAACCAACCAGAACACGCCACGTACCCCCTCCCGTGCACTAGTTAGTTACTCTGTTTTTTCTGTTTAATTCAAAAACAGATAAAGTTCCAATTTTTTTGGTTCATAACTTTTGATCCCTAAGTCCAATGGAATTGATACTTTTTCCAGTAGATCACAATTTTTCTGTAGTTTCTAAAAACATATAATTTGTCTATGTTCGATATTTTCAAATTTGAATTAGATCAGATTTAGTATAAACCTTGTTTTAACTATTCCAGGAGTTTAAAAATAGCTTTTAATTTGATTCCTTTTGCTACTGATCACTAGTGATCTTATTTATCAGTGGTAAAAGTTTCAGATTTGTTTGAGTATTTTAGCTCATTGTTTCTTGTGAGACAATTTCTGTTCGACCTCTTTTAAGATTACGGCTAATTCCTTTTCTATAATTGCTTTTAAATTATTTTATTTTATATTTCAGAAAGATTATGTTTTGTTTCTGTTAGTTACCAGTAGGTTTGCAACAAGTTTTGATTTTTATTGTTATATGTTATCATGAAATCAATTCTAGTTCCCAAATAACTTGAAATTGGTTTCTCCACTGTTTCAAATTCCGTTTGGAAATACTTTCAAAAAGTTTTGTGAAAAATACTTTATTTTAAATTAGTTAAATTTATATCTTAGTTCCCTGTTATTATTTTCTGTTGGACAAAAAAAATTATTTAGTGTTTTATGTAGTAGAAGAGTCCTAGCTTTAGTGAAGTTTCTTTCGGATTCTTATTCGCTCTCTCTTTTGTTTTGATTGCTAGAATGATTGATAGTATGAGTGCTTATGTGAATGATATGTTTGTTATATAGATTTCATGGAGAGTGACGAGTAGTCTATGAAGTTATTTCTCGAGAAATTCTTCTTCGTCAACATCGCCAGGCAAGTCACTTTGATCATACTATCACCTATGTTTTATGCATCGTAGTTCTACCATCCTATGCCCAATTGCATGCTGAGTAGGTACTTGGAAATTATGGTTACATATTGTAGTATCATGTGGTAGGCACCCAACAACCCCGTTACTTGGCCCGGGACGACAAATTTCATATTGCTATGCTTGAGTAGACGAGATTCTGGTTGAGAGTTTATCATGAGTGATGTGAGGATACTTTAATAACCAAGACCGGTTAAGTCAAGACTTTTCAAGACCTCATGATGCAATGCAACTCTGGGTGAAGGACGGTTGATCGGCTCCCTGGAGAACCCGGTGGATGACCCGAGATGCTGGAGACGGCCATGACATCCTGCGGAAAGCTTCACCCAGGCTCAAAGAGACGGACGGATATTTTCAAGACCCAAGGCTTACCTGCACAGCCACAAGTCATTATGGGCTCTGGCTTGGTTGGACAACGCGGCGACTCTGGACAGGCGGTGCTAGCAGATGTAGAAGAATGGTAGGAATGGATGGGAACCAACAGGGATTCAGAGGGACCCGTTGAAAGACCATGTTTTGATCATCCGGTCTTCAAACACCTTGAAGTTTGAGGACATACTCGGAGGCGATCAAATCTTGTGGGGAACGTGTGCAAAACTCTGCAGAGTACTCAAACGTAATCGATTAGCCGTGTCCACAGTCATGGACAACTTGAGCCAAAGGAACTGAAGTTATCTGAAATTCTCAACACAAATAATAATATTGATGTGGGTAATATTGATAACTTGGGTATGAGAATTGGTTGGCGGAACCATCTCATTAACAACCAACTACGTAGTAATATTTTGCTTTTAGCCCCTCTTTTGTTGTAGGAGAAATTTTGCTTTACGCTAAAACTTACAACACCACCTGCCATATATGCATATAGTATAGATGATATTTTACCCCCTCTCATATGTGACTTGCCGGCATATTCAATATGCTGACCTACACGGCTGCAACGTCTTATGTTGCAGATATTTTTCTTCGACGAGTAAGAGTAAGATTCAGGGTTATGGTCTACACTCAACTTGCCGTTGGTGTTTATTGGGACTCCACTCCCTTGACCGCTTCCGCTGAGATGTTTAAGATATATATCAGTTTTACGCTATTTACATGTGATTGCACTTTGATATATACATTGATGTACTGTGTGTGTCAGCATACTGATCCAGGGATGGCACAGAAACACAGAGGCTTGACTCATTTTGAGTCGGGTCGCTACAGAAATGGTATCAGAGCACATGTTGACTGTAGGACGTGACCCTAGAAACTGGAAATCCCTTAGGGAAGAATCTCTCAAAAAATTTTATTTTCAAGAACATCCTTTACTTCTCATCCCTTCTGATTTCATCAAACGTTCTCTCTCACCTCAAATAGTTAGACAATGCCTTCTCCCCTTTGACCACGTGAAGGATCAACCGACTCCCACTTCAAAGTAAAGAGGATTTCATCATGCAGTTGAAGCTACACCAATTGAAGACTCTCAAGACCCGAAGAACTCGAAGACCCCGAAACGTTCCAATGTTTATTAGAAGTCCAAACCCCAATTATATACCCACGTTAGTTACGATGATTTGTGAGCCGTCATTGGTGTGTGTTTTCCGATAGCCACAAATAAAACCTATTCTCAAAAATATTGTTTGTATTGTGTGTATCTCCCTCCCTCTCTTACCCGTCTCATCCCCAAAACCTCAACCCTACCAGATGGAGTATGAAGCTGGACTTGTAGTCTCTGGACAAATGACCCAGCTGAAATATGGATTCAGAACATGGAGAACCACTTCGGGAGCAACTTGATCTCAAGGAAGTATGAAGTGGAACATGCTCTTCAGTACTTTACACAAAGTGCTGCAATCTGGTGGAAAATGCATCATGCCATACAAGGATTTAGTGGAGCAAAAATATGGGATGAATTCAAGAACACTCTGTTAAGATCCCGACTTATTCAGACGTGCTATGATAATCCGAAGGAGAAGACTTGTGCATGCAAGATCTGTGGAGAAATAGGACACACCAGGGAAGAACACAAGGATGGATGCACTCATTGTGAAGAAAATCACCCAGCTGAGGAGTGCCCAAGTAGTCAGGTGACCTGTTTCCTTTGTGAAGGAACCACCCACTACCCAGCTCAGTGTCACATTTACCCCAAGGTGCAACAAGTTGTCAAGCAGCAGAAAGATGAAGTGAAGGAAACCCTCAAGAAGACGATTCTAGAAGAACCGGTGATGAACGAAAATATTGAAGACCCTGATGGACAAGGTCCGACCAGATTTTTCTCCAATGCATGCTACTCATGTGGAGAAGAAGGACATTATTCACAGGATTGCACGAAGGGAAGCCAAGAGTATCTGGGAAACTTCCTGACGGAAAAAGTGGAGTTTCATAAACTTGAAATAGAAGAACTAGCCAAAATAAAGGAGTCCAGAAAGAAGAAAAAGTACCCTCGGAAGAGCCAAATCTCTGCAGAAATAGACCTGAGTCATGTCAGATGTTACAAGTGTATGGAATTTGGCCACCACAAATACATGTGCTCAGGAAGGAAGCCAGAAACCCAAGGAGCAAAAGCAAACGCTAAGAAGCCTCGAGACTTGTCAGAACTCATTTGCTTTCGTTGCAAGGAAGGAGGACATTATGCTAGTGATTGTGCACAAAGGAAGAAAGCTAAAAAAGAGTAGTTAAGTTTTGACCGCGGCAATTAGTGTAATATGAAGAACTCTTGTTTTTCATGAGATCATGGAGTGAAATTTCTGTAACAGAAGTCCCTGAGATTGTAATAACATCATGAATAAATGGAAATTATTGTCTCATGATTGTCTATGTTGGAACTGTATGCGTTGTTTCTCTTCGAACAAAGATCTCTGAACAATTATGAGGATATGAGAAAATATGGTCTATGCAGGCATGAGTATAATTCATTTAAGTGTGGTAGAAATCGGTAAACCCCACAGGATCCACTGAGAAGGAATGTACCATGATTACCAAGGAGACACATACATTCCTCTCAGTACCTATTTACTGACACCTGCAGATGACAACTCTCTACGAGTCATTCCTCAAGGGCCCCAAAATGATCATGACCCTGACCAGTGATCATGATTACCCGAAAATCCTGAAGGACATGATGAAGCACATTCATCTTGAAGGAGATGCAGTCTACAAATGCTACCCATTTGTGGAAAATGGAGTGGAACTTTGGTACGTGGAAGTACACCTCCACCATGTGAAAGGAGTTTGTCCAAAGACTATGGGGCATGTAGCGACCCGACTCAAAACGAGTCAAGCCTCAGTGTATCTGTGCCATCCCTGGATCAATATGCTGGCACACATAGTACATCAATATATATATCAAAGTGCAATCACATGTAAATAGCGTAAAAACAGATATATACCTTAAAATCTCAGCGGAAGCAGTCAAGGGAGTGGAGTCCCAATAAACACCAACGACAAGTTGAGTGTAGACCGTAACCCTGAATCATACTCTTACTCGTCGAAGAAAAATATCTGCAACATAAGACGTTGCAGCCGTGTAGGTTAGCATATTGAATATGCCGGCAAGTCACATAAGAGAGGGCTGAAAAGTAATCATCTATACTATATGCATATATGGCAAGTGGGGCTACAAGTTTTTAGCGAAAAAGCAAGTTTTCTCCTACATCAAGAGAGGCTAAAAGCAAAATGTTACTACATTGTTGGTTGTTAACGAGATGGTTCCGCCAACCAGTTCTCGTACCCGAGTTGTCAATAATTCCCACATCAATATTATTACTTGTGTTGAGAATTTCAGATAACTCCAGTTCCTTTGGCTCAAGTTGTCCATGACTGTGGACACGGCTAATCGATTAGGTTTGAATACTCTGCAGAGTTTTGCACACGTTCCCCACAAGATTTGATCGTCTCCGAGTATGTCCTCGCACTTCAGGGTGTTTGAAGACCGGATGATCAAAACATGGTCTTTCAACGGGTCCCTCTGAATCCCCGTCGGTGCCCATCCAATCCTACCGTTCTTCTACTGCTAGCACCGCCTGTCCAGAGTCGCCGCGTTGTCCGACCAAGCCAGAGCCCATAATGACTTGTGGCTGTGCAGGTAAGCCTTGGGTCTTGAAAATATCCGTCCGTCTCTTGTAGCCTGGGTGAAGCTTTCCGCAGGATGACATGGCCTCTCCAGCATCCCGGGCATCCACTGGGTTTTCCAGGGAGCCAATCAACCGTCCTTCACCCAGTGTTGCATTGCGTCCGAGGTCTTGAAAATCTTGTCTTAGTCAGGTCTTGGTTATTATATCAACCTCGCATCACTCGTGGTATACACTCAACCGATAACCCGTCTACTCAAGCATAGCATTAAGAAATTGTCGTCCCGGGGCCAAGTATCGGGGTGTTGTGTTCCTACCACATGATAATACAACTTATGCTAAGGTTTCCAAGTACCTAGGTAGCATGCAAGTTGGGCAAAGAAGGTGATCTACCAATGCATCGAAAACATAGGTAAAATAACATGATCAAAATGACTTGCCTTGATGATAGTTGTCTTGCTCGAGCGTCTCTAAGTAACATGCTTTGCACTCCGGATGATCTACCGATACAAACACAAAGCACACCATAAGCAATTCAATCATGCCACAAGTAAAAATAACATCACATGCAATGATTTGCAAAAGACTACGCAAAAGAATTTATCGCGCGCCGGTATGGCAGAAACTTGTTTCTGTTGAAAACACCAGTAAAAATACTTTAAAAAATTCTGAAACTTCTACCACAGTAAGATTTTATCACTAGAAAACAGTAGCAAAAAGAATCAACTCAAAATCATTTTTTAAACTCCTGGAATAGACAAAATAAGGTTTTAACTAAATCTGCTCTAACTTATATTTGAAAAATTCAAACATAGACAAATTATATGTTTTTAAAAACTACAGGAAATTTGTGAGCTACTGGAAAAAGAATCAATGTCATTGGACTTTGGGATCAAACGTTGTGGACAAAACAAGATTGAAAGTTGCTGTTTTTGCTATTTTTGACAGAAAAACTGCAGCTACTAGTAAACTAGCAGAGGGTACACGTGGCAAGCTACGGTTGGCTGCGGGTGCTGTTTGTTTCTTGGTTTGGAGCAAACGGCCTAGCTCTAGCAAAATCTACTGGCTAAAGTTAAGTGAAAGAATAAACCGCTGGTTTACTGAACTAAACCGAAAGGGTATTTCTAAATCTAATCTAAGCCACTAGTTAAGATCCAACAGCTACTAACAAAAGAGAGAAAAAAACAGAGAGGAAGAAGGAGTTCTTACCGTGCTGGCTATGGCTGTAGCTCGGTGGGGAAGATGACGTCGCCGGTGAGGGGGAGAGGGAGCTCCGGGGCACTGAGGGAGATGGGGAGGCGGCGGCGGTGTGCTCCTCCTCCGAGGGAAGGGCTCCGGGGGCAGTGGGGGTGAGGGTGCTGCTCCTGTGGGGGGTGCCGAAGGGTGGTGCAGTGCTGCTGCTCGTGGAGGGGGAGGTGCAGCAGGGGGTGGAGGGGTGGCGGGGTGGCAAGGGGGCGGCGGTGGAGGGGGCCGAAGGTGGGGTGCAGGGGTGGCGATGGGGTGCTCCTCCTCGGGGCGGGGTAGACGGTGGAAGAAGCTTCGGCGGGGGCGGGCGGTGGTGTGGCGGCTTCGGGCGGCGGCGGGGCGAAGTAAGGACGGGAACGGGGTGGCTCGGGGTGGGGGCTTTATATAGGCTGGTTGGAGGGAGTAGAAAGGAAAGGGAGAGGGAGCTTCAGGGAAGAAATCGCGAGGGAGGAGGGGCTCCGTTCGGTGCAGCAGAAAAGAAGGAAAGGGAGGGAGGTAGAAGAAAGGAAGGTGACGGGGAGGGAGGTGGCTTCGGGCGGCAGGGCCCTTGGGCAGTGAGAGGAGGGAGGGAGAGTTAAGGGAGGAGAGGGAGTGCTGGGAAGGAAATCGTGGCTGGAGGTGGTACGGTCTCGGGTGAGCAGAGAAAGAAGGAAGGAGAGGAGAGAGAGGAGGAAGAAGGGTGACGTGGGGGAGAGGGGGCTCGGGCGGGACCCGCACGTAAGTGGGAGGGGGTAGAGGGGGGGTCGGTTTGTAGGGGATTTAAATCCCAGGGAAGGTGGGGATTCGGGCTAGGCTTATCTAGCGCCTAGGGCGGCAAAAGAAAAAAACAGAACCCTTTCCTAATTTCTAAGTTTTTCCAAAACAGAAAATCAAAACCGAAAAAAAGAAAGTAAATCAAAATATCTATATATGGTATTATATATTAAAAAAATCAGAAAAAGAATCTCTACCCGAATAACATTTTTTTAAAGCCAAAAAAAACTTAAAAAAAATGTTTTTTTTCAGAAATTCTCAAATTTGCTTTTATTTCTTTTTGCAATTATTTTTGCAAAAGAACCTTGGGTTTTCTTGGCTCCAACATTTCAAAAATTGCCCGCACTTTGGAGTGTCATTTTCCTCCGCTCTCTCTCTTGCGTGCAAGAGAGTTTTCTCCGGACATTTCTCGAGCGAGGAAAAATGGAAAAGCAAAAGAATTCAATGCAAATATCTCCGTTCAAATTCTTTATAGTTGAAGAAGTCATGTCTTCTTCTCTCTTTGCTTTTAAAAGCTTTAATTTGAATTCACCGGAGAAGGGGAAAGTCATTTTATTCCCTCTCATTCAAAAGTTTCGAGAAGTTTCAAATTTCACACAAGTTTCAATCACTCAGCAAACAAACAAACAATCAATCTAATAATTATATTAACATTCCAAAATTTATAATTTTGGGATGTTACAGGGCAATACCTTTTCATTTCACGTGTACCACGAGCAACCTTCTTTGATGCTGTTCGTGAAGCTACCATGGAATCCATACGTCAGATCAGAGAAATACTTGAAGCAAGACTCCGTCATACCCAGGAATACCTGAGTGAGGTACGTGCAGAGATGATGGAGATGAAGCTCATGACCACCATGATGAAGCAAAAGATGGATGATTTCAAGGAGCACATTGGAAAGTTCCAGTGGAACTAAAGTACCTCCAAGAGAGACGAATGAATTTGACGGAAATGCTCGACCATACTGAACAATGTGGATGGCAGCATTTGTAATAAATTACTTTCGAGTTGGAATTTTGAAGAAAGCAAGGAGGTAATAAAGGATTGATTATGAAATGAATATGATTTATGGAAGAAGCTATGATGGATCAATAAAACGTTTTCTTAGCAACATACGAAAGCCAGAGAGTTGTGAAGATACGATAGATGTTTTATCCAGCTTGCAGAACCAATGGATTATCCGAACTTCGTTCGTGGACAAGAGAAATTCTGCAATGCTTGTGAGGATGCCCAAGTGTTAGAATACGAGATTCACTAAACCTTATACAAGGTAATGATTTCAGTGCGACATGGCTTGGCCACCATGACGACTTACTATTATCATTCTCTTGCTATTCGGAATGGTAAATCTGAGAGACTTACCCATAGTGAGAGACAACGTTCTTTGAAGCTTTTGTTTAAGCCTTAGAGTGGTATAAGAAAAGCCCATGTACATGGCACTTGTTGTCACGCGTAGGAAATTTTACGGTGAGGATGAAACCAAGACCCCTCTCTCTGCAGGATAAGCACAAATGGTAGACCACCATGAGAACCATCGATATGTTATTTAGAATTGACCACGAGACTGTCAGTTAAGAAGACCCAGTAACGGAAGAAGCTTATATCAACGGAAGAGCCCTCGTTTTTGATGTAGACGTTATGAATATAACGGAAGATATGAAGACTGTGAGGAGTCAGATGCCAAAACCCTAGAGGATTGTTAAAATCTTAAGGGACCAGTACCTCTCATTTTAAGTGTGGTAGCATCCCACCTTGCCGGAGATTGGAATTGTTAGAAGACCCCCAAAACCCTAACCTTTCTTTCTAGCCTCTTCGAATCTCGAGGACGAGATTCATTTTAAGTGTGGAAGGTTTGTAACATCCCAAATTTTGGAATGTTAATAAAATTATTAGTTTGTTTGTTTTCTTGCTTGAGTGACTGAAACTTGAGTGAAATTTTGAAACTTTTCAAAACTTTTGAATGAGAGGGAATAAAATGACTTTCCCCTTCTCCGGTGAATTCAAATTCAATCATTTAAAAACAAAGAGAGAAGATGACATGACTTCTTCAACTATAAAGAATTTGAACGGAGATTTTGCATTTGAATTCTTTTGCATTTCTATTTGTTTTCTTCGTGCAAGAAGTGCTGGGAAATAATTTCTTGCAAGCAAGAAAGAGAGGAGGAATATGACCCTCCAAAACGAGGGGCACTTTTGAAATATTTTGAGCCAAGAAAGCCAAAGTTTTATTGTGAAAATAATTGCCAAAAAGAAATAAAGCATTTAGGTGATTTTCTGAAAAACATTATTTTAAAAGTTTTTATTTTTGCCTTGGAAAAATGTTAATCGAGTAGAGGATATTTTTCTGAAAATTTTGGTATATAATACCCTATATTAATTATTAATTTTGTTTCCTTTTTATTCCTTTTAGTTTCTGTTTTATTAAAAATCTAAAATCGGGAATGTTTTTTTTAATTAGGAAAGCGCCTCCCGCGCTTTATAGCCGAATCGGCCCATACCTTTTTAGGCCGGGACCGAATCCCTTAGGATCCGGTCGACCGAGCCCTGCACCCGCGTCCTCCTCTCCCTGCCAGTGGGGCCCGCGCCCGATCCCCACCCCGAGCCGGTCATCTCCTTCCTTCCTCGTCCCCTCCTTCCTTCTCCCAGCCGACCGAGCTCCCCCCTGCTCGCCGGATCTTTCTCCCCCGATCCCCTTCCCTGCCTCGCCTCCCCTAGCCCCTATTTAAGGCCGGCCCTCACCGCACCTCGCCCCTCCCCCCCGTAGCCTCCACTCCTCGTCGCCCTGCACCCGAGCCCCCTGCTCGTCGGAGCCGAAACTCCAGAGGAGCCTCCTCGCCCTGCCTCGCCACCCTCGCCTCCCCACACCCCCCGACGCCACCCATAACCTCGCCGCCACCCCCGCAATCTATTCCCCTCGCCACCCTCGCTGCCCCACACCACCGCGCCCCCCTCGCCGGAGTATCGGCCGCCACCAGAAGCTCCAGGAGCTCGAGCTCCCTCGCCCCGAGCTCCTCTCCGCCACCACCGAACGAAGGAGGAGGAATTCCTCCACCTCCAGGACCCTCCAGACACCGCCAGAGATCACCGGAGCCGCTTCCCCGACCACCCTCCTCCTCGGCCATCACCGGACTCCTCGCCGGAGTTGCTGCCACTGTAAGCCACCACCCCACCTCTCCGTAGCCGTTGGATCCGGATTGTGCGCGTTAGATTATAATCTGCGTACCCCTTCGGTTTTTAGGTAAAAACCGAACGGTTTTTCTCCACTTGATTTTAGCTAGAGAACTTTTGATTACATAGCGGCCGTTTTCAGTTTTCCCCGCAGCAAACACCCCTACAACCCACGAGAACACGCCACGTACCCCCTCCCGTGCACTAGTTAGTTACTCTGTTTTTTCTGTTTAATTCAAAAACAGAGAAAGTTCCAATTTTGTTTGGCTCATAACTTTTGATCCTTAAGTCCAATGGAGTTGATTCTTTTTCCAGTAGATCACAATTTTCCTGTAGTTTTTAAAAACATATAATTTGTCTATGTTTGAAATTTTCAAATTTGAATTAGATCAGATTTAGTTTAAAACTTGTTTTGCCTATTCCAGGAGTTTAAAAATAGATTTTAATTTGATTCCTTTCGTTACTGATCACTAATGATCTTATTTACCAGTGGTAAAAATTTCAGATTTGTTTGAGTATTTTAGATCATTGTTTCTTGTGAAACAATTTCTGTTCCACCTCTTTTAGGATTACGGCTAATTCCTTTTCTATAATTGCTTTTATATTATTTTCTTTTATATTTCAGAAAGATTATGTTTCGTGTCTGTTAGTTACCAGTAGGTTTGCAACAAGTTTTGATTTTTATTGTTATATGTTATCATGAAATCAATTCTAGTTCCCTAATAACTTGCAATTGGTTTCTCCACTGTTTCAAATTCCGTTTGGAAATACTTTCAAAAAGTTTTGTGAAAAATACTTTATTTTAACTTAGTTAAAGTTATATCTTATTTCCCTGTTATTATTTTCTGTTGGACAAAAAAAATTATTTAGTGTTTGATGTAGTAGAAGACTCCTAGCTTTAGTGAAGTTTCTTTCGAATTCTTATTCGCTCTCTCTTTTGTTTTGATTGCTAGAATGATTGCTAGTATGAGTGCTTATGTGAATGATATGTTTGTTATATACATTTCATGGGAGAGTGACGAGTAGTCTATCAAGTTATTTCTCGAGAAATTCTTCTTCGTCAACATCGCCAGGCAAGTCACTTTGATCATACTATCACCTATGTTTTATGCATCGTAGTTCTACCATCCTATGCCCAATTGCATGCTGAGTAGGTACTTGGAAATTATGGTTACATATTGTAGTATCATGTGGTAGGCAGCCAATAACCCCGTTACTTGGCCCGGGACGACAAATTTCATATTGCTATGCTTGAGTAGACGGGATTCTGGTTGAGAGTTTATCACGAGTGATGTGAGGATACTTTAATAACCAAGACCGGTTAAGTCAAGACTTTTCAAGACCTCATGATGCAATGCAACTCTGGGTGAAGGACGGTTGATCGGCTCCCTGGAGAACCCAGTGGATGACCCGAGATGCTGGAGACGGCCATGACATCCTGCGGAAAGCTTCACCCAGGCTCAAAGAGACGGACGGATATTTTCAAGACCCAAGGCTTACCTGCACAGCCACAAGTCATTATGGGCTTTGGCTTGGTTGGACAACGCGGCGACTCTGGACAGGCGGTGCTAGCAGATGTAGAAGAATGGTAGGAATGGATGGGCACCAACAGGGATTCAGAGGGACCCGTTGAAAGACCATGTTTTGATCATCCGGTCTTCAAACACCCTGAAGTGCGAGGACATACTCGGAGGCGATCAAATCTTGTGGGGAACGTGTGCAAAACTATGCAGAGTACTCAAACCTAATCGATTAGCCGTGTCCACGGTCATGGACAACTTGAGCCAAAGGAACTGAAGTTATCTGAAATTCTCAACACAAATAATAATATTGATGTGGGTAATATTGATAACTTGGGTATGAGAATTGGTTGGCGGAACCATCTCATTAACAACCAACTACGTAGTAATATTTTGCTTTTAGCCCCTCTTTTGTTGTAGGAGAAAATTTGCTTTACGCTAAATCTTACAACACCACCTGCCATATATGCATATAGTATAGATGATATTTTACCCCTCTCATATGTGACTTGCCGGCATATTCAATATGCTGACCTACCCGGCTGCAACGTCTTATGTTGCAGATATTTTTCTTCGACAAGTAAGAGTACGATTCAGGGTTACGGTCTACACTCAACTTGCCGTTGGTGTTTATTGGAACTCCACTCCCTTGACCGCTTCCGCTGAGATATTTAAGGTATATATCAGTTTTACGCTATTTACATGTGATTGCACTTTGATATATACATTGATGTACTGTGTGTGCCAGCATACTGATCCAGGGATGGCACAGAAACACAGAGGCTTGACTCGTTTTGAGTCGGGCCGCTACACATAAGATCAATGCTTGGATTTAGGTACCCATTCTTTAATGGGTCCTTTCAGGTTAGTAACAAGGGTCTTAGGAACCCAAATAAGAACATGCAATGTACTCATAAGGGGAACCGACAAATTTACAAAGATATTTCCATTGCTAGCATGGCATAAAACTTAAGATGGGTTAAAGTTCTCGGCATTGTTGGGAGGGAGGGTTTTGCCCTTATTGGCATTACCACCCTTAGATTTTCCCTTCTTATTTTTGTGAGTACCCTCCCCAGCCTTGACAAAGGTTTCATTAAGCAAGGGAGGTTGCTTCGTCTTGATCTTCTTGTTCTTCTTGGCCTTGGGTGCAAACCCAACTCCTTCCTTTGCAACCACTTCCTTTTGATTGCTCAGAATGTCAATGAGATTCTTTTCACCTTGAATGCATGTCACAAGACCTTTCTCAAGCTGCTCCTTTAATTTGGCATTCTCTTCCACAAGATGTACATGCTTACAACATGGGTTATTAGCATGGGCATTATCAATTAAAACAAACGGAGAACATGGGCTATTTCCTTAGTGAGTTTTACTTCGATTTGACCATGAAACTCTTTCAAAGAAGCATGAGCACTCCTCAAAGCTTTGTGATCCTTGTCAAGTATGGCAAGCTCTTCCTCGAGTCTAACATGGTCAAACCCAAGTGCAACCTTTTCGGATTTAAGCACACGAGTAAGAACAAGAGCATGATAATGATCTTTATGTAATTTAGCAAGGTCATCGTGGTGTGATTCCTCAAGAGCCAAACGAAGCCCTTGATCTTCCTCAAGAGCAATGGAGATATCCTCTATATTATCGGCATAGTCACGACCATGTCCTTGGAAAGTAGAGATAGTTTATTCATGAGTTTCGACGAGGTCATTAGCCTCTCCTAGTTCTTCTAGAAGAGAAACAAAATGCTTCTTGGTTTTACGCTTGACTTTCCTCATGAATCTATCAAATGAGTTTTCTTCATAATCAACCTCCTCTTGTTCATCTCTACTAACTATAGTAGAAGGGGTAGTGGAAATGATAGTTTTAATGTTGGAGGTTACCTTGTTGGATGCCTTGGCCATAAGGCACTTGGCAACGCGGTTCTCGTTGGGGGCATTGAAGAGGGACACCTTGCTTGGGGAGGAGGATGCAATGGCCATCGTGGACATTCCCATTACTGTTGGAGATATGCCATAGAAGCAATCATGTATGATGATATTTCCAATGTGTTTATGAAAAAAGATAGTCCTTGGACGTTATCAATGATGTGTATTAACAAGTACGTGACTTGTTTGTGAGACTATACATTGTATGATGACTGTCCTAAATGGTCCCTAGTCGAAAGAGTTGTGTGGACGCGCAACTAACAGACTAGCGTATGATGTGGTGGATGGTTCGGTCTCACTGACCATGTAGTATTGGATGCAAGACGTATAATATCGACTCAGAAAGATCTGGTCGGATTTGGCGTAGTCGGATTCGAGTCGAGATAAGGTGTGAGTTGGACATACCCAACTATGATACACAATGATAGGTCATCTGTGAGTCTCTAGTAGAACATACGTTCTATGTCCTAAGACCTGAGCTGGCGCATGTACTTGGGATGGTGACATACTTGCTTTGGGACGACTAAACGCTACTCCATGATTGTGTAGTTACAAAGGTAGGTTTTGGGCTTGTCCAGACCCATGCTGCGAGACGTGGTCGAGCAAGATGGATTTTCCCCTCTGATCAGGAGAGATATACTCTCGGCCCCTGGGGTGATCTGACCTAGATAAGCATGGCCATGCGATGAGGATTATGAGATATTTTGAATGTTGGTCAGATTCACGGGAACGAGAAAGAGGTTGTGCGGCAACAAGGATGACCATGTGGCCTTGATCATGACAACGTGTATCGTGTGGCAAAGGGAACAAATGTATGAAGTATAGGTTCGCCAAACGAGCTTCATCAGACACTTGGAGTCGGCACGTCTTCCTAGAGGCTCTACCGGCTAACCGAGTCGGCCGTGGTCTGACTCGCGACCAAGTGAACGAGAACCTGAGGGGTCCCGTGCTTAAGGGAAGGAACACATCAGCTTTAGGGTCCGTGCGAGGCCCAAGAGTTGAGCCTGGACCAGACGCCTATATATAGTGGAGGTGTGGCACACTTAATCAGTTGATCGCTTCAGCGCCGTCATTAGGGCTATGCTTGTGTTTCACCTAGCCGCCTCCACTCGCTGCCACCAACTGTGTGATCGAGACTTAGAAGTCCACCGCACGGTGTTCCTCGTGCATGTGGAAATACTATTAGAGGCGATGCACATGTACTGCTCCGGCAAACCTGTACATGGGATCCGACGACTGACTATTCGTGGGAGAGGGATCCAACGACCGGCTGTTCGAGATAGATCAGACGAGGAGGATACGAACCACGTGGATGCACTGCCACATCTACTTGTGCTGCACGGCATTGCACGTCTAATGGTAACAATCTGTGATCCATCTCTGTAGCATGTTCTTGGTTGTTCTTCGCGTAGGAAAATTTTAATTTGCATGTGATGAGACTATGGTGGAACCTAGCTGTGGTATCACAGCCTCTGCTATATGATTTGGTATTCACATCGGATGCATATTTGATATGTGGAGGCGGCAGATGAGATCCATCGTCGTTCTTGAGATCGGCTATGTGCATGGTTGATGAGATAACCTGCACATCGGGATCGTCGTGGCTATGTTTTCTGTCCAACAAAATCGGTGAGTTCGTGACACAACCTACCCGTACCAGTCGGTTTCTCCCATCGGGGTTAATTGTGAAACGTAAATCTGAATCGGGTTTGCGATGATCGATGAGATCGGTCAAATCATAAAATCTGGCGTGATCGGGACACCCGTGTACGTAGCACTGAATATTTCATACACGGACACACAAATTGGTAGAACGCGATTCTATGCATAAATTTGTTTTGCATGTTTGATGTGAATAGTATGGCTCATATGTATGTGATGCATGTGTGTAATTTAACATCACCTGGGTGTCATGATTGTCAGTCGGCATGAGCCAAAGTGCTATCATTATATTGTATAACGACCTGCGTGTCGACTTGTGATTCTATGTAAATTCATTACTAGTTGTAGTAGTTGGAGGACAGAGATCAAGTTCGAGGTTTTGGCGTCCTGGCGTGACGAACACGATGGAGTTCTGCCCTAGCCATCGGAGTTGGAGCCGGCTCGGAAGGACGTCCATGAAGGAG
The DNA here is from genome assembly GCF_904849725.1 of Hordeum vulgare subsp. vulgare. Taxonomy (NCBI): domain Eukaryota; kingdom Viridiplantae; phylum Streptophyta; class Magnoliopsida; order Poales; family Poaceae; genus Hordeum; species Hordeum vulgare. Next base: position 92,328,208 of record NC_058518.1, read on the forward strand.
CCATACTATTTCACATATTTATGTTTATATGTGAGTGATATTGCTTCTTGTTTTCTATGCATGTTATAGTGTAGAAAGATCCCTCATTAATATCAAGCACATTTCCATTCTGGATGTTGCACCTTCGCACGTCAAGTACGTCTAGTGGTGGGCTCATAAAATTGAGGTGCTACTAGGTGTCCTTGAACTAGAGGGTTTGTGTCGGACACGAACATGCACTGCATCAGGTTAACTTGACAAGGCTATCAAAACGGTTTTGGGCCTTCTGGTAAACAAGGTTGGGATCCAGGGTATAAGATACCTACCCGACCGTGAGGAGTCGTATAGAGATACGATTAGCAAGATGTTGCTTACCAAATAGTCAAGTTGGTCAGCAGTGATGCTAAAGCTCACTAGTCGCTCGCGCTAGACGGATCGTGAATCACTGAGAGTTTGTGGAGGGATGCCGACTTCAATTGGAGTAATTCTATTTAAGGCTTGAATTACTCTACATAAACACATTGCTTAGTGATTGCATATTTTCTGTTGTAGAGCAATGGCACCACCTGCTCAAAACTTTGCAATGAAATCAATTCTGGAAAAGGATAAACTTAATGGATCAAAGTTTACCACCCGATATAGAAATCTAAGAATTGTTCTCAAGCATGATAAAAAGGAACATGTTCTATAGGATCCACTTCCAGAGGTACCTGCCGATAATGCTAATGCCAGAACCAAGAATGCCTACTAGAAACTCGTTGATGAATCGAACGAGATCAGCTGCCTCATGTTGGCTTGTATGGAGCCCGATTTGCAATAGCATTTCAAAGACATTGCGGCTCTCGATATGATCGAGAGTCTCAAGGGCATGTTTCACGTGTAGGCTAGGACCGAAAGGTTCAACGTTTGACAATCCTTGATGGATTGTAAGCTGAAGGAAGGTGATCCACTAAGCCCGCATGTGATCAATATGAGCGGATACGTGCAAGCTTTGGACCCTTTGGGCTTCCCGCTCTCGGATGAGCTGGCTACTGATGCAATTATGGGTTCTCTTCCAGCTACCTATGGGACGTTCATCTCGAACTATCATATGCATGGCATGGATAATAAGCTCACTAAATTGCATGGGATGCTCAAGGTGGCAGAGCAAGATATTAAGAAAGGCACGCATCAAGTGTCAATGGTGCAGAACTCGGCAAAGTTCAAGAAGAGTTGGTCCAAGAAAAAGGGTAAGGCAAAGGGCACGGATAAGGTTGTCTCCGCCGTTGGGCCGAAGTCCGGATCAAACTCAAAGACCATTCGCTTTCATTGCAAGGAAGCTGGTCACTAGAAAAGTAAATCTAGAATGTGGCTTGCTGAGCATGGAAAGAAGGCCGGAGATCCTTCTTCAGGCAAAGGTACACTTGTTACATATGTTATAGACATTTACCTTGCTGACATAGCTAGTAGCTCTCGGGTATTTGATACCGGATCGGTTGTTCATATTTGCAACTCGATGCAGGGGCTGGTAAGAACTAGGCGAGTGGCACAAGCAGAGATTGGCATCACGTTCGGCAACAAAGCAAGAGTGTCCGCGTTGGAGGTCGACACGATGCAGCTCTAGCTTACTTTTGGATTTATTTTCGAATTAAATAATTGTTATTACGTTCCTCCACTTAGTCGGAACATTATTTCTGCCTCATGCTTAATGAGTTAGTGTTATGAAATCAATTTAAAGGACAATGGTTATTCATTTTATTTGAATGGAATGTTCCACGGCTATTCACCCATTGTAGATGGGCTATTTATTTCGAATCTGGAAATGGAACCAGTCTATAACGTGAATGTCAAGTGTCATAAGCCTAGTGATATAAATCCGATATACTTTTGGCATTGCCTGCTTGGACACATTAGTATGAAACGCATGAAGAAGCTCCATGATGATGGACTCCCAACTTCGTCCGACTTCAGGTCGTTCGAGACATGCAAATCATGCTTGCTAGGCAAGATGGCTAAGTCTCCTTTTGCAAAGAGTTGCGAGAGGGCGTCCGAGATGTTGGAGCTTATACACAATGATGTGTGTGGTCCAATGAGCACAACGGCTAGAGGTCTCTATTAGTACTTCATGACTTTTCCCGATGACTTGAGTAGATATGGTATATCTATTTGATGAGGCACAAGTCAGAGACTTTTGAAAAGTTTAAAGAGTTTTAGAACGAGGTTGAAAATCAACTTAGCAAGGCGATAATGCTTCTATGATCAGATCATGGAGGTGAGTACATGAGCGATAAGTTTGATGATCATCTGAAAATCCGAGGTATAGTACCACATCTCACACCTTCGGGTACACCATAGAGAAACGGCATGTCAGAACGGAGAAATCGAACCTTGTTGGACATGGTCCAATCGATGATGAGCAAATTGGATTTACCCTTGTCATTCTGGGGATACGCTCTAGAAAATGCAACTTTCACACTTAACAGGGTACCATCAAAATCCATAGACAAGACACCACATGAGATGTGGACTTGGAAGAGTCCTAGTTTGTCTTTTCTAAAGATTTGGGATTGTGAAGCATTTGTCAAGCGACTTGTGTCGTACAAGCTTACACCCAAGTTGGATAAATGCATATTCATGGGATATCTGAGGGATACTTGGGATAGAACTTCTACAACCGAGAAGAGAACAAAGTGTTTGTTGCTCAAAACATGGTTTTCCTAGAGAAAAGAGTTCCTCAGTCAAGAGGCCAGTGGGAGAATGACTCGACTCGAAGAAATTCGAGAACCACTCGGAGACGACTCGGCTAGTGATGAGAGCATACCGGAGTCGGTCAGGGAACCCGTAGTGGAGTTGACACTGGAGCCATGGAGGTTGGATAGACTTCGCAAAGTGTGTGACGTGTTATTGCTAGAAAGCGATGAGTCGGCCACATATGTGAAAGCGATGGTAAGCCCAGATTTCGAGGCATGGCTTGAGGCCATGAGATCCGAGTTAAAGTCCATGGATGATAATAAAGTCTTGGACTTGGTTGATCCACCGCCTGGAGTAGTAGACATTGGTTGCAAATGGGTCTTTAAGAAGAAAACTGATGTGGATGGAAATTTTCTATCACACCCTGTTTTTGCTATCACCTGTCTCTGTTGTAAAATTATGAGCTTGTTAAAACTTTTTCAAAACTAATGTTGTGAGTGCGATGATTGACATTGAATGCTTGTATTCTTGATCATGTGAGGTTTTCAAACCCTAAATTCCTTTGGTATTATACCGATTTCCAAAAACCTTTGCTAACCAAAGTAAAACCACCTTGAGTTGCACTACATGTCCTTGATAGCAATCAGTGCTTCTACTCATATTTGGTAATATGATTTTTACCTATATTTATATTTCAAAACCACAAAAATAATTATTTCTGTGATTATTTTTCTAATTAAATAACCTGTCCATTTCTGAGGCCAGAATTGGTATTCCAACACGGGAAAATACTTTTCTGCCTTGGAAAAATCTGATTAAATTTAGAGATGATCAGAATGACATATATTTTCCATGCATAGGATTTTAAACCCCATTTTATATTATATTTATTGATTAAAACTATAAAAGCTATTTCTGTCTGTTTTGGCATTTTGAAATATTTCCAAAGGAAATATTCTCAATAAATTCCTAGAAACTTCCAGTGGTATCCCTAAGCCTTGTTTGGTGTCCACATAAAGTTTCACCTTGATCAAAGGTGGATAAGGACCCCAAAAACCCAAAAACCCGTGTGTGTCCACAATCAAGTTAGAGAAACTCTACATAGCAAAGTTTGTCCAATGAGGCTAAAACTTTGCACGAGTGCCTAATACCTCAAATGAGGTTTCTACACCAAAAATGGGATTTGTGGGACTTAGTTTGCCCACACTACCTTTGGAAGGAACAGATCTGGTCATATTGGAGTGATTTCAAGTTTACAAAGCTAAACTTATCCTTTGGAGCTCAAATTAAGTGGAACTCCAAGGTTTACCACCAAAACCAAACCTGTTAAATCTCAGCACCAGTGGTGGGGTGCAACACCCTAAAACCACTTTCGAACACCTTCTGACAGATAGGAAAAAGCCATCGTAGCCACAGCTAAACCAAACTCATTTGCTTCAAACTCTTAGATTAAGTGGCCAGTGCATGTATCTAACACCAGTCAACTAGCCCCTCACTGGTTCAAAGTGGAAAGGCCAAAAACCCCAATTTAGATCTCAGTTCATGACTGACAGCACCAGTATTTCTTGCCTCCTTTGACGAGCCGAAGCTCCGAGTAAAATCAAACGGCTAGCCACACCCACAGCAAGTGCCAGGACATGCTAGACACGTCCAAAGTTCCTCAGAGCGCACCAGCATGCCGTGGCATGCCAAAACTGCGCTCTTGGCCCGCTACAGGGAGTCACCGAGGTGGGGGCGACGCCCTCGGCCAGTTCCAGCCTCCTCCGAGATGTCCAACCTCTTCCCCAACAACCCCTCTGCGTCGGGCAAGCCTCAGGGCCCCTCCTCTCTCACGCTAGAGCTCGCGCGACGCGTGCCCGCACGCTCCAGAACCGGCCAAGGTTGCGCGGCCACGAATGCACGACTCTCCTCTCTCTCTCTCTCTCCCTGCAGCAGATGGTTCGGGCGGTCCGATACCACGTCCTGAGACCGTGGTTTCAACCCCAACATCTCTCTGCACCCCCCATGCGCGCCATGGTGCGTCACTAGCGCTCCCGAATCTACTCACCGTCGCGGGCCTATAAATAGCCCTTCCCCTCGCTCTAGCACCCCTCAGATAGCTTCGCCACGATCACTAGTACCTCCCTAGCCACCCCAGCAAACTAGCAGAGCCCTGGTGCTCGAGATCGACCGAGGCCCCTCCGCCTCGGAGCTCCGGTTGATCTCCGGCTAAACGATGGCTCCTGCGCCCCTCGACCCACCAAACTGACCCCCTTGATCTCAGGAAGCTTTCCCCCAACTCGCCTGAGCTTTTCCGTGTCTCTTGCCACCCCCTCGACCACTTCCCGAAACTCCTCCGCCACGGCCTCCTCGTCGCCGGCGAACCCCTGCCTCCCCGTCGTTGTTTCGACCACCAGCAGGTAGGCGACGGTCAAGCAAACCCATTCCCGTGTTCATTGGGGGCATGAGCGTGTCGGCAACCTCGTCAACATCCTCCTCCTCCTCTCTGGCCGGAGGTAGGAGACGACCCCGACAGGTGTGCCCCACCTGTCGGTGGCCCAGCCTCCTCCCTCGCGCTGGCCTCGGCCACTGACCGCAAGGCCCCGCACGTCAGGTTCAAACCTGACGGCGCGCGCGCCTGGGCAGGCCGTCGGCTTGCCATGGGCCAGCCCAGCTCTAGGCTAGAGCTAGCCTGTTTTTCTTTTTATTTTAAACCTGGATTTCTAAGATTTTTATAAAAACATTTAACCAGTGTAAAAATATAATTCTTCCACTTTATTTTTCTAAAAATGTGTAGTATTTAATGATATGCTTAGATGAATTTTTCCAGCAACTATTCTATTTTATAATAATAAAAAGGGCTAAAATGAAATAGTTTTGCTTCTGCTTGGTTGTTTTCAAAAATATTCCTTCAAAGAAAACTTAGGCAAATATTTTTAAAATGATATCTTAGATTTATCAGAAATAGGGAACATTTTTAAAATAACTTTGTGGACTGTTTCTGTGTGAGCTACTTCTTATTTATTGTTTTATCGACGATAGAAAATACGTGTGACGAGGGAATCGGAGCGGAAGACCTCGAAGACCCCGGATACTTAGCTGACCAAGGCAAGCAGCCCTTTGACCATGACTGAGCATATGTTACTTTGCATGTTAAAATAACAAGTATTTCCGTTGCATATGATCATAAGTGCTAGTAATCATTTAATATGATTTTACCGAAGGCTCCCCCGGAGCACATTCATTGAGCTTGACCCTACCCTTGAGGGTCATGCTAATATCATGTTGACAAGTAAGATAGATGTAGATTCATCATGAGCATGTTGTTGACATAAGGCAAGAGATAGGAAAACCCCGTCGGGTGCTACTAATGCCCGAGGGTGATGATGAGTTAGGTGGTCACTTTTGGTGAAGTGATGCACCCGGTATTTGTGTGAGTAAGGTTTCGGAAATGGGATTAGATTTATGATGTGTCGACAGTCCCAACCTTACCAGTACGACGACGTTACCCCTTATGGGATTGGGCTATGTTAATTACTCTGGTCGGTGCTAGCAAAGAGCCACATTACCAGTGTCGGGAGTGATATGTGGTCACTCTCGTGATGGGGTCGTGCCGGGTAGGACGACTATGCCATTTTTATGAGTTCCAGTCACACCGTTGGTCCCCGCATGGTTGGTACTATCCAGAGTTGGTGCTCATAAGACGTACAACAAGTGGGTTGGGTACCAATCGAGTGGACCTCTTTGTCTAGCATCGTCAGGGGAAAGGCATTGATCGGGTACTTACCTCGGGTATGTTGTATACCGCGAGTCGTGGATGACACGGAAGTTTCCAGGATCTCGTGGGTCCAGCGTACTACCTCTGTAGAGTGTAAACTATTCGAATAGCCGTGTCCACGGTCAAGGATAGTTGGGTAATCCTGCTTAAACTATGTCCTGATATTTCCGCATAAACCAAGTGTGCGTGAGAGAGTGTGTGTGTGTGTATGATGATGACAAAGGTGTTGCTATGATAGCAATAATATGACCAAGTTTGGTGACTTGGCATATAAGGTGAACCCTAATGGTTCAGCCCTCGACAGATATATCGATATCTGTAACCTGTTCTTCAAGAGTAATTCTTTAACTTGACGCATATTCATAATCATTCCATCCAGTAGAGAGTTACACTCGAGATGCATGATATTGTTATCCTTCACTTTCGTTGATTATATCATGGGCTGTTTGCGAGTACATTCAAAGTACTCATTGGCTTGCCACTGGTTATGTTATTGACCCGACATGGAAGGACCGGAGTTTGGAGATGAGTACGTCTTCGGAGACACCCCTGCGAACTAGGACGCTTCCGAGTTAGAATGCTTGTCGGTGTAGGCTTGATGGCATGGGCACCCGCTTAGCCCCTTTGTTTTCCGGTATTAGTGTACTCGTGTGATTGGCCTTAGGCCATGTATTGTGAATTTGCCCTTCGGTCACGTGATGTAATAATCGGTACTTGGATTTAAGACTCTTTATTCAGTATCTGTGTTCGGTGAGCATTGATCTTTGGGATCACTGAGCACGGCGATTCTCGACTAGTAAGTCGGGGTCCCCACAGAGCTGGTATGAGAGCCATCCTAACTATAGGAAGCCTTAGGTAGCATGGGCGATAGCCGAAACAATTAATGCACATAGAATGACCCGAGAACCGCACCCACTATATATTTCTAACCCTCTCCTCTACACCTTGTATATGGCCGTCGTACCCGAGACGCTTCTGGAAACGGGCTTTCCTTTGCTTTTGAGTGATAGCCTCGAGAAGTGTCAAGTGCGTCGCACGCCCGTCTTTCTCTACCACGAACACTGGGTCAACGCCGACACCAAGGACTATCACGTGGACGTGATAGTGAAGACTAATGACTCCCCAACTATATGGTTCTTTGAAGGGCCACAAATGGAGGATCTGATGTTGGTCGTGGAGACTGCAGCACGAGAGGCACTCGTGCGACTCCGCGACATCCTTCCTGAGATGGCGGACGAGCCCGCTACTCGTCACCTACCCTTTGTTAAGGATAAGGTAGAAGAGAGTTGGACACTCAACCCCTGATCCGAGGACGGGATGCCATTAACTTTTCAGACCTACTTCAGCCTCTCCTCAGACACCTTGACGCATATTTTGATCAAGGAGTCGACTAGGATCCGCCAAGAGCTACACCAAGTCAAGGACCTACTTCGTATGGAGAAGATGAAGAACCACAAGGTGAAGAAAGAAGGAGCACCCGTAATATCACCTGGCTTTGCTTTCCGAGGAGGAATACCCCTGCTTCAGGCTGTTCCTCTTCAGAGTCGTCGTTTAACCGCAGAAGAGTACACCGAGCTCTTCGCTACCTCACCAACCAAGAGATGTCGTGATGGTGTTCTTCCTTCCCCTACTCCCTCGAGGAAGGGAAGCACTAATGAAGATGAAGACAGAGAGGAAGATGAAGACGAAGATCCCACCGAGCCGGCTTATGAGACCGCGCAGTCGATCGCTTAGCAGCGTAGGATGTACCGAACGTAGGAGTTCTTGTATCAGGATTTTATGACCCGGATGTTGCGTGAACCTGTTGGATGCAAGTCGCATTCTACCTTAAGCAGCTTGTGAGCGACTACATCACTCGTTTTAAATTAATGCAGTAGTTCTTTTTAAAACCTTTGTCATAAAAACCTTGCACACTAGCACAACACCAGACCCCTCTTTACTAGAACATCATCCCTTTCGAATGCAACCAATGGAAAAATTGACCTGTCTACTCCCCTGACAGGTTGGTGAATGCAACTCGCAACAGCACCTTCGACAACCCTGGCTCTGCCTCTTCAGGACAGCAGCAGGGAACCGGATGGGGAAGCTCAAGGTGGAGATCACCATGTGCAGCAAGACGATGTTCCACCGCCGCCGCCTCCCCCTGGAAGCTTGACCATGGCTTAGTTCCTTCAAGCTCTTCGGGAGGAGCGTGAAGCCAACAATGCCGCTATCCGGCAGCTGGCTCAAACTTTGGTAAACCACCCGTCGCAGAACGGGAATGTCAACGGTCGCTCAACTCTCTCTGAGTTTATGCGGACTACGCCGCCCATATTCACGGAGACGACTGAGCCCTTGGATGCCGATGACTGGATCCGCACTATTGAAGACCTTCTCGCACTGGTCAAGTGCACTGACGACAACGAGAAAGTCCTCTATGCAACCCACTGTCTTAGAGGCACAACCAGAGCCTGGTGGGACGGATTTCAGATCATGCGAGCCGGGCAAGTCATCACTAGGGCCGTGTTCAAGGATGGATTCTGCACCGCTCACATTCCTCCGAGAATGATGACCATTAAGAAGCGGGAATTCCGAGCCTTAAGGCAAGGCAGTGGATCAATCAAGGAGTATTTGCAGAAGTTCAACCTGTTGGGTTACGTAGCATAAATTCAAAAAAATTCCTACGCATATTCAGATCTTCCTATGGAGAGACCAGCAACGAGAGAGGGGTGAGTGCATCTTAATACCTTTAAAGATCGCTAAGCGGAAGCGTTGCTAGAACGCGGTTGATGGAGTCGTACTCGCGGCGATTCAGATCACGGTGTGATTCCTATCTAGTGCCGAACTACGGCACCTCCGCATTCAACACACGTGCAGCCCGGTGACGTCTCCCGCACCTTGATCCAGCAAGGAGGAGGGAGAGGTTGGGGAAGATCTCCAGCAGCACGACGGCATGGTGTCGATGGAGAGACGAGGTCTCCCGGTAGGGCTTCGCTTCGGTGGACCCCCAGGGCCACCTCCGGTGGTCCCGGTGGTCCCGGTACGTTACTGGTGATGCCCCAAACACTTCCGGTGTCCGAAACCATCCGTCCTATATATCATTCTTTACCTCCGGACCATTCTGGAGCTCCTCGTGACGTCCGGGATCTCATCCGGGACTCCGAACAACTTTTGATAACCTCGTGTAACAATTCCCTATAACCCTAGCATCATCGAACCTTAAGTGTGTAGACCCTACGGGTTCGGGAGACAGGCAGACATGACCGAGACACCTCTCCGGCCAATACCCATGGTGGCTCCCACTTGCTCCACGATGATCTCTTCGGATGAACCACGATGTCAAGGATTCAATCAATCCCGTATATAATTCCCTTTGTCTGTCGGTATAGAACTTGCCCGAGATTAGATCGTCGGTATACATATACCTTGTTCAATCTCGTTACCGGTAAGTCTCTTTACTCGTTCCATAGTATGTCATCGTGTGACTAACTCCTTAGTCACATTGAGCTCATGATGATGTTCTACCGAGTGGGCCCAGAGATACCTCTCCGTCACACGGAGTGACAAATCCCGATCTCGATTTGTACCAACCCAACAGACACTTTCGGAGATACCCGTAGTGCACCTTTATAGTCACCCAGTTACGTTGTGACGTTTGATACACCCAAAGCACTCCTACGGTATCCGGGAGTTGCACAATCTCACGGTCGAAGGAAAAGACACTTGACATTATAAAAGCTTTAGCATACGAACAGTATGATCTAGTGCTACGCTTAGGATTGGGTCTTGTCCATCACATCATTCTCCCAATGATGTGATCCCGTTATCAATGACATCTAATGCCCATGACCAGGAAACCATGATCATCTATTGACTAATGAGCGAGCCAACTAGAGGCTTGCTAGGGACACATTGTGATCTATTTATTCACACATGTATTATTGTTTCCTGTTAATACAATTATAGCATGAAGAATAGACGATTATCATGAACAAGGAAATATGATAATAACCATTTTATTATTGCCTCTAGGGAATATTTCCAACAGTTTCCCACTTGCACTAGAGTCAATAATCTAGTTACATTGTGATGTATCGAACACCTATAGCATTATGGTGTTGATCATGTTTTGCTCGTGGAAGAGGTTTAGTCAATGGGTCTGCAACATTCAGATCCATATGTACTTTACAAATCTCTATTACTCCACTCTGGACATGGTCATGGATGGAGTTGTAGCGGCGTTTAATGTGCTTCATCTTCCGGTGAAACCTGGGCTCCTTGGCTATGGAAATGGCCCCAGTGTTATCACAGAAGAGTGTCATTGGACCCGGCGCGCTTGGAACCACTCCAAGGTCGGTGATGAGCTCCTTCATCCAAATTCCTTCATGAGCCGCTTCTGAAGCAGCTATGTACTCTGCTTCACATGTAGATGCTGCCACGACTTCTTGATTGCTATTGCACCAGCTCACTGCCCCACCATTCAAAAAATATATGTATCCTGTCTGTGACTTAGAGTCATCTGGATCTGTGTCGAAGCTAGCATCGACTTAACCCTTTACGACGAGCTCTTCATCACCTCCATAAACGAGAAACATTTCCTTAGTCGTTTTCAGGTACTTAAGGATATTCTTGACCGCTGTCCAGTGTTCCATACCGAGATCACTTTGGTACCTCTCTACCAAACTTATGGCAAGGTTTATATCAGGTCTGGTACACAGCATGGCATACATAAGAGAGCCTACAGCTGAAGCGTAGGGGACATAACTCATCTTCTCTCTATCTGCTGTCGTGGTCGGTGACTAAGTCTTACTCAATCTCATACCTTGCAAAATTGGCAAGAATCCTTTCTTTGAGTTTTCCATATTGAACTTCTTCAATATCTTGTCAAGGTATGTACTTTGCAAAAGACCTATGAGGCGTCTCGATCTATCTGTATAGATCTTGATGCCTAATATGTATGCAGCTTCTCCAAGGTCCTTCATTGAAAAACTCTTGTTCAAATAGGCCTTTATGCTCTCCAACATCTCTATGTTATTCCCCATCAATAATATGTCATCCACATACAGTATGAGGAAAGCTACAGATCTCCCACTCACTTTCTTGTACAGACAGGCTTCTCCGTAAACCTGTATGAACCCAAACGCTTTAATCACCTCATTAAAGCGAAGGTTCCAACTTCGAGATGCTTGCACCAACCCATAGATGGAGCGCTGGAGCTTGCACACTTTGTTAGCACCCTTAGGGTCGACAAAACCTTCTGGTTGCATCATATACAACTCTTCCTTAAGGTTCCCGTTAAGGAACGCTGTTTGGACGTCCATTTGCCAAATTTCATAATCATAAAAGGCGGCAATTGCTAACATGATTCGGACTGATTTCAGCTTCGCTACGGGAGAGAAAGTCTCTTCATAGTCAATCCCTTGAATTTGTGGAAAACCCTTTGCGACAAGTCGAGCTTTATAAACAGTTACATTACCGTTTGCATCAGTCTTCTTCTTGAAGATCCATTTATTTTCTATGGCTCGCCGGTCATCGGGCAAGTCCATCAAAGTCCATACTTTGTTCTCATACATGGATCCTATCTTGGATTTCATAGCTTCAAGCCATTTGTTGGAATCCGGGCCCGCCATCGCTTCTTCATAGTTCAAAGGTTCACCGTTGTCTAACAACATGATTTCCATTACAGGGTTGCCGTACCACTCTGGTGCGGAGCGTACCCTTGTGGACCTTCAAGGTTCAGTAGTAACTTGATCCAAAGCTTCATGATCATTATCATTAACTTCCTCATCAGTTGGTGTAGGCGCCACAGGAACAACTTCCCGCGCTGCGCTACTATCCTGTTTGACAGGGGGTGTAATTACGTCATCAAGTTCTACCTTCCTCCCACTTACTTCTTTCGAGAGAAACTCTTTCTCTAGAAGGATCCGTTCTTGGCAACAAAGGTTTTACCTTCGGATCTAAGATAGAAGGTATACCCAATAGTTTCCTTAGGGTATCCTATGAATACACATTTCTCCGCTTTGGGTTCGAGCTTTTTTGGTTGAAGTTTCTTCACATAAGCATCGCAGCCCCAAACTGTAACATCCCAAATTTTGGAATGTTAAAATAATTATTAGATTGTTTGTTTGTTTGATTGAGTGATTGAAACTTGAGTGGAGTATGAAACTTTTCAAAAACTTTTGAATGAGAGGGAATGAAATGACTTTCCCCTTCTCTGGTAAATTCAAATTTATCCAATTAAAAGCTATGAGAGAAGATGACATGACCTCTTCAACTATAAAGAATTTGAATGGAGTTTTGCATTTGAATTCTTTTAAATATTTGCCCTTGCTTCTATATTTTTCTTCCCCGAGAAATACCCCGAAAATAATCCTTGCCAAGCAAGAAAGAGAGGAGGAACATGACCCTCCAAACCGGGGATATTCCTTTGAAATATTTGGACCATAAAACCCAAGGTTTATTTGAAAAATATTTGCAAAAAGAAAATAAACCAATTTAGGGATTTTCTAAAAAAAATTGAAGTATTTATTTTGGTAGTGGAAAAATGCCCATCTTTTTGGATTTATTTTTTTAAAATTTTAATATATATTACCCCTATATTCCGAGGAATATTCCATTTACTTTTAATAGTTTTAATTTCGTTTTAATAAATATGGAAAGAGATCTTTGTTTTAGGAAAGTCCCTGGGCCACTTTAGGAAACAAATCAGGTCCATAACTCACCTTCTTCTTCCTCCCCTTGTTCTTTCTTTCTGTGCCATGGCCACGCACCTGGAAGCTTCCTCCCAATTTTTTTTCTCCGGGATTCGCGAAGCTCCTTCCCTCCCAGCACCTCCCTCGCCCCTATAAAGGATCCCCTCGTCCTTTTCGTTCCATTCCCCTCGAGAAATGCCCCGTTCCCATGCCCGTAGCATCTCTCCACCACCTCCCCTTTTCCCTGTCAAGAACGCACGAGGGAGCTCTCCCTTGTCGCCCCTGCGCCACCTCCAGCCCCTCTGCACCACCTCCCGCGACTTCCCTACCTCGCCGGCACCCTCCTCCATCACACCCCCACCCCCGCCGGCGACCTCCCCACCTCGCCGGAGCAGCTACCTCGCCGGAGTTCTTCCTCTGTGTCACCCATGGCGAGATTCATGAAATCTTGTATTGCAGTTTTTTCAGAAAATTGCAATCTTAGAAAATTCATATCTATTAGACTATAACTCCGAATTAGGTGATTCTTTTTGCGTTGGATCACGAATTTTATGTAATTTCTGTAGATATATAATTTGTCTATGTTTGGATTTATAAAATTTGAATTAGATCAGATTTGATTTAAAGCTTGTTTTGCTTATACCGGGAGTTTCAAAATAGCTTTTAAATTAATTCCTTTTGCTACTGTTTCCTATTGATCATATCTTTCAGTAGTTTAAGTTTCAATTTTAAATAGTTTTACTTAGGGTTTTAAGCAAAACATATTCTGTTTTAGCCTTTTTTGTTTTCTTGCTATTTCTTTTGTATTAATTGTTCTTAATTTGTTTTTTTGTACTTGTGACAAGTTATATTTTGTTTTTGATATTTACGAGTAACTTTTCAACAACAACAAAATTTTATTTTATTTATTCTTATTTTTTTGCATGGAATCAATTCTAGTTCTATACTAACTTGCGAATTGATTGCATTGCTAGTTTGATTTCCTATTTTGAAAATACTTATAAAATAATATTGTTTTGTAAATTTTACTTCTGTTATCTTAGTTATTTTAGATGTTGTTTTCTGTTATTTTTTCTATTTTAGTGTTTTATTTTCAGTTAGAACAAAAACTATATAGTGTTTGATGTAGTAGAAGGTTCCTAGCTTCTTTGAAGTTTCCTTTGGATTTTTATCCGCTCTCTCTTATTGATTTTTGATTGCATCAACTTTTATTGATGTTTGTTAATTGATTGCTAGAATGATTGCTAGTGTGAGTGCTTATGTGAATACTATGTTTGATTATATAGATTTCATCGGAGAGTGACGAATAGTTCTATCACGTATTTCCCGAGAACGAAAATTCTTCTTCGTCAACATCACCAGGCAAGTCATTTGATCATGTATCACCTATGTTTTATGCATCGTAGTTCTACCATCCTATTCCCAATTGCACGCTGAGTAGGTACTTGGAAATTATGGTTACATATTGTAGTATCATGTGGTAGGCACCCAACAACCCCGTTACTTGGCCCGGGACGACAAATTTCATATTGCTATGCTTGAGTAGACGGGATTCTGGTTGAGAGTTTATCACGAGTGATGCGAGAATAATTTAATAACCAAGACCGGTTAAGTCAAGACTTTTCAAGACCTCGTGATGCAATGCAACTCTGGGTGAAGGGCGGTTGATCGGCTCCCTCGAGAAACCAGTGGATGACCCGGGATGCTGGAGACGGCCATGACATCTTGCGGAAAGCTTCACCCATGCTCAAAGAGACGGACGGATATTTTCAAGACCCAAGGCTTACCTGCACAACCACAAGTCATTATGGGCTCTAGCTTGGTTGGACAACGCGGCGACTCTGGACAGGCGGTGCTAGCAGATGTAGAAGAACGGTAGGATTGGATGGGCACCGAGAGGGATTCAGAGGGACCCGTTGAAAGACCATGTTTTGATCATCCGGTCGTCAAACACCCTGAAGTGCGAGGACATGCACGGAGGGGATCAAATCTTGTGGGGAACGTGTGCAAAACTCTGCAGAGTACTCAAACCTAATCGATTAGCCGTGTCCACGGTCATGGACAACTTGAGCCAAAGGAACTGAGGTTATCTGAAATTCTCAACACAAATAATAATATTGATGTGGGTATTATTGACAACATGGGTACGAGAATTTGGTTGGTGAAACCATCTCGTTAACAACCAACAATGTAGTAACATTTTGCTTTTAGCCCTCTCTTGATGTAGGAGAAAATGTGCTTTTCGCTAAAAACTTATAGCCCCACCTGCCATATATGCATATAGTATAGATGATTACTTTTCACCCCTCTCTTATGTGACTTGCCGGCATATTCAATATGCTGACCTACACGGCTGCAACATTTTATGTTGCAGACATTTTTCTTCGGCGAGTAAGAGTACGATTCAGGGTTACGGTCTACACTCAACTTGCCGTTGGTGTTTATTGGGACTCCACTCTCTTGACTGCTTCCGCTGAGATATTTAAGGTATATATCAGTTTTACGCTATTTCCATGTGATTGCACTTTGATATATACATTGATGTACTGTGTGTGCCAGCATACTGATCCAAGGATGGCACAGATACACGGAGGCTTGACTCGTCTTGAGTCGGGTCGCTACACAAACTTTAAGAAACGACAATTAGGTTTCTTGCCAAACCATACTTCATACGGTGTCGTCTCAACGGATTTAGACGTTGCCCTATTTAAAGTGAATGCTGCAGTTTCTAATGCGTATCCCCAAAATGATAGCGGTAAGTCGGTAAGAGACATCATAGATCGTACCATATCTAATAAAGTGCGATTACGACGTTTAGACACTCCGTTGCGTTGCGGTGTGCGAGACGGCGTCAGTTGTGAAACGATTCCACACTTCCTTTGGTGTGTGCCAAACTCGTGACTCAAATATCCTCCTCCACGATCAGATCATAGAAACTTAATTTTTCTGTCACGTTGATTCTCGACCTCACTCTGAAATTCCTTGAACTTTTGAAACGTCTCAGATTTGTGCTTCATCAAGTAGATATACCCATACCTACTCAAATCATCGGTGAGAGTGAGAACATAACGATAGCCACCGCGAGCTTCAACGTTCATTGGACCACATACATCACTATGTATTATTTCCAATAAGTCGGTTGCTCTCTCCATTATTCCTGAGAATGGAGTCTTAGTCATCTTGCCCATGAGGCACGGTTCGCATGTGTCAAATGATTCAAAGTCAAGAGACTCTAATAGTCTATCAATATGGAGCTTCTTCATGCGCTTAACGCCGATATGACCAAGCCGGCAGTGCCACAAGTATGTGGGACTATCATTATATACTTTACATCTTTTGGTACTGACACTATGAATATGCGTAACATCACAATCGAGATTCATCAAGAATAAACCATTCACCAGCGGAGCATGACCATAAAACATATCACTCATATAAATAGAACAACCATTATTCTCTGACTTAAATGAGTAGTCGTCTCGCATTAAGCAAGACCCTGATACAATGTTCATGCTTAAAGCTGGTACTAAATAACAATTATTAAGGTTTAAAACTAATCCCGACGGTAGATGTAGAGGTAGCGTGCTGACGGCGATCACATCGACCTTGGAGCCATTCCCGACGCGCATCGTCACCTCGTCCTTGGCCAGTCTCCGCTTATTCCGTAGTTCCTGCTTTGAGTTGCAAATGTGAGCAACAACACCGGTATCAAATACCCAGGAGCTACTACAAGCGCTCGTAAGGTACACATCAATAACATGTATATCACATATACCTTTAACGTTGCCGGCCTTCTCGGCCGCTAAGTATTTGGGGCAGTTTCGCTTCCAGTGACCCTTTCCCTTGCAATAGAAGCACTTAGTCTCAGGCTTGGGTCCATTCTTTTTCTTCTTCCCGACATCTGGCTTAGCTGGCGCGGCAACGGCTTTGTTATTCTCTTTCTTGAAGTTCTTCTTACCCTTGCCCTTCTTGAAACTAGTGGTCTTGTTGACCATCAACACTTGATGTTCTTTCTTGATTTCTACTTCTGTAGACTTGAGCATCGAGTACAACTCGGGAATGGTCTTCTCCATCCCTTGCATGTTGTATTTCAGCACAAAACCTTTGTAGCTTGGTGGGAGAGATTGGAGGATTATGTCAATTATAGCATCATCCGGAAGTTTGAATCCAAGTGAAGTCAGACGACCGTGTAACCCAGATATTTTGAGTATGTGCTCACTGACAGAACTGTTCTCCTCCATCTTATAGCTAAAGAACTTGTCGGAGACTTCATATCTCTCGACACGGGCATGATCTTGAAAAACTAGCTTCAGCTCTTGGAACGCCTCATATGCACCGTGTTGCTCAAAACGCCTTTGGAGCCCCGTTTCTAAACTGTATAACATGCCACACCTAACCAGAGAGTAGTCATCACTCCGCGTTTGCCAGACGTTCAGAATGTCCTGGGCTGCTGCGGGAGCGGGAGGGTCACCTAGCGGCGCATCAAGGACATAAGCCTTTTTATCTGCTTCAAGGATGAGCCTCAAGTTGCGAACCCAGTCCGCATAGTTGCTACCATCATCTTTCAGCTTGTTTTTCTCTAGGAATGCGTTGAAATTGAGGTTGACGTTGGCCATCTACAATATTTATAAAGACAACTTTTAGACTAAGTTCATGACAATTAAGTTCATTTAATCAAATTAAGTATGAACTCCCACTTAAATCGACATCCCTCTAGTCATCTAAGTGATACATGATCCATGTTGACTAACCCGTGTCCGATCATCACGTGAGACGGACTAGTCACCATGGTGAGCAACTTCATGCTGATCGTATTCAACCATACGTCTCATGTTCGACCTTTCGATCTCTTGTATTCGAGGTCATGTCTGTACATGCTAAGCTCGTCGAGTCAACCTAGGTGTTTCGCGTGTGTAAATCTGGCTTACACCCGTTGTATGCGAATGTTAGAATCTATCACACCCGATCATCACGTGGTGCTTCGAGACAACGATCCTTCGCAACGGTGCACACTTAGGGGAATACATTCTCGAAATTTTAAGAGGGATCATCTTATTATGCTACCGTCGTTCTAAGCAATAAGATGAAAAACATGATAAACATCACAATGCAATCATATAGTGACATGATATGGCCATTATCATCTTTGCTCTTTCGATCTCCATCTTCAGGCATCGCATGATCATCATCATCACCGGCGTGACACCATGATCTCCATCATTATGATCTCCATCATCGTGTCTCCGTGAAGTCGTCACGCCAACTACTACTATCACTACTACTATAGCTAACCGTTAGCAATGAACTAAAAGTAGTAAGCACATGGCGTTGCATCTCATAGAAGACAACTCCTATGGCTCCTGCCGGTTGTCATACTCATCGACATGCAAGTCGTGAAACCTATTACAATAACATGATCATCTCATACATCATACATGCAACATCACAACTTTGGCCATATCACATCACATGTCAAACCCTGCAAAAACAAGTTAGATGTCCTCTAATTGTTGTTGCAAGTTTTACGTGGCTGATTTGGGTTTCTAGCAAGAACGCCTTCTTACCTACATGACAACCACAACGATGATATGCCAAAGCTATTTACCCTTCGTAAGGACCTTTTCATCAAATCCAGTCCGACTAGAGTGGGAGAGACAGACACCCGCTAGCCACCTTTATGCACAGTGTGCTTGTGTGTCGGTGGAACCAGTCTCACATAAGCGTACGTGTAAGGTCAGCCCGGGCCGCTTCATCCCACAATACCGCCGGAAAAGAATAAGACTAGTAGCGGCAAGCAATTGACAAATCATAGCCCACAACCTTTTGTGTTCTACTCATGCATAGAATCTACGCATAGAAAACCTGGCTCGGATGCCACTGTTGGGTTACGTAGCATAAATTCAAAAACATTCCTACGCATATTCAGATCTTCCTATGGAGAGACCATCAACGAGAGAGGGGTGAGTGCATCTTCATACCTTTGAAGATCGCTAAGCGGAAGCGTTGCTAGAACGCGGTTGATGGAGCCGTACTCGCGGCGATTCAGATCGCGGTGTGATTCCGATCTAGTGCCGAAGTACGGCACCTCCGCGTTCAACACACGTGCAGCCCGATGACGTCTCCTGCACCTTGATCCAGCAAGGAGGAGGGAGAGGTTGGGGAAGATCTCCAGCAGCACAACGGCGTGGTGTCGATGGAGAGACGAGGTCTCCCGGCAGGGCTTCGCCAAGCACGGCAGAGAGGAGGAGGAAGAAGGGCAAGGCTGCGCCGAGGGAGAGGGAAAAGTCTGTCTCAAAACAGCCCCAAACCTCAACTATATATAGGGGAGAGGGAGGGGGCGCAGCCCTTAGGGTTCCCACCCCCAAGGGGTGCGGCAGCCCCCATCTGCACCAGGAGGTGGTGGCCAGGAGGGGAGGAGGGGTGTGGCGCACCCGTGGTGGGCCTTAGGCCCACCTGGCTTAGGGTTTGCCCCCTTCCCTCTCCCCTGCGCCTTGGGCTGAGTGGGGGGGGGCACCAGCCCACCTAGGGGCTGGTTCCCTCTCCCACTTGGCTCATCTAACCTTCCGGGGTTGTTGCCCCCCTTCGGTTGACCCCCAGGGCCACCTCCGGTGGTCCCGGTACGTTACCGGTGATGCCCGAAACACTTCCGGTGTCCGAAACCATCCGTCCTATATATCAATCTTTACCTCTGGACCATTCCAGAGCTCCTCGTGACTTCCGGGATCTCATCTGGGACTCTGAAAAACTTTCGATAACCTCGTATAACAATTCCCTATAACCCTAGCATCATCGAACCTTAAGTGTGTAGACCCTACGGGTTTGGGAGACAGGCAGACATGACCGAGACACCTCTCCGGCCAATAACCATCAGCGGGGTCTGCATACCCATGGTGGCTCCCACTTGCTCCACGATGATCTCATCGGATGAACCACGATGTCAAGGATTCAATCAATCTCGTATACAATTCCCTTTGTCTATCGGTATAGAACTTGCCCGAGATTCGATCGTCGGTATACCTATACCTTGTTCAATCTCGTTACCAGTAAGTCTCTTTACTCGTTCTGTAGTACGTCATCGTGTGACTAACTCCTTTGTCACATTGAGCTCATGATGATGTTCTACCGAGTGGGCCCAGAGATACCTCTCCGTCACACGGAGTGACAAATCCCGATCTCGATTCGTACCAACCCAACAGACACTTTCGGAGATACCCGTAGTGCACCTTTATAGTCACCCAGTTACGTTGTGACATTTGATACACCCAAAGCACTCCTACGGTATCCGAGAGTTGCACAATCTTACGGTCGAAGGAAAAGACACTTGACATTAGAAAAGCTTTAGTATACGAACAATACGATCTAGTGCTACGCTTAGGATTGGGTCTTGTCCATCACATTATTCTCCCAATGATGTGATCCCGCTATCAATGACATCTAATGCCCATGACCAGGAAACCATGATCATCTATTGAGTAACGAGCTAGCCAACTAGAGGCTTGCTAGGGACACATTGTGATCTATTTATTCACACATGTATTATTGTTTCCTGTTAATACAATTATAGCATGAACAATATACGATTATCATGAACAAGGAAATATGATAATAACCATTTTATTATTACCTCTAGGGCATATTTCCAACACAACCTCCTATCAAGATATGCACCTGAAGACGTCAACACTGAGGCTGCCAAAGTGGAGCGCTTTATGGATGGGCTGCAGCAGTCACTCCAATATCAGCTGGTTGTTTGTGAATGTCAGATCTTTAGTGACCTGGTTAATAAGGCTCTTATGTTGGAAGACAAGCGTCGTGCAATGGACGACACCCGTAAGCGCAAGCTAATGGGTAGTGGAGGACCGATTAGCTCGAAACCACGACCGTTGCAGTCAACCCCAGCAAGACCTAACTATCAACAACAGTAGTACAAGCATCCAACATTTCACCATTATTACCAACCTCGGCAAGTCGGCGTGAAGCAAGCAAGCACTCCAGCAAACAACGGTGGGGCCAAGACCAACCTTCCAGTGCAAGTTACCTATTTCGGGTGTGGACAACCAGGGCACTATTCCAGGTAGTGCCCCAATAAGAAACCTGATGCTCCGTGCCCCAATGCGCCAAATCCAGGCCAAGGAGCACCAGGTAGGAACCAGGCTCCCCACAATCAGCAATATCACAACAAGGGACGTATTAATCATATTTCCGCACAAGAGGCACAGGAAGACCCGGATTGCATTGTGGGTACGTTCCTCGTCAACTCTACCCCAGCAACAGTATTGTTTGATTGTGGTGCTTCGCATTCCTTTGTTGCGCAAAAGTTTGCAGAAAAGTGTGGTCTAGAACCTACCTTGCTTCGTAGGCATATGGCAATTCAAACCCCAGGAGCACTTTTGAGGACCAACCTAGGGTGTAGGAAGGTCGGGATAGTTATCAATGGGATGAGTTTCTCAGCGGATCTCATTGTGCTTAAGTCGCAAGGCCTAGAGGTAATCCTCGGTATGGACTGGTTGGCCAAGCATCAGAGTATCTTGGACTGTGCTAACAGGGACATTACCACGACAAGTGACCAAGGGGTCAAAGTCAAGTATGTCTCTGAGCGGGTACCCACTCGAGTGCCACGAGTTAACAACCTATCAGAGGAAGGACTCGACCGAGTGCCAATAGTCTATGAATACCCGGACGTCTTTCCTGATGAGCTACCAGGGATGCCTCCCGACCGAGACATCGAGTTCATCATCGAACTCATGCCAGGATCAAGGCCTATTTATAAGAAGCCTTACAGGATGGGATCCGAAGAGCTAGCGGAGTTGAAGAAGAAACTGGATGAGCAACTTAGGAAAGGGTTTATTCGTCCAAGTGCGTCACCTTGGGGATCACCTGTTCTCTTTGTGTCCAAGAAGGATGGGACAATCCGACTTTGCGTCGATTACAGTTCTCTCAATGAGGTCACGATCAAGAACAAGTATCCACTCCCCAAGATTGAAGACTTGTTCGACCAGCTGAATGGAGCAAATGTATTCTCCAAGATCGACCTTCGATCTGGATATTACCAACTAAAGATTTGACCCAAAGACATTCCGAAGATGGCATTTGTGACCCGGTACGATCTGTACGAATGCACTATCATGTCCTTTCGATTGACGAATGCCCCAGCTTACTTCATGTACCTCATGAATAAGGTCTTCGTGGAATACCTGGACAAGTTTGTCGTCGTATTCATTGATGACATATTAATCTTTTCCAAGTCTAAAAACGAGCATGAGCAACACTTGATGCTAGTATTGGAGAAGCTTCGAGAGCACCAACTGTATGCCAAGTTCAGCAAGTGCCAGTTTTGGCCGAACGAAGTTGGATTCCTGGGTCATACCATGACAGCAAGTGGATTGGCAGTGGATCCCTCTAAGATTACCAGGGTAACCAACTGGGAATCGCCAATCGACGTGAAGGAAGCCAGGAGTTTCCTCGGACACACAGGATATTACCGCAAGTTCGTAGAAGGATTCCCCCGCATTGCGCGACCAATGACTCAGCTCCTGAAGAAAGGCAAGAAGTTCGATTGGACGCCGGAGTGTGAGGCAAGCTTCCAAGAGTTGAAGAAGAGGTTAACCACCGCCCCGGTATTGGCCACTCCAGATATCAGCAAGGAGTTCGTGATATATTGCGATGCCTCAAGGACCGGGCTAGGTGGGGTTCTAATGCAGGATGGTAGGGTCGTGGCATACTTGTCACGGCAACTGCGCCCGCATGAGGAAAATTATGCCACCCATGATCTCAAGTTGGCAGCAGTAGTACATGCCCTGAAGACATGGCGACATTACCTTCTGGGGAAGCGATGTGAAATATACACCGACAACAAGAGTCTGAAGTATATCTTCACCCAAAGGGAATTGAATATGAGGCAACAGAGATGGTTGGAGCTAATCAAAGACTACGACCTCAGCATTCAATATCACCCCGGTAAGGCAAATGTAGTGGCTGATGCCTTGAGTCGGAAGACCAGCACCTTAAACGTCATGCTTAAGGAAAGGCAACCCGCCTTATATGAAGAATTGGAGAACTTCGGATTGGAACTCGTGGAACCAGGATTCCTAGATAACCTCGAAGTCAAGCCAACGCTGGAAGACGACATCAAGGGAGCCCAGAAGGGTCACAAGAGCATCAAAGGTATCAAGAAGAAGATTCCAGAAGGCAAGGCCCCATGATTCTTGGAGGATGATCAAGGAAGGTGTGGTTTGGGAAACGTTTATGCGTACCCAACAAGGCTGAACTCATGGAACTCATCCAACGAGAAGCTCATGATACACCCTACTCCATTCACCCCGGTGGTACCAAGATGTATCAAGATCTCCGAGAAAGATTCTGGTGGCACGGCATGAAGAGGGAGATCGCGTCCTATGTGGCCAAGTGCGTTGTGTGTCAGCAAGTTAAAGCTGAGCATCAGCGACCCGCAGGACTGCTACAACCTCTCCAGGTGCCGGAATGGAAGTGGGACAAGGTAGGGATGGATTTCATTACTGGCCTACCAAGGTCTAGCAAGGGCCATAACTTGATATGGGTTGTTGTCGACCATTTGACCAAAATGGCCCATTTCATCCCTGTCAACACCACTTATGACGGGAACAAGTTGGCTAGTCTCTATATTGAGCGCATAGTAAGCCTCCATGGAGTTCCCAAGGAGATTGTATCTGACCGAGGCACGCAGTTCACCTCAAGGTTTTGGAGGAAACTTTTGGAAGCCCTCGGTACCAAGCTCTCCTTCAGCACCGCCTTCCACTCGCAGATGGGAGGACAGACGGAAAGGGTGAATCAGATACTCGAAGATATGCTCAGCGCATGCGTCCTAGCGCACGAAGCCAAATGGGAAGACTGCCTGCCGTTCGCTGAGTTTTCATACAACAACAACTACCAGTCCAGTCTCCAAATGGCCCCGTTCGAAGTGCTGTACGGACGAAAATGCCGCACCCCACTCAACTAGTCAGAAACCGGAGACGGGATGATTTTCGGACCAAAAGTTTTGCACCAGGCAGAAGAGAAGGTGCGACTAGTCCAAGAAAATCTGAAAGCAGCCAAGTCGCGACAAAAGAGTTATGCGGACTCTCGCTGCAGGAATGTGGAGTTCATTCCCGGATATCTGGTGTACCTCCCTGTCACACCTCTTAAGGGAACCAAGCGTTTCCACGTTAAGGGGAAACTCGCTCCAAGGTTCATTGGGCCATTTAAGATAACGACAAGGCGTGGAGAGGTCGCTTATCAGCTGGAGTTACCTCCGGAACTTTCGGGAGTGCACAACGTTTTCCACGTGTCACAGCTTTGGAAGTGTCTCCAAACGCCAAGTCGTTCCGATCCTTACAAGGACATTGATCACCGGGCCATTGACCTTCAGTCTGATCTCACCTACCGCAAGAGGCCAATCCGCATTCTGGATGAAGCAGAGCGATGCACCCGAAGCCGCACCATCAAGTACTTCAAGGTTCAATGGAGCAACCACACCGAAGCCGAAGCTACCTGGGAGCGTGAAGACTATCTCCGATCTGAGTTTCCAGACCTTTTTAGCACCTAGCTTAGGAATCTCGGGGACGAGATTCTTGTAAGGGGATAGGTCTGTCACACCTTGTTTTTGCTATCACCTGTCTATGTTGTAAAATTATGAGCTTGTTAAAACTTTTTCAAAACTAATATTGTGAGTGCCATGATTGACATTGAATGCTTGTATGCTTGATCATGTGAGGTTTTAAAACCCTAAATTCCTTTGGTATTATACTGATTTCCAAAAACTTTTGCTAACCAAAGTAAAACCACCTTGAGTTGCACTACATGTCCTTGATAGCAAGCAGTGCTTCTACTCATATTTGGTAATCTGATTTTTACCTGTCTTTATATTTCAAAACCACAAAATAATTATTTTTGTGATTATTTTTCTAATTAAATAATCTGTCCATTTCTGAGGCCAGAATTGGTATTCCAACATGGGAAAATACTTTTCTGCCTTGGAAAAATCTGATTAAATTTAGAGATGATTAGAAGGACATATATTTTCCATACATAGGATTTTAAACCCCATTTTATATTATATTTATTGATTAAAACTGTAAAAGCTATTTGTGTCTGTTTTGGCATTTTCAAATATTACCAAAGGAAATATTCTGAATAAATTCCTAGAAAATTCCAGTGGTATCCCTAAGCCTTGTTTGGTGTCCACATAAAGTTTCACCTTGATCAAAGGTAGATAAGGACCCCAAATAACCCAAAAACACTATCTGTCCAGAATCAAGTTAGAGCAACTCTACGTAGCAAATTTTGTCCAATGAGGCTAAAACTTTGCAGGAGTGCCTAATACCTCAAATGAGGGTTCTACACCAAAAATGAGATTTGTGCGACTTAGTTTGCCCATACTCCCTTTGGAAGGAAAAGATCTGGTCATATTGGAGTGATTTCAAGTTTACAAAGCTAAACTTATCCTTTGGAGCACAAATTTGGTGGAACTCCATGGTTTACCACCAAAACCAAACCTGTTAAATCTCAACACCAGTGGTGGGGTGCAACCCCCTAAAACCACTGTCGAACACCTACTGACAGATAGGAAAAAGCCACCTTAGCCACAGCTAAACCAAACTCCTTTGCTTCAAACTCTTAGATTAAGTGGCCAGTACCTGTATCTAACCCCAGTCAACTGGCCCCTCACTGGTTCAAAGTGGAAAGGCCAAAAACCCCAATTTAGACCTTAGTTCATGACTGACAGCACGAGTATTTCTTGCTTCCTTTGACCAGCCGAAGCTCCCAGTAAAATCAAACGGCTAGCCACACCCCCAGCAAGTGCCAGGACATGCTAGACACGTCCAAAGTGCCTCAGAGCGCACCAGCATGCCGTGGGATGCCAAGACTGCGCTCTTGGCGCGCTACAGAGAGTCACCGAGGTGGGGGCGACGCCCCGGCCAGTTCCAGCCTCCCCCGAGATGTCCAACCTCTTCCCCGACAACCCCTCTGCATCGGGCAAGCCTCAGGGCCCCTCCTCTCTCACGCTAGAGCTCGCGCGACGCGTGCCCGCGCGCTCCAGAACCGGCCAAGTTTGCGCGGCCACGAATGCACGACTCTCCTCTCTCTCTCTCTCTCAGCAGCAGATGGTTCGGGCGGTCCAATAGCACGTCTTGAGACCGTGGTTTCAACCCCAACCTCTCTCTGCACCCCCATGCGCGCCACGGTGAGTCATCGGTGCTCCCGAATCTGCTCACCGTCGCGGGCCTATAAATAGCCCTCCCCGTCGCTCCAGCACCCCTCAGATAACTTTGCCACGATCACTAGTACCTCCCTAGCCACCCAGCAAACCAGCAGAGCGCCGGTGCTCGAGATCGACCGAGGCCCCTCCGCCTCGGAGCTCTGGTCGATCTCTGGCTACACGACAGCTCCCGCGCCCCTCGACCCACCAAACTGACCCCCTTGATCTTAGGAAGCTTTCCCCCAACTTGCCCGAGCATTTCCGTGTCTCTAGCCACCCCCTCGACCACTTCCCGAAACTCCTCTGCCATGGCCTCCTCGTCGCCGGCGAACCCCTGCCTCCCCATCGTTGTTTCGACCACCAGTAGGTAGGCGACGGTCAGACAAACCCATTCCCGTGTTCATTGGGGCATGAGCGCATCGGCAACCTCGTCGGCGTCCTCCTCCTCCTCTCTGGCCCGAGGTAGGAGACGACCCGGACAGGTGTGCCCCACCTGTCGGTGGCCCAGCCTCCTCCCCGCGCTGGCCTCGGCCACTGACCGCAGGGCCCCGCGCGTCAGGTTCAAACCTGACGGCGCGCGCGCCTGGGCAGGCCATCGGGTGGCCATGGGCCAGCCCAGCTCTGGGCCGAGCCAGGCCAGAGCTATCTTGTTTTTCTTTTTATTTTAAACTTGGATTTCTAGGATTTTTATAAAAACATTTAACCAGTGTAAAAATATAATTCTTCCACTGTTATTTTTCTAAAAATGTGTAGTATTTAATGATATGCTTAGATGAATTTTTCCAACAACTATTCTATTTTATAATAATAAAAAGGGCTAAAATGGAATAGTTTTGCTTCTCCCTGGTTGTTTTCAAAAATATTCCTTCAAATAAAACTAAGGCAAATATTTTTTTTAAATGATATCTTAGATTTATCAGAAATACGGAACATTTTTAAAATAACTTTGTGGACAGTTTCTGTGTGAGCTACTTCTTATTTATTGTTTTATCGACGATAGAAAATCCGTGTGACGAGGGAATTGGAGCGGAAGACCCCGAAGACCCCGGATACTTAGCTGACCAAGGCAAGCAGCCTTTTGACCATGACTGAGCATATGTTACTTTGCATGTTAAAATAGCACGTATTTCCATTGCATATGATCATAAGTGTCAGTAAAGATAGATCATTTGATATGATTTTAACGAAGGCTCCCCCGGAGCACATGCATTGAGCTTGACCCTACCCTTGAGGGTCATGCTAATACCATGTTGACAAGTAAAGATAGATGTAGATTCATCATGAGCATGTTGTTGACATAAAGCAAGAGTTACGAAAACCCCGTCGGGTGCCACTAATGCCCGAGGGTGATGATGAGTTAGGTGGTCACTTTTGGTGAAGTGATGCACCCGGTATTTGTGTGAGTCAGGTTTCGGAAATGGGATTAGATTTATGATGTGTCGACCGTACCAACCTTACCAGTACGACCACGTTACCCCTTATGGGACGGGGCTATGTTTATTGCTCTGGTCGGTGCTAGCAAAGAGCCACATTACCAGTGGTGGGAGTGATATGTGGTCACTCTCGTGATGGGGTCATGCCGGGTAGGACGACTATGCCATTTTTATGAGTTCCAGTCACACCGTTGGTCCCCGCATGGTTGGTACTGTCCAGAGTTGGTGCTCGTAAGACGTACAACATGTGGGCTGGGTACCAATCGAGTGGACCTCTTTGTCTAGTATCATCAGGGGAAAGGCATTGATCGGGTACTTACCTCGGGTATGTGATATACCACGATTCGTGGATGACACGGAAGTTTCCCGGATCTCGTGGGTCCAGCGTACTACCTGTGCAGAGTGTAAACTATCCGAATAGCCGTGTCCACGGTCAAGGACAGTTGGGTAATCCTGCTTAAACTACGTCCAGATATTTCCGCATAAACCAAGTGTGCGTGAGTGAGTTTGTGTGTGTGTGTATGGTGATGAGAAAGGTGTTGCTATGATAGCAATAATATGACCAAGTTTGGTGACTTGGCATATAGGGTGAACCCGAATGGTTCAGCCCTTGATAGATATATCGATATCTGTAACCTGTTCTTCAAGAGTAATTCTTTAACTTGATGCGTATTCATGATTATTCCATCCAGTAGAGAGTTACACTAGAGATGCATGATATTGTTCTCCTTCACTTTTGTTGATTATATCAAGGACTGTTTGCGAGTACATTCAAAGTACTCATTGGCTTGCCACTGGTTATGTTATTGACCAGACATGGAAGGACTGGAGTTTGGAGATGAGTACGTCTTCAGAGACACCCCTGCGAACTAGGACGCTTCCGAGTTAGAATGCCTGTCGGTGTAGGCTTGATGGCATGTGCACCCGCTTAGCCCCTTTGTTTTCCTCTATTAGTGTACTCGTGCGATTGGCCTTAGGCCCTGTCTTGTGAACTTGACCCTTCGGTCACGTGATGTAATAATCGGTACTTGGATGTAAGACTCTTTATTCAGTATCTGTGTTCGGTGAGCATTGATCTATGGGATCACTAAGCACGGAGATTCTCGACTAGTAAGTCGGGGTCCCCACATTTTCAGATCCACAAAGCTCGGCTTGTCGCAAAAGGTTATGGACAAGTTCAAGGAATTGACTACGATGAGACCTACTTGCTGGTAGCGATGCTGAAGTCGGTGAGGATCATACTAGCTATAGTTGCATATTTCGATTATGGGATATGTCAGATGGATTTCAAAATGGCTTTCTTTAATGGAAATTTGAAATAGTATGTATACATGAGACAACCCGAAGGTTTTGTCTAACCAACAAACGCTGATAAAATATGCAAGCTCAAGAGATCCATTTATGGATTGAGGCAAGCAACTCGGAGTTGCAATATTCATTTTGATGAAGTCATTGTTGACTTGGTCTCATCAAGAATGAAGAGGACTATTTTTTATACAAGAAGTCTAGTGGGAGCTCGGTAGTATTTTTGATCTTGTATGTGGATGACATACTACTGATCAGAAATGATGTTTCGATGCTGAACTCAGTCAAGAAATCATTGAATGGCAAGTTTTCAATGAAGAACCTTGGATAGGCGGTGTACAATTTAGGCATCATGACCTATAGAGATAGATCGAGGAGGCTGCTCGGCTTAAGCCAGAGCACATACATAGACAAAGTGTTGAAGCGGTTCAACATGAGTGAGGCAAAGAAAGGGTTCTTTCCCATCTCACATGGTATAAGGCTAAGCAAGACTCAGAGTCCTACGACTTCTGATGAGTGAAACCGGATGAGTAGGATTCCGTATGCTTTGGCAATAGGATCCATCATGTATGCCATGCTATGTACACGACCTGATATTACCTATGCAATAAGCTTAACAAGCAGATACCAGGCCGACCTTGGTGAGCGTTGATACGTCTACAACGTATCTATAATATTTTATGGTTTCATGCCATTATCTTGTCAAACTTTGGATGTTTTGTATGCCTTTTATATCTTTTTTGGGACTAACTTATTAACTCAGTGCCAAGTGCCAGTTCCTGTTTTTTCCGTGGTTTTGACCCTTTTCAGAGAAGGATTTAAACGGAGTTCAAACGGAACGAAACTTCCAAAAAGATTTTTTCGGAAACAGAAGACGATCAGGGAACTTGAGAACCAAGGCAGGGGGCCACCAGGGACCCCACAAGCCCCCTAGCCACGGCCAGTGGGGGACGCGCCTCCCAGGCTTGTGGGCTCCCTGGGCCTCCTCTGCCCTAGGTCTTTCGCCTATACATTCCCAAAAATTCCAGAAAAAATTAGGAGATCATCGAAAGTAATTTTCCGCCGCAGCAAGCTTCTGTCTCCGCAAGATCCCATCTGGGGCACGTTCTGGTGCCCTGCCGGAGGGGGGATTCGGATACGGAGGGCTTCTTCATCAACACCATGACCTCTCCGATGATGCGTGAGTAGTTCACCATAGACTTACGGGTCCATAGCTAGTAGCTAGATGGCTTCTTCTCTCTCTTGGATCTTCATTACAAAGTTCTCCATGATCTTCATGGAGATCTATCCGATGTAATCTTCTTTTGCGGTGTGTTTGTCGAGATCCGATGAATTGTGGATTTATGATCAGATTATCTATGAATCTTATTTGAGTTTCTTTTGATCTCTTATATGCATGATTTCATATCCTTGTAATTCTCTTCGAGTTGTGGGTTTTGTTTGGCCAACTTGATCAATGATTCTTGCAATGGGAGAAGTGCTTGGTTTTGGGTTCATACCATGCGGTGACCTCACCCAGTGACAGAAGGGGTAGCGAGGCACGCATCGTGTTGTTGCCATCAAGGGTAAAAATATGGTGTTTTCATCATTGGTTTGAGTTTATCCGTCTACATTATGTCATCTTGCTTAAGGCTTACTTTGTTCGTCATGAACTCAATACACTAGATGCACGCTGGATAGCAGTCGATGTGTGGAGTAATAGTAGTAGATGCAGAAAGTATCGGTCTACTTGTGTCGGATGTGATCCTATATGTATGATCATTGCCTTAGATATCGTCATGACTTTGCGCAGTTCTATCAATTGCTCGACAGTAATTTGTTCACCCACCGTAATATTTGCTATTTTGAGAGAAGCCTCTAGTGAACACTATGGCCCCCGGGTCTACTTCACACCATATTTTCAGCCTTACTCTTTTACTTCGATGCACTTTCCTCCTTGAGATCTCACTTTGCAATCAGTCTTGAAGGGATTGACAACCCCTTTATAGCGTTGGGTGCAAGCTCTTTTGTGTTTGCGCAGGTACTCTGGACTTGACGAGATTCTCCTACTGGATTGATACCTTGGTTCTCAAACTGAGGGAAAAACTTACAGCTCATGTGCTGCATCACCCTTTCCTCTTCAAGGGAAAAACCAACGCAAGCAAGTATCCGTCAACGTGTCAATTTCTGGCGCTGTTGTTTGAGAAGTAGCAGAAGGATTTCTGGCGCCGTTGCCGGGGAGGATCAAGTCAAGAACTCATCCAAGTAAGTGTCGCAAACTCATCTCTTGCATTTACTTTTTGCCTCTCATTTTCCTCTCCCCCACTTCTGAAAAACAAAAATTTACAGAAATATTTTCCTTTTTTCGTTTGCCTTTCCTTTGCATGTGTGCTATGTGCCTTCAATATGCTTACATTTTCGCTTGCTGAAAATCTATTGATATGGACCCTCATCCACTTGCTAATCTTTTCAAGAGGTCCAACTATGTTGAACCAATTGCTAGTGAGTTGAGTGCACTTGACTTTCTCCATGGAGTTTTGCTTGAGATGCGTGAATCTGAAAATCGTGATGAAGAAATTTATGAAGTGATTCACGAGGGCTCCTTGAATGAAAAGCATGATTGCAATGGTTTCACTATGAATTCTATTAGTGTCAACCATGCTAAATATATGCAAAACCCTAAGCTTGGGGATGCTAGTTTTGCTTTGTCCTCTACTTGTTGCAATGATCATGAATGGGGTGATGATTTTTCTTATGATCTTGAAAATTTGTTTAAGCCTCATGATGAATATGATATTTGCAATATTATTGAAAGTGGGTTTGGAGAAGTCATGACTTTAGTTGATGATAATCCCACTATTTTTGAAGAGCGTCCACTTTGCATGCATGTGGATCATGAAAAGAATATCCTTTGTGATAGCTATATTGTTGAATTTGATTATGATCCCACATGTAATTGCCATGAGAGAGGAAAATATTGTGGTAGAAACTTTCATGTTACCAAATCACCTCTCATTATGTTGAGATTGATATTGTCTCTATCTTGTTCCTTGCATATGGTAACTATTGGTTGTCTTGACAATCTATTTTCCTATAAAATGCCTATGCATAGGAAGTATGTTAGACTTATATGTGATTCACATGCTTTATGATGCTCTCGTTGTGCTTCAATTCTTGTCTTTTGTGTGAGCATCATTGAATTATCAATGCCTAGCTAAGGGCATTAAACAATAGCGCTTGTTGGGAGGCAACCAATGAATTTATCTTTTTCTTTCTGTTTTGTTACGTCCACACTATCATAATTCTGTTATGATTGTGTTTTTTGTGTTTCTTTTTGTGTTTGACCCAAGCAAAACCTTTATGACTAGTTTTGGTGATGGTTGCTTGATCCTGCTGGAAAAAGACACAAACTTTTTGCTGACGAAATTATTTTTCATTTTTATTCAGAAAGAGGTTTTGAGTTGATTCTTTTTTCTGCTGGTTGATATGCCTTTCGCCCAGGCAGTCGTAATTTTTCAGAATTGTTGACGTAACAGAAGTATACGAAGTATACATATTGCTACAGACTGGTATGTTTTTGACAGTTTCTGTTTTTGTTGAGTTGGTTGCTTGTTTTGATGAAACTATGGATAATATCGGGGGGTACTAGCCACATAAAAGTGAGAATACAGTAATCTAACACCAATATAATTAGAAATCAAGATTGCTACAGTACCTAAGGAGGTGGTAGTTTGTTTTCTTGTGCTAATGATATCACGAGTTTCTGTTTAAGTTTTGTGTTGTGAAGTTTTCAAGTTTTGGGTGATGTTCTCATGGACAAATGGATAAAGAGTGGAAAGAGCTCAAGCTTGGGTATGCCCAAGGAATCCCAAGCCTAATTCAAGGACACCAAAAAGCCTAAGCTTGGGGATGCCCCGGGAAGGCATCCCCTCTTTCGTCTTCAACCCATCGGTAACATTACTTGGAGCTATATTTTTATTCACCGCATGATATGTGTTTTGCTTTGAGCGTCTTGTATCATAGGAGTCTTTTCTTTTTATTGTGTCACAATCATCCTTGCTGCACACCTTTTGAGAGAGACATGCACACATCGTGATTTTGCTAGAATTCTCATCGTGCTTCACTTATATCTTTTGAGCTAGATAATTTTGCTCTATGTGCTTCACTTAGATATTTTAGAGCACGGCGGTGCGTGACTTGGTCGTTGGATTGTGCTATGAAAGTAGTCCCAAAGGTGATAGGTACCCAAAGGGGATACAAAAACCTCCATATTTATGTGCATTGAGTAGAAAGAGAAGTTTTGATTCCTCTCAATTAGTTTTGAGATGTGGATTTGGTAATATTAAGAGTTATGTTAGTAGGGTGTTGTGAACCTAGAAATACTTGTGTTGAAGTTAGTGATTCTCGTAGCATGCACGTATGGTGAACCGCTATGTTAGGAAGTCGGAGCATAATTTATCTATTGATTGTCATCCTTTGTGTTGAGGTCGGGATCGTGCGATGGTTAACACCTACCAACCCTTCCCCTAGGAGTATGCGTTTAGCACTTTGTTTCGATTACTAATAAAAACTTTCGCAACAAGTATGTGAGTTCTTCATGACTAATGTGAGCCCATGGTATAGATGCACTTTCACCTTCCACCATTGCTATCCTCTTGAGTACCGCGCAACTTTCGCCGGTACACAAACCCACCATATGCCTTCCTCAAAACAGCCACCATACCTACCTACTATGGCATTTTCATAGCCACTCCGAGATATATTGCCATGCAACTCCCACTGTTCCGTCTCATGACTTGTGTCGTCACTCTCATATTGCCATTGCATGATCGTAAGATAGCTAGCAATATGTTTCAACATCATACGCCAAGCTAGATCGTTGCACATCCCGGTACACTACCGGAGGCATTTCCTATAGACTCATCATCGTTCTGAGCTTTGAGTTGTGAGTAAATAAAAGTGTGATGATCATCATTATTAGAGCATTGTCCCATGTGAGGAAATAAAAAAAAGGTCAAATAGCCCAAATAAAAAAATAGAAAAAAGAAGAGGCCCAAGAACCCAAATAAAAAAAGAGAAAAAGAGAGAAGGGACAATGCTACTATCTTTTCCCATACTTGTGCTTCATAATAGCACCATGTTCTTCATGATTGAGAGCCTATCGTTTCGTCACCACCATATGCTAGTGGGAATTTTTATTATATAACTTGGCCTGTATATTCCAATGATGGGCTTCCTCAAATTGCCCTTGGTCTTCGTGAGCAAGCAAGTTGGATGCACACCCACTAGTTCTCCTTTTGAGCTTTCACATACTTATAGCTCTAGTGCATCCTTTGTATGGCAATCCCTACTCATTCACATTGATATCTATTAATGGGCATTTCCATAGCCCTTTGATACTCTGAGTCAATGTGACCATCTCCTCCTTTTTTGTCTCACAACCACCACCACACTCTATTCCACCTACAGTGCTATATCCATAGCTCACGCTCATGTATTGCGTGATAGTTATAAAAAGTTTGAGAAAGTAAGAGTGCGAAAACAATTACTTGGCCAATACCGGGGTTGTGCATGATTTAAATTAGTTGTGTGAGGATGATGGAGCATAGCCAGACTATATGATTTTGTAGGGATAACTTTCCTTGGCCTTGTTATTTTGAAAGTTCATGATTACCTTGCTAGTTTGCTTGAAGTATTATTGTTTTCATGTCAATAGCAAACTATTGTTTTGAATCTTACGGATCTGAATATTCATGTCACAAGAAAGAAGTTACAAAGGACAACTATGCTAGGTAGCATTCCTCATCAAAAATTCAGTCTTTATCACTTCCCTACTCGAGGACGAGCAGGAGTTAAGCTTGGGGATGCTTGATACGTCTCCAATGTATCTATAATTTTTGATGGTTTCATGCTATTATCTTGTCAAACTTTGGATGTTTTGTATGCCTTTTATATCTTTTTTGGGACTAACTTATTAACTCAGTGCCAGGTGCCAGTTCCTCTTTTTCCGTGTTTTTGACCCTTTTCAGAGAAGGATTTTAAACAGAGTCCAAATGGAACGAAACTTCCAAAAGGATTTTTTCCAAAACAGAATACGATCGGGGAACTTGAGAACCAAGGCAGGGGGCCACCAGGGACCCCACAAGCCCCCTAGCCGCGGCCAGGGGGCACGCCTCCCAGGCTTGTGGGCTCCCTGGGTATCTTCTGCCCTAGGTCTTACGCCTATATATTCCCAAAAATTCCAGAAAAAATCAAGAGATCATCGAAAGTACTTTTCCCCCGCCGCAAGCTTCTGTCCCCGCAAGATCCCATCTGGGCACGTTCTGGTGCCCTGTCGGAGGGGGGATTCGGATACGACGGGCTTCTTCATCAACACCATGACCTCTACGATGATGCATGAGTAGTTCACCATAGACCTATGGGTCCATAGCTAGTAGCTAGATGGCTTCTTCTCTCTCTTGGATCTTCAATACAAAGTTCTCCATGATCATCATGGAGATCTATCCGATGTAATCTTCTTTTGCGGTGTGTTTGTCGAGATCCGATGAATTGTGGATTTATGACCAGATTATCTATGAATCTTATTTGAGTTTCTTCTGATCTCTTATATGCATGATTTCATATCCTTGTAATTCTCTTCGAGTTGTGGGTTTTGTTTGGCCAACTTGATCTATGATTCTTGCAATGGGAGAAGTGCTTGGTTCTGGGTTCATACCGTGCGGTAACCTGACCCAGTGACAGAGGGGTAGCGAGGCACGCATCGTGTTGTTGCCATCAAGGGTAAAAAGATGGGGTTTTCATCATTGGTTTGAGTTTATCCCTCTACATCATGTCATCTTGCTTAAGGCGTTACAAAGTTCATCATGAACTCAATACACTAGATGCATGCTCGATAGCGGTCGATGTGTGGAGTAATAGTAGTAGATATTGAAAGTACCGGTCTACTTGTCTCGGACGTGATGCCTATATGTATGATCATTGACTTAGATATCGTCATGAGTTTGCGTGGTTCTATCAATTGCTCGACAGTAATTTGTTCATCCACCGTAATATTTGCTATTTTGAGAGAAGCCTCTAGTGAACACTATGGCCCCCGGGTCTACTTCACACCATATTTTCACCCTTACTCTTTTACTTCGTTGAACTTTCCGCCTTCAGATCTCACTTTGCAATCAATCTTGAAGGGGTTAACAACCCCTTTATTGCGTTGGGTGCGAGCTCTTTTGTGTTTGCGCAGGTACTCTGGACTTGACGAGATTCTCCTACTGGATTGATACCTTGGTTCTCAAACTGAGGGAAATACTTACTGCTCCTGTGCTGCATCACCCTTTCCACTTCAAGGGAAAAACCAACGCAGGAAAGTCTCCGTCAACGTGTCAATTTCTAGCGCTGTTGTTTGAGAAGTAGCAAGCGTCACTGGGCAGCGGTGAAATCTATCTTGAAGTACCTAAAAAGGACTAAAGAGATGTTCCTAGTTTATGGAGGTGAGGAGGAGCTCAGCATAAAGGGTTATGTTGATGCTAGTTTCCAAACCGACAGGGATGATTGTTGATGGCAAACTGGATTCGTGTATGCCATGAATGGAGGAGCAGTGAGCTGGACGAGTTCCAAGCAAGATACGGTGGCCGACTCCACAACAGAGGCCGAATACATTACCGCTTGTGAAGCTGCAAAGGAATGTGTTTGAATTCGGAAGTTCCTGGAGGATCTTTGTGTGTTCCCGGGTTGGGCCAAACTGTTGGACCTTTATTGCGATAATTCAAGTGCCATCGCATAGGCCAAGGAGCCGAGACAACACCACAAGACCAGGCACATAGACCAAAATTATCACTTGATACGAAAGCTCGTACATAATGGAGATACTAATTTATGCAAGATTCACATGGATGCAAATGTCGCAGATCTGTTGACTAAGCCGCTTCCACAACCCATGCATGAGGGGCACGTTAGAGCTATGGGCATTCGATGTCTATTTGATTGACTCTAGTGCAAGTGGGATCCTGTTGGAGATATGCCCTAGAGGCAATAATGTATGATGATATTTCCTATGTGTTTATGAATAAAGATAGTCCTTGGACATTATCGATGATGTGTATTAACAAGTACGTGACTTGTTTGTGAGACTATACATTATATGATGACTGTCCTAAATGGTCCCTAGTCTAAAGAGTTGTGTGGAAGCGCAACCAACTAGACTAGCAGATGATGTGGTGGATGGTACGGTCTCACTGACCATGTAGCATTGGATGCTAGCTGGATAATATCGACTCAGAAAGATCTGGTCAGATTCGACGTAGTTGGATCCGAGTTGAGATAAGGTCCGAGTTGGACGGACCCAACTATGAGACGCCGCGACAGGTCATCTGTGAGTCTCTAGTACAACATAGGTTCTATGTCCTAAGACCTCAACTAGTCCATGTACTTGGGATGGTGACATACTTGCTTTGGTCCCACCAAACGCTACTTCATGAGTGGGTAGTTACAAACGTAGGTTTCGGGCTTGTCCAGACTCATGCTGCGAGACATGGTCGAGCAAGATGGGATTTGCCCCTCTAATCACGAGAGATATACTTTGGACCCCTCGGGTGATCTGACCTAGATAAGAATGGACATGCGATGAGGATTGTGAGATAATCCGAATGTTTGTCAGATTTACCGGAACGAGAAAGAGGTTGTGCGGCAGCAAGGATGACCATGTCGCCTTGAGCACGACAACGTGTATCGTGTGGCAAAGGGAACAGAAGTATGAAGTACAGGTTCTTGGGGAACGTAGTAATAATTCAAAAAAATTATACGTGTCACCAAGATCAATCTAGGAGAAGCTATCAATGAGAGAGAGGGAGTGCTTCTTTGTACCCTTGAAGATCGCTAAGCAGAAGCGTTGCAAAGAACGCGGTTGATGGAGTCATACTCGCTGTGATTCAAATTGTGGAAGATCCGATCCAAGCGCCAAACGGATGGCGCCTCCGTGTTCAACACACGTACAACCCGGGTACATATCCTCCTTCTTGATCCAGCAAGGGGGGATAAGTTGAGAGAGAGCTCTCGCATCATGACGGCATGGTGGTGGTGAAGCTCATGGTTCTCCGGCATGGCTTCTCTAAGCACTACGGATGAGGAGGAGATGTAGGAGGGGGGAGGGCTGCACTATGGGCAAGGGTTGAGGCTCTCATCCGCCTCCCCACTATATATAGGGGTGGAGGGGGATGGTTTCTTGCCCTCCAAGTCCATTGGGGAATTGGCAAAGGTTGGAGGAAAGAAATCCCATCCTTTCCCTTCCCCGCCGATTGTTATCCCCCCTTTTTACCGATCTTGACCTTATCCCTTCGGGATATGATCTTATTCCTTCTAGGGGGGGTCTAGGTGCGCCTTCAGTAGGGGTGTGGGGGCCTTGTCCCCACTACCCACATTCATGTGGGTCCCCCCATGCTGGTGGGCCCCACTCCGGAACCTTCTAGAACCTTCCCGATACAATACCAAAAAATCTCGAACATTTTCCGGTGGCCAAAATAGGACTTCCCATATATAAATCATTACCTCCGGACCATTCTGGAACTGCTCGTGATGTCCAGGAACTCATCCGAGACTCTGAACAACTTTCGGTAACCACATACAATTCCCATTACAACTCTAGCGTCACCGAACCTTAAGTGTGTAGACCCTACGGGTTCGGGAACCATGCAGACATAACCGAGACACCTCTTTGGCCAATAACCAATAGCGGGATCTGGATACCCATATTCACTCCCACATTTTCCACGATGATTTCATCGGATGAACCACGATGTCGGGGATTCAATTAATCTCGTATACAATTCCCTTTGTCCATTGGTATATTACTTGCCCGAGATTCAATCATCGCTGTCACTATACCTTGTTCAATCTCGTTACCGGCAAGTCTCTTTACTCGTTCCGTAACACATGATCTCGTGACTAACTCCTTAGACACATTGAGCTCATTATGATGATGTATCGCTGAGTGGGCCAAGAGTTACCTCTCTGTTACACGGAGTGACAAATCCGAGTCTCGATTCATACCAACCCAACAGACACTTTCGGAGATACCTATAGTGCACCTTTATAGTCACCCATTTACGTTGTGACGTTTGATACATCCAAAGCATTCTTACGGTATCCAGGAGTTGTACAATCTCATGGTCTAAGTAAATGATACTTGACATTAGAAATGCTCTAGCAGACGAACTACACGATCTTGTGCTGCGCTTAGGATTGGGTCTTGTCCATCACAACATTTTCCTAATGAAGTGATCCCGTTATCAACGACATCCAATTGCCATGGTCAGGAAACCATGACCATCTATTGATCAACGAGCGAGTCAACTAGAGGCTCACTAAGGACATGGTGTGGTCTATGTATTCACACATGTATTACGGTTTTCGGTTAATACAATTATAGCATGAACAATACACAATTATCATGAATAAGGAAATAGAATAATAACCATTTTATTATTGCCACTAGGGCATATTTCGAACAGTCTCCCACTTGCACGAGTCAATAATCTAGTTCACATCACTATGTGATTGTAATGAATCTAACACCCATGCAGTTCCGGGGCTTGTTCATGTCTTTCTTGTGAGAGAGGTCTTAGTCAACGGGACTGACCCTTTCAGATCCGTGTGTGCTTTACATACCCTGCTACCACACGCCATTTGGAACTATTCCAAATGACTGCTCCACTATACAAATCCGGTTTACTACTCAGAGTCATCCGGATTAGTGTCAAAGCTTGCATCAATGTAACACTTTACGACGAACTCTTTTATCACCTCCATAATCGAGAAAAATTCCTTAGTCCACTAGTTACTAAGGATAACTTACGACTGTTGTCTAGTAATCTATTCCTGGATCACTTTTGTACCCCTTGACAGATTCATGGCAAGGCACATATGAGGTGCGATACACAAATAACGTACTATAGAGCCTACGGCTAATGCATAGGGGACAACTTTCGTCCTTTCTCTTTCTTCTGCCGCGGTCGAGCTTTTGAGTCTAACTCAAAATTACACCTTTCAATGCAGTCAAGAACTCCTTCTTGAACTAATCCATTTTGAACTCCTTCAAAAATCTTGTCAAGGTACGTATTCGTTGAAAGTTTTATCAAGTGTCTTGATCTATCCCCATAGATCTTGGTGCTCAATGTTCAAGTAGCTCAATCCAGGTTTTCCTTTGAAAAACAATTTTCAAACAACCCTAGATGCTTTCTACAAATTCTACATCATTTCCAATCAACTCATCAGAAATTCTATAGTGCTCCCCCTCACTTCTTTGGAAATACAGGTTTCTCATAAACTTTGTATACAACCAAAATCTTTGATCACCTCATCAAAGCGTATATTGCAGCTCCGAGATGCTTGCTCCAGTCCATAGAAGGATCGCTGGAGCTTTGCACACTTTTTAGCATCCTTTAGAATCGATAAAAACCTT
Organism: Hordeum vulgare subsp. vulgare; assembly: GCF_904849725.1. Lineage (NCBI taxonomy): Eukaryota > Viridiplantae > Streptophyta > Magnoliopsida > Poales > Poaceae > Hordeum > Hordeum vulgare. The sequence goes on from NC_058518.1 coordinate 92,368,664, forward strand.
CTGGTTGTATCATATACAACCTTTCCTCAAGGAAACCGTCGAGGAAACAATATTTTGACATCCTATCTGCAAGATTTCATAAATGATGTAGCAACTCCTAACATAATTCCAACAGACACTCAGCATTGCTACAAGTGATAAAGTCTCATCGTAGTCAACTCTTTGAACTTGTCGGAAACATCTTTGCGACAAGTCGAGCTTTCTTAATGGTGACTTTTCACCATCATCATCCGTCTTCCTTTTAAAGATCCATCTGTACTTAACAGTCTTCCAAAGTCTACACTTTGTTTTCATACATGGATCTTTTCTTGGATTTCATGGCCTCCAGCCATTTATCAAAATCTAGGCCCACCATCGCTTCTCCATAGTTTGTAGGTTCATTGTTGTCCAACAACATGATCTCCAAGACAGGGTTACTGTACCACTCTGGAGCAGTACGTGACCTTGTCGTCGTACTAGGTTTGTAGTAACTTGATCCGAAGCTTCATGATGATTATCATCAACTTCCACTTCAATTAGTGTAGGAGCCACATGAACAACTTCATGTGCCCTGCTACACACTGGTTGAAGTGACGGTTCAATAACCTCCTCAAGTTTCCACCATCCCCCCACTCAATTCTTTCGAGAGAAACTTTTCCTCAAGAAAGGACATGTTTCTAGAAACAAACACTTTGCTTCTGGATCTGAGATAGGAGGTATACCCAACTGTTTTGGGTGTCCTATGAAGATGCATTTATCCGCTTTGGGTTCGAGCTTATCAGGCAGAAACTTTTTCACATAAGCATATCAAGCCCAAACTTTTTAAGAAACAACAACTTAGGTTTCTCCAAACCATAGTTCATACGGTGTATCTCATTGGAATTACGTGGTTCCCTGATTAAAGTGAATGTGGTTGTCTCTAATGCCTAACCCAAAAACGATAGTCGTAATTAGATAAGAGACATCATAGTATGCACCACATCCAATAGGGCGTGGCTATGACATTCGGAGACACCATCACACTATGGTGTTCCATGTGGCATTAGTTGTGAAACAATTTCCATAATGTCTTAATTGTGTGCCAAATTCATAACTCAGGTATTCATATCTATGATCATATCATAGACATTTTATCCTCTTGTCACGACAATATTCAACTTCATTATGAAATTACATGAACCTTTCCATAATTCGGACTTGTGTTTCATCAAGTAAACATACTAGTATCTACTCAAATCATCTGTGAAGTAAGAACATAATGATATCCACTGCGTGCCTTAGCAATCATTGGATTGCGCAATCAAATGTATTACTTCCAACAAGTTACCTTTTTGTGCCATCTCACATCAAAACGAGGCCTTCAGTCATCTTGTCCATGTGGTATGATTTGCATGTGTCAAGTGATTCAAAATCAAGTGAGTCCAAACGATCCATCTGGATGGAGTTTCTTCATGCATTTGTACCAATAGACATGGTTCGCATGTCTCAAACTTTTCAAAAATGAGTGAGTCGAAAGATCCATCTGCATGGAGCTTTTCCATGCGTTTTATACCAATATGACTCAAGTGGCAGTGCCACAAGTAAGTGGTACTATCATTACTACTTTATATCTTTTGGCATCAATATTATGAACATGTGTATCACTACGATCGAGATTCAATAAACCATTCATTTTGGGTGCAAGACCATTGAAGGTATTATTCAAATAAATAGAATAACCATTATTCTCTTTAAATGAATAACTGTATTGCGATAAACATAATCCAATCAAGTTCAATGCAAAACACCAAACAACATTTAGGTTCAACACTAATCTCGAAAGTAGAGGGAGCGTGCGATGGTGATCACATCAATCTTGGAAACACTTCCAACATATATCGTCACCTCGCCTTTAGCCAGTCTCCGTTTATTCCGTAGCTTTTATTTCAAGTTACTAACACTTACTAACCGAACCGGTATCTAATACCTTGGTGCTACTAGGATTACTAGTAAAGTAACCATCAATATCATGTATATCCAATATACTTTTTGTTGACTTCGCTAGCCTTTTCATCTACCAAGTATCTAGGGTAGTTCCTCTTCAGCGTCTATTACCCTCATTACAGAAGCACTTAGTCTCAGGTTTGGGTTCAACCTTGGGTCTCTTCACTAGAGCAGCAACTGGTTTGCCGTTTTATGAAGTATCCATTCATGCCCTTGCCCTTCTTGAAACTAGTGGTTTTACTAGCCATCAACAATTTATGCTCCTTTCAATTTCTACTTTCGCGGTGTCAAACATCGCGAATGGCTCAAGGATCATCATATCTATCCCTGATATGTTATAGTTCATCACGAAGCTCTAGTAGCTTGGTGGTAGTGACTTTGGAGAACCATCACTATCTCATCTGGAAGATTATCTCCCACTCGATTCAAGCGATTGTAGCACTCAGACATTCGGAGCAAATGCTCAACGATTGATATTTTCTCCCTTACTTCACAGGCCAAGAATGTTGTCGGAGGTCTCATACCTCTTAACGTGGGCACGAGCCTGGAATCCCAATTTCAGCTCTTGAAACATCTCATATGTTATGTGATGTTCAAAACGTCTTCGGCACCTCAATTCTAAGGCGTTAAGCATTACGTACTGAACTATCAAGTAATCATCAAAAACATATATCTGAGATGTTTGCAACATACACAGACGACGTTCGTGGTTCAGCACACCGAGCGGTGCATTAAGGACATAAGCCTTCTGTGCATCTATGAGGACAATCCTCAGTTTACGGACCCAGTCCGCATAATTTCTACTATCATCTTTCAACTAAATTTTTCTCTAGGAACATATGAAAAATAGTAGAGCTACATGATACATCTCCGTCGTATCTACTTTTCTGAACTATTTTGCCCTTGTTTTGGACTCTAATTTGCATGATTTGAATGGAACTAACCCGGACTAACGCTGTTTTCAGCAGAATTGCCATGGTGTTGTTTTTGCGTAGAAATAAAAGTTCTCGGAATGACCTGAAAATTTACAGAGATTTTTCTGGGATTTATGAAAAATACTGGCGCATGAATCAGCGGAGGGTGTGGAGCCGTGAGCCCACTAGCCCACCAGGCGCGGGCCGCGCCTGGCAGGCTTGTGGGGCCCACAAAGCTCCATCGCCTCTCAATCCAGCTCTATATAGTCCGTTTCGTCCGGAAAAAAATCAAGGAGAAGAGTTCATCACGTTTTACGATACGGAGGCGCCGCCACCTCCTGTTCTTCATCTAGAGGGCAGATCTGGAGTCCGTTTCGGGCTCCGGAGAGGGGAGATCGTCGCCATCGTCATCATCAACCTTCCTTCATCGCCAATTCCATGATGTTCTTCACCGTTCGTGAGTAATCTCATCGTAGGCTTGCTGGACGGTGATGGGTTGGATGAGATCTATCATGTAATCGAGTTAGTTTTGACTGGGATTGATCCCTAGTATCCACTATGTTCTGAGATTGATGTTGCTACTACTTTGCCATGCTTAATGCTTGTCACTAGGACCCAAGTGCCATGATTTCAGATTTGAACCTATTATGTTGTCGCCAATATATGTGTGTTTTAGATCCTATCATGCAAGTTGTAGTCACCTACTATGTGTTATGACCCGGCAACCCCGGAGTGACAATAGCAGGAACCACTCCCGGAGATGATCATAGTATGAGGAGTTCATGTATTCACCAAGCGTTAATTCGTTGGTCCAGTTCTTTATTAAAAGGAGAACCTTAATATCTCGTAGTTTCCATTAGGACTCCGCTGCCACGGGAGGGATGGACAATAGATGTCATGCAAGTTCTTTTCCCTAAGCACGTATGACTACATACATAATACATGCCTACATTAGATTGACGAACGGGAGCTAGTTACATATCTCTACGTGTTATAACTGTTACATGATGAATCACATCCGGCATAATCATCCATCACCGATCCAATGCCTACGAGTCTTTTACTTCTGGTCGTTGCTACGCTACTTTGCCGCTAATGTTGTCACTGCTGCTACTGTTACCCTGTTGCTACTACTGTCACTGCTGCTACTGTTACTCTGTTGTTACTGCTGCTATCACCCTACTTTGCTATTGATACTTTCCTGCAGATACTAAATCTTTCAGGTGTGGTTTAATTGACAACTCAACTACTAATACTTGAGAATATTCTTTCGCTTCCCCTTGAGTCAAATGAATAAATTTGGGTTGAATACTCTACCCTCGAAAACTGTTGAGATCCCCTATACTCGTGGGTTATCAAGACCTTTTTCTGGCGCCGTTGCCGGGGAAGCACAGCTATATTCTCTGAGTCACTTGGGATTTACGTCTGCTGATCACTATGAGGAATCCGATAGATCCAAGAACTAAAGTCTTGTCCTCAACTACGAGGACAGGTAAGGAACTGCCATCTAGCTCTGCACTTGATTCACCTTCAGTTATGAGTAAGTGTGCGACATCACCTCCTGCTAGAAATCTTGATAGGTCGACTGTGCTTGATGATGCTACTTCTGTTTCCCATGATGCTTATGATGATGCCATGCTTGATACTGCTTTGCCTAATGATGCTATGCGTGATACTGCTTTGCCACTAGGTGCATTCCTTGATGCACAAATTGCTAGAGTTGCTGCTAGATGTGATGATACTTCTGAAACTGCTGATACTATTGAAGTAGAACCTGCTATATTGCCTGATATGCCTGAGCGTTATGTTATGGAGGGAGAGATAGATGAGGATTTTCTTGCGTGTAAGGATAGCTATGATGTTGAGAAATTACTGCACAAGTGGAAAGAAAAATCTCTGAACGCTAGGATGAAATACGACCCGAAGTTTGCTACTTCGCCTATCTTTGTGACCGATAAGGATTATGAATTCTCTGTCGACCCTGAGTTAATCACTCTGGTCGAATCGATTCCTTTTCACGGTTATGAGTCTAAAACGGTTGTAGCCCATCTAACCAAACTGCACGATATAGCCACCCTATTCACTAGTGAGGAAAAGATCCGCCACTACTATATCCTCAAGCTGTTTCCTTTCTAGCTAAAGGATGATGCTAAGACCTGGTTCACTTCTCTTGCTCCTGGTTGTGTGCGTAGCCCCCAGGATATGGTCTACTAATTCTCTGAAAAATATTTCCCTGGCCATAAGAAGCAAGCTGCCTTGCAGGAAATATACAACTTTGCTCAAGCTGAAGAAGAGAGTCTCCCACAAGCTTGGGGGAGGCTTATCCAGCTGCTAAATGCTTTGCCTGATCACCCTCTTGAGAAGAATGAAATACTTGATATCTTCTATAATGGACTTACCGATGCTTCCAAATACCACCTAGATAGTTGTGCTGGTTTTGTTTTTAGGGAACGAACCGTAGAACAAGCTAAAATTCTATTGAATAACATCTTATGCAATGAGAATGCTTGGACTATTCCCGAACCACCTCCTAAGACAACTCCAAAGAAAAGAGGTATTCTATTCCTGAGTCCTGAAGATATGCAAGAAGCTAAGAAATCTATGCGAGAGAAAGGCATTAAATGTGAAGATGTCAAAAATCTACCACCTATCGAAGAGATCCATGGTCTTGATAACCCGATACAGGTAGTAGAAGTAAATTCTCTGTGTAGGTTTGATGAGAGTGATATTCCTTTTGATAAACCTGCTAGCCTATGCCTGGATGAATTTGATAACTTTGTTGCCAAACAACAAAGTTTCAATGATTATGTTAGCACACAATTGGAACAGAATGCTCGTATGCTTAGTCATTTAAGTGCTTGTGTGAATAGAAATGACAATAATCTTAAGCTTCTGAGTAAACATGCCTCTATGGTTACTACACAGGTAGAACAAGTACTTAAGGCTCAAAATGACTTGCTCAATGAGTTGAATGATAATTCTGTGAGAGTCATTACTAGAGGCGGTAGAATGACCCAGGAACCTTTGTATCCTGAGGGTCATCTGAAGAGAATTGAACAAGATTCTCAAGGAGTTAGCACTGATGAACCTAGTCATCCTAGGAAGAAGAAGAAAGATGATAGGGATTTGCATGCTAGCAACCCTGTTGCTGTTACACATGAGAGTCCAAACGATGTCTCTGCTTCTGATGCTGAAACACAATCTGGTGATGAACATGAGCCTAATGATAATATCAATAGTGATGTTCATGATGATGCTCAATCTAGCAATGATAAGGATGTGAGGATTGAACATGTTGATCTTGATAACCCACAGCCTAAGAATAGAAGATACGATAAGAATGACTTTGCTACTAGGAAGCACGGTAAAAGAAACAGAACCATGGGTTCAGAAACCCATGCCCTTTCCTCCCAAACCATCCAAGAAAAGGGATGATGAGGATTTTGAGCGACTCGTTGAAATGATTAGACCTGCCTTTCTGCAAATGCGTCTGACAGATATGCTCAAAATGTCTCCATATGCTAAGTACATGAAAGATATTGTGACTAATAAGAGGAGGATACCTGAGGTTGAGATTTCCACCATGCTTGCTAATTATACCTTCAAGGGTGGAACTCCCAAGAAACTAGGTGATCCCGGAGTGCCCACTATACCTTGCTCCATTAAAGGTAACTACGTTAGAACTGCTTTATGCGACCTTGGAGCTAGTGTTAATGTTATGCCTCTCTCTCTTTATCGTAGACTTGAACTGGATAAGTTGACACCCACTGAAATCTCTCTGCAAATGGCCGACAAATCAACTGCTTTCCCTGTCGGCATTTGCGGGGATGTGCATGTTGTGGTTGCTAACGTCACTATGTTAACAGACTTTGTTATTCTGGATATTCCCGAGGACGATGCCATGGTGGTCATCCTCGGAAGACCCTTTTTAAACACTGCAGGGGCTGTTATAGATTGCAACAACGGCACTATCACTTTCCATGTCAACGGTAATGAACATACGATGCACTTTCCGAAGAAACAATATTGAGTACATTGCATCAATGTTATCAAAAAACTTCATCGATTCTTATTGGGAGCTTTGAATGCCCTATTCCTCCTGTTAAGATGGAGTATGATTTGCTTGTTGGGGAGATACACATCCCCATTGAGGTGACCTAGTGACTATTCGAAAATTCTCCGTTCTCTTTTGCGATTTGAAAAGGTTTGTCGAGGAGACTTGATCAACCTCATTGATGGATTTCTTTCGATGACCATGAGATGGATGAATCGAGGAGTCACAAACCTCTGTCCCAAGTTTTCACCTTCGGTTGCTTAGAAGAAAAATGATAGATTTAGTTTAGTTTTCCCTGTTTTCTGTCTTAGCGTCCCGTGGAAAAGTACCCTGAAAATAAAAGTTCTCCGAACGTCCTGAAAATCAAGTATGATTTTTTTCTGGAATTTTTGAAATATACTGAGACGAAGAGCTAGTCTGGGGGCTGCACCAGTGGGCCACGAGCCGTGGAGGCGCGGGCACCCCCCTGGCGGCGCCTACCTGGCTTTTGGGTCCCACGTCCACCGCCTCCACTCATTCTTGCTCTCATCTGGTTCTCCTACCTCCAGAAAAAATCGTTTCGTAGCTCAAACCCGTGTTCTTGCTCCTCTTGCTGGGATTTTCGATCTCTTTGCTCAAAGCACCATTCTCTGAACTGCTTTGGGGAAATTACTCCTTTGTAAGTGACTCCTCCATTGGTCCAATTAGTTTTTGCTCTAGTGCCTTATACTTCGCGTATTTTTGTTGCCTTGGTGACCATGTTCTTGAGCTTTGCATGCTAATTTTAGCTGGTCCCAAGTAGTTTTGATGCATAATATGGCCTCTAGGCACTTGTGGAAGTAGTTGCAACGAGTTTAGTTGAGCCTTGTTCACTTTTCCTTTAGGTCACTGAAAATTTCAGAAAAGGAAGATGTTCAAGAGAAACTATCATGGTGGTTCCTCAAGCAAGAGAGGTCCCCGTCTTGCGATTCGGGAGCCCGATCCTTACCAACCAAGGGACGCACACGTACAACCATGTGAATGGCCTTCTGATGAATTCATGATTGAGGCAGGTTTCAAAGATGAGTTTGATGCACTTGTTCACAACGTCGGACTCAAAGAATTCATCTCCGATAAATGTGAACAGTATGTTGCTCTCACGGCCTCTTTTGTTTGTAGATTCAAATTTTCAGTTGGTCGTGATACATCTGTACTGTTTGAGCTCTATGAAAAATCGTATACCATGGATTTAGAGGATTTCAATAGAATTTGCAACATACCTATTTGGGGTAGTCTCAGTGATCCTCCTAAATCTTCGGTTAGAGATTTTTTTCTCTGGTATAACTGTTGGAGAAACTAGAGATATTACACAGGCTACCATGGGGAGCATTCATTTTCCTGCCTTGCATTATTTTGCCCTCTTCATAGGTAGATGCATTAATGGCAAGATTGAGCATTTTCACCTCTGCGCACCCGACCTTAGTATTCTTAAGAGCGCGGTAACGGGTGATAGAAGTTTCAACATGGGAGCTATAATAGCAAGGAGGTTGAATAACAATGCTAATGAAGGGGATTTATTTGGTGGGATCTATGCCACTCGCATAGCAAATTTTCTTGGAGTACCCATCAGGGAAGGAGATCCCCCGCTCCATACAGCTTTCCTTGACCGCGTCGCTTTGACACGCTACCAGTTCCTTGAGAGGGATGATGAATCCCTCCTATACCGTTTAATATTTAACCGGCAGCGTGTTTTCCATATTACCCTTCCTGCTCCTGCCTTGTTTGACTTTCAGGTAAAACGAAGATATTACATAACCATAGGATAGGAAAAGGAGTATGAGAGGGAGGCAAAGGTTGCTCGTCTCCGTGAGGCAGCTATTCAGGTAGTGGCTGCAGCGCTCCCGTACAACCCCCATTATGATTTTGGGTGTCGTCCGGACCATCCTTGGGAGTAGACCAACTTAGGCCAAAAGCCTAAGCTTGGGGGAGTACGTGTTCTCACCGACTTTACATTCTTGCTTATGCTTTCACTTTGTTCGTCGGTGTTCACACTTTGCCACTTTATTATCCATGCTAGTTAATTTTCTTTTTCTCGTTTTCTTTTCCTGTGTCTGTCTAGTTTGAGAAAACCCAAAAAGATTTTATTTTTCTTGTTTTTCTTGTTGGGATCTTTCCCGTGTAAATCGTTTTCTTTTTCTTTGGGTCAAGATAGAAGATAATGGTTACAATGTTTAGTGGCTCTCGCATGCATATATGTTTATCTGTTAAAGAGCCATATTACTTTGTCTTCTCCTTTGTGTTTGCCTTCAGATTCCAGCTTTAATCCAATGCACGAGCACTCTTATTATTGTTCACATCGTTCGGTCGTGCAAGTGAAAGTCAATAATGACGATATATGATGAAGTGACTGAGCCTGGAAAAGCTGGTATGAACTCGATCTATTTTGTTTTTGTAAATATGACTAGCTCATCGTGCCTGATTCATCTTTGTTGTGAGAGAAACATGTTTGCAATGACAACTTTGTTAGAGCATATATCTCCATATGTGGTTTTGGTAATTGATGACAATTCCTATGGACTAATTGTTGCCTTAAGTTACATTTATAGGATTTGTCCATAGGCACTTCTTGAAGTCCATCTGTTGGGTTCAAGGAGTTTATATGATGACCAAGATGGTATTCAAGGTATTATCCAAAGAATGGTCATAGATACACATGGTTGATCAAGATCTCAGACAAAGAGTAAATCAAGATGATCAACACACAAAGCGTACAAGATGTACCGAGAGGGGTCAAGTGATCCCATGGTATGGTAAGCATTGTCCATTACGTGTTTGTGTACTAACCCATGGTCTTTGTGAGAGTTCTATGTGTGGGTTAGGTGTGTTTCCATGGGCTTGCGTCAAAGGGAAGATCTCATACAACCCATGAAGTATGACGTCAAGTTGTGATCGTCATCAAGATTGCGATGTGCAAGTTCAAGTGGATCAGCACGAAGATTTCATGCTTGAAGCCTGCCGTCCATTGTGGTGGCAATGGACTTGTGAAGATATGCTGAAGAGTGGCTCACCCATAGTGAGTATGGGGGAGCAATCAACTAGTCTTCATCAAGCCAACGCAATCAATAAAGGTGGTCCATCTTGAGGAAGCCAAGATCATCATCATCTAGCTCAAGAGGACAAGGTGCAAGGTATAGGTTTGCCCTTGATAGGTTTTCTGTTTAGGATAGATTGATGTACTATCAGGGGGGGTCTCAAGTGAGTAGCTTGATCGTATCTTTCGTTGAGAGCTCAAACCATTTGCATCCTTGCATCATACTTCTTGGTTCTTGTTTGGTGTTTCTCTTTGTGAGTTTTAGAGCTTATGGTCATCTTCGTGACAAGCTCGAGTTCATCAAAAACGGAGTCCATATGCATCTACTATGATGTTTTTGATGTTGGAGTTTTTGCCGGTTCTTCATTCATAGAGGACTCACATCTCTATATTGCTGTTTGGATAGCTCTTGTCGTCCTGAATCCAACAAGCTTGGGTTTTCTCGATTCGGAGCTCGTATGCGAAAGTTATGGCTGTTTCAGTGGCGAGCGGTAGTACCGCTGGACCTAGCGGTAGTACCGCTAGAGTTGGCGGTAGTACCGCTGGCCCTAGCGGTAGTACCGCTAGAGCTGGCGGTAGTACCGCTATCCCAGTGGTAGTACCGCCCCTAGCCAGCGGTAGTACCGCTCCAAGTTTTTAGTACCGTCATCTTTGTGGTTGTACTGCGTCGGACATTTTTGTGAAGACTTTCTTGGCGGTGGTTGGCCCGGTAGTATCTTTGCGCTACCATGCGCTCAGCGGTAGTACCGCTGCAGCCAGCGGTAGTACCGCTGGAGGGTCAGCGGTAGTACCGCTACAGCCAGCTGTAGTACCGCCGGAGGGTCAGCGGTAGTACCGCTGGGCTCGGGCTGTAAGTGAGGGTAACGGTCTGATTCCTTCCCCCACTATATAAAGGGGGTCTTCTTCCCCCTTGGTCTTATCCATCCATTGAGCTCTTGTTCTACCTCCATTGTTGACATTCTTAGATCTTGCTAACTCTCAATCCCTCCAATGATTCTTGCTTGTTCTTGAGGGAAAAGAGAGAGGAGATCTAGATCCACGTCTCCACCAATCACTTTCTCCTCTATGTGAGGGGAACCCCTTGGATCTAGATCTTGGAATTCTTTGTGAGCTCCTTGTTCTTCCTCTCAAATTTCTCCATAGCTTTCGTTGTTGAGGAGGTATTTGAGTGTGAGGGACTTGACCACTTCGTGTGTTCTTGCCATTGCATTAGTTGCATCGGTTTGAGTTCTCCACGGTGATACGTGGAAGTGAGAAGTTGAGAAGCTTACTACCTTTGGTACTTAGTACCCTAGATATTGTTCTTCGTGGATGCTTTGGCGTCCTAGAAGCTTGGTGGTGTCTCGGAGCTCAATCATTGTGGTGTGAAGCTCCGGGAAGCGTCGGGGTCTCCAATTAGGTTGTGGAGATTGCCCCGAGCAATTTGTACGGGTACCGGTAACCGCCCCCAAGGGTTGCCACGTGTACGGGTTCGGTGACCGCCCCCAAGGTTTGCCATTTGTACGGGTTCGGTGACCGCCCTCAAGGGTCCCTTAGTGGAATCACGACATCTTGCATTGTGCGAGGGCGTGAGGAGATTACGGTGGCCTTAGTGGCATCTTGGGGAGCATTGTGCCTCCACACCGCTCCAACGGAGATTAGCATCCGCAAGGGTGTGAACTTCGGGATACATCATCGTCTCCCCGTGCCTCGGTTATCTCTTACCCGAACCTTTTACTTATGCACTTTACTTTGTCATAGACATATTGTTTATTGTAATATATCTTGCTATCACTTAGTTGTTTATCTTTCTTAGCATAAGTTGTTGGTGCACATAGGTGAGCCTAGTTGTTTGTAGGTTTTGTGCTGGACAAATTAAACGTTAGTTTTATTCCGCATTTTTTCAAGCCTAAACCTTAATTATTTTAAAGCGCCTATTCACCCCCCCTCTAGGTGACATCCACGTCCTTTCAAACTTAGAGATCATAGTTGTTGATGCCATGCTTAATTAGCTAGGAGTTTATAATGGTTTGTCTTGGATTCCCACATGAATGTTGAGATGACTATGATGTAGTATGATAGGATGGTATCCTCCTTTGAATGATTCAAGTGGCTTGACTTGGCGCATGTTCACGCATGTAGTTGAAACAAAATCAACATAGCCTCTATGATATTCATGTCCATGGTGATTTATGTCGTACTCATGCTTGCACTCAATGTTAGTAATCTCAATACATTTTGATGGCTGTTGTCGCTCTCTAGTTGGTCGCTTCCCAGTCTTTTGCTAGCCTTCACTTGTACTAAGTGGGAATACTACTTGTGCATCCACTTCCATAAACCCAAATTTGTTCCATATGAGTCCACCATACCTACCTATATGCGGTATCTACCTGCCGTTCCAAGTAAATTTGCATGTTCCACTCTCTAAACCTTCAAGAAATAATTTGTTTTGCATGCTCGAACCGCTCATGTGGTGACAGGGGGCTATCAGTATCTTCCATGTTAGGCATGTTATCCTCGATATGTGTTTATTCACTATCATTCACGAGAAAGGGGCCGGTAATTGGAATTCCCAGTTCCATGCTCAAATCGAAAAGATAATTACAAACAAAACTCCCCCTAGATTGATGTTGGTGTGGACAGTACCCGAGGATTCGGCTAGCCGTGGAGTGTGATTGATCGGTGGTGGGGGAGTCAAAACTTTACTTTTCTGTTTGGGAACCGCCTATAGCATGTGTAGCGTGGAAGATGGTGAGAACTCTTAGTCATTGCGTTGACAATGAAAGCATGCCACCCAAAATTATTATCTCCGTTTTCAAAGCTTGAGCTCTGGCACGTCTGCAAATCAATGCTTCCCTCTGCGAAGGGCCTGTCTATTTATGTTCCTATTGAGTCATCCTCTTCTTATAAAAGCACCAATTAGAGAGCACCTCTGTCATTTTTATGCTTTGCTTTTAAACTGTGTTGAGTATGACTGTGACTGGATCTTCTTTGCCATGAATTACTATGTTTAGTCAGCCCTTGGTCTTTGAAGGTGCTCTGCATTTATGTTTTGTGGTCTCAGAAAGAGCTACGATATACCATCTGTTCGTACTACTTCATGATTGTTTTGATTGAAGTGTTGACGTTTTAGACTTATTATTATTTTCTCACTAGTTGATTATGCCATTGATATGAGTTTACCGTGAGACCTAGATGTCATTCGCTTATGTGGTTTGCTTGTGATCTTGCTAAAATTCTGGTTATGAGTTAGACATAGTTGCAACAACAAGATCAAACATAGTTCGTCAAAGTTTTTCTTTTGTCTCTTTCAGTTTGTCAACTGAATTTCGTGAGGACAAGCAAGGCTTTAAGCATGGGGGAGTTGATACGTCTCTGTCGTATCTACTTTTGCGAACTCTTTTGCCCTTGTTTTGGACTCTAATTTGCATGATTTGAATGGAACTAACCCGGACTAACGCTGTTTTCAGCAGAATTGCCATGGTGTTGTTTTTGCGCAGAAATAAAAGTTCTCAGAATGACCTGAAAATTTACGAAGAATTTTTCTAGGATTTATGAAAAATACTGGCGCAAGAATCAGCGGAGGGTGTGGAGCCGTGAGCCCACAAGCCCACTAGGCGCGGCCCCCCTGGCCGCGCCTGGCACGCTTGTGGCCCCCACAAAGCTCCACCGCCTCTCAATCCAGCTCTACATAGTCCGTTTCGTCCGGAAAAAAATCAAGGAGAAGAGTTCATCGCGTTTTGCGATACGGAGGCACCGCCACCTCCTGTTCTTCATCTGGAGGGCAGATCTGGAGTGCGTTTCGGGCTCCGGAGAGGGGAGATCATCGCCATCGTCATCATGAACCTTCCTTCATCGCCAATTCCATGATGCTCTTCACCGTTCCTCAGTAATCTCATCGTAGGCTTGCTGGACGGTGATGGGTTGGATGAGATATATCATGTAATCGAGTTAGTTTTGACGGGGATTGATCCCTAGTATCCACTATGTTCTGAGATTGATGTTGCTACTACTTTGCCATGCTTAATGCTTGTCACTAGGGCCCGAGTGCCATGATTTCAGATTTGAACCTATTATGTTGTCGACAATATATGTGTGTTTTAGATCCTATCTTGCAAGTTGTAGTCACCTACTATGTGTTATGACCCGGCAACCCCGGAGTGACAATAGCCGGAACCACTCCCGGAGATGACCATAGTATGAGGAGTTCATGTATTCACCAAGTGTTAATGCGTTGGTCCGGTTCTTTGATAAAAGGAGAACCTTAATATCCCGTAGTTTCCATTAGGACCCCGCTGCCACGGGAGGGATGGACAATAGATGTCATGCAAGTTCTTTTCCCTAAGCACGTATGACTACATACGGAATACATGCCTACATTAGATTGACGAACGGGAGCTAGTTACATATCTCTCCGTGTTATAATTGTTACATGATGAATCACATCCGGCATAATCATCCATCACCGATCCAATGCCTGTGAGTGTTTTACTTCTGGTCCTTGCTATGTTACTTTGCCGCTACTGTTGTCACTGCTGCTACTGTTACTCTGTTGCTACAGATGTCACTGCTGCTACTGTTACTCTGTTGCTACTGCTGCTATCACCCTACTTTGCTACTGATACTTTGCTGCAGATACTAAATCTTTTAGGTGTGGTTGAATTGACAACTCAACTGCTAATACTTGAGAATATTCTTTCGCTTCCCCTTGAGTCGAATCAATAAATTTGGGTTGAATACTCTACCCTCGAAAACTGTTGCGATCCCCTATACTTATGGGTTATCACTACAACGCAAGCTACAACATAATTTGCAAAGACATTTTGACTATGTTCATGATAATTAGTTCAATTAATCATATTACTTAAGAACTCCCACTCAAATTGACATCCCTCTAGTCATTCGAGTGATACGTGATCCTTATCGACTAGGCCGTATCCGATCATCACGTGAGACGGAATAGTCATCAATGGTGAAGATCTCCATGTTGATCGCATCTACTATATGACTCATGTTCCGAGGCCATGTTTGTACATGCTAGGCTTGTCGAGTCAACCTAATTGTTTCGCGTGTGTAAATCTGGCTTACACCCGTTGTATGCGAACGTTATAATCTATCACACCTGATCATCATGTGGTGCTTCGAAACAACGATCCTTCGCAACTACACACTTAGGGGACACATTTCTTGAAATTTTAGTGAGGGGTCATCTTATTTATTACCGTCGTTCTAAGAAAATAAGATGTAAAAACATGATAAACATCACATGCAAATCATAAAATGACATGATATGGCCAATACCATCTTGCGCCTTTGATCTCCATTTTTGGGGCGCAGCATGATCACCATTGTCACCGGCACGACACCATGATCTCCATCATCGTGTCTTCATGAAGTTGTCTCGCCAACTGTTACTTCTACTACTATGGCTACCGGTTAGCAGTAAAGTAAAGTAATCATATGGCGTTTTTTATGTACACGCAGGTCATACAATAAATTAAGACAACTCCTATGGATCCAGCCGTTTGTCATACTCATAGACATGCAAGTCGTGATTCCTATTACAAGAACATGATAAATCTCATACATCACATATATTTCATCACATCCTTTTGGCCATATCACATCACATAGCATACCCTGCAAAAACAAGTTAGACACCCTCTAACTGTTGTTGCAAGTTCTACGTGTCTGCTATGAGCTTCTAGCAAGAACGATTCTCACCTACGTTACAGCCACAACGGTGATATGCCAATTGCTATTTACCCTTCATAAGGACCCTCTCCATTGAATCCGATCTGACTAAAGTGGGAGAGACAGACACCGGCTAGCCACCGTATGCAACAAGGGCATGTCAGGCGGTGGAACTAGACTCACGTAAGTGTACGTGTAAGGTCGGTCCGGACCACTTAATGCCACAATATTTCTGAATCTAGATAGGACTAGTAACGATAAGAAAATTGACCAAATCATCGCCCACAACTTACTTGTGTTCTTATCGTGCATAGAATCTATGCATAGACCTAGCTCTCATACCACTATTGGGGAACGTAGTAATAATTCGAAATTTTTCTACATGACACAAAAATCAATCTAGGAGAAGCTAGCAACGAGAGAGAGGGAGTTCATCTTCATACCCTTGAAGATTGCTAAGCGGAAGCGTTGCAAAGAACGTGGTTGATGATGTCGTACTCGTTGCAATTCAAATCGCAGAAGATCCGATCCAAGCGCCAAACGGACGACGCCTCCGCATTCAACACATGTACAGCTCGGGGACATCTCCTCCTTCTTGATCCAGCAAGGGGGGAGGAGAAGTTGAGGGAGATCTTCGGCAGCACGACGGCGTGGTGGTGGTGAAGCTCTTGGTTCTCCGGCAGGGCTTCGCTAAGCACTACGGAGGAGGAGGAGATGTAGGAGGGGGAGGGTTGCACCAGGGGCAAGGGTTGAGGCTCCCATGCGCCTCCCCACTAAATATAGGGGTGGAGGAGGCTCGTTTCTTGACCTTCAAGTCCATTGGGGCGTTGGCAAAGGTGGGAGGAAAGAAATCCCATCCTTTCCCTTCCCCACCGATTGTTATCCCCCTTTTCAGGGATCTTGATCTTATCCCTTCGGCATATGATCTTATTCCTTCTAGGGGGGGTCTTGGTGCACCTTGAACAGGGGTGTGGGGCCTTGCCCCAACTACCCACGTTCATGTGGGTCCCCCCATGCAGGTGGGCCCCACTCTGGAACCTTCTAGAACCTTCGCGGTACAATACCAAAAAATCTCGAACATTTTCCAGCGGCCAAAATAGGACTTCCCATATATAAATCTTTACCTCCGGACCATTCTGGAACTACTCGTGACGTACGGGATCTCATATGGGACTCCGAACAACTTTCGGTAACTACATACAATTACCATTACAACTCTAGCATCACTGAACCTTAAGTGTGTAGACCCTACGGGTTCGAGAACCATGCAAACATGACTGAGACACCTCTCCGGCCAATAACCAATAGCAGGATCTGGATAACCATATTGTCTCCCACATGTTCCATGATGATTTCATTGGATGAACCACGATGTCGGGGATTCAATTAATCCCGTATACAATTCCCTTTGTCCATCGGTATATTACTTGCCCGAGATTGAATCGTCGGTATCCCTATACCTTGTTCAATCTCGTTACAGGCAAGTCTCTTTACTCGTTTCGAAACACATGATATCGTGACTAACTCCTTAGTCACATTGAGCTCATTATGATGATGTATTACCAAGTGGGCCCAGAGATACCTCGCCGTTACACAGAGTGACAAATCCCAGTCTCGATTCGTACCAACCCAACATACACTTTTGGAGATACATGTAGTGCACCTTTATAGTCACCCAGTTACGTTGTGATGTTTGATACACCCAAAGCATTCCTGCAGTATCCAGGAGTTGTACAATCTCATGGTCTGAGGAAATGATACTTGACATTAAAAAACTCTAGCAGACGAACTACATGATCTTGTGCTACACTTAGGATTGGGTCTTGTTCATCACATCATTCTCCTAATGATGTGAACCCGTTATCAAGGACATCCAATGTCCATAGTCAGGAAACCATGACCATCTATTGATTGACAAGCTAGTCAACTAGCGGCTCACTAGGGACATGGTGTGGTCTATGTATTCACACATGTATTACGGTTTCCTGTTAATACAATTATAGCATGAACAATACACAATTATCATGAACAAGGAAATTTAATAATAACCATTTTATTATTGCGTGTAGGGCATATTTCTAACACAGGTTTACCTAACCAGCTTCATCGGACACTTGGAGTCGGCACGTCTTGCTAGAGGACGCTACCAACTAGCCAAGTCGGGCGTGGTCTCACTCGCAACCAAGTGAATGAAAACCTAAGGGGTCGCGCACTTAAGGGAAGGAACACATGGGCTTTAGGGTCCATGCGGGGACCAAGAGTTGAGCCTGCGCCGGACACCTATATATAGTGGAGTGTGGTACACTTAATGAGTTGATCGCTTTGGTGCCATAATTAGGGTTGTGCATGTGTTGCACCTAGCCACCTCCACTCATTGCTACCAACTCTATGATCCGAACCTAGCAGTCTGCCACACGGTGTTCCTCCTGCATGCATGAATACCCTTAGAAGTGGTGCACCTGCACCGCTCCGGTGAACCTGTACGTGGGATCCGGTGACTTACTATTCGTGGGAGAGGGATCCGACGACCGACTATTCGAGGGAGATCGGATGAGGAGGAGACGGGCCATGCAAATGCACCGCCACATCTACTTCCAATGCACGGCGCTGTGTGTCTAGTGGTGACAATCTGTGATCCATCTGTGTAGCATGTTCTTGGTTGTTCTTCGCATAGGAAAATTTTAATTTGCATGTGATGCGCCTATGGTAGAACCCAACAATTAAGTCACCACTTGGATCATCGTCATCATCCTCATCGAAGAGATACTCTTATTGAGCCACCAACACCTTTTGGGGCATTTTCTTGGAGAAGTTGTTCTTGTTGGGGAAGGGCTTGGCCTTGTCTTTGTGAATAAGCTTGCCACCATTGTTCCTCCTTCTCATAAGGACATTGTGCCACAAAGAGACTCACATTGCCACAGTTGTATCAAGTCCTCATGTCTTGCTTGCCTTTGGACCCATTTGATTTGTTCTTGGAGAAATAGGGCTTTGAGTTTCTCTTGTTGTCCCAAAACTGCCATGATGCAAGAGCCATATGCTCGTTATAAGCATACGTGGTGTCTTCGGGGCACATTTCCTCTTCATCTTCATCTTCCTCCAAAGAAAGGTTGGGAGAGCCTTTTCTTGATCGTTGGACACAAGCTAGAGCATTGTCAGCGGTCTTGTTCAATATGTTCATGGCAATGAACTCATCCAACACATTGTTTGAGGACATGGAGTGGAAGTATGGCCTTTGACGGATGACGGAGGACATGGACTTGTTTAAAGGCATGATAGCCTTGAGAAACTTACGCTTGATACAATTGGCATCCACATCTTTGCTTCCATGATCTTGACGAGGAACGGCAAGCATTGTCACTCTTCGGTAGAACTCGCGAGGGTTCTCATCCTCAATCATAAAAAATTCATCGGCCTCATCAAGTATCACTTCATAGTTAGACCGTTGAATACTAGAGCTTCCCTTGTACATCATAGAAGGGTATCATCTCACTAGAGTCCTCATGGATGGAGGAAGTAGCCTTAAACTAATTTACTCAAATACAATGAAAAAGAAGGGCATAGACCCATAAAGGATCAAACCTAGCAACACTACCTTTATAGGAGTGATCCCACGCGTCGAAGCCCACTTCTCTCACACGGTAACGCTAGAGGTTGTGTTCGGCTCACCCGAAAACTCCCGCAACAAAGATTTGATCTTCAACATCGTCCCCTTCTGCAGCGGGTATCACACACTACTCAGCCACACGACATTCGCCCACTTCAACGTTGTGCCTCATTACGCCTACCTTAAGCTCAAGATGCACGGACCCAGAGGTGTTATCAATGTCAACGACAATATAGAACGCTTCCTACGGACGGAGGATCACACATCAACCTTTGCAGTTGAATACCAATACAAC
Organism: Hordeum vulgare subsp. vulgare; assembly: GCF_904849725.1. Lineage (NCBI taxonomy): Eukaryota > Viridiplantae > Streptophyta > Magnoliopsida > Poales > Poaceae > Hordeum > Hordeum vulgare. The sequence goes on from NC_058518.1 coordinate 92,388,215, forward strand.
AAAGAAGCATCAAGCAACAAGCTTTCCATCGAGGCGCAGCAGGCTGGCAAGCGAGCCCGAGCTCAATCGGATCCCCCGGAGACGTCTCTGGCTCAACAAAAATAGCGATATGTTCCTGCTATCCCACAGACAACAGCGCCAGAAATTGACACGTTGACAGAGGCAGGGCTTGCGTTGGTTCTTCCCTTGAAGAGGAAAGGGTGATGCAGCATAGGAGCATCAAGTATTTCCCTCAGTTTGAGAACCAAGGTATTGATCCAGAAGGAGAGTCTCGTCAAGTCCAGAGTACCTGCGCAAACACAAACAAGCTTGCACCCAACGCTTCAAAGGGGTTGTCAATCCCTTCAAGATTGTTTGCAAAGAGAGATCTAAAGGCGGAAAGTGCAACGAAGTAAAAAAAGTGTAAGGCTGAAAATATGGTGTGGAGTAGACCCTGGGGGCCATAGTGTTCACTAGAGGCTTCTCTCAAAATAGCAAGTATCACGATGGGTGAACAAATTACTGTCGAGCAATTGATAGAACCGCGCAAAGCCATGACGATGTCTAAGGCAATGATCATACATATAGGCATCACGTCCGAGACAAGTAGACCGATACTTTCTGCATCTACTACTATTACTCCACACATCGACCGCTATACAGCATGCATCTAGTGTATTGAGTTCATGACGAACAGAGTAACGTTGTAAGCAAGATGACATGATGTAGAGGGATAATCTCAAACCAATGATGAAAACCCCATCTTTTTACCCTTGATGGAAACAACACGATGTGTGCCTCGCTACCCTTCTGTCACTGGGTGAGGTCACCGCACGGTATGAACCCAAAACCAAGCACTTCTCCCATTGCAAGAATCATAGATCTAGTTGGCCAGACAAAACCCACAACTCGAAGAGAATTCCAAGGATATGAAATCATGCATAAGAGAGATCAGAAGAAACTCAAATAAGATTCATACATAATCTGATCATAAATCCACAATTCATCAGATCTCGACAAACACACCGCATAAGAAGATTACATCGGATAGACCTCCATGAAGATCATGGAGAACTTTGTATTGAAGATCCAAGAGAGAGAAGAAGCCATCTAGTTACTAGTTATGGACCCGTAGGTCTATGGTGAACTACTCACGCATCATCGGAGAGGTCATGGTGTTGATGAAGAAGCCCTCCGTGTCCAAATCCCCCCTCCGGCAGGGCACCAGGACGTGCCCCAGATGGGATCTTGCGGAGACAGAAGCTTGCGGCGGCGGAAAAGCGATCGCGATGAGCTCCTGATTTTTTCTGGAATTTATGGGAATATATAGGCGAAATACCTAGGTCAGGGGACGTCCAGGGGGCCCACAAGCCTGGATGGCGTGCCCCCTGGCCGTGGGATGGGGGCTTGTGGGGCCCCTGGGCTCCCCTGCCTTGGCTCCCAAGTTCCCCTATCTTCTTCTGTTCCAAGAAAAAAATCTTTTCGGAGATTTTCTTCCGTTTGGACTCCGTTTCAAAATCTCCTGTGAAAGGGGTCAAAAACATGGAAAAACAGGAACTGGCACTTGGCACTGAGTTAATAAGTTAGTCCCAAAAAATATATAAAAGGCATGCAAAACATCCAAAGTTTGAAACCATCAAAAATTATAGATACGTTGGAGACGTATCAAGCATCCCCAAGCTTAACTCCTGCTCGTCCTCGAGTAGGAAAGTGATAAAGAATGAATTTTTGATGTGGAATGCTACCTAGCATAGTTGTCCTTTGCAACTTCTTTCACATGACATGAATGTTCAGATCCGTAAGATTCAAAACAATAGTTTGCTATTGACATGAAAACAGTAATACTTCAAGCAAACTAGCAAAGTAATCATGAACTTTCAAAATAACAAGGCCAAAGAAAGTTATCCCTACAAAATCATATAGTCTGGCTATGCTCCATCATCCTCACACAACTAATGTAAATCATGCACAACCCCGGAATTGGCCAAGTAATTGTTTTCGCACTCTTACTTTCTCAAACCTTTTATAACTATCACGCAATACATGAGTGCGAGCCATGGATATAGCACTATAGGTGGAATAGAGTGTGGTGGTGGTTGTGAGACAAAAAGGAGGAGATGGTCACATTGACTCGGCGTATCAATAGGATATGGAGATGCCAATCAATATATATCAATGTGAATGAGTAGGGATTGCCATACAAGAGATGCACTAGAGCTATAAGTATGTGAAAGCTCAAGAGGAAAACTAGTGGGTGTGCATCCAACTTGCTTGCTCACGAAGACCTAGGGCAATTTTTGAGGAAGCCCATCATTGGAATATAAAAGCCAAGTTATAAAACGATGATTCCCACTAGCATATGGTAGTGACAAAGCAAGAAGCTCTCAATCATGAAGAACATGGTGCTGACATGAAGCACAAGTGTGGGAAAAGATAGTACCATTGTCCATTCTCTCTTTTTGTCATTTTTTCATTTGGGCTCTTAGGCCTCTCTTTTTTCTCTTTTTTTTGTTTTTGGGCTCCTTGGCCTCTCTTTTTTCCTCACATGGGACAATGCTCTAATAATGATGATCATCACACTTTTATTTACTCACAGCTCAAAGATCACAATGATGATGTCTCCATAGGGAATGCCTTCGGTAGTGTACTGATGTCTACTCCGCAACCTTCTCCTTGTAGACGTTGTTGGGCCTCCAAGTGCAGAGGTTTGTAGGACAGTAGCAATTTTCCCTCAAGTGGGTGACCTCAGGTTTATCAATCCATAGGAGGCATAGGATGAAGATGGTCTCTCTCGAGCAACCCTGCAACCGAATAACAAAGAGTCTCTTGTGTCCCCAACACACCCAATACAATGGTAAGTTGTATAGGTGCACTAGTTCGGCGTAGAGATGGTGAAACAAGTGCAATATGGATGGTAGATATAGGTTTTTTTAATCTGAAATTACAAAAACAGCAAGGTAACTAGTAACAAAAGTGAGCACGAACAGTATTGCAATGCGTGGAAACAAGGCCTAGGGTTCATACTTTCACTAGTGACGTTCTCTCAACATAATTGGATCATATAACTAGCCCTCAACATGCAACAAAGAGTCACTCCAAAGTCACTAATAGCGGAGAACAAACGACGAGATTATTGTTGGGTACGAAACCACCACAAAGTCATTCTTTCTGATCGATCTATTCAAGAGTCCGTAGGAAAATAGCACGAAGCTATTCTTTCTGTTCAATCTTTCATAGAGTTCGTACTAGAATAACACCTTAAGATACTTATCAACCAAGACCCTAATGTCACCTAGATACTCCATTTTCACCTCAAGTATCCGTGGGTATGATTATACGATATGCATCACACAATCTCAGAATCATCTATTCAACCAACACATAGAACTTCAAAGAGTGCCCCAAAGTTTCTACCGGAGAGTCAAAACGTGTGCCAACCCCTATGCATAGGTTCCCAATGTCACGAACCCGCAAGTTGATCACCAAAACATACATCGAGTACTCACATGAATCCACGTGTGCCAACCCATATGCATAGGTTCCCAATGTCACAAACCCGCAAGTTGATCACAGCAGATAGACACGTGCAAGACATACATCAAGTGTCCTCAAAGGCTCAATCCGATAAGATAACTTCAAAGGGGAAACTCAACTTATTATAAGATGGGAGAGGGGGAAGAACATCATAAAATCCAACTATAGTAGCAAAGCCCACGATACATCGAGATCAAGACATCTCAAGAACATGAGAGAGAGAGAGAGATCAAACACATAGCTACTGGTACATATCCTCAGCCCCGAGGGAGAACTACTCCCTCCTCGTCATGGAGATCGCCGGGATGATGAAGATGGCCATCGAAGATGGATTCCCCCTCCAGCAGGGTGCCGGAACGGGCTCCAGATTGGTTTTTGGTGGCCACACAGGCTTGCGGCGACGGAACTCCCGATCTAGGTTTCTTTCTAGGGGTTTCTGAATTTATAGGAATCTATGGCGGTGGAATTGCGTCAGTTGGGCCAACGAGGAGGTCACAAGCCTGCACGGTGCGGCTTGGGGGTGGCCGTGGCGTCAGGGCTTGTGACTCCCTCGTGGCTCTTCTGGCCTTCTTCCAAAGCTTCAGGGGTCTCCTTTGGTCCAAAAAAATCATCGTAAAGTTTCATTCCATTTGGACTCCGTCTGAAAAAGGGTCAAAAACACGGAAAAAACCGAAACTGCCACTTGGCACTAAGTTAATAGGTTAGTCCCAAAAAAGATATAAAATAGCATATTCATGCATATAAAACATCCAAAGTTGACAGATAATAGCATGGAACCATCAAAAATTATAGATACGTTGGAGACGTATCAAGCATCCCCAAGTTTAACTCCTGCTCGTCCTCGAGTAGGGAAGTGATAAAGAATGAATTTTTGATGTTGCATGCTACCTAGCATAGTTGTCCTTTGTAACTTCTCTCATGTGACATGAATGTTCAGATCCGTTAGACTCAAAACAATAGTTTGCTATTGATGTGGAGACAATAATACTTCATGCAAACTAGCAAGGTAATCATGAACTTTCAAAATAACAAGGCCAAAAGAAAGTTATCCCTACAAAATCATATAGTCTGGCTATGCTCTATCATCCTTGCACAACGAATTTAAATCATGCACAACCTTGGTATTGGCCAAGTAATTGTTTTCACAGCTTTACTTTCTCAAACGTTTTCAACTCTCACGCAATACATGAGCATGAGCCATGGTTATAGCACTATAGGTGGAATGGAGCGGTGGAGGTTGTGAGACAAAAAAGGAGAAGATGGTCACATTGACTAGGCATATCAATGAGCTATGGAGATTCTTATCAATAGATATCAATGTGAATGAGTAGGGATTTCCATGCAAGAGATGCACTAGAGTTATGAGTATGTGAAAGCTCTTAAGGAAAACTAGTGGGTGTGCATCCAACTTGCTTGCTCACGAAGACCTAGGGTATTTTTCAGGAAGCCCATCATAGGAATATACAAGCCAAGTTATATAATGAAAATTTCCCACTAGCTATATGGTGGTGAAAAAACGAGAGACTCTCAATCATGAAGACCATGGTGCTTAATATGAAGCACAAGTGTGGAAAGGAGATAGTAGCATTGTCCCTTCTCTCTTTTTCTCTCATTTTTTTGGTGGGCTCTTTGGCCTCTGTTTTTTTATATTTTGGTGGGCATCTTTTGCCTCTTTTTTTCCTCACATGGGACAATGCTCCATCAATGATGATCATCACACTTACAACTCAAAACTTAGAGCAATGATGACTCTATATGAAATGCCTTCGGTAGTGTACCGTGACAATGATCTAGCATGGCATAGACATCAATGGAAACATCATGCTAGCTATCTTATGATCATGCAATGGCCATGTAGAAGTGGTGGCACATGTCATGGTGGTAGTTGCATGGCAATATATCTCGGAATGGCTTTGAAAATGCCATAGTAGGTAGGTATGGTGGCTGTTTTGAGGGAGGCTATATGGTAGGTTTATGCACCGGCGAAAGTTGCACGATACTAAAGTAGATAGTGATGGTGGAAGGTGAAAGTGCATCTAAACCATGGACTCAACATTAGTCAAGAAGAACTCATATACTTGTTGCAAAAGTTTTATTAGTAATCGAAACAAAGCATTCAACGCATACTCCTAGGGGAAGGGTTGGTAGGTATAAACCATTGCACGATCCCGACCGCTACACAAAGGATGACAATCAATAAACTAATCATGCTCAAACTTCATCGCATAGCGGTTCACCATACGTGCATGCTACGGGAATCACTAACTTCAACACAAGTATCTCTAGATTCACAACACCATACTAACATAACTTAAATATTACCACAACCACATCTCAAAACTAATTGAGAAGAATCAAGCTTCTCTTTCTACTCAATGCACATGAAGATGGAAGTTTTCGTAACCCTTTAAACTACCACTTTTGGGACTACTTTCATAGCATAAGACAACTACCAAGCCACGCACCACTGTGCTCTAAAAGATATAAGTGAAGCACATAGATCAAAATCAACTAGCTCTAAAGATATAAGTGAAGTACAAGAGCAAAAGTATCTAGCTCAAAAGATATAAGTGAAGCACAATGAGCATTCTAGAAAAATCACGATGAGTGCACGTCTCTCTCTCTCTCTCAAAAAGGTGTGCAACAAGGATTATTGCGACACAACAAAAATAAAAGGCTCCTACGATACAAGACGCTCCAAGCAAAACACATATCATGTGGTGAATAAAAAAATAGCTCCAAGTAATGTTACCGATGGATTGAAGACGAAAGAGGGGATGACTTCCCGGGGCATCCCCAAGCTTAGGCTTTTTGGTGTCCTTGAATTTGGCTTGAGATGCCTTGGGCATCCCCAAGATTAGGCTCTTGCCATTCCTTATTCCATCATCCATGAGAACATCACCCAAAACATGAAAACTTCACAACACAAAACTTAAACAGAAACTCGTGATAACATTAGCACAAGAAAACAAACTACCACCCTCTTGGTACTGTAGCAAACTTGAATTCTACCTATATTGATGTTAGGATACTGTATTCTCACTTTTACATGGCTAGTACCCCCTGATACTAACCATAGCTTCATTAAAACAAGCAACCAACTCAACAAAAACAGACCAATCTGTAGCAATCTGTATACTTCGTATACTTATGCTACATCAAAAACACTGAAAAATTACAACGGCCTGGGAAAAAAGCATATAAATCAGAAGCAAAAAGAATCAACTCAAAAGCTCTTTCTCAATAAAAATGAAAAATAATTTCGTGAGCAGAAAGTTTCTGTCTTTTTCCAGCATGATCAAACAACTATCACCCAAGCTATCATAAAGGCTTTACTTGGCACAAACGCTAAAAGAAACACAAAAAACACAATCAGAACAGAATTATGATGGTGTGGAAAAAGAAAAACAGAAAGCAAAAAGCAAAAATAAATTCATTGGATTGCCTCCCAACAAGCGCTATCGTTTAACACCCTTAGCTAGGCATTGATTTCAATGATGCTCACATAAAAGGTAAGGATTGAAACACAACGAGAGCATCATGGAGCATATGGCTAACACATTTAAGTCTAACCCACTTCCTATGCATATGGATTTCGTGAACAAACAACTTGTTGGAGCAAGAATCAACTAGCATAGGAAGGAAAAACAAGCATAGCTTCAAAATTTTCAACACATGGAGAGGAAGCTTGATACTATTGCAATAAGTAGAAGCATATGATCCTCTCTCATAGTAATTTTCAGTAGCATCATGAATGAATTCAACAATATAACCAGCACCTAAGGCTTTCTTTTCATGATCTACAAGCATAGGAATTTTACTACTCTCCACATAAGAAAATCTATTCTCAAGAATGGTAGTGGGAGTATCGTAGAAGACTTGAGTCCACAATGAAAAAGCAAGGTTTAGCAAAGGGGTTTTCGAAAGTATGACAAGTTTTATCATCCCTCTTCTTCAAAGCATAAGTATCCTCACAATAATCATCATAGATAGGGGGCATGCTTTCATCAAAATAATTTTGATCATTCAAAGTGGAAGAACTAAAAAGATCATCTTCATCAAATATAGCATCCCCAAGCTTGTGGCTTTGCATATCATTAGCATCATGGGTATTCAAAGAATTCATGCTAAGAACATTGCAATCATGCTCATCATTCACATATTCTATGCCAAGCATTCTATGTAATTCTTCTTTCAGCACTTGAGCACAATTTTCCTTCCCATCATGCTCACGAAAGACATTGAAAAGATGGAGCATATGAGGCATCCTCAATTCCATTTTTTTAGTTTTCTAGCGAAAGAACAAGAAACAAAAAGATTCGATTGCAAGATCTAAAGATATACCTTCAAGCGCTAACCTCCCCAGCAACGGCGCCAGAAAAGAGCTTGATGTCTACTACGCAACGTTCTCCTTGTAGACGTTGTTGGGCCTCCAAGTGCAGAGGTTTGTAGGACAGTAGCAATTTTCCCTCAAGTGGGTGACCTAAGGTTTATCAATCCGCGGGAGGCTTAGGATGAAGATGGTCTCTCTCGAGCAACCCTGCAACCAAATAACAAAGAGTCTCTTGTGTCCCCAACACACCCAATACAATGGTAAGTTCTATAGGTGCACTAGTTCGGCAAAGAGATGGTGAAACAAGTGCGATATGGATGGTAGATATAGGTTTTTGTAATCTGAAATTACAAAAACAGCAAGGTAACTAGTAACAAAAGTGAGCACGAACGGTATTGCAATGCATGGAAACAAGACCTAGGGTTCATACTTTCACTAGTGAAGTTCTCTCAACAATGATAACATAATTGGATCATATAACTATCCCTCAACATGCAACAAAGAGTCACTCCAAAGTCACTAATAGCGGAGAACAAACAAAGAGATTATTGTCGGGTACGAAGCCACCACAAAGTTATTCTTTCTGATCGATCTATTCAAGAGTCCGTAGTAAAATAGCACGAAGCTATTCTTTCCGTTCAATCTTTCATAGAGTTCGTACTAGAATAACACCTTAAGATACTTATCAACCAAGACTCTAATGTCACCTAGATACTCCATTGTCACCTCAAGTATCCGTGGGTATGATTATACGATATGCATCACACAATCTCAGAATCATCTATTCAACAAACACATAGAACTTCAAAGAGTGCCCCAAAGTTTCTACTGGAGAGTCAAAACGTGTGCCAACCCCTATGCATAGGTTCCCAATGTCATGAACCCGCAAGTTGATCACCAAAACATACATCAAGTACTCACATGAATCCACGTGTGCCAACCCATATGCATAGGTTCCCAATGTCACAAACCCGCAAGTTGATCACAGCAGATAGACACGTGCAAGACATACATCAAGTGTCCTCAAAGACTCAACCCGATAAGATAACTTCAAAGGGGAAACTCAATTAATTACAAGAAGGGAGAGGGGGAAGAACATCATAAAATCCAACTATAGTAGCAAAGCCCATGGTACATAGAGATCAATACATCTCAAGAACACGAGAGAGAGAGAGAGATCAAACACATAGCTACTGGTACATACCCTCAGCCCTAAGGGACAACTACTCCCTCCTCGTCATGGAGATCGTCGGGATGATGAAGATGGCCACCAGAGATGGATTCCCCCTCCAACAGGGTGCCGGAACGGGCTCCAGATTGGTTTTTGGTGGCCACACAGGCTTGCGGCGGCGGAACTCCCGATCTAGGTTTCTTTCTAGGGGTTTATGAATTTATAGGAATTTATGGCGGTGGAATTGCGTCAGTTGGGCCAACGAGGAGGTCACAAACCTTCACGGTGCGGCCTGGGGGGTGGCCGCGGCATCAGGGCTTGTGACTCCCTCGTGGCTCTTCTGGCCTTCTTCCAAAGCTTCGGGGGTCTCTTTTGGTCGAAAAAAATCATCGTAAAGTTTCATTCCATTTGGACTCCGTCTGAAAAAGGGTCAAAAACACGGAAAAAACAGAAACTGACACTTGGCACTGATTTAATAGGTTAGTCCCAAAAAGATATAAAATAGCATATTCATGCAGATAAAACATCCAAACTTGACAAGATAATAGCATGGAACCATCAAAAATTGTAGATACGTTGGAGACGTATCATGTACCGGGATGTGCAACGATCTAGCATGGCGTATGACGTTGAAACATCTCGCTAGCTATCTTACGATCATGCAATGGCAATATGAGAGTGACGGCACAAGTCATGAGACGGAACGGTGGGAGTTGCATGGCAATATATCTTGGAATGGCTATGAAAATGCCATAGTAGGTAGGTATGGTGGCTGTTTTGAGGAAGGAATTTGGTGGGTTTGTGCACCGGCGAGAATTGCGCGGCACTAGAGAGGCTAGCAATGGTGGAAGGTGAAAGTGCATCTATAACATGGGCTCACATTAGTCATGAAGAACTCACATACTTATTGCGAAAGTTTTTATTAGTAATCGAAACAAAGTGCTAAACGCATACTCCGAGGGGAAGGGTTGGTAGGTGGAAACCATCGCGCTATCCCGACCTCGACACAAAGGATGACAATCAATAGATCAATTATGATCCGACTTCCTAATATAGCGGTTCACCATACGTGCATGCTATGGGAATCACTAACTTCAACATAAGTATTTCTAGATTCAGAACAACCTACTAACATAACTCTCAATATTACCAAATCCACGTCTCAAACCTAATTGAGAGGAATCGAAACTTATCTTTCTACTCAATGCACATGAAGATGGAGGTTTTTGCATCCTCTTTGGGTACCTAGCACATTTGGGACTACTTTCATAGCATAAGCCAACTACCAAGTCATGCACCACCGTGCTATAAAGATATAAGTGAAGCACAAGAGCAAAAATATCTAGCTGAAAATATATAAGTGAAGCACTAGAGCAAAAGTATCTAGCTCAAAAGATATAAGTGAAGCACTATGAGCATTCTAGCAAAATCACGATGAGTGCATGTCTCTCTCTCTCAAAAAGGTGGGCAGCAAGGTTGATTGTGACACAAAAAAAATACTCCTAAGATACAAGACGCTCCAAGAAAAAACATATATCATGTGGTGAATAAAAATATAGCTCCAAGTAATGTTATCGACGGATTGAAGACGAAAGAGGGGATGCCTTCCCGGGACATCCCCAAGCTTAGGCTTTTTGGTATCCTTGAATTTGTCTTGGGATGCCTTGGGCATCCCCAAGCTTGAGCTCTTTCCACTCCTTATCTCTTTGTCCATGAGAACATCACCCAAAACTTGAAAACTTCACAACACAAAACTTAAACGGAAACTTGTGATAACATTAGTACAAGAAAACAAACTACCACTTCTTTTGGTAGTGCAGAAAACTTGAATTCCATCTATATTGATGATGGGCTACTTTATTCTCACTTTTCCATGGCTAGTCCCCGATACTAACCATAGTTTCATCAAAACAAGCAACCAACTCAACAAAAATAGAATCTGTCAAAAACAGACCAGTCTGTAGCAATATGTATACTTCGTATACTTATGGTACCTCACAAAATCTGAAAAATTGCGACGGCCCGAGAAAAACACATATCAAGCAGCAGCAAAAATAATCAACTCAAAAGCTCTTTCTGAATAAAAATGAAAAATCATCTCGTGAGCGAAAAGTTTATGTCTTTTCCAGCAAGATCAAACAACCATTACCAAGACTAGTCATAAAGGCTTTGCTTGGCTCAAACACTAAAACAAACACAAAAAAACACAATCACAATAGAATTGTGAAAGTGTGGACGCAACAAAACAGAAATAAAATGATAAATTCATTGGGTTGCCTCCCAACAAGCGCTATTGTTTAACGCCCTTAGCTAGGCATAGAAGTGATAGAATCACGTATCGTCGTCTTTGGTGCTCAAATCATAAGTGGCCCTCATCATGGATTCATAAGACAATCTTATTTTGTTTCTAGGAAAGTGTTCCATGCCCTTCCTTAAAGGAAATTGAAATCTAATATTCCCTTCCTTCATATTGATGATAGAACCGATAGTCCTTAGGAAAGGTCTACCAAGAATAATAGGGCAAGTAGGATTGCAATCAATGTCAAGCACAATGAAATCCACGGGTACATAGTTCCTACTTGCAACAATAAGAACATCATTGATCCTTCCCATGGGTTTCTTGACAGTAGAATCAGCAAGATGCAAATTAATATAAAACTCTTCAATCTCATTAAAACCCAGAACATCACATAAAGACTTGGGAATCACACAAACGCTAGCACCCAAATCACACAAGGCATTGCACTCATAGTTTTTGATTTTGATTTTGATGGTAGGTTCCCACTCATCATGAAGCTTGGGATAGAGACTTCCAATTCAACTTTCTCTTCGAGAGCTTTTATCATAGCTTCGACGATATGATCGATAAAGGCTTTGTTTTGGCTATAAGCGTGTGGAGAGTTCAACATGGATTGCATCAAAGAAATGCATCCAATCAAGGAGCAACTATCATAATTGAATTCCTTGAAATCCACGGTAGTAATTTCATTACTACTCAAAGTTTTAACGTCTTCTACTCCACTTTTAATGCTTTTAGCATCAAGATAGATGGACTCCGAATCATTGGGGCACTTTTCAACCAAAGTGGATTCATATCCAGCCCCATAATCATTATGTTTGACACAAGAAAACAAAGATTCAATGGAAGTCACACCAAGCACTTTAAGATCTTCGTGATTCTCATCACGAAAACACGCCTTTTTAAGTCATTCATGTCTAGCACGAATTTGGGCGGTTCTTTCTTGGCTCTTAATCATGGAAACACGCATTGATGGGGTTATGGTCCTAGGGTAGGGTCATAGGCCTGTCCTGTAGGTCCTACCCAAGGACTACCCTTCATAAGGGACAAGGCCCTTAGTCAGTTCCGACTGAACTAAGAAGTTCCCATCATGCAGTCGGTGACAGATCTTCAACCATCCAGTCGGAGACGAGCATTCGGAGCATATCAAACTAACCGACTGGATTCCACTCTGTGCATCGTAACCCCCCTGGGGGGAAACGGTCATACGTTTCCACACGCCTTTATTAGCATTTAAGACGTACGTTACCTGTAACGTAGACATTTATTCGCCACTACTCCACCCGTGTGCACCGAACCATTGTGGAGGGCAGCGCACTCTATATAAGCCACCCTCCTCCACTGGTGCAAGGGTTAGCAACTCATTGTATTCCATATTCCACTCGACAACAAGCTCCCAAAGCACTGAGACGTAGGGCTATTACCTCCACCGCAGAGGGGCCTGAACTCATACAACCTCGCCGTAGCTAAGGCTCTGCCATCCTTTTCGTACCCTACACATCTACTGTCAGGCTTATACCCACGACAGTTGGCGCCCACCGTGGGGCAGGCATCTAAGCGACTTCCGGCGAGTTTGCGACTACTTCCTTTCGTCATGTCGTCCGGTGGAGATTCGAGCATGGGTCACCAGATCTTCTTCGGCGCTCTCTCCTTCATCGTCGATGATTCGGCGTGGCTTCGGGATGCTCCTCTCGACGTCGAGGTGCTTCCCCGTCGTGGGGATACACACTTCCGTACCGGCGCCCGCGGCATTCTTCTTCTCCAACAGTCGGCTCCGGTGTCGACCTGCACCGTCGTCACGCACTGCAGCAAGCGGTCTCGCCGTCCGTGGCTCCAGCGTTGGGTGCAACACGCCCAGGCGCGCCAGAACGCGTCTTCACAAGTGGCGGTCCTAGAGTCCGTTGTGGTTGCCCCGCTGTCCCAGCACTAGGACTCGGTTCCGACTGAGTTTCCTTCCGAGTACGCGGGTCGCGGGCCCGCAGCAGAAGTACACATGGCCAACTCCCATGAAGATCCTCGTCAAGCTGGTCGGAACGAGCATGAGGTAGGCAAAACATCCGGCGCACGCCGTCCACCTCGTCGTTCTGCCAGTCGGCACACTCGGCGGAGCAACGTGGAGTTGTTCCGTACACCCCTCCTCAACTTGGCTGCGGCCACCAAGATCACTGATTCCCTCCAGCCGACTGATTCAGAGGCTGGTAGAGGGATCGAGCAAATCCGCGCCCTGTTGCACATGGCGCAGCAGCAGAATTCGGCAGTCTCCCAGTCGCACAACAGGATCCACAATAGTTCCGTTCATGCGAATACGCATCGGTCAGTTCACAGCCCAGGTTCCCAGCAGCGGCACAGGGGAGGCAGCCGTTCCATAAATCACGAAGATCGTCGCCGTTCACGCACCCCTCCGCGGGGTGGGCCCTACGGGCCCCGACATCATGATGATCGGCGTTCAGTCGGGGACACTTACGACCCCAGGCCCGACGCAAGAGGGCGTATCGCCCAGCGAAGGGTCGACAGGGGCAGAGCCCACCGCGATGGTTACGATATGGACCGTCCGAGTGGAAGCAGGACCATCGTATCTGGTCCCGAGTGTTTCAGTCGAGCCATTCGTTCGGCTGACATCCCGCCCAACTTCCGATTGGCGACGGGAATCAGCAAGTTTACACGAGAGTCCAAGCCAGAAACATGGTTGGATGACTACCGAGTGGCAGTCCAGATCGGAGGAGGGGACGACCATGTCGCCATGAAGCATCTCCCTCTGATGCTCGACGGCTCGGCGCTGGCGTGGTTAAACCAGTTGGCCCCCTCAAGCATCTACAGTTGGGCAGATCTGGCCCGAGTGTTCATCAGGACCTTCGAAGGGACGTGCAAGTGCCCTGCGGGCCTCGTGGAGCTCCAGCATTGTGTCCAGAAGCAGAATGAGCCCCTGCGTGACTTCATTCAGCGTTGGACAACTCTCTACCACACGGTGGAGAACGTCACCGAGCATCAAGCAGTCTGCACTTTCAGGGCAGGCGTGCAGTACAGGGATCTGTACCTAAAGTTCGGCCGAACAGGTGACATCTCCATGAGCAAGATGATGGAGATAGCAGCACGCTATGCAAATGGCGAAGAAGAGGACCGCATCCGAAGCGGCAAGCACAAGACAGTCGGTGATGGAGACGGGAGTAACACTCGGAAGCAAAAGCAGAAAGCTCCGTCCACTCCGCACGCAGAAGCTGCAACCGTGACCAATGCCAAGTTCAAGGGCAAAGGGAAGGCGCAGTTTACCCCCAAGAAGAAGTAGTTCAATAATCCCATCCTGGACCAGCCATGTCCAGTTCATACGAAGATGGACGAAGAAGGCAACCCCATATATCCAAAGCATACCACTCGACAGTGTCGCCTCCTGATCCAGGGGTTCGGCGAAGGGCAACCGAGTGAAAAGGACAACGAACAGGATGAGGAGGATAAGGAGGATCCGTTCCCCCCAAGTCCATGCAACACTCATGATTTTTGCTGACGTTGAGAGCAAGAGTCGACTGAAGCTGGTGAACAGGGAGGTGAACATGGCCACCCCTACCAACCCCAAGTTCCTCAAATGGTCTCAGACTGCGATCACCTTCGACCAGTCGGATCATCCAGCACACGTACCCACCCCAGGGAGACAGGCTCTGGTCGTCGACCCGGTGGTGGAAGGAGTCCGACTGCGCAAAGTCCTCATGGATGGCGGCAGCGGCTTGAACATCATGTACGCCGACACGCTCAAGGGAATGGGCATCCCGATGTCCAAACTCAGTGAGAGCAGCATGCAGTTCCATGGAGTCGTCCTTGGACGGAAGGCCAAGTCACTCGGCCAGATCGCGTTGGACGTCGTTTTCGGCTCCGACAAGAACTTCCGCAAGGAAAAGCTGACGTTCGAAGCGGTGGACTTCCAGAGCGCTTACCATGCAATTCTGGGACGCCCAGCGTATGCGCGTCTCATGGCCCGTCCATGTTACGTATACCTGAAGCTGAAGATGCCAGGCCCGAAAGGCGTGATCACCATCACGGGCAATCGACAGCGAGCCAAAGAGTGTCTGCAGCAGGGATCAAGAATCGCCGACCAGTAGATGGCCGTCCTCGAGCTCGACGAGTACAAGAAAACAGTCGACCCCGCCGACCTGATGCGCTCGAAGAAGCCAGCTTTAGAGTCTACATTCCAATCGGCGGGAGAGACGAAGAAGGTCAGCATTCACCCGACGGACGACACTGCTGCCCCGACGAACATCTCCACCACCCTCGATCCTAAATAGGAAGTCGAGCTCACCCAATTCCTCCGTGAGAACTGGGACATCTTCGCATGGAAACCCTCTAACATGCCAGGTGTACCCAAGGAGTTGGCTGAGCACCGACTGCATGTGGATCCCACTGCTCGGCCCGTCCGAGAGCGCCCGCGCCGGTCCGCCGCGCATAAGAGGAAGGCAATCGGGGAGGAGGTGGCCAAGCTGCTGGCAGCCAACTTCATTCGCGAGGTTCACCACTCCGAGTGGCTCGCCAATGTTGTCATGGTGCCCAAGAAGGACAAGTCGCTCCGAATGTGCATCGACTTCAAGCATCTCAATAAGGTCTACCCTAAAGACCATTTTCCGCTCCCCCGCATAGATCAGATTGTCGATTCGACTACGGGTTGCGAGCGTTTGTCATTTCTTGATGCCTACTCGGGCTATCATCAGATCCGTCTGTATGGCCCCGAGGAATTAAAAACAGCCTTCATCACCCCATTCGGGTGCTTCTGCTACATCACTATGACATTCGGTTTGAAGAATGCAGGAGCTACTTTTATGCGCATGATCCAAAAATGCCTTCTCGACCAGATCGGTCGGAATGTGGAGGCATATATGGATGATATCGTAGTCAAGTCACGCAAAGGTTCCGACCTGCTGACTGACTTGGCAGAAACATTCGCCAACCTTCGTAGGTACGATATCAAGCTCAACCCCGCCAAATGTTCATTCGGCGTTCCCAGCTGGAAGTTACTCGGTTTCTTCGTTTTGGAACGAGGGATCGATGTCAACCCCGAAAAGATCGGGACCATCGTCCGAATGGAGAGGCCGGTTAGAATACACGATGTTCAACGGCTCACAGGTTGCCTGGCGGCTTTGAGCAGGTTCATTAGTCGACTCGGCGAGAAGGCACTTCCTCTGTATCGACTCATGAAGAAATCAGATACTTTCGAGTGGACAGACGAAGCCCAAGTCACATTCGACGACCTCAAAGTCCTACTTTCCACCCAGCCGGTTCTTACTGCTCCGCTCAGTAAAGAGCCCCTTCTTCTGTATATCGCGGCTACAAATCAAGTCGTCAGTACTGTTCTTATAGTCAAACGAGAAGAAGAAGGCAAAGCATACAAAGTTCAGTGGCCAGTGTACTACATCTCTGAAGTCGTGACTCCTTCCAAACATAGGTATCCCCACTATCAAAAACTTATCTACGGGATTTACATGACTGCGAAGAAGGTGGCCCATTATTTCCAAGACCACTCGGTGTCTGTCGTTTCTGATGCTCCATTGTCGGAAATTCTCCACAACTGAGACGCGTCAGGCCAAGTGGCGAAGTGGGCAATGGAGATGCTGTACTGCGATATCAAATTCGAGGCCAAGAAAGCTATTAAGTCTCAAGCTCTGGCTGACTTCATAGCAGAATGGGTAGAACAACAGCAACCGACCCACATCTACTCGGCCCATTGGACAATGTTCTTCGATGGGTCCAAGATGTTGAATGGCTCCGGCGCTCGCGTTGTGATCATATCGCCAAAGGGCGACAAGCTCAAGTATGTGCTACAGATACACTTCGATTCCTCCAACAACGAGGCAGAGTATGAAGCTCTCCTCTACGGATTGTGCATGGCCATCTCACTCGGCGTCCGTCGCCTGATGGTCTACGGCGATTCGGATTTGGTGGTCAATCAAGTGATGAAAGAGTGGGACGTCAGGAACCCCACCATGACCACATATTGCAATGCAGTGAGGAAGCTTGAGAAGAAGTTTGAAGGTCTAGAACTTCACCATGTTCCGAGACTGAAGAACCAAGCAGCTGATGAGTTGGCAAAACTCGGATCCACTCGAAGACCAGTCCCGAGTGACGTCTGCCTCGAGCACCTTCACCTTCCCTCAGTCAAAGAAGATCCTTTCACGGAGGAACCAATACAACCAAAGAGTTCATCAGACCCGACTGAAGTCGATGTACCTGCTGTGGTTGATCTGGTCATGGAGATTCTAGCTGTCATCCCCGATTGGACTGTGCCAATCATTGCATATATCCTGAGGCAGGAACTACCAGAAGATGAAGTCCAGGCCAGGCAGATAGTCCGCAGGTCGAAGTCATTCACTTTCATTGACAGCCAATTGTACAAGGAAAGCGTTTCAGGCGTTCTTCAACAATGCATCTCCTCGGAGGAGGGGCAGCTAATCCTGGAAGATAATCACTCGGGGACCTGCGGTCATCACGCCTCTTCAAGAGGAATCGTCGCCAAGGCATTAAGGGCCGGTTTCTTCTGGCTGCAGGCAAACGAGATGGCTAAAGATATGGTCGACCGATGTGAGGGCTGTCAGTTCTACTCCAACAAGTCCCACAAGCCAACATCTGCGTTGAAGACAATCCCTCTTGTGTGGCCGTTTGCGGTATGGGGATTAGATACGGTCGGTCCATTCAGGACAGGCCAAGGAGGATACACACATCTGTTGGTGGCAGTCGACAAGTTCACAAAATGGATTGAAGCCAAGCCCATCAAGAAGCTCGACGCCCTAACAGCCATCAAGTTTGTCAGGGACATCATCTCCAGATTCGGTGTGCCTCACAGCATAATCACGGACAACGGAACAAACTTCGACTCGGACAGATTCAAAGGTTTCTGTGCAAGCCAAGGCATCCGAGTGGATTTTGCTTCCGTAGCACATCCTCAATCCAATGGACAAGCAGAGCGGGCGAATGGACTTATTCTGCAAGGTTTGAAGCCCCGACTCCTGCGAGAGGTGGGACATGCCGCTGGCGCATGGGTCACCGAGTTACCTTCAGTGCTTTGGGGTCTCCGCACAACCCCGAACAGATCTACAGGGCGATCATCGTTCTTCCTCGTTTATGGAGCAGAAGCGGTCCTTCCGAGTGACTTGCTTCACAATGCTCCACGAGTCGAACTCTTCTCCGAAGCTAAAGCAGAACAAGCAAGGCAAGATGGAGTGGACCTTCTAGAGGAGGAGCGCGAGATGGCACTGACTCTCTCAACCATTTATCAACAAGATCTGCGGCGCTTTCATGCACGTCACGTCAGGAGTCGCACGTTCCAAGCAGGCGACCTGGTGCTCTGAGTGGATCAGCAAAGACCCCACAAGTTGGCTCCTGCCTGGGAAGGACCCTTCATCATCTCCAAAGTGCTGAACAACGGAGCATACAGACTCTACAACATCAATAGGGAGATAGACTAGCCACGAGCATGGAACGGAGATCTCCTGAAGCGCTTCTACACGTGACCGTCGACTGAAGCAATGTAAAGAACAAGTATTGATGAAATAATATAAAGCAGAGTGAGCTTTTGCAGATTCAAAATTCATCTACGGTCGCAGACTCCGGTCTCAAAAAAAAAACTTAGCTGCGATCCAGAATCGCCTAAGTTCTAAATTTCTCCGAGTGCGCACTAAACGTCACACTCGGGGACTTAGCTGCGATCAAGAATCGCCTAAGTATTAACTTTCTTCGAGTGTGCACTTAACGTCGCACTCGGGGACTTAGCTGCGATCAAGAATTGCCTAAGTATTAACTTTCTCCGAGTGTGCACTAGACGTCGCACTCGGGGACTTAGCTGCGATCAAGAATCGCCTAAGTATTAACTTTCTCCGAATGTGCACTAAACGTCGCGCTCGAGGACTTAGCTGCGATCACGAATCGCCTAAGTATTAACTTTCTTCGAGTGTGCACTTAACGTCACACTCGGGGACTTAGATGCGATCAAGAATCGCCTAAGTATTAACTTTCTCCGAGTGTGCACTAAACGTCGCACTCGGGGACTTAGCTGCGATCAAGAATCGCCTAAGTATTAACTTTCTTCGAGTGTGCACTAAACGTCACACTCGGGGGCTGAGCTGCGATCACGAATCGCCTAAGTATTAACTTTCTTCGAGTGTGCACTTAACATCGCACTCGGGGACTTAGCTGCGATCAAGAATCGCCTAAGTACTAACTTTCTTCGAGTGTGCACTAAACGTCGCACTCGGGGACTTAGCTGCGATCAAGAATCGCCTAAGTATTAACTTTCTTCGAGTGTGCACTTCACGTCACACTCGGGGACTTAGATGCGATCAAGAGTCGCCTAAGTATCAACTTTCTCCGAGCGTGCACTCGGGGGCTTAGCTGCGATCCAGAATCGCCCAAATTCATGAGTAATAGACCCTCATTGAGGTTCATGTGGATGTCAAAACAACTGACAACTACATGAGTAGCAGACCCTCATTGAGGCTCATGTGGATGTGAAAACAACTGACAACTACATGAGTAGAAGACCCTCATTGAGGCTCATGTGGATGTCAAAACAACTGAGAACTACATGACTAACACATCGCACCGAGTGCGACCTCATATTCGCACTCGACAACATAGCTGCGATCCCGTATCGCCCAAGCATTCTTTGACCTTCGAGTGTGTCCTTCAGATCCACTTGGACACTCACCGGACCCTCATTGAGGCTCATGTGGATGTCAAGACCACTGACAATTACATGAGTACCAACTCGCTTCGAGTGAGGCTTGTCCGACGCACTCGACGACTTAGCTGCGATCATGAATCGCCTAAGTACTCTATTTCCCTCGAGTGTACCCTACAGATCCACTCGGAGACCCCGCAAGACCCTCACAGAGGCTCATGCAGATGTCAAGACAACTGACACTTACATGCTACGCATGTTTGCCATTGTCTTCACCAAGAAACGCCAAACAAAAACTCGAGGCAAAATTGCAACACAAGAGCAAACGATTTGATTCAGATTCAAAAGTTCAAACAAAGATAGTTCACTCGGTGCGGATCAAGCTTACCCGCACTGATCCAAGAAAGTGACGGCCAACAGCAGTGGCCAAAGTTCCTTACAAATCAACACTCGGCATACCGAGGATAAAGTTTTCTTACGCATCATCCGGATTAGCGTCAGGACTGGAGGGCTCTACGAACGTGTCCAGATCGATACCGTCGGCGATGCGGGTGGCACTCTCAAGGAAGGTTTCCATGAAGTCTTCGAATCGAAGTTTCTTCGTGTTGGCAACCTTCAATGCTTTCAGCTTCTCCTCGCGCACCTCCTTGCAATGAACTCGGACCAGGGACAGAGCAACATCTGCACCACAACGAGCCGCAGATTTCTTCCATGACTGCACTCGGTTCGGGATCTCCTCCAGTCGACTCATCAAGTTTTCCATCTCCTGCTGCGATTCATCTTCAGGCCAAAGCTCCTTGTCGATTCGCTCGACGACCTCTCTCAGTCGACCGATGAAAGGGCCAACTTTGCCCACGCGGATGTGCGCTCGGAGCAGATCTCGATTGGCGTCCTTGCGGGTGGAAGGTTCTCGCGAATCGACCGCTCCACGTCAGCTGCTTCAGCTTCAGCGTCAATGCAAAAATCTGTAGCAACAGGACAAGCAAACAATAAGCGCCGAGTGTAATGCACATATCACAATCACTCGGAAAAAGCAGGACTTACCAGCCAGACGCGTCATCATCAGTCGAGCCCAGTCACTGACGTATTTCTCCTGCGCTATGCACCGTTTGTTCAGCACGTACATTTGTCCCATCAGAGCAGTCCTTTGTTTTCCCATCTTCTCAACTTCCTCAGTCAGCACTTTGTTCGCTTCACGAGCCTGCTCCAACGACTTCTCTCGTTCCGCCAGAACCTCCTTCATACCAGCCATTGCAAGCAGTGCCACATCCAGCTCACCAGCAAACTGAATCTTCTCCGCCCTCAGAGTCTCATATGCTATCCCCATTTCACAAGTTTTCTGCCAGCCAGCACCAAGAGACAATCAGACAATTCAACAATAAAAGTCTAAGTTCTTCAGACCCCTGCCGACGCAAGCAGTCGACAGCGGTCTCGGGGACTACATCTAGTGGGTTCACTGAGAGTGACCCCACTGGCATGCAACTCAAGCAGGCCCGCCCTATTGAGATATATGTTACCACCTACGCCTACGAGGCTAATACTACCCGACCTGAGTAAAATTACTCTCGGGGACTCTTACAGTAAGTGCACCCCGAGTGCCACAACTGTTCGCAGTCGACCATATTATTTACAGATCTGACCAAGGCAAAGACAATATGTATAAAGACAACTGCCAGTGCAAACACTCGACAGAAGTCTCGGGGACTACACCCATTGTTCTCCTGCGCTATGCACCGTTTGTTCAGCACGTCCATTTGTCCCATCAGAGCAGTCCTTTGTTTTCCCATCTTCTCAACTTCCTCAGTCAGCACTTTGTTCGCTTCACGAGCCTGCTCCAACGACTTCTCTCGTTCCGTCAGAACCTCCTTCATACCAGCCATTGCAAGCAGTGCCGCATCCAGCTCACCAGCAAACTGAATCTTCTCCGCCCTCAGAGTCTCATATGCTATCCCCATTTCACAAGTTTTCTGCCAGCCAGCACCAAGAGACAATCAGACAATTCAACAATAAAATTCTAAGTTCTTCAGACCCCTGCCGACGCAAGCAGTCGACAGCGGTCTCGGGGACTACATCTAGTGGGTTCACTGAGAGTGACCCCACTGGCATGCAACTCAAGCAGGCCCGCCCTATTGAGATACATGTTACCACCTACGCCTACGAGGCTAATACTACCCGACCTGAGTAAAATTACTCTCGGGGACTCTTACAGTAAGTGCACCCCGAGTGCCACAACTGTTCGCAGTCGACCATATTATTTACAGATCTGACCAAGGCAAAGACAATATGTATAAAGACAACTGCCAGTGCAAACACTCGACAGAAGTCTCGGGGACTACACCCACTGGGTTCACTCAGAGTGAACCCATTGCAAACATCATACGGTATCCGAGAACACCCAGTGGGTTACAAGAGAAAAGTAAATACTTACTAGCCCACTTACTCGGCTATCATCCCGCAGCTCCAAGCTCCGCTGGTACAGGGATGCGATGGAGTCGTATGCCTTCTTGGCTTCTCCCGCCATCAGCTCCGCCTGCACCATGGCCCCCTTGGCCGCTCCCACCTGCTCCTCCGGGAGACGCTGGATGTTGAACTCGACATTCGACGAGCCTCACATCGTTGGAAGTTCCTTGGGCATCCCAAGGCCCGCTCCAGTCGGTTCATCAGCCACCAGCGCCGTTTCAGTCGGCGGCATCGCCTCAGTCAGCAGCACGTCTGCGGCGAGAGCAGTAACTGGCGGAGCAGCCTCAAGAACAGGCTCCACAGCTTGCTCAGGTCTCCCCTGGTCACCCTCGTCCACGCAAATCGCCCCTGACAGACCGAACGACGCGAGATCTCAGAAAAAGAAAGAGGCAAGACCTAAGATAGAATTCGCGACGCGATAATATAAAATTCTCGGAGTCACTACAACGCACCTGGCTGGGACGAGACGACATTGTCCGTGTCCATGTGGTCATCCTCCTAGCGTGCCGGAGAGGTGGCGGAGGTAGCAACTCTGTCGAGTGAAATTCATTCGACCAATAAAAAAGAGTCCAATCGGATATCAGAGGAAATTAGAAGATCAGTGCACTTACGTGGAGGTGACGGGAACAGTGACCCTCATCCGCGGCAAAGCCTTCCGAGGTTTAGACCCACTCGGTTTGGCCGCCTTGGAAGGCTGACCCGCAGGTTCAGTAGCAACATCCCTGGACCTCTTGGTGCTCCGAGCACTCGGGACCACGGGAGCAGTGGGCGGAGCACTCGAGGATGCCGGAGGGACTGAGGGAACTGCAGGTTCGTGTCAACGCTTGGTCCGATGCTCTAGCTGCGGAGGTGGCGAGTCTTGCTCTTCGTCCTCCTCCTCTTCCTCACTAGTCTCTTCCTCCGTCTCCCCGTTGTCGGAGACATACTCGGCGCTCTCCATGCTGCCCTCCTGGCTGCCCTCCTCCTCCTCCTCGGTCGGGTTCCCGTTCAAGACGGGAGAAAACAAGTTGGTCCACTTCTGCATAAAATACAGTCGGCGACATCAGACATCGCACAGAGATTCAAGTAAGCAATAAAACTAAGACAGTTACGTACACTCGACAGATGGTACTCACCTGGTTCGGAGGAGGATTGTCCGCGCAGAAAGGCTTCACTCGTCGGGATCCTCTGGGGTTCTCGCAGGCGCCCATGATCTAGAGCACCCACGACGCCACCTTCTCCTCGGTCGCGCCCACAACGATGGTCCGAGTGGAATCCTCGGGCCCTGTATAATGCCACATGGCGTGGTCGCGAGCCTGCATGGGTTGGATGCGCCGACCTAGGAAAACCTCCAGCAAGTCTATGCCGGTGACCCCCCTTCTGACGACATCTACGAGTGTGTCGACCAGAGGCTGGATGTCGTTCTTCTCCGCCTTCGTGAGCGCAAGCTGCTTAGGCGGAGCGGGTCGACCTAAGATAAAGGGAGGCAACCCTATCGAGGCATTCGGGCAGGCAACGTCTTGGCAGTAGAACCACGTCGACTGTCAGTTCCTAACCGACTCACTCAGCTGAAGAGCAGGATAACTACTCCGACTCTTTTTCTAGAAACCTAAGCCCCCGCAGAGTTGGAGAAGATGTGTTTTATCATCTGACTGGCTGAGTCATTTGATAGTTTGAGATCTAGCGGAGAATATATGTTTGAACAGCCCCCAATGGGGGGGCAGCCGATGAAGCACTCGCACAAAACTATAAAAGCAGAGAGATGGGCAATAGCGTTCGTGGGAAAGTGGTGAAGCTGTGCCCCAAAGTGATTCATAATGCCCTTGAAGAAAGGATGCGGGGGCAAGGAGAAACCTCGATAGACATGGCTGAGCAGCAGGACGCGCTCCCCCTCCCGGGGCGCCGGCTCGACCTCATTCTCCGTCGGCAGCCTCCAAGACTTGTGCACGATCATCCCGTGCTCCACCAGCTGCAGCAGATCCCCCTCCGTCACCGTGGAGGGGAGGAAGTCACCTTGAATCCACCCCGCCGGTAGCGGTCGCTGCCGCCGCTGAGCAGGAGCCGCCGCCTTCCCCTTCTTCTTCCTCGCCTCCATCTTGCTGGTCTGACCCTTGGTCATGGCGGAAGCTATGGATCCGCGGGGAGGAAGGAGGAGGAAGGAGTGTAGGTGCGCTAGAGGTGGCGAGAAGGACGGAGCAAGCGAAGGCAAGAGATTCGGCGAGCGTAACAAAAAACCCTTGCCGCTGAGATTTAAGTAAGGTTCCGACTGGGTCGCTGGCAGGTGGCCCCGAAACCTTATCCCCCGACCAACCGCGGCGATATTAGTGGAGAGGTTGAAGGCGCGAGAATCGAGGCGTCAGGAGCTACTCGAGCGCGGTGGCGTCATCCAAGCTGAGCGCGCGGTAACCAAAATTTGAGGATCCCGGAAAATCCGCCGTTGTCAGTTGACTGGTCACATCAGAAGATACCGTGGAAGCACTCGGTTTCCGACAGTTTGTTTCACAAATACTTCCACTCGGATCATTGATCATAAAAGATAAAATGGATCGAGGCAAGCAACGCCAAAGTCACATCCGTACCAGTCGGATCCAAACTTCAAGCATCGCTTCGTCGTTCCAACCCCAATCCATTCGGGGACTAATGATGGGGTTATGGTCCTAGGGTAGGGTCATAGGCCTGCCCTGTAGGTCCTACCCAAGGACTACCCTTCATAAGTGACAAGGCCCTTAGTCAGTTCTGACTGAACTAAGAAGTTCCCATCATCCAGTCGGTGACAGATCTTCAACCATCCAGTCGGAGACGAGCATTCGGAGCATATCAAACTAACCGACTGGATTCCACTCTGTGCATCGTAACCCCCCTGGGGGGACACGGTCATACATTTCCACACGCCTTTATTAGCATTTAAGACGTACGTTACCTGTAACGTAGGCATTTATTCGCCACTACTCCACCACTCTGCACCGAACCGTTGTGGAGGGCAGCGCACTCTATATAAGCCACCCTCCTCCACTCGTGCAAGGGTTAGCAACTCATTGTATTCCATATTCCACTCGACAACAAGCTCCCAGAGAACTGAGACGTAGGGCTATTACCTCCATCGGGCCTAAACTCATACAACCTCGCCGTAGGCCCGTAGCTAAGGCTCTGCCCATCCTTTTCGTACCCTACACATCTACTGTCAGACTTATACCCACGACACGCATAGCTTTCAAAGTTTCATCCATGTTGATTTTGGGAGGAGCACAGCTAACTTTCAAAGCATCAACATCACAAGAAATCCTATCCACGTTCTTAGCCAAATCGTCAATTTTGAGTAGTTTTTCCTCTATGGACGTATTGAAAATCTATTTAGAGTTGATGAACTCTTTGATATTACTCTCTAGATCAGAGGGTAATCTATTGTAATTTCCATGAGTATTGTTGTAGGTGTTGCCAAAGTTATTAGAGGAGTTACTAGGAAAAGGCCTAGGAACATAGTTTCCTCTAGAGGCATTGTTGTTGCCAAAGTTATTCCTACCAACAAAATTAACGTCCAAGCTAGCGTTGCTACTCTCAATCAAAGAAGACAAAGGCATATCATTAGGATCCAAAGGAGCACTTCTACTAGCAACCAAATTCATTAACTCATCCATCTTAGCACTCAACGAGTTAATTTCTTCTATAGCGTGTACCTTCTTACTAGTAGGTGACCTTTCAGTGTGCCACTGAGAGTAGTTCGTCATGATGTTGTTTAAGAGCTTTGTGGCTTCTCCTAACGTGATTTCCATGAACGTTCCACCTGAGGCGGAGTCCAAGATATTTCTAGAAGCGAAATTCAAGCCAGCGTAAAAGATTTGAATAATCATCCAAAGACTCAAGCCATGAGCGGGACAATTTCTAATCATTAATTTCATTCTCTCCCAAGCTTGTGCAACATGTTCATGATCAAGTTTCTTGAAATTCATGATATCATTACGGAGAGAGATGATCTTAGCTGGCAGAAAATACTTGGATAAATAAGCATATTTGCAGTTATCCCAAGAATCGATACTATTTTTGGGCAAAGAAGAAAACCAAGTTTTTGCGCGATCTCTCAACGAGAAAGGAAAAAAGCTTCAATTTAATCACGTCATTATCCACATCTTTTTTCTTTTGCATATCGCAAAGCTCAATGAAGGTATTGAGATGGGATGCGGCATCTTCACTAGGACGGACAGAGAATTGCTCTTTCGTAACAAGATTCAGCAAAGCGGCATTGATTTCGTATGACTCCGCACTAGTGGCGGGAGCAATCGGAGTAATAATAAAATCATTATTATTAGTATTTGAGAAGTCACAAAGTTTTGTGTTTTCGTTCATGGTGACTTCAGCAAGCAAGGAAGCACACAATTAAACAAAAAGCAGGGGAGAAAAAGGGCGAACGAAAGGGCGAATGAAAAGGCGAACGAAAAAGGCAAATTGGTGAAGTGGGGGAGAGGAAAACGAGAGGCAACTGGTAAATGAAGTAAATGCAAGAGATGAGTTTGCGGCACCTACTTGGATGAGTTCTTGACTTGATCTTCCTCCCCGGCAACGGCGCCAGAAATTCTTCTGCTATCCCATAGACAACAACGCCAGAAATTGACACGTTGATAGAGGCTGGGCTTGCGTTGGTTCTTCCGTTGAAGATGAAAGGGCGATGCAGCACAGGAGCAGTAAGTATTTCCCTCAGTTTGAGAACCAAGGTATCGATCCAGAAGGAGAGTCTCGTCAAGTCCATAGTACCTGCACAAACACAAACAAGCTTGCACCCAACGCTTCAAAGGGGTTGTCAATCCCTTCAAGATTGTTTGCAAAGTGAGATCTGAAGGCGGAAAGTGCAATGAAGTAAAAAGTGTAAGGCTGAAAATATGGTGTGGCGTAGACTGCTACTGCAACAAAAGACCTTCCAACGGCGCCAGAAACACGCGCTAACGGGAGACTGTTCTTGTCTTGATTCTCCTCAGCAACGGCACCAGGAATCCTTCTGCTACGGCTATGACTTTAGGGACTTCCTAGGCAAATATGCAAAGGATTTCCCCGTGGCCTTGGAGCCTTGCGTTGGTGATCCCTCGAAGCGGAAAGGGTGATGTAGCGCAGCGGTGGTAAGTATTTCCCTCAGTTTTGAGAAACAAGGTATCGATCCAGTGAAGGAGTATCGCAAGTGCATGCAGAAACACAAAGAACCTGCTCCCAACACTATGAAGGGGTTGTCAATCCCTTATAAGATTGTTCGCAAAGTGAGAACTGAAAGCAACAAAGTAACAAAGCAAAGTAAAAGCTGAGGTGTAAACAATAGATGTGAATAGACCCGGGGGGCGTAGTGTTTACTAGTGGCTTCTCTCATGAAAGCAGGTAGACGGTGGGTGAACAAATTACTGTCGAGCAATTGATAGAACCGCGTAAAGTCGTGACGATATCTATGGCAATGGTTATATCTATAGGCATCACAACCAAAACAAGTAGACCGATACTTTCTGCATCTACTACTATTACTCCACACGTCGACCGCTATCCAGCATGCATCTAGTGTATTAAGTCCAAAAGAACAGAGTAACGTCTTAAGCAAGATGACATGATGTAGATGGACAATCTCATATCACCGACAGAGCCCACCTTGTTACCCTTGATGGCAACCACTCAATGTGTGCCTTGCTGCCCCTACTGTCACTGGGAAAGATCACCACATGGTAAGAACCAAAACCAAGCACTTCTCCCATTGCAAGAATCATAGATCTAGTTGGCCAAACAAAACCCAAGACTCGGAGAGACTTACAAGGATATCAAATCATGCATATAAGAAATCAGCAAATACTCAAATATATATCATAGATAATCTGATCACAAATCCACAATTCATCGGATCTCAACAAACACACCGCCAAAGAAGATTACATCGGATAGATATCCATGAAGATCATGGAGAACTTTGTATTGAAGATCCAAGAGAGAGAAGAAGCCATCTAGCTACTAACTACGGACCCGTAGGTCTGAAGTGAACTACTCACGAGTCATTGGAGGGGCGATGATGATGATGAAGAAGCCCTCCAACTCCAAAGTCCCCTCCGGTAGGGCACCGGGAAGGGTCTCTAGATGAGATCTCGCGGAAACGGAAGCTTGCGGCGGCGGAAAAGTATTTTTGAGGCTCCCCTGATTTTTTGTTGTATTTTAGGGAATATATAGGCCAAAGATCTAGGTCAGGGGGTGCCAGGGAGGCCACAAGCCCTGCCACCGCCGCCTCCCCCCTGGTGGCGGAGTGGGGGTTTGTGGGCTCCCTGCAGCCCTCCTGGCTTGGCCCACAGGCCCCCTGATCTTCTTCCGTTAGAGAAAAAATCATTTCGGGGATTTTATTCCGTTTGGACTCCGTTCCAAAATCAGATCCGGAAAGAGCCAAAAACATAGAAAAAACAAGAACTGGCACTTGGCACAGAATTAATAAGTTAGTCCCAAAAAATATATAAAAGGTACATAAAACATCCAAAGATGACAAGATAACAGCATGAAACCATCAAAAATTGTAGATACGTTTGAGACGTATCAAGCATCCCCAAGCTTATCTCCTGCTCGTCCTCGAGTAGGGAAGAGATAAAGAATGAATTTTTGATGCTCTCATGCTACCTAGCATAGATGTCCTTTGTAACTCCTCTTATGTGACGTGAATGTTCAGATCCATTAGATTCAAAACAATGGTTTGCTATTGACATGGAAACAATAATAATTCAAGCAAACTAGCAAGGTAATCATGAACTTTCGAAATAACAAGGCCAAAAGAAAGTTATCCCTACAAAAGCATATAGTCTGGCTATGCTCTATCATCATTGCACAACGAATTTAAATCATGCACAACCCTGGTATTGGACAAGTAATTGTTTCACACCTTTACTTTCTCAAACCTTTTCAACTCTCACGCAATACATGAGCGTGAGCCATGGTTATAGCACTATAGATGGTGTGGAGTGTGGTGGAGGTTGCGACACAAAAAAGGAGAAGATAGTCACATTAACTAGGCAAATCATTGAGATGTGGAGATGCTCATCAATAGATATCAATGTGAATGAGTAGGGATTGCCATACAAATGATGCACTAGAGCTAAGAGTAAGTGAAAGCTCTTAAAGAAAACTAGTGGGTGTGCATCCAACTTGCTTGCTCACGAAGACCTAAGGCAATTTTGAGGAAGCCTATCATTGGAATATACAAGCCAAGTTATATAATGAAAATTTCCCACTAGCTATATGGTGGTGACAAAACGAGGGACTCTCAATCATGAAGATCATGGTGCTTAATATGCACAAGTGTGGAATAAGTGGTAGCATTGTCCCTTCTCTCTTTTTATCTCATTTTTTTATAAACTTTTTTTGGTGGGCTCTTTGGCCTCTTTTTTTTATTTTATTTTTTATTTTGGTGGGCTTCTTTGGCCTCTTTTATTTCCTCACATGGGACAATGCTCCATTAATGATGATCATCACACTTTCAACTCAAAACTTAGAGCAACAATGACTATATGGAATGCCTTCGGTAGTGTACTGTGGCAATGATCTAGCATGGCATAGACATTAATGGAAACATCATGCTAGCTATCTTACGATCATGCAATGGCAATGTTGATGTGGTGGCACATGTCATGGTGGTAGTTGCATGGCAATATATCTCGGAATGACTTTGAAAAAGCCATAGTAGGTAGGTATGGTGGCTGTTTTGAGGGAGGCTAATGGTGGGTTTTGTGCACCGGCGAAAGTTGCACGGCACTAAGAAGATAGTGGTGGTGGAAGGTGAAAGTGCATCTAAACCATGGACTCAACATTAGTCATTAAGAACTCATATACTTGTTGCAAAAGTTTTATTAGTAATCGACACAAAACATTCAATGCATACTCCTAGGGGAAGGGTTGGTAGGTATAAACCATCACGCGATCCCGACTGCCACTCAAAGGATGACAATCAATAGACTAATCATGCTCAGATTTCATCTCATAGCGGTTCACCATACGTGCATGCTACGGGAATCACTAACTTCAGCACAAGTATTTCTAGATCCACAACACATTACTAGCATAACTTCAATATTACCAAAACCACAACTCAAAACTAATTGAGACAAATCAAACTTCTCTAACTATTCAATGCACATGAAGGTGGAAGTTTTCGTATCCCTTTGGATAACTACCCCTTTTGAAACTACTTTCAAAGCATAGATCAACTACCAAGCCACGCACCGCTGTGCTCTAAAAGATATAAGTGAAGCACATAGAGCAAAAGTATCTAGCTCAAAAGATATAAGTGAAGCACATGTGAGCTGAATTGTCTACCAAAAGATATAAGTGAAGCTCGACAAACTCACGGTGAGTGCATGTCTCTCTCTCTAGGTGTGCAGCAAGGATGATTGTGACACAACAAAAATAAAATACTCCTACGATACAAGACGCTCCAAGAAAAAACACATAACTTGTGGTGAATAAAAATATAGCCCCAAGTAACGTTACCGATGGATTGAAGACGAGAGAGGGAATGCCTTCCCGGGGCATCCCCAAGCTTAGGCTTTTACGACACCCTTGAATCTCTTGGGGTGCCTTGGGCACACCCAAGCTTGAGATCTTGCCACTCTTTATCTCTTTGTCCATAAGAACTTCACCCAAAACTTGAAAACTTCACAACACGAAACTTAAACAGAAACTCGTGATAACATTAGTATGAGAAAGCAAACCACCACTTCCTTAGGTACTCTAGAAAATTTAAATTCTACTTATGCTGATGTTGAGTTACTGTATTTTCAATCTTCCATGGCTAATACCCCCTGATACTATCCATAGTTTCATCAAAATAAGCAACCAACACAACAAAAACAGAATCTGTTAACAGCAGACCAGTCTGTAGCAATCTGTATATTTTGTATAATTATGGTACTTCAAAAATTCTGAAAATTTACGAAAGTATGAAGAATTTGCGTAGCAATCATCATAAAAAAAGAATCAACTCAAAAGCTCTTACGGAAAAAAAATGCAAATTCTTTTCGTGAGCAGAAAATTTCTGTCTTTTCCAGCATGACCAAACGATCATCCCCAAGACTAATCATAACGGTTTTGCTTGGCACAAACGCAAAAAGAAACACAAAAAACACAATCAGAAAAGAATTATGAAAGTGTGGAAAACACAAAACAGAAAGAAAACGGATAGATTCGTTGGGTTGCCTCCCAACAAGCGCTTTTGTTTAACGCCCTTAGCTAGGCAAAAAGTGATGGAATCACGTATAGTCATCTTTGGTGCTCAAACCATAAGTAGCCCTCATCATAGATTCATAAGTAAATCTTATTTTCATTCTAGGAAAGTGCTCCATGCCCTTCTTTAAAGGAAATTGAAATCTAATATTCCCTTCCTTCATATCGATGATAGCACCAATAGTTCTTAGGAAAGGTCTACCAAGAATAATGGGACATGAAGGATTGCAATCTATGTCAAGTACAATGAAATCCACGGGTACATAGTTCTTATTTGCAACAATAAGAACATCATCAATCCTTCCCATGGGTTTCTTGACAGTAGAATCTGCAAGATGCAAATTAAGAGAAAACTCTTCAATCTCATGAAAACAAAGAATATCACATAAAGACTTTGGAATTGCGGAAACACTAGCACCCAAATCACACAAAGCATTGCACTCACAGTTTTTGATCTTGATTTTGATAGTAGGTTCCCACTCATCATGAAGTTTTCTAGGTATAGAGACTTCTAATTCGAGCTTTTCTTCAAGAGATTTCATCATAGCATCTACGATATGCGCGGTAAAGGATTTGCTTTGGCTATAAGCATGTGGAGAGTTTGCAATGGATTGCATCAAAGAAATGCATTCAAACAAGGAGCAATTATCATAATTGAATTCCTTGAAATCCAAAGTGGGAGTTTCATTACTACCCAAAATTTTGACTTCTTCGACTCCACTCTCCACACCTTTATCATCAAGATAGGTGGACTCCGAATCATTGGGGCGTTTTTCAACCAAAGTGGATTCATATCCAGCCCCTCCATAAATAGGTTTGACACGCGAAAACAAAGATTCAAGAGGATACACACCAAGCACTTTAAGATATTCGTGATTTGCATCACTAGAACGCACCCTTTTAAACCATTCATGTCTAGCGCGAATTTGGTAGGTTCTTTCTTTGCTCTCATTCATTGAGATACGCATAGCTTTCAAAGTTTCATCCAAGTTGACCTTGGAAGAGCGCATCTAACTTTCAAAGCATCAATATCACAAGACATCCTATCAACGCTCTTAGCCAAATCGTCAATTTTGAGTAGTTTTTCCTCTATGGACGCATTGAAAATCTTTTGAGAGTTGATGAACTCTTTGATATTACTCTCTAAATCAGAGGGTGATTTGTTGTGATTTCCATAAGTGTTGTTGTAGGAATTGCCATAGTTGTTAGAGGAGTTACTAGGAAAAGGCCTAGGAACATAGTTTCCTCTAAAAGCATTATTGTTGCCAAAATTGTTCCTACAAACAAAATTCACGTCCAAACTAGCGTTGGTACTCTCAATCAAAGAAAATAGTGGCATGTCATTAGGATCTACAGTAGCATTTCTACTAGCAAGCAAATTCATCAACTCGTCCATCTTAGCACTAAGCGAGTTAATCTCTTCTATTGCGTGTACCTTTTTGCTAGTAGGTGACCTTTCAGTGTGCCACTGAGAGTAGTTGGTCATGATATTGTCTAAGAGTTTTGTAGTGTCTCCTAACGTGATTTCCACCTGAGGCGGAGTCCAAGATATTGCGAGAAGCGAAATTCAAGCCAGCGTAGAAGATTTGTATAATCATCCACAAACTCAAGCCATGAGCGGGACAATTTCTAATCATAAGATTCATCCTCTCCCAAGATTGTGCAACCTGTTCATGATCAAGTTGCTTGAAATTAAAGATATCGTTACATAAGGAGATGATCTTAGATGGCGGAAAATACTTGGATATGTAAGCATCTTTGCACTTATCCCAAGAATCGACTATTTTTAGGCAAAGAAGAAAACCAAGTTTTTGCGCGATCTCGCAACGAGAAAGGAAAAAGTCTCAACTTAATCATGTCATTATCCACATCTCTTTTCTTTTGGATATCACAAAGCTCAATGAAGGTATTGGGATGGGATGCGGCATCTTCACTAGGAAGGCCAGAGAATTTCTCTTTCATAACAAGATTCAGCAAAGCTGCGTTGATTTCATACGATTCCGCACTAGTGGCGGGAGCAATCGGAGTACTAATAAAATCATGATTATTGGTACTCAAGAAGTCGCAAAGTTTGGTGTTTTCAGCCATGATGACTTCAACAAACAAACAAGCACACAAGCAAGCAAGAAAACCAGCAAAGGAAAATGGCAAAGGCAAAAGAAAACGGCAAAGGAGAAAGGCAAATGAAAACAGCAAATGTGAAGTGGAGGAGAGGAAAACGAGAGGCAACTGGCAAAAAAAGTAAATGCAGGAGATGAGTTTGTGAGACCTACTTGGATAGATCTCTCCTTCCCCAGCAACAATGCCAGAAATACTTCTGCTACTACAACAAAAGACCTTCCAACGGCGCAAGAAATACGTGCTGACGGGAGACTGTTCTTGTCTTGATTCTCCTCAGCAACGGCACCAGGAATCCTTCTGCTACGGCTACGCCTTTAGGGACTTCCTAGGCAAATATGCAAAGTATTTCCCCGTGGCCTTGGAGCCTTTCATTGGTGTTCCCTCGAAGCGGAAAGGGTGATGTAGCGCAACGGTGGTAAGTATTTCCCTCAGTTTTGAGAACCAAGGTATCGATCCAGTGAAGGAGTATCACAAGTGCCTGCACAAACACAAAGAACCAGCTCCCAACACTATGAAGGGGTTGTCAATCCCTTATAGATTGTTTGCAAAGTGAGAACTGAAAGCAACAAAGTAACAAAGCAAAGTAAAAGTGGAGGTGTAAACGATAGATGTGAATAGACCCGGGGGCCGTAGTGTTTACTAGTGGCTTCTCTCATGAAAGCAAGTAGACGGTGGGTGAACAAATTACTGTCGAGCAATTGATAGAACCGCGCAAAGTCGTGACGATATCTATGGCAATGGTTATATCTATAGGCATCACGTCCAAAACAAGTAGACCGATACTTTCTACATCTACTACTATTACTCCACACGTCGACCGCTATCCAGCATGCATCTAGTGTATTAAGTCCAAAAGAACAGAGTAACGTCTTAAGCAAGATGACATGATGTAGATGGACAATCTCATATCAACGACAGAGCCCACCTTGTTACCCTTGATGGCAACCCCTCAATGTGTGCCTTGCTGCACCTATTGTCACTGGGAAAGGTCACCACATGGTAAGGACCCAAAACCAAGCACTTCTCCCATTGCAGGAATCATAGATCTAGTTGGCCAAACAAAAACCAAGATTCGGAGAGACTTACAAGGATATCAAATCATGCATATAAGAAATCAGCAAATACTCAAATATATATCATAGATAATCTCATCGCAAATCCACAATTCATCGGATCTCAACAAACACACCGCCAAAGAAGATTACATCGGATAGATCTCCATGAAGATCATGGAGAACTTTGTATTGAAGATCCAAGAGAGAGAAGAAGCCATCTAGCTACTAACTACGGACCCGTAGGTCTGAAGTGAACTACTCACGAGTCATTGGAGGGGCGATGATGATGATGAAGAAGCCCTCCAACTCCAAAGTCCCCTCCGGCAGGGCATCGGGAAGGGTCTCTAGATGAGATCTCGCGGAAACGGAAGCTTGCGGCGGTAGAAAAGTATTTTCGAGGCTCCCCTGATTTTTTGCTGTATTTTAGGGAATATATAGGCCAAAGATCAAGGTCAGGGGGTGCGAGGGAGGCCACAAGCCCTGCCACCACCGCCTCCCCCTGGTGGCGGAGTGGGGGCTTGTGCGCTCCCTGCAGCCCTCCTGGCTTGGCCCACAGGCCCCTTGTTCTTCCTCCGTTCGGGAAAAAATCATTTCGGGGATTTTATTCCGTTTGGACTCCGTTCCAAAATCAGATCTGAAAAGAGCCAAAAACACAGAAAAAACAGGAACTGGCACTTGGCACTGAATTAATAAGTTAGTCCCAAAAAAGATATAAAAGGTACATAAAACATACAAAGATGACAAGATAACAGCATGAAACCATCAAAAATTATAGATACGTTTGAGAAGTATCATAGACCCTCGGGGCCATAGTGTTCACTAGAGGCTTCTCTCAAAATAGCAAGTATCACGGTGGGTGAACAAATTATTGTCGAGCAATTGATAGAACCGCGCAAAGTCATGACGATATCTAAGGCAATGATCATACAAATAGGCATCACGTCCGAGACAAGTAGACCGATACTTTCTGCATCTACTACTATTACTCCACACATCGACCGCTATCCAGCATGCGTCTAGTCTATTGAGTTCATGACGAACAGAGTAATGCTTTAAGCAAGATGACATGATGTAGAGGGATCATCTCAAACCAATGATGAAAACCCCATATTTTTACCCTTGATGGCAACAACACAATGCATACCTCGCTACCCCTTCTGTCACTGGGTGAGGTCACCGCATGGTATGAACCCAAAACCAAGCACTTCTCCCATTGCAAGAATCATAGATCTAGTTGGCCATACAAAACCTACAACTCGAAGAGAATTACAAGGATATGAAATCATGCATAAGCGAGATCAGAAGAAACTCAAATAAGATTCATAGATAATCTGATCATAAATCCACAATTCATCGGATCTCGACAAAAGATTACATCGGATAGATCTCCATGAAGATCATGGAGAACTTTGTATTGAAGATCCAAGAGAGAGAAGAAGCCATCTAGTTACTAGCTATGGACCCGTAGGTCTATGGTGAACTTCTCACACATCATCGGAGAGGTCATGGTGTTGATGAAGAAGCCCTCCGTGTCCGAATCCCCCCTCCGACAGGGCACCAGGATGTGCCCCAGATGGGATCTTGTGGAGACAGAAGCTTGCGGCGGCGGAAAAGCGATTGCGATGATCTCCTGATTGTTTCTGGAATTTATGGGAATATATAGGCGAAAGACCTAGGTCACGGGACGTCAAGGGGGCCCATAAGGCTGGATGGCACGGCCCCCCTAGCCGCGGGGTGGGGCCTTGTGGGGACCCTGGGGCTCCCCTTCCTTGGCTCCCAAGTTCCCCGATCTTCTTCCATTCCAAAAAAAATCTTTTCGGGGATTTTCTTCCGTTTGGACTCCGTTTCAAAATCTCCTCTGAAAGGGGTCAAAAACATGAAAAAACAGGAACTCGCACTTGGCCCTGAGTTAATAAGTTAGTCCCAAAAAATATATAAAAGGCATGCAAAACATCCAAAGTTTGACAAGATAATAGCATGAAACCATCAAAAATTATAGATACGTTGGAGACGTATCAGTTCCCCATGGCACAACTCGGTCACCTATAAGGTATGTCCCTCGTAGTCACAATTTCATTCTCAAAATACCATGGGCAGCTGTGGGGATCCACCACCAAGGACCATATGTTCGGTTCGACCAAACTACGGTCCAAATGTCTTCACAAACAAGAATGAGATGTCCTTAAGGATCTCGTAAGTGTCAAGCTCACCTATAACATGGCAGCTTCTCAAGACCATCTATTCAAGGTCCGCCTGCCAACAACAACCACCTTTAAAGGATACTACCCCTCCCTTCTAAGAAGTATAGGAGAAACTACGCAAGTGGAAGCAGGGCGGACGTCAAGTCACCCATCATAGGCCGTGGAGAAAAAGTCGCGTTGAAATATGTTGTTCAAAACAATAGTTCCATCTAACAGCTGCCTTGGCGCCATGAATTATAGAAAATATTATTCACATACTCTTTCACAGTATCTTTAGATATACATGTGTCGTTCTCATTGGTGTCGAAGGGTAAATTTGTTTAATAAATACCAAGTGTGATCGGCTAATAGACCGGGGGCTTGTATAAATACCGCCCCGAGTACTACCCCGCCACTACTTTTTTTTAGTTTTCAGTTTCTTGGATATTGCTTTATATGCATCGGTTCTGAATTATGTGTTTGGTGAATAGTTGGCTGATACGTCTCCAACGTATCTATAATTTATGAAGTATTCATTCCATGTTTACAACAATTTTATATTATTTTGGTATGATTTTATTAGAACTAACCCAGACTGACGTTGTTTTCAGTAGAACTACTGTGGTGTTGTTTTTGTGCAGAAATAGAAGTTCTCAGAATGGCAGAAAATTTATGGAGAATACTTTTGGAAATTATAAAAAATACTGGAGCGAAGTGCTGGGCCAGGAAGTGGATGAGGAGGCCACAAGCCTGCTAGGCGCGGCCACCCCCCTAGGTCGGGCCCCTTGTGGCTTGTGGGTCCCTCGGGAGTACCCTTGACGTGAGACCAACGCCAAAAATTCCTATATATCCCAAAACCACCAGAAAGAAACCTAGATCGAGAGTTCCGCCGCTGTAAGCCTCCAGAACCACGAAAAACCAGTCGGGAGCCCGTTCCAGCACCCTGTCGGAGTGGGAAACCATCACCGGAGGCCATCTTCATCATTCCGGCGGTCTCCATGATGAGGAGGGAGTAGTTCACCCTCGGGCTGAGGGTATGCACCAATAGCTATGTGTTTGATCTCTCTCTCTCATGTTCTTGAGATGGCACGATCTTGATGTATTGCGAGCTTTATTAATATAGAAGAATCATATGGAGTTTTTCCCTCTTTATCTTCTTGTGATGAATTGAGTTTTCCCTTTGAAGTTTTCTTATCGGATTGAGTCTTTAAGGATTTGAGAACACTTGATGTATGTCTTGCAATGAGATATTTGTGGTGACAATGGGATGTTCTATTGATCCATTTGATGTATGCTTTGGTGATCAACTTGCGGGTTCCGTGACCATGGAGTGAACTCTTTGTCGCACGAGAGGTATTTACATATGATTCAACTATGTTAGTATTGTTGAGAGAACTTACACTAGTGAAAGTATGAACCCTAGGCCTTGTTTCTAAGCATTGCAATACCGCTTGTGCTCACTTTTATCATTAGTTACCTTGTTGTTTTTATATTTTCAGATTACAAAAACCTATATCTACCATCCATATTGCACTTGTGTCACCATATCCTTGTAGAACTAGTGCACCTATACAATTTACCATTGTATTGGGTGTGTTGGGGACACAAGAGACTCTTTGTTATTTTATTGCAGGGTTGCTTGAGAGAGACCATCTTCATCCTACGCCTTCTGCGGATTGATAAACCTTAGGTCATCCACTTGAGGGAAACTTGCTATTGTCCTACAAAACTCTGCACTTGGAGGCCCAACACGAGTCTATAAGAACAAGGTTGTGTAGTAGACATCAAGCTCTTTTCTGGCGCCTTTGCCGGGGAGGTTAGGTAAGCGGCACTCACATTCCGTCAACGAAGCTCTTTTCTGGCGCCGTTGCCGGGGAGGTGAGTGCTTGAAGGTATATCTTTAGATCTTGCAATCAAATCTTTTAGTTTCTTGTTTTTCACTAGTTTGGTTTTATAATAGAAAACTACAAAAAAATGGAATTAAGGTTGCGTCATATGCTTCATCTTTTTTATATCTTTTGTGAAAATGTTGGAAGGGACATTTGTGCTCAAGTGTTATAAGAAGAAGTTATTAAAATGTTTGGCACTAAATCTTTGAGTGATTAGCATGATAGCAATATTGTTAATATGAATTCTCTGAATATTCATGATGCTAATGATATGCAAAGCCACAAGCTTGGGGATGCTATGCTTGATGAATATGATATTTTTAGTCCCCCAAGTTTTGATGAGCAAAACTATTATGATGATAGCATGCCTCCTATGTATGATGATTATTGTGATGACATGTATGCTATAAAGAGTGATAGTAACCATGAAACTTGTTATCGTGATTTTAATACTCAAAGTGGTTATGTTAATTGCTACGGCGACAGAAATCTTCTGTTGTCTCTCGAGCTTGCGTTGGTTTTTACCAATGTTAGAGAACTTGCAAAACGACTTCTGTTCTAGAATTTCCTCGTCGCGGGTAAAATTAGGACTCAAAGTTGGGCACCAGAGGGGGTGGGCCTTGCCCAGGCGGCCTCCCGATGCGGCCAGGGGGTAGGCCGCGCTAGCAGGTCGCCTGGGGGGCCTGTGGCTCCCCTCTGGCCCATCTTCTGGCCCATGGTCCCTCCCGGTTTGTGGATTTACTTTTTTTATGGGAATTTTCCCAGACGTCTAAATATTCATTTTTATGCACACAAGAAAACCATACAGGCAGCTTTGCTGAAAACAGCGTCTGTCTGGGTTAGTTTCGTTCAAATCAGGCAAGAATGAGGCCAAAACAATAGCAAAAGTGTTTGGAAAAGTCGATACATTTGAGACGTATCAACTCCCCCCAAGCTTAGCATATTGCTTGTCCGCAAGCAATTCAGTTTAATGAACTGAACGCGACAAAGGAAACTTTGACAAACTCTTTTGCTTCATCAGATGTATATAAGCATGCACTACGAACAAGTCCAGAAAGTATTGCGGTAATGCTACAAAAACAATACACGAAGCAATCCTTCGATCATGTGAAGAGTTTCAAACAAGTAAGAAAGAATAATGTGTAACTGAAAATCATAACGAGATCACAATGCACATGACTTGGATATACTAGAGTGGTATCTCATTAGCCCCCATGAGTGAAACAAAACATAAATGCACACGCTCCTTTGGAGTATTAAAGGAGACTAGAAATAAATATTTCAGAATAAGCAATATCACAATCGTGCAGAAGACAATGTAGTGCTTTGGAACAATGCACATTACACTCATGATGACAATTATGCTCTCTATAGTTGGTGCTTTTTATAAGAAGAGGACGACTCAACAGAAAAGTAAAATAGATAGGCCCTTTGCAGAGGGAAGCATTGATTTGCAGAGGTGCCAAAGCTTGAGCTTTAAAATAGAGATAAATCAACATTTTGAATGGCATGCTTTCATTGTCAACATAACAACTAAGAGATCTCAATATCTTCCATGCTAAATACATTATAGGTGGTTCCCAAACAAAAAAGTAAAGTTTTAACTCCCCCTCCACCAATCAATCGCACTCCACGGCGGGCCGAATCCACGGGTACCGTCCATACAAACAACAATCCTCTGGGAGTTTTGTTTCATTAAATTTGATTTGACTCTGAGCATGGAACTGGGCATCCCGGTTACCAGCCACTTTCTCGTGAATGATAGTGAATCAACACATATCTTGATAATAACCTACTTAGCATGGAAGATACTGATAGCCCCTAGTCACTACATGAGCGATTCGGGCATACAAAACAAAATATTCACTTGAAAATTTAGAATACGACACATGCAAATTTACTTAGAACGGGATATAAATACCGCATATAGGTAGGTATGGTGGACTCATATGGCGCAACTGGTTTTAAGGATTTTGGATGCACAAGCAGTCAGTCCGCTTAGTACAAGCGAAGGCTAGCAAAAGACGGGGAAGCGACCAACTAGAGAGCAATAACGGTCATAATCATGCAGAGCGACAAAGCAACATTGAGTCGGGCATGAAAGCGATATAACTATTGTGAAATAAAAAGATCGCCAAGGCTTGATAGACTTTTTGTCATAAACATGTGTAAGCATGTGCCAAGTCAATCCAAAAACTCACCAAAGGGAAATACTACTCTAATATGCCAAGCCATGAACAATGCAATGCATGCAAATCATTTCAATAACACATTATGCACTCCAGCTATTTGAGACTAGTCACAAAGAAAGCATGAACTACTAGGAAAGCATTGTAATCATAGCACTATGTCGCTACAAGCTAGTCTCTAGATCATAAGTACATGCATATGTACAAAAGTAGAAACAAGTAGAGTTCATACCGGCTTTCCTTGTTACATTCCTTCCGTCGATATTCGTCATTATTGCATCGTCACTTGCACGATCGAACGTAGAAAGATATAATCAAGTGCAAGTGCAACCATGGACATGAGATGAACTCTGCAAACAAAGCAAACTAAAGAGAGAAAAGAAATCTTTTTTGGTTTTTCCAAAGTTTAAACAAAAAAAGAAACGAGAAATCTTTTTGTTCTTTTTGCAAAGAAAGAACAAAGAAGAGCAGGCAAAAACTCTGAAAAGACGTAAAAAGGAAACTACGGATGATACAATGAAAGGGGAGAAGGATACATACTCCCCCAAGCTTGGGCTTTTGGCCTAAGTTGAGCTCGGCTACTGCGATCTCCAGGAGCTTCCTCCGGCTCCGGAGTGGTATTGGTGGCTCCAAGAATCATACGAAGCCTCGGGCACGTACACTGATGCCCAGCTGGCCTCCCAAGGAGAAGGTTCTTCTTCCTCGGGGACAACCTCCTCCATGGGGTTGTGGAACTGCTGCTGGATCACGAACTCGTACAGCTCAGTCGAGGTGAAAGACCACCCGTTCCTGCCAGTGTTATCAAACAAAAGTGGTGCAGGTAGATGGATCTCGCGAGTAGTAAGCTTGCTAAATCTCATAATACAAACAAGGTTACCAAACTCGGAAGTCCTAGTAACAAACTCATGCCTCTTCATAGAGGTAAGATCAAAGCTTATGAATGAAAAAGACGTATCATTCGTGCACAATGTGCGTCCGAGGTGCTCGAGGGTAAGTGTGACATAAATGCCACCAAAGTGAGGCCCTTTGCTGTTGTTAGCGATGATGCGACGAACAATCAAAGCACCAATACTATACGTATTATCTCCTAAGAGGGCGGCTCCCAAGATAGCGAGATCCGAAGCTGAAATGTTGCTCGTGTTGTCACGAGCTAACACCCCTCAAGAAATATAATATGTGAAATACCTGATGTGAGGAAACAAGATACTAGAGATCTTCCCCCGGTGAATTTCTTGCGGATCCTTACTGCAAAGGGAAGAGAATAGGGATTTCAGCTGATATGGCTGAACGTTCATTTTGGTCATCTGCTCGACATTCCGCACACCTATAACATCACAAAATTATGTCGAAGACATGGTAAAGACATCCTCATATAATCTGAATTCAACCATGGAAGTGTTATCATTATATCCAAACCAGTTGACAAAATAATAGGTGAGTTTTGGATATTGTTGCACACGTCGTGTTACGAGATGTGTCAAACCTGCAGCTGCACAAAGGTTATCAAACTCATCCTTAATACCTGCCGTAATAAGAAAATTTGAACACGGGTATGCCATGGCACGTGCCGTGTCCGTCTCGTGGAACAACTCCGGTGGCATGATATCATCTTTGTAACTTGTCCTCACAGTAGAGGATGAAGTTGCAGCTCTAGTTAATCTATCGGTAGGCTCAGGTCTCTTCTTCCCAAGCCATCCCTTTGCCTTTCCAAACAAGCTCATTTCTGAAATTTTTGGTTCAACACAAAAATGGAGGTTTAAGCAAAAATGAGTTGGAGCAAAGTATTCTACTCACTCCCCTTATGCATAAGCTTGCATCAAAACTTCACAAATAAATTTCATGCAAGCAAGCTCATATGAACAGCACCAAAAGCTCATAAATACTCACAAATAAGACCACCAATCAAAATTTTAATTGGAGGAGTGGAGGAGTCACATACCAGGGAGCAAATGCTCAAATTCTCAATGCAAATGATCGGCGGTAGAGAGATCGAAATTTGCCACCAAGAACGGCAAGAACTCGAGCTCCAGTAG
Organism: Hordeum vulgare subsp. vulgare; assembly: GCF_904849725.1. Lineage (NCBI taxonomy): Eukaryota > Viridiplantae > Streptophyta > Magnoliopsida > Poales > Poaceae > Hordeum > Hordeum vulgare. The sequence continues at coordinate 92,431,300 of NC_058518.1, forward strand.
AAAAATCGCGATTTTTGGAGTGAGAGAGAGAGAAGGGAGGAAGAGGTCCCTGAAAACGGGCCCAGGTGGGCCCAGGCGACTTGTGGGCGCGGCCAAGGGGCACGATGCGCCAACTGGTCGCCTGGACAGAGGGTGGCCCCCCTGTCTGGCTCCAAGTGCCCCTGCGTCTCTTTTTAGATGGAAATTTTTACTTCAATTTTTCTGGAATTTTTCTAACAACTTCACTTCTGAAAAAAAAATCGAAATATTGAAAGCTGCAAAACTTCCGGAAAGCTCGAAACAATGGTTAAACATATGAAGTTTCAAAAACATAAAACTTTCGCATAGCAAGGAGGATCAAAGATAAAGGAAATGCAAACATAAAAAGCTTCTCTCTTTACTCATATAAAACATATTTCTTAGCAAGGTTGATCAAGTCTCACTACCAAACAGGTGTTATATTGAGCAAAAAGTTTCACTTCTTATAAAGCAATCATGGTACCTTTATTCAATGGATATTGTCCCCACCATAATGGTTTTGTATTTGTGGTGCACATGTAGAGGACTATCCCACTCTCCAACCTTCACGGTCTCAATATTCTCAATAGAATTAAGGCCATGCCTTTTATCAATCTTCTTCGGAAAATATACCGTGTGCTCCTTCTCATTAACATTGAAGGTCACCTTTCCTTTATTGCAATCAATAATAGCACCTGTGGTGTTAAGAAAAGGTTTACCAAGAATAATAGACATGCTCCCATCCTCAGGCATGTCAAGCACAACAAAGTCAGTAAGGATCAAGCAATTAGGAACTTTAACGGGAACATCCTCACAAATACTTAGAGGAACGTTGTTGACTTATCAGCCATTTGAAGAGAGATATTTGTAGGGATTAGTTTATCTAGACAATGCCTTTTGTAAAGAGAAAAAGGCATAACACTCACTCCTGCACCAAGATCACATCAAGCAGTTCTGACATAATTATTTTTAATGGAGCAAGGAATGGTGGGTATACCTAGATCACCAAACTTCTCGGGGATCTTACCACTGAAAGAGTAATTAGCGAGCATAGTATATATTGCCTCATTAGGAACTTCTATTTTGTTAGTAACAATATCTTTCATATACCTTGAGTATAGAGGCAACTTAATAGCATCAGTCAAAGGAATTTGAAGAAAAATAGGTTTCATCCATTCACAAAATTTATTGTAATGCTCTTCTTCATTAGTTTTGAAATACTTACCTGGGAAGGGCATTGATTTATGTACCCATGGTTCTCTTTCCTTCCCATGTTTTATTGCATCAAAATCTTCTCTAGTGTATATTTTGCGCTTGTCTGGTGCTTCTTCTTCTCGCATCTCAGGAGGGTCAATATTCTCATTATCTTTAACAGGTTCATCATCGTCTTTAGTTTCAGCATCGGAAATAGATATACTATTAAGATCAACAATAGGTTCTTCATCAATTATGAGATCATTGGAGTTGTCAGCCCTTGTGTTTCTTCTTCTTCTTCTCGGAGCTGACAATGTTTTCTTCCTGCAATTGAGAATCTTGCTTGATCCTCTTTGGATGCCCTTCCAGATAAAGGGGGTCCTTGGTATGTGTACCTCCTCGGGTCTTTATACCACATGCCTGCGTATCAACTTGTTTGGCATTGTTAGCAAGCAAATCTTTTTGCACATTAGAAATTTGTTCAAGCTGAGTTTGAACCATATGAAAATGCTTAACAAGACCTTTAACATCATTAACAGCTCTACTTAAAACATCAAGCAAACTTTTGATAGCAAGGGAATTATCATGCAATTGGCTTTAAATCCGCTCATTAAAGTGATTTTGCTTGACAATGAAATTATCAAGCTCATCTAAACATTTATCAGGAGGCTTACCATGAGGGACGTCACTTGCATTGAATTCTAAAAGAGAGTGTACCTCTACCATAGGTGGGTGAGTGGTACGCTCACATAATTTCTCAATAGGAGGTAGATTCTTCACATCTTCAGCTTTAATATCTCTCTCTTTCATAGACTTATTGGCTTCTTGCATAACTTCTAGGATCAAGAAAAGCATACCTATATTCTTGGGTGATGGAGGTGGTTCAGGAATGGACCAATCATCATGATTCTTAGCTATATTGCCCATTAATTATTCGGCATCGTCCGGTGTTCTTTCCCTAAAAACACAACGAGCACAACTATTCACATAGGTTCTAGATTCATCGGTTAGACCAGCATAAAATATATCAAGCAATTCATTCTTAGGAATTCCATGTACCGGTCTAGCCTTAAGCAAAGTGCAATACCTCCCCCAAGCTTTAGGGAGGTGCTCATCCTGCAACTGTTTAAAGTTATAAATTCTTTGTAAAGAAGCATGTTGCTTATGAGCAGGAAAATATTTAGCAACAAAAGATTGAGCTAAATCTTGAGGACTCTTAATGGAACCACATGGTAGTGCGGCATACCATGCCTTAGCATCTTCCTTCAAAGAGAAAGGAAGTAGCTTAGTAACATAACAATTTCTCTTCTTGTCCTTTGTAGTGAATAAGCCACCCAACTCAGTGAGTTTGGTAAGGTGTGCAATAGCATCGTCATCTTCTGTGCCATAAAAAGGGTCAGCTTCAACTCTGGATATAAATGAAAGATCAACGGAGAAATCAAAATCAGCATCCTCAATGGAAATAGGAGATGAAGTAAACTTAGGATCACGAGTAAATTTGTTCTTCATAGAATGCTTTTCAAGTAGCTTCTTAACAGAAGCAGGGTCAGAGTCAGCACACTCTGTAAGTTCCCTGCATATATCATCAGCAAGTTCAATATAATCATCATCAGGAATTCTTTCCTTGAGACCACTCAAGTCTGGGTAACCAAAAGATCTACCAATGGGGTAGCGTGTAACAGGAAGTTCAATTCCAGACTGCTTAGCGGCCTTAGCAATCTGAGACACAATAAAATAACCAAGTAAACCAGGCTCATCAATAGTAGTGGAAGCATCATCAAAAGTATCAGGCATAGTAACAGACTCGGTAGAAGCAGCATGTGATGGTGGTGAAGCAAACTTACTCATAACGGAATGTGAATCAAGCGTAGCATTAGTGCTAAGAACCATACCTTTTCTCATAGTGGATGGTAAAATTGGAACCTTGGGATCTCCTTTCTTACCCATAGTGAATAATTCGCAGCAAGCAAAATAACTCCAAGTAGACTTGTAAATAAAGCTATGCTCCCCGGCAACGCGCCAAAAAAAGGTCTTGATAACCCACAAGTGTAGGGGATCGCAACCGTCTTCGCGGGTAAGTTAACCCAATTTATTGATTCGACACAAGGGGAGCTAAATAATATTTATAAGCTTTAACAATTGAGTTGTCAATTCAACCGCAACTGAAAGATACTTGCTTGGCAATGAAATGTTAGTAACAACAGTGATATGGAAGTGATGGTGGCAACGGAAATAATAGTGGCAAAGCAACGAAGGTAAAACAGTGAAAGTAAAGTAACTTGTGACTAGCAGAACTAAAACACTGTAGGCTAAGGAGATGGATGGTTGGTCATGGATGAGACATATCATGTATTTCACTAGGGCAAGGCACATAGAAAACTAATGATCATCTAGGCATATATCAAACATTAGGCATGTATCCCGAGGTAGTCGTGCGTGCTTGCAATAAGAACATGCACAACATCTTTTGTCCTACCATCCCGCTATCAACAGGGCCAAATGGAACTTATGGATATTAAGGTGCTCCTGTCAAAGAGCACTGGAACAAAGCATTAACAATCAATGGATACATGGAATCCTCAAACTATAGCCTATCCCCTATGGTGCCCCAAGTTGTCACCATTGAGATCGCCGGTTCCGGACTATAATAGGTGCATACTACTCATAGATAGGATCTAGAACACAAATATATTCATGGAAACATAAGGTATTCAGATCTGAAATCATGGCACTCCGGCCCAAAGTGACAAGCATTAAGAGTAACAAGTAGTAGCAAAGATGATAAACACCATAGTAGATGCTAGGCAGCATGCCCCCAACAATCCGACGAACTATTACATGATCTAACTCATTCAATCTCTCCCATCCCTTTCACCTACAGCGGGGAATTACTCACACATGATGGGAGAAGCCATGTGAGGATGATGGAGTGGTGATGGTGATGACGATGGCGATGATTTCCCCTCTCCGGAGGCCCAAACAGCCTCCAGGTTAGCTCTCCCGAAGAAGAACCAAGGGTGGCGACGGCTCCGCATCGAGAACTTGCAAAACGACTTCTGTTCTGGAATTTCCTCGTCATGGGTAAAAATAGGAGTCAAAGTAGGGCACCAGAGGGGGTGGGCCCTGCCAAGGCGGCCTCCCGGCGCGGCCAGGGGGCAGGCCACGCCAGCAAGTCGCCTGGGGGCCCTGTGGCTCCCCTCTAGCCCATCTTCTGGCCCGTGGTCCCCCCGGTGCATGGATTTTCTCTATTTTTTATGGGAATTTTCTGGGATGTCTAAATATTCATTTTCCTGGACCCAAGAAAACCATATAGGCAGCTTTGCTGAAAACAACGTCAGTCCGGGTTAGTTTCGTTCAAATCATGCAAGAATGAGGCCAAAACAATAGCAAAAGTCTTTGGAAAAGTCGATACATTTGAGACGTATGAGTTGACAGTCCCAACCTTACATGTGCAACCACGATACCCCATTATGGGACGGGGCTGCGTTGATTACTCTCGTTGTGCTGGCAAGGAGCCCGCATTACTAGTGGCGGGAGTGATATGTTCACTCTCGTGACGGGGTCGTGCCAGGTAGGACGACTATGCCGTTTTTACGTGTTCCGGGCACACTGTTGGTCCCTGCATGGATGATATGGTCTACAGTTGGTGCTCGTAAGATGTACATCATGTGGATTGGGTAGCAACCGAGTGGACTCTTTGTCTAGTGTCGTCACGGTAAAGGCATTGATCGGGTACTTACCTCGGGTATGTTATATACCGTGAGTCGTGGTTGACACGCAAGTTTCCCGGATCTCGTTGGTACAACATACAACCTCTGCAGAGTGTCAAACTATTCGAATAGTCGTGTCCACGATCAAGGACAGTTGGGTGGTGCTGCTTAAACTACGTCTAGTATTTTCTGCATAAATGAAGTGTGCGTGTGTATAAAGGTGTCACCTGAGAAAGTGATTACTTGGTCAAGTTCGGTGACTTGACATGAAGGGTGAACATGAGGTGTTCAACCCTCAGAATATTTATGTTGATATCTGTAAGTTGTTCTTACGATTACTATTTACCTAGTGATGCATGACCATCTAAATACTTGACCATGTTTATGCACTTATAAAACCTGGTTTCCGCAAAGGCTGCATTATACTTCATATTTCACTCAAATACATAAGCCGCCATGGGTTGTTTGCGAGTACATTCAAAGTACTCATTGGCTTGCCACTGGTTATTTCATTGACAAGGTAAGAGAGAACAGGAGATAGTGAAGAGTACCTTGGTGAAGTTCGTGCGAGCTAGGACGCTTCCAAGTCAGAATGCATGTAGGTTAAGGCTGATGGCATGGGCTCATGCTCGACCAATATTTCCGCTATTGGTCAAGTTTGGTGTGTTGGCCTTCAAGGCCCTATCTACGTAAGACTTGACCAAAATGGTCATTATTTGTATCAAACGGTATGTATGGATGTAAGACTCTTGTTATTCACTTTCTGTTTGTTCGGTGAGCATTGGTCTCTCGGATCACTGAGCACGTTCCTTCGGTGATCACAACTCGTAAGTCAGGGTCCCCACACTCACCCAACTTCCCCCCGGCGACGCCCTCTTCTCCCGCTGCCCGAACCGGATCCAGTCAGATCCGGCATCCCCGTGGCCACCATCGGCACCACACCACCACCGGCGTCCTTCCCCGACGAGCCTCATCTTGCCACGCCCCCTTCTCTCCAACGATGTGAGATCTCCCCCCTCCTCTCCTCTCACTCCCCCTCGGTCGGCCATCGTGCCCTTCCCCACTCCAGCGAGTCCTTGCCTCTGCTGCGCCCCCCGTGCCATAGCCGTTCCCCTCCCCCCTCTCTGCACCTTCCTCTCGCAGCCCCCGCACCGGCGCTCGCGTGCTCACGCCATCGCTGCGGCCATTCCTGCACCGATGCGCCCTGCTCAACGCCCCACTTGGCCCCGCACCCGTCGGCCTCCACTCCCCCCCCCCCTCGTGCTGCCGTGCCGCTCCCATGGCTGGCCCCGGCGGGTGCTCCTCTCCCCGATCCTACCCCCTCCCTGTCGACCATGGGGGAATACCCCCCCCCCCTCGTTTTAGTTATTTTGGGGTAAATCCCCCATCCGAGTGAATGACAGCAGGGGCCCATGCCCCTGCTAATTAGATCAAAAAATAAGTAAATTTTTTAAAAAATATTATAACATTAATAATTAAAATATTAATTAATTAAGGACTTAATTAATTCTTGATTAAACTGCTTAATTAATTAGATGAATTAATTAGGAGTTTATGACATGTGGGACCCCTTTGTTTTTTAATCTAATTGAATAAAATTAAACTGATTTAAATCTACTTATTACTTATTAAACCTCATTTAAAGATGTGAGTATGAGAATGGGCCCACTCATCAAATTGACCCCTCAAAGGCTGTGTTGATTCCTAATGTCACCATGACATCATGGTGATGTCATAATTGGATTTTTGAATTAAATTAAAACTTTTTGATTTCTAAATAATATTTAAAATTTAAAAATTAATATAAAATAATCCTTAATCCGGATGAAAATAATTTGTACATGAAAGTTGATCAGAAAAACGAGACGAACCTGGATACGTTGTTCGTTTGTATGTGACGCGTTCCTAGCATAGCGAACGTGCAACTTTTCCATTGTTTTCACATGTTCAGTAGTAGCCACAGACCCGGGAAATATCATCAAATATTTTCCCGATCCGTCCATGACGTCTAGTACTGCGTTAGCTCATACCTAATACTACATATTGACATGTCATGCGTCGTGATGCATATGTCTGCTTTATATTTATTGTTTCTTCCCCCACTTCTCTCTGGTAGATGGTGACGCTCACGCTGTTGCCGGGTACGACTACCCTCCTAATGACCAGCCATTTTCCACAGAGCAACAATCCAAGAAACTCTCCCCTTGATCATTCTTATATCGCTTATTCTTCTCCCTCATGCTTGCATTAGATTTCTGCTACTGTTGTAGATAGCTCCTATTCTGATGCATAGCATGTTTTTGATACACTGTTATATACTCTACTGCAATATTAAATGCTTAGTATAGGTGCCTCAGTGACGCCCATTGACCCCTTAGTCCGAGTTGCCCTGCTTTATCATGAAGTCTCAATCTACTGATCGACGAGCCAAGACCCGTCACATCACTGACACCCCTTGTTTTACGACGCTGCAAAGCTACTATCGAGTACCGAGGGTGACACCTTGATACATACTACTGATGTTAGCTTTGTAGTATATTTAATCAGCGGTGGTTTACACAGGGTGGTTCCTCCTTCACCACCTCTCATAACGACTCTGTCGAAGGACCCCTCAAGCATGGACCATCGAGGGTGATTCCTCCCTGGTCGCATGGATGGTTACATCGTTCGGAATCCATCGAGCGTGATACCTCAGACTCCTCTGATGTTATAGCCACATAGTTACTTGACCTTACTACTAGGAACTTGATGAGGTGTGTTACGGGTGGATTCCCGCGTTGATGTGAAGAGGTGTGGTCGGGCATTCTTGGCCCTTGCCACACAACCTCGAGACGGGGCGACAGGACCACATATCATGGATCGTTGATCGTCGCCATAGTGTTAATTAAAATGCTAATGGGATTTGGGTATTTGCTCTGAGTTGGTCGTAGACCTTTTCGCACTAACCTTCACGTGGGAGAAGTTATGGGTACTCGACGTAGTGGTATCAGCCGAAGCTCTTTAGACGTCAGCAATGGAGCGGCGTGCACCCGAGTGGTCCGCGTAAGCATTGCTCTTGCATAAGAGATGCTAGGACTGACCTAGCACGCCCACACATCATGCATGAGTGCAAAGGGTGATGGGCCCATGACCAGTGTGCGCTTAGGATCTAGACTAGCGGGTTGGCCTCTCTGTTGAGCCTAGGTAGGGTTGCAGCGTGTTGATGTTCCGAGGTCGGGCATGACCGTGGAAAGTGTGTCCGGTCAGAGTTTATCAAGTGTGACGGTTATAGGACGACTTGGAATGGTATCCTATTCTAATACAACTGCAACTGTTATTTATGTGCAATTCTTGCTTTGAGATAGCTTTCTCGTAGGGAGCCGAGGAAGAATCTCTGGGTGTGGCTTAATTAAATTTGCTACAGCAATATGACTATATAAATGTGTTATTGTTCTACTCTCGTCTCTTGCTGCAAGACACCTTAAGATGCTAGTCTTCGATAGGACTAGTCCATCCTCTCTATACTCGCATTGCTGCAGTCAGTCCACATATAACCCCTTTCCTTTGATACTGATGCATAACTTAGTATAGTTCTGATGCCAGTCTTGCGAGTACTTTGGATGAGTACTCACCGTTGCTTTGCTCCCCCTTTTCCCCTTGATACGATTGTTGCGAGGAGATGGTGGAGCCCAAGAGATGGTGTATCCCGCCGACGATGTCTACTACCCCGACGGTGCCTACTACTATGTGGAGGCCGCTAATGGCCAAGAGTAGTTCAGGAGGTTCCCAGACAGGAGGCCTCACCTCTTTCGATCTATGTATCATTTTTGCTAGCCTTCTCTAAGGAATTACCTTGTTTTGTGTGTGTAATCACATATTGTTGCTTCCCCTAACTCGTGTGTTTCCTAAACTTATGTATTCGAGCCATCGAGGCCTATGGCTTGTAATATGAAGCTTGTATGCTTTTAATTGTGTCTAGAGTTGTGTTGTGATATCATGTCGTGAGTCCTTGATCTTGGTCGGACAAGGGGGCTAGGACGTTTATTTTCTTGGCCTTTTCCAGCCAGCCCTGCACGAACGATAGGGAAAGAATAAGATCCCTGATAAATATTAAAAGCTTCAAATGAAGAATAAAGGCTTGGTCATACCTCCAAGGGAGGGTGATCGGCATCCAAGCCAACGTCTTCCTCCTCGGTCGACCATTCTTGTTGAGGTTTGAACAACACTTTCCACAACTTCTGGAGGGTAGTGTGGTAGAATTGGCTCATGCTACGAGGGTCCCGAGCTTGTAGGACCACATTGGAGCGTCCCTACGCTCGCAGGGAAGGATGCGGCGGTGGAACATGACATGAACCACGTCGGTGAGCTCGATATTCGCCTCCACCATCTGCTTGATGCGCTTCTGCAGCGCTTTCACCTCTGAGGATGATCCCCAGTCGATACCCCTTCTCACCCATGAGGTTAGCCTCTCGGGGGTCTGGATCTAAACTCGGCACGCCCTGACCAGCTTGCCTCCCGAGGCTCAGTGATGTAAAACCACTCCTTTTGCTAGGCCTTGATGGTGTCGATGAAAGTGCCCTCTGGCCATTCAACCCAGGGGAAGTTGCTGATCACAGCTCCATCACAGTCGGCGTGTTGGCCGCTGACTGACTTTGTCTTGACATTGAAAGTCTTGAGCCATAAGCCAAAGTGCGGATGAACCCGTAGGAAGGCCTCACAAAGGGTGATGAAGGAAGAGAAGTGCATGAATTAGTTCGGGGGAAGATCATGAAAATCTAACCCGTGGTAGAACATTACGCCCCTAACCAAGGGGTGGAGCTGGAAGCTTAGTCCCTGTATGAAGTGGGGGATGAACACCACTCTTAAACCTGGCCTTGGAGTAGGCACCATCTGGCCTTCCTCCAGCACACGGTCGGTAATACCCGATGAAAGATAGCCGACGTCCTTCAACTCCCGGATTTCCTGGTCGGAGATACATGAGACCTCCCACTTGTCGTCAGAGCCTGAGCCGACCATGGGTGAGTTTGGGGGAGGATGGTTTCGAGAGGATGGAAAGCGAAATGTATATTGGCGCTTGGAAGCTAGAATGGGAGGGGGTTGAGTCTGGAATCCTTGTGGCGACTTTGTGGATCTTTTTCCCTTTTATGGGGGCTAGGCCAAGGGTTCCCATTTATTGCGTCGTAGCCCGGCCACTTACCAAAATGACCGCGCCTGTGAATGTGCGTGGGATTACCCAGACCATTGTTGGAAATATGCCCTAGAGGCAATAATAAATTAATTATTATTATATTTTCTTGTTCATGATAATCTTTTATTGTCCATGCTAGAATTGTGTTTATTGGAAACTCAAATACAGGTGTGGATACATCGACAACATACTGTCCCTAGTGAGCCTCTAAGGACTAGCTCATTGATCAAAGATGGTCAAGGTTTCCTGACCATAGACATGAGTTGTCATTTGATAACGGGATCACATCATTAGGATAATGTTGTGATGGACAAGACCCAAACTATGAACATAGCATGTGATCATGCTAGTTTACTGCTACTATTTTCTCCATGTCAAGTATTTGTTTCTATGACCATGAGATCATGCAACTCCCAGGCACCAGAGGAATGCCTTTTGTGTATCAAACGTAACAACGTAACTGGTTGACTATAAAGGTGCTCTACAGGTATCTCCAAAGGTGTTTGTTGGGTTGGCGTGAATCGAGACTGGGATTTGCCACTCCCTATGATGGAGAGGTACCTCTAGGGCCCACTCAGTGATAGGACATCACAATGAGCTTGCAAGAAATGTGACTAAGGAGTTAGTCACGGGATCTTGTATTACAGAATGAGTAAAGAGACTTGCCGGTAACGAGATTAAACTAGGTATGGAGATACCGACGATTGAATCTCGGGCAAGTAACATACTTATGGACAAAGGGAATAGTATACGGTGTTGATTGAATCCTTGACATCGTGGTTCGACCGATAAAGATCTTCGTAGAATATGTAGGAGCCAATATGGGCATCTAGGTCCCGCTATTGGTTATTGACCGGAGAGTGTCTCACGTCACGTCTGCATAGTCCTCGAACCCGCACAGTCTGCACACTTAAGGTTCGGTGATGATTTGGTATTGTTGAGTTATGAATGATGGTGACCGAAGGTTGTTCGGAGTCCCGGATGAGATCCCGGACGTCACGAGGAGCTCCAAAATGGTCCGAAGACACAGATTGATATATAGGAAAGAGGTATTCAGTTTCGGAAAGGTTTCGGGCGTTACCGGTAATACACCAGAGTGCCGAAAGGGTTCCAGGGGTCAACCGGGAGGGGGCCTCCCTTCCCGGGGGGCACAATGGCAGAGGAGGTGGTGCACCAGCCCCTAGTGGACTGGGCAGCCTCCCCCAAGGGCACATGCGCCCCAATGGTGGTAGGTGGGAGGAGTCCTAGAGGAGAGGACTCCTCCCTAAGGGTGCGCCCCACCTCGCTCGTAGGAGGTGGACACCTCTTGGCCGTCGGTCCTAGGGGAAACCCTAGGGGGAACCCTCCTCCCTTCCTCCTATATATAGAGGAGAGGAGAGAGGGCAGCCGCAACACAAACCACAACGCATCCTCTCCCTCGCCATATAGACCAGTTTTCTCCACTATATCGGTTTCGGTATTGTTTGGCGAAGCCGTGCCGAAACAGCTCCGCCACCGCCACCGCCATGCTATCGTGCTAACGGAGAACTCATCTACCTCTCCACTCTGGCTTGCTGGATCAAGGAGGTGGAGAACATCATCGAGCTTTACGTGTGCTGGACGCAGAGGTGCCGTCCGTTCGGTACTAGATCAGGACGGATCATGATGGGATCGCGGGACGGATCATGATGAGATCGCAGGACGGATCATGATTGGATTGTGAAGACATTCGACTACATCAACCATGTTACATACGCTTCCACTTAGCGATCTACAAGGGTTTGTAGATGCACTTCCCTCTCTCGTAGATGTTGATCTCCATAGGTTGATCTTGGTGAGCGTAGGAAATTTTTTGTTTCCCATGCGACGTTCTCTAACAAGTGTATCGGAGCTAGGTCTATGAGTAGATGACATCACGAGTAGAACACAAAAGAGTTTGTGGGCGTTGATATTCAGATTGCTTCCCTCCTTACACTAATAGGGAAAACCCTAGCAGTAGCGCCGGTTTTTGAACTATCAGTACTGCGGGTGCCTGCGTTACTGCTACAACGCCACAGCTAACTATTTGCCCAGCGCTATTGTTAAAGTTTAGCAGTAGCGCCCCTTGGACAGTGCTACTGCTAACCAATTTATCACTACCATGATTTTCTAACATGCACCACTAGTAAACACACATATTTATTATATAAATATTGTATTTACACACGGTTACACATATTAATATACAACATCAATAATTATTGTGCCAGCAACTACATTTATATTCAAGTGGATGGATGTAAGTGATCATGTTAAATTACAAGAAAATATGATGTTGCCAATCGCAACATCATATTTTCCTCTAATTCAACTTGGTCAGTTGCATCCATCCACTTTAATCGCAACATCATCATCTTACTCATTCAACAACTCATCATCATCTTAATCATACTAAGTTAAAATCTCCTAAAACAGAAAAACATCATAATAATAATCATCTTAATCGATCATGCCAAGTTAATATAAACCAAAAAAACTTGTCTCTCATAATATCTAGTCCTCGCTCTTAGGTATAATGTCATAAAACAGAATAACACCTATGTCTCCGTGACGAAGCACGGAGATCCAACGGTCTCAAACTTGTGGCTTGTGATCCTTCTTTGTTTCTCTACATGCTTCAATTTGCAGCCTTTTTTATTTGCAGTCAATTGAGTATGTTGCATCGAACTCAGCTCTCAGCAGGCTTTTAATTTTCATATGACCTTTGTCGTGCATCAACAGAGACACTACATCATTTGGCAGTTGTTGTTGAAGAACATAATAATAACCTAGTTAGCAATGTAACCTAGTTAGCAGTTGTTGTTGAAGAACAGAGCAACTACATTTATGCAATAGTAGAACGTACTTAATTAGCAAACTCTTACCAAGATATTTCGGCAAATGTCATCCGCCCTCAACCTATGCACTAGTGGCATCTAAAATGTATAATTTGGGCCAGTTTCCAAATTATACGGGAAGTTCTCCCTACCAACGAGGACACCAACAAGAAAGTAGAGAAGAACATCCTTCTCCTCCCAAGTTAGATGTGATCCATACGTGTAGTGTGTCATGTCAATTAATTTCCGTAATCCACTCGAAGAAACGAAATAAGTTGTAAATTATAACTTAACAAATTTAGTATATGGATGAACACAAACTATTTCTAAATATAGAATGCAAATTACTTGGCAAATATGGTTGAGGAACTCACATGGAGGTAAAACAGGAAGCATATCGTCATCCACCCAAATGTCGATGTTGCGTGGCATATTATCTTCAGGACGAAGATCGAAGGTTATTTTCATACCCTCCTGAAATCCATATGCCTTGCAAAGATCTTCCCAATTTGGGCACCCTATTTCTGTGTTAAAAACTAAATTTATTACTTTGATCAGAAATGTGTGACCATGTATAGTCCTCAGGTTAGCTCTGCTCGTCTCCATACTCTGGTGGTCTTCGAAACCGAGCCTCTCTAACACATATATTCTTGCATGGCAAGGGAGGAACTCGTAGAATTGTATAAAATAGAAATTACACGTTGAAGCAAGGAAACATAAGTCATTCTTAATTATGAAAAAACACTTGTCATTGTTGCATACCACAGAAACTTTGAAGGTCTCGTCAAGCTTGATGCTGAAGAACCTATCGTCTCGCAGGTGAGGCATGTCGCACACACACGGATAGTCACCATAATATTCACACTCCCAATAATCATCATAAGACATTTCCTGTTTATTGTGTTAATTTAACTTATAATTCGTGGAACATACTTGTAAATGCGTAAACAACAATTGTGACACTGTGTCTAAAGAATTGAACATCTATATATAAACAGAATTTCAAAACATCTATAAACAGAATTGAACATCTATGATATTCGCATTCCATAGAAAATATCCAACCAAGTACATATCACAAAGTTCATCAAACTCACTAGCCATCACATCAAACAAGTTCCTCAAATCTATCAATCTCAGGAAACATATCTCAAAATTGCATCAAACTGCTTGCTAACATATCACATCAAACAAGTTCCTCAAACTGCTTGCTAACATATCAAAAAATTCATCAATATCACTAGCCATGAAGGAGAGGCCAACAGAGCTCACCCTGGGATCGAGGAGGAAAGGAGAGGCCGGCGAAGCTCGCCATGGGATTGAGGAGGGACGGGGCGCAGAGTGGAGAGGAGAGAGTGAGGAGGGGGAGGTAGGGAGTGAGGGGCGGGGCGACGGGGCAGAGTGTAGAGGGAGAGAGTGGGGAGGGGAGAGGGGGAGTGAGGGGCGGGGCGGCGGCGCAGAGTGGAGATGGAGGGAGTGAGGGGCGGAGGCAGCGACGCATAGTGTGGAAAGGGAGAGAGGGAGAGAGTGAGAGAGAGGGGCGTGCGGGGCGATGAAGACGATAAGTGCACGCCCCACTTAGCAGTAGTCGGGTTGGAAACACGCGCTACTACTATTCTGTTAGCAGAAGCACCGGTATCTGGGGTGCGCTAATACTAAGTCTAGCCTGTCGGAAAAGGTGGGGCAATATTAGTAGTAGCGTGTTTCTTATAACAGGGCTACTGCTAAGCATTTAGCAGTAACGACTGTGGTAGACGAGCGCTACAGATATGTAGTAGTAGCGCCCTCTTTTATCCAGCGCTACTACTAATGTTCTGTGTATAAGGTTTTCCCTAGTAGTGTTAGTCTTTTCTTGATTCAGCCATACTATGGGATGAATCGGCCCGGACCAACTTTACTCGTCCATGTATGAGAGACCAGTTCCATTGATTCACATGCAACTTGTTGCATAAAGATGGCTGGCGGGTGTCTGTCTCTCCCACTTTATTTGAATCGGATTCGATAAAGGTGGTCCTTATAGAAGGCTAAGTATAAACTTGCATATCACCGTTGTGGTTTTGCGTATGTAAGAAGCGTTCTTGCTAGATACCCATAGCAGCCACGTAAAACATGCAACAACAAATTAGAGGACGTCTAACTTGTTTTTGCAGGGTATGTTGTGATATGATATGGACAAAGACATGATGATATATATTTGATGTATGAGATGATCATGTTGAAATAGTTAACATCGACTTGCATGTCGATGCTACGGCAACCGGCAGGAGCCATAGGCTTGTCTTTAATTATTGTATGACTTGCATGTCAATCATTAAGTGCTATGTAATGCTTTACTTTATCGCTAAACGGTAGCAATAGTAGTACAAGCATGGTTGGTGCGACAACCTTGATGGCAACACAATGATGAAAATCATGATGATGGAGATCATGGTCTTGTGCCGGTGACGATGGACATCATGTCGGTACTTTGAAGATGGAGATAAAAAAGCACAAGTTCATGGACATATCATGTCACTTATGATTTGGATGTGATGTTAATCCCTTTTATGCACCTTGTTTTTCTTAGGACGATAGTAGCATTATAAGGTGATCTCTCACTAAAATTTCAAGATAAAATTGTGTTCTCCCCGAGTGTGCACCATTGCAACAGTTCGTCGTTTTGAGACATTGCGTGATGATCGGGTGTGATAGACTCTACGTTCGCATACAACGGGTGCAAGACAATTTTGCACATGTGAAACACTCGGGTTAAACTTGGTGAGCCTAGCATGTACAGACATGGCCTTGGAACACAAGAGACCGAAAGGTCGAACATGAGTCATATAATAGATATGATCAACATGGAGATATTCACCATTGAAGCCACCTCATCTCACGTGATAATCGGACTTGGGTTGGGGGATTTGGATCGTGTTACGCTCGAATAACCTGGGGGTGTTGAGTTGAGTGGGAGTTCTTAAGTAATATGATTAATTGAACTCATTTTCATCAAAATAGTCGGAATGTCTTTGCAAATTATGTTGTAGATGATTAGCTTGCGCTGTAGCTCCCGTGTAGTTTGATATCTTCCTTGAGAAAACTAAGTTGAAAGATGATAGTAGCAATTATGCGAATTGGGTTCATAAAGTGAGGATTGTCCTCATTGCTGCATAGAAGGCTCATGTCCTTAATGCACCGATCGGTGTGTGATACGTCTCAAACGTATCCACTTTTCCAAACACTTTTGCTATTGTTTTGGCCTCATTCTTGCATGATTTGAATGAAACTAACCCGGACTGACGTTGTTTTCAGTAGAGCTGCCTGTATGGTTTTGTTCTGTGCAGGAAAATGGATATTTAGACATCCCGGAAAATTCCCATAAAAATAGAGAAAATCCACGCACCGGGAGGGGCCATGGGCCAGAAGATGGGCCAGAGGGGAGCCACAGGGCCCCCGGGCGACCTGCTGGCGCGGCCTGCCCCCTAGCTGCACCGGGAGGCCGTCTAGGAAGGGCCCACCCCCTCTGGTGCCCTACTTTGGATCCTATTTTTACCCGTGACGAGGAAATTCTAGAACAAGAGTCGTTTTGCAAGTTCTCGACGCGGAGCCGCCGCCACCCTCGGTTCTTCTTCGGGAGAGCGAACTGGAGGCTGTTTTGGCCTCCGGGGAGGGGAAATCGTCGCCATCGTCATCACCATAACCACTCCATGATCCTTCCATGGCTTCTCCATCATGTGTGAGTAATTCCCTGCTGTAGGTGAAGGGGATGGGAGAGATTGGATGAGTTAGATCATGTAATAGTTTGTCGGATTGTTGGGGGCATGTTGCCTATCATCTACTATGGTGTTTATCATCTTTGCTACTACTTGTTACTCTTAATGCTTGTCACTTTGGGCCCGAGTGCCATGATTTCAGATCTGAATACTTTATGTTTTCATGAATATATTTGTGTTCTAGATCCTATCTATGAGTAGTATGCACCTATTATAGTCCGGAACCGGCGATCCCAATGGTGACAGCTTGGGACACCAAAGGGGATAGACTATAGTTTGAGGATTCCATGCATCCATTGATTGTTAATGCTTTGTTCCGGTGCTCTTTGACAGGAGCACCTTAATCTCCATAAGTTCCTTTTGGCCCCGTTGATAGCGGGATGGTAGGACAAAAGATGTTGTGCAAGTTCTTATTGCAAGCATGCACGACTACCTCGGGATACATGCCTAATGTTTGATATATGCCTAGATGATCATTACTTTTCTATGTGCCTTGCCCCAAGTTAAATACATGATATCTCTCATCCATGACCAACCATCCATCTCCTTAGCCTATAGTGTTTTAATCCTGCTAGTCACAAGTAGCTTTACTTTCATTGTTTTACTTTCGTTGCTTTGCCACTTTTATTTCCATTGCCACCATCACTTCCATATCACTCTTGCTACTAATATTTCGTTGCCAAGCCAGTATCTTTCAGGTGCGGTTGAATTGACAACTCAATTGTTAAAGCTTATAAATATTCTTTGGCTCCCCTTGTGTCGAATCAATAAATTGGGTTAAGTTACCCGTGAAGACTGTTGCGATCCCCTGCACTTGTGGGTTATCAGTGTGCTACCCAAGCGTCGTCTGTGGATGTTGTGAACATCTGACATACACGTTTTGATGACTACGTGATAGTTCAGTGTGTCATGCTTTATGGCTTAGAATTGAGGCGCCCAAGACGTTTTGAACGTCACGGAACATATGAGATGTTCCAAGAGCTGAAATTAGGATTTCAAGCTAGTGCCTGTGTTGAGAGGTATGAGCCATCCAACAATATTCTTTGCCTACAAACTAAAGGGGAAAAGCTCAATCGTTGAGCATGTGCTCAGATTGTCTCGGTACTACAATCACTTGAGTGAAGTGGGAGTTGATCTTCGAGATGAGATAGTGTAGGATTGAAAGTATGTCTAGAGGGGGTGATTAGACCACATGACAAGATAATTTTTTTGCCTTTTCCCAATTTTACTTGAGAGGCAGCTACGACATTTATAACAAGTCAAGTACACCCTACACTTTCAGTTCTAATAGTATAACAGCGGAACGTAAACATGCAAGTGTAAATAGAGGAGTAAGGTAGGGAGATCAAACACACGAGGTTGACACGACGATTTTTGGCATGGTTCCGATAGGTGGCGCCATCGTACGTCCATGTTAGTGGAGATTTCAACCCACGGAGGGTAATGGCTGCGAGAGTCCATAGAGGGCTCCACCCACGGAGGGTCCACAAAGAAGCGGCCTTGTCTATCCCACGGCGGCTTCCGCCCACGGAGGACTAGCCTTACTCACGGTAGATCTTCACGAAGTAGGCGATCTCCTTGCCCTTACAAACATCTTGGTTCAACTCCACAACCTGAAGTAGGAGGCTCCCAAGCGACACATAACCAATCTAGGAGGCACCACCCTCCAAAAGGTAATAGATGGGGTAGATCAATGAACTCCTTGCTCTTGTGCTTCTAAAGATAGTCTCCTCAACACAAATCACTCTCTCACAGAATATGCATGAGTAGGACGGGTTGATTTGGTGGAAAGCAGTTTAGGGAGGCTAGAGATCAAGTTTCAAATGATTGGATTGGAATATCTTGGTCTCAACACATGAGTAGGTGGTTCTCTCTCAGAAAATGGATCTGGAAATGAGGTGTGTGTTCTGAGTGCTTATCCCACGAATGAGAGGTGGGTGAAGGGGTATATATAGGCGACAGCCAAAATCCAACCGTTATACACAAAAGAGCAAACTCGGTGGTACCGACTAGCACTAAAGGTGTGAACTTTTGAATCTCGGTGAGACCGATATATTCAACTCGATGGCACCGAAAAGGTGACTAATGGTCAGATGGCCAAACTTGGTGGCACCAATACTCAAACTCCGAAATTCTAATTTTGTGCATCTTGGCAACAGAATGTTGGTCACCCAAACTCGATAGCACCGATGCAGCTTCGATTGCACCTATTTGGTGGAAATGGCTAGGGTTCTGTCTGAGGTTCAAACTAAGTGGGTCCGATGTGGAAATGTTGGTGACACCGAACTTTTGAATGTGGAAATTGACAGAATGGATACGTGGGAAATATGACTGAGTATTTCGGTGGCTAACTTGGAGCATTTGAGCAATCAATTCATTTTACTACCTCACCCCCTTTTAATAGTATTGGCTTTCCTATGGACTCAAAAAGTGATTTCTCACAAATATAAAATGATGAGTCTTCTAGCTTGAATCTTGAGCCAATATTATTCCTTTCTTGCATCAAGGGGCATCTCCACAAAAACCTTAAGCCATAGCATGTTTTGAACTTTTCTGAAATATACTTGGAAAACACGTTAGTCCAATGATGCATATGTTGTGATCAATTATCAAAACCACCTTAGGGAGCAATTGTGCTTTCAATCTCCCCCTTTTTGGTAATTGATGACAACATATAGATCAATGCTTCAAGAAAGGATATAATCAATGATTAGCATCGACGCTTTGAGAAATATGTGAAAAGTAAGAGCTCTCCCTAAATTTGTGCATTATTTAAAATTTGCGTTTGAATGCAAATGCACAATCAATTAGGATCATGGGTTACTCTTCAATGTCACATACATCTTGGTGGTGCGTAAAAATAATAGCAATGCACATGATACCAGAAAGTGTGTTATATCGACTAGAGGGGGGTGAATAGGAGATTTTTAGAATTTCATCACTGAGGAAATTCCTTTTGAGGAAATTCCTCACTGATGACTAACTTGCAGCGGAAACAGCAAAGGATCAGGAGTGGAAAGTATCACTACAGCAGTTTTCAAGGTGAAGAATATGAAAAATAGTTTGCACAGTATGCAGGCGCGGAGAAAACAGATGAAGATTAACTCGCGTGAAGAATTTGGGGTTGAGGAATTTCAGAGAAAGTCTTCAGCAAATTCTTCAAATAGTGACAGCGAAAATCATCAACATACAATATGAGGAATTTAAAGAGTTGAAGAAATAGAACCGGTTTCATAGTAAAGGCAGTGGTTGACGACCCAGTTCCAACTGTTGTGACAGTTGTACATATGGTTTGGACCGGCTTGGTATTGAAACCAAAAGACACACAGTCCCGCGACACACGGTACCTACCGTATTCTCCTTGGGCTAAGAACACACAATCCTCGCCCAACACTCGTGGTAAGTCTTCAGGGCAGACTTCCAAACCCTCACAAACTTGGTCACCTGGCGATCCACGATTGACTGTTGGATTGCTCTAGACCATGACGCCTAACCATCTGGAGGATGCACATTCCTCAAAGGTAAAAGGCTTCAGTCCCACACAGGAACAACTTCTTCAGTGATTCTCAATCACTTGGTTTTCGGTTTGTCGTTTGGTGTTTGGGGTATTTCCTCACTGATGAATTACTCTTGAAGACTGTGAGGAATTTGGGTTGCTCTTATGACAAGTGTCAGTTTCCAACGGAACAGCCAACCAGCTAATGGTTGTGGGGGGGCTATTTATAGCCTGGGAGCATCTCGACATGATTTGACATTAATGCCCTTAAATAATATGACCGTTGGTGTGGATAAGATCAGTGATGTGGCATGACTTGCTGTAACGGTCGGGACCCTCAACTTTGAGAGTCCTTATGTCTCTCATATTCCTCACTTGAGGCTTTTGGTAGGATTAGGCTTGGGTTGAGCATCATGAGGAAATTCATTCCGACGTGTTACTTTGCCCCCTTTAACAGTACGGTGTTCCTATGACTCAAAAGTGAAGAAAATAAAACAGACAGGAATAAATCTTCATGCTTCAAAATCTTCAGATTGTTTTTCCTCAGGACAGACCGAATTCCTCATCTTCGATTTCTTCATGAGGAATATCAATTTCATCGCAATTTCTTCGTGATCCAGTTCTTCAGCTTCAGACCAATTTCTTCAGCCGAAGATATACATTTTTAGGGGTCGATATTCATCGAATATCTGAAACTCCTGACTTACTTATAGATCTTGTGTACACTCATGAACACATTAGATACTTAACCTATAAGTCTTCAAACCACCAAAATCACTAAGGGGCACTAGATGCACTTACAATCTCCCCCTTTTTGGTGGTTGATGACAATTAGGTTAAGTCTTCAACGGGGATAAGAATATGAAGTGTAAATACTCATTTGAGGAATTTGAAATCAAGATTCAGAGAAACTCCCCTGAAGATGTACATATCTTGAGGATTTTGCTTTTCACAGCAAATGCACATTGATGATTTATATCATGGAGATCTCCCCCTAAGTCTTGTAAATCATGCATACATTTGACATATAGTCTGAAGAAATTGAGAATGCATGATGACAAATGGTATCTGACGAATTACAGCATACGTGCATTAATATTTTGAGGAATAAGCATGCGAAGAAAAACGTTCAAAAGCGTCAGAGTACCATCAGTCTTAAGTTACAACTCATTACATAAAACACTTCAGATGAGCCAAGAGTTTGTAACTTAAATAAAGTTCATAAGCCCCAAAATATATCCCGCGTGAAGACTAACTCTCAGATTTCTCCCCCTTTGTCATCAAGGGACGAAAAGGGACAAAACTCAGGACTAACGCCCCATGAAGACTTTCACTTGTTGGCAGTTGAGGAAGATGCATGAGGATTCTTGGAAGCAGACTTCCTCCTTGGACCAGTGGCAGAGTCTTGTTGGTATTCATCTAATTCCGCAGTGCGGAATGAAGAAATAGAACTGTCCTCAAGGTCTGGAACTGGAATAGGCCTGAATTTCTTGTTTGGCGGCCATGACGAGTCGAAGTCCTGCGCAAACTCCAATTCTTCAAGTTCTGCTGGAGTCTTCAAATGAGCCAAAGTGGCCCAGGTGCAATCAAAAACCTCATGAAGATAATGATGATTAAGCTTCACGGCATTCTGGGTCTCATGAGGGTTTTCACAATGGCGCCGAACTGGCGTTTGACCCACTTGTAATTTCGATCTACCTTTTGATGAAGACTGAGGAGAAGCTCTCTGGTATTCATCACCCTTGGAGCAACAGGACTTGGTGGCTGGGTTTCAGTGTCATCCCATGAGGAATATGCATCTAGCTCTCGGAACTGGCCATCAAGGGGCCGACTACCTTCATCAATCAGAGACTTGCCTTTTCCTTCAACAGGCTCGAAAGTCTTCTTGTTGATCCTTATTGGAGGCATATATCCAAGGTGATTATTGAAATCAGCGTGATAGTTGTTGTCTGGCCTGCGTCTGATGAATCTCATGATCCATGGAGCATAAATCTTCAGGTCAAAAGGGGACATAGCATTTTCTGCCAGAGTCCTCACGAAGAAATAGTGAGTGTTGATGGGAATGCCATGGATGATGTTGAAGAGGATATTCTTCATGATGCCTACGACATCTTCTTCATCATCATGGCCCTTGATTGGCGCAAGAACACTGCAGGGGATTCTGTAAACAATCCTGGGTTCATACTTCAGCTCATGGACCAGGAAGGTTGTTCTTTGTGGTTGCCCCTTGGCCAAAGGCTTCATGAGGACTTCCATCAGCTTATTCGGCAGCTCCCGTTCATCATACATCTTTACGGCCTGCTCTGGAGGAATTGACACACGAAGTTCTCGCAGCAGCTCATTTGCAGGGGCCTTGAAGTGTATGTGTTGCGTCATCGAATCGAGCACCCAAGTGTTGATATATGTTGGATCTCCAGAGATGTGCAGAGTTGCATAGAATTGAAGAACGATGTCGCTGTTCCAATCGCAAATATCAGAGCACAGAGGGAGCAGTCCTGCTTCATGAAGAACGTTGAGGACTGGGGCAAAGCAAGGAATTTATTCAAGCTCAACATGAGGAACATGCATGTGCTGAAATTTTTTGTTTCTTCCACAAAGCACAGATGCATAGTAGTTGAGCTGAGTCCTGGTCCAAAACTTCATATTCCTGATGTGAGACTTGTCATAGGGATTTTCTCCGATGAAATACATACGTTCCTCAAAGAATGCTTCCTTCTGAAACTTTGGCCGCTTGGAGAAGGGTTGACGCTGCATCGGCTGAAGGTTTTGCTTCTTCCCTTGAGGGGAGACAATCATTGCAGTTTCTGGATTGATAACTACAAGAGCATTCTCTGGATTTGGTGCAGGGGCATTTTCTTCAGCATGTTCCTCAGGATGAGGAATTTCATCTGCATGTGCTCCAGGCTGAGGATCTTGCTCTGGGTGAGGAATGTCATCAACTTGAGCCTTTGGTTGAAGATTTTGCTCAGGAGGAGGAATCTCTTCATCCTGAGCCTCAGGTTGAGGGTTTTGCTCAGGATTTGGATTTTCTTCAGGCTGAAGATTTTCTCCTTGGTTTTCTTCAGCTTGAGGGGTTTGCTTGGTGGGAGAGTCAAATTCTTCAGCTGGTGCAGCTGATCCTTGAGCAGGTTTTTCATGAGGAATAATGATCTGAGGACTGTCATCAATCTAAATTTCTTCATCAGTGCGTTCCTCAGACACTGCATTCTTCATTTCCTCATCAGTCATGTGCTCCTTGTCTTCGCTTTCGAAGGGAGTCATCTCATAGGATGGAGCAATGTTGAGAGGCACAGGATCCAGAGGAGCATTTTCATCAAGAGATTTGAGGCGTTTGGCCTCAGTTGATTCTTCTATTGAGGAAGCTTTTCTCTTCTTAGCTTCCTTTTCAGCAGCTCTTGTTTTCTTCACGTCTGATGCAGACGGAGTCATTTTCTTCACCTTTGAAGGTTTTGGTGAAGGCATTTTCTCTTTAGGAGGCACAGTTGTATCCGTCCTGGCAGTTTCCTCATCTGAAGCAGTTTCTTCAGCTGGAGCAGAGTCATCAGCTGGCTTAGATGCATCACCTGGTGCAGTTTCATCAGCTGGAGCAGAATCATCAGCTGGAGTTTCCTTGGTTATTTCCTCAATAGACGGTTCAGCAGCACGGCTTTCTTGATGCATTTCCTCAGCAGAGGCAGTTTGTTCTTCTTCAATTTCAGGCTGCTGAGGTGTTGCTGGAGGGGCAGCCTTTTTGTTGTATTCATCAACTGCATCAGTAGCAAACTTGATGAAATTGTTCTTGAGACTTTGACGATCAGATAGCTTGGTGTGCTTGTCAGTCAATGTCTTCAATTCTCCCTGAGTGGACAGAAGTGCATCAGGCGTCAAGCTGAGGAAATTTTGTCTCAGGAATTTCTCCTTTTTCAGCTTTGCAGCCTTAGCTTGTTTGGCTTGCGTCTCCTTCCACTTGGCCTTGTTGATGCAAGTGGCCACCATGTGGCTGATGCCTGGGGGAAGCTTCAAATCATCAATATGTGCGTTGGGGTCATCATACCATATATTGATGTAATCCAAGAGTACTTTTGGGTCCATGGACAGAGGAATGGCGCTGCCTGAACCTTGTGCTACCCTCTCCTGCTTGTTTCTGATGATGGCTTGCAGAGTCTCATCATCATATTCATCACTGCCTTATGATGTAGAAGGGACTGTGATGATTTTGCTTGGGTTAGGTCTGGTTCCTCTCCCAGCAGTCACCTTAGTCTTCATTGGAGTTGGTGAAGACTTTGTTTCTGAGCAAGTTGTAGAAAGAACAGAGGAGTTGGAAACAGTCGGCAGCTGCTTCACAATCTGCTTGTGTTCAGGCTTTGCAGCCTTTGGTGGTGCTGAGGGTTTTGGTGCGGATGCTGGTGCAGCTTTCTGATGCAATTTCTCCTGAGGCTTTGAAGCCTTTGGTTTTGGCGGCACAGATTTCACTTGAGGAATGGTCGTGCCAGAAGTTTCAGCTGCAGAGGAGGTGGCGGCAGTAGCAGCACCAGCAGACTCTTCATTAAATTTCCTCACTGTAGCTTCTGCCTGCTTTTGAAGCTTTGACAAATGTTTTGTCTTTTGCTGAGGATAGTCATCAATTGTCTTGAGGCTTGAGGGGTGTGCATCCTGATAATCCTCGAGAGGAGGCCGTTTGCCAGGAGGCTTAAGAGCGAATTTCTTTGCATACTTTGGAACGATGAATCTGTATTCTTTCCACTCCTTAGCCCACCGGCGTTCTATCTTTTGAAGCCTTATCTTCCTCTTGGGCATTGTCTCTTGCTCATCAGGTGTGCAGTATTCCAGGTATATGTCATCAGGAATGTCGATGGCAGTGTTCTGTTCAAGCTTCTTGCCGCCCTTTTGCTTCCTTTCATCTTCCATTTTCTTCAGCTGAGGCTTTTGCTGAGGAAATTGAATTCTTGAGGATTCTGATGAAATTTGCAGATTTTCTTCAAGAAACGTTGCAAATGAGTTAAGTTGATGAGAACCTAGAGATTCATCAGCTGACATTTTTGTACCTGTGAACAGAGTATAGTTGCGAGAAATTTGGAGAGGTCATATGCGTTCTTAGATTTGATAAAATTGAAAATTTTAAAGTTGAGGAATTTGACCAGTGGGTTGAGGAATTTGTCTAAGCACACTGATCTTGGGTTCCAGAGTTGTACAGATTCGAGAATTTGCACAATTGAGGAATCTCGTGAAGACTTTTAGATGCTTAGTGAAATTCATCAACAATTGAGGAATAAGCAGTGTTTGAGGAATAGAGACTGGTAGACACTTGAGGAAAAACAGGTTTCACAAATCTACGGTAAAATAGTAGATCAAAAGGGGCTGTAAAAATAGGGTTTTTATTTACCTTATATAGCGCGCACGAAGAACACAGGAAGAAGTAGTAGTAGATGCTCTTCGGTGCGAGTCCACTGCGCCCTAACTTGGCAACAGAGGACAGCTACGGCGGCGGCGGACGAAGAGATCCGGTTTCGGCGTGATTTCGACGACGGAGAGGTCGAGGTAGTAAAGCTTTTCCTCACCGGCGACGAGACTTCTAGCGGTGGCGCTAGGGCTTTGCTGTAGCGGAGAGGAGGTCGAGAGAGAGAACAAAGAGTTTTGACCGGAGGGGGTAAGGACATATTTATAGCCTAGGTGAAAACTGTCTAGCCGATTCTTTCGGACCGACCTACCCATGTCCTTTCGTCTCCGCATGACACGTGTAGCAACCGTTTAAAGCGGTGGAGATCGTGCTTATCTGATCGTGGGAAGTGGGGTTCAGTTACTGTGTAACGATATAAAAATCATTTTTGAAGATTTGAGGATTTTGTTACAAAATCATCAGCTGACAAGGACGCGGTGAGGATTTTGAACAAAGTTTCAAGTAGAATGCATATGAAGAATTGAATAGACTTGGTGAGAGTAGCATAGAGGGAAAGTAGGGTCCGATCACATTCACTTAGATGAAATATCAAATTGAAGAAATAGCTATAAGTGAATGTTGTTGACGACTTTGAAATCACATTCTATATATATATATATATATAGGCAAATGAAAATCATCAAGTGTTTTTTGAAGATTTTGATTAACTGAAGATTTTGTGACAGAGAGTCATGATGATGAATTTCAGTTTTGAAGAAAGACAAGTTTAAAGAACAACTGCTTTGAAGAAGACCATCTTTGAAGAAATTCAGCTTTGAAGAAATTCAACTTGAGGAATTTCAAGTTGGGTGGTGGTGTGACCCACCATATAAGAATGTTGATTTCAGACGCCGCGTACAATTGTCGTAGGGCCCTAAGAATCAATTTCTTCGTTGATTTCCTCACACTAAGAGTGACAATCTTCACTAGTTGAAGAAAATCGATTCTTCGTGTGTTGCACATCTAAGTCATCAATTTTGCATAAGTGTTAGGATGTGTGCATGTTTTTACAAAACATTTGAAAATTCTAAGATATTTAGCTCTCACCGCAACTTGCAAAACCTTTTCTCATCCAAGGGCTTAGTGAAGATATGTGCTAGTTGATCGTGAGTCTTCACATGGTCGATGAGGTATCTGGATGTGCTTAGTCTTCGAGTGATGTACCGGGTTGTATGCAATCTTGATTGCACTCTCGTTGTCGCAGTAGAGAGGCACATTCTTCATGTTGATGTCGTAGTCCTTGAGGGTTTGCTTCATCCATAGCAATTGAGCACAACATGAACCAGCAACAACGTACTCAGCTTCAGCAGTGGAGAATGAAGCGCAGTTATGCTTCTTTGAGGACCAGCAGACTAGTGATCTTCCGAGGAAATGACATGTGCTAGAGGTTGACTTGCGATCCACACGGTCACTGATACGTCCATTTTGCATCATGTTTTCATGTTGATATTTATCGCTTCTTTGGCTGTTATTTCACTTCACGGCACTATTGTTATGCCTTTTCTCTCTTATTTTGCAAGGTTTACATGAAGAGGGAGAATACCGGCAACTGGAATTCTGGCCTGAAAGTGGAGCAAAGTTGAGATACCTATTCTGCGCAACTCCAAATGCTATGAAAATCAACGGGGATTTTTTTTAATTTTTCAAAAATACTGGGCCGAAGAAGTGCCAGAGGGGCACCAGGGGGTGCCCACAAGCCTGCACGGTGCGGCCACCCCCCCAGCCCGTGCCATGGGGGCTTGTGGGCATCCCACTGGCCCACTGGCCCCCCTCTTTTGCTATATGGATGGTTTCGTCCAGGAAAAAAATCACAGAGGAGCTTTTTCGTGGTTTCGCTGGCGCCACGAGGCGGAACTTGAGCAGAACCAATCTAGAGCTCCGGCAGGACGATCCTGCCGGGGAAACTTCCCTGATGGAGGGGGAAATCATCGCCATCATCATCACCAACACTCCTCTCATCGGAGGGGACTTTTCTCCATCAACATCTTCATCAGCACCATCTCATTTCCAAACCCTAGTTCATCACTTGTAACCAATCTCCGTCTCGCGACTCCGATTGGTACTTGTAAGGTTGCTAGTAGTGTTGATTACTCTTTATAGTTGATGCTAGTTAGATTATTTGGTGGAAGAGTTTATGTTCAGATTCTTGACGCTACTCATTACCTCTCCGATCATGATTATGATTATGCTTTGTGAGTAGTTACTTTTGTTCGTGAGGACATGGGATAAGTCATGCTAATAGTAGTCATGTGAATTTGATATTCGTTCAGTATTTTGATATGTTGTATGTTGTTTTTCCTCTAGTGGTGTTATGTGAACATCGACTGCATAACACTTCACCATTATTTGGGCCTAGAGGAAGGCATTGGGAAGTAGTAAGTAGATGATGGGTTGCTAGAGTGACAGAAGCTTAAACCCTAGTTTATGTGTTACTTCGTAAGGGGCTGATTTGGATCCACTAGTTTAATGCTATGGTTAGACTTTGTCTTAATTCTTCTTTCATAGTTGAGGATGCTTGCGAGAGGGGTTAATCATAAGTGGGATGCTTGTCCAAGTAAGGGCAGTACCCAAGCACCGGTCCACCCACATATCAAACTATCAAAGTAACGAATGTGAATCATATGAACAAGATGAAACTAGCATGACAGAAATTCCCGTGTGTCCTCGGGAGCATTTTTCCTCCTATAAGACTTTGTCCAGGCTTGTCCCTTGCTACAAAAGGGATTGGGCCACTTTGCTGCACCGTTGCTACTTTTGTTACTTGTTGCTCGCTGCGAATCATCTCACCACACAATCACTTGTTACCGACAATTTCAGTGCCTGCAGATTTTTCCTTGCTGAAAACCACTTGTCAGATCCTTCTGCTCCTTGTTGGGTTCGACACTCTTACTTACCGAAAGGACTACGATTGATCCCCTATACTTGTGGGTCATCAGTCACCAGCATAGTCAGAATCAGAATATCCCACAAGATGAAGATTTGAGCCCTTGGGGTACCATAATCCTAGTGTTTGTGTGTGAGCTAAGTATCAAAGAATATGCTTCACAGCCTTATGGTGTGATTCCTTCGGTTTTGCTTGAAAACGTGCACATATGCAAACACTAAGCATTATATCTGGCCTAGATGCACACAAATACAGTAAAGAGCCAATCATGGAGTGATATACCTATTGATCGAATTCTTTACCATTTTCGTCAGTGCACTGGTGGCCGTTGGTAGGCATTGGAGTCTTGGCACCTTTGCATTCATGCATGTCGAATTTCCTCAGCACATCCTTGAGGTGTTTCTCCTGTGATATGAAGATTCCATTGCATTGTTGACGAATTTGAAGACCTAAGAAGAATTTAAGCTCCCCCATCGTAGACATCTGATATTCTTCACTCATCATGTAAGAAAATTCATCACTGTAATGTTTGTCAGTACAGCCAAATATGATGTCATCGACATATATCTGGCACACAAATAGTTCATTATCATAGGATTTAGTGAAAAGAGTTGGATCGAGTGAAACAGGTTTGAAGCCTTTCTTCATGAGGAATTCCTTCAATGTATCATACCATGCCCGAGGGGCTTGCTTGAGACCATAGAGCGCCTTTTTAAGTTTGAAGACTTTGTCTCGATTCTTTGGATCCTCAAAACCTGGGGGCTGAGCAACATATACTTCTTCCTCAAGCTTACCATTGAGGAATGCACTTTTCACATCCATTTGATATAAGATAATGTTATGATGATTAGCATAAGCAAGTAGTATTCGAATAGCTTCAAGTCTAGCAACAGGTGCAAAAGTTTCATCGAAATCTATTCCTTCAACCTGTGTGTAGCCTTGGGCAACAAGTCGTGCCTTATTCCTCACCACTTGACCATCCTCATCTTGCTTGTTTCGGAAAATCCACTTGGTCCCGATGATATTGTGCTTGCGAGGATCTGGTGGTTTGACGAGCTCCCATACGTCATTCAACTTGAATTGAAGAAGTTCGTCTTGCATGGCTTGGATCCATTCCGGTTCCATGAAAGCCTCGGCAACTTTTGAAGGTTCTGTGATAGACACAAAAGAAAAATGCCCACAAAAGTTAACTAAGTGTGAAGCTTTTGAGCGAGTGAGAGGACCTGGCGCGTTGATGTCATCCAGGATTTTGTCAAGTTCTACTTCATTTGCAATCCTTGGATGAGCTGATTGAGGATTTCGTCTGGGCTAAGGAATTGGTTCAAGAGCAATTTCCTCAGGAGCATCTTCTTTATTTTCATCAGTGTTGGGAATGATCTCTTCATCAATTTCCTCAGTGGGAACAATGTCTTCAGTAGCTTTGAGCTTTATTGCTTCCTCAGGAGACAGCTTATCTAGATCAGGAGGCAATTGCTCTCTTTGCGAGCCATTAGTTTCATCGAACCACACATCTACAGTCTCAACAACCTTGTTGTGATAGGTGTTGAAGACTTTGTAGGTGTGTGATTCCTTTCCATAACTGAGCATAAAACCCTCATGTGCCTTAGGTGCAAATTTCGAGCTATGGTGAGGATCTCTAATCCAACATTTTGCACCGAAGACTTTGAAATAACTTCCATTGGGTTTCTTGTCAGTGAGGAGTTCATATGAGGTTCCTTGAGGAATTTGTGAAGATATACCCTGTTGATGATATGGCAGGCAGTGTTAATTGCTTCAGGACAAAAGCGACGACGAGTCTGATATTCTTCAAGCATGGTTCTAGCCATCTCAACCAGAGTCCTTGTTCTTCCTTTCGACGACACCATTCTGTTGAGGAGTATAAGGAGGAGACAATTCGTGAGTAATACCAAGTTCATCAAGATAATTATCAAGACCAGGGTTTTTGAACTATGTTCCATTATCACTCCTGATGTGTTTGATCTTGACGCCGAAGTGCGTCAAGGCCCTTGAAGAAAATCGTTTGAAGACTTCCTGCACTTCAGTTCCATATAAAATGATATGCACCCATGTGTATCTGGAATAATCATCAACTATGACAAAGCCATATAAAGATGTTGCATTTGTTAGAGTGGCATAATGAGTAGGTCCAAATAGATCCATGTGAAGCAATTCAAATGGACGAGTAGTGGTCATGATAGTCTTCGAGGGGTGCTTGGATCTGGTCATTTTCCCAGACTCACAAGCACCGCAGGGGTGGTCCTTGAGGAATTTGACTGATTCGATGCCGATGACATGCTTCTTCTTCGCGAGCGTGTGCAAATTCCTCTTGCCTGCATGACCAAGTCTTCGATGCCACTGCCACCCTTCTGAGGTTTTTGCTAATAAGCAAGTGGCTGGTTGAGGACCTGTAGAGAAATGAACAATGTACAAATCCCCTCTTCTAACACCTTCGAAAACTTTCGATCTGTCAGATTCCATGATGACAACACATCTATATCTTCCAAACATAACAATCATATCAAGATCACAAAGCATTGAGACTGACATGAGGTTAAATCCAAGGGATTCAACAAGCATCACTTTGTCCATGTGCCTATCCTTGGAAATAGCCACTTTGCCAAGTCCCAATACCTTGCTTTTACCTTTGTAAGCATATGTGATTTGCTTCAGGGGTGATGGAGTTAGTGGCATATTCATCAGCAAGCTTTTGTCACCACTCATGTGGTGTGTGCAGCCACTATCAACAACCCACTCAGTACTCTTGGGTTTGTCATCCTGTAGATGAATTACTACAGCTTACCATCTCATATGCTTCAGACTTGAAGAATATGATATTAATTTCATCAGATAGGAATTTCATCATAAACAGAATTATAAGGACGTGTGAAATATTTCTATTTCATCAATATTAGCTTGCGTCCCATCAAGCGTTTTCCTCAGGTCTCCAGCAAATTCTTCAGATGATGATTTTCATCTGGAGACCTGACCTGCAAAAGTGATTAGTTCAATTTCTTCACCACCCACATCTGAAGGGGTGGTAAAGCATTCATCATCCTGCGAGCACCATATGAGAAAGGGAGCATTGAAGCTAATGCACTTCTCTTAACAGTAGGGGGTTAAAATACTCAAATGAATATGTAGAGAACTTATTTGAGGATTTATGAACATAATGATTTGAAGAATAACGCTCATATTCATATTCCTTGTAATTTCCCTGCATGTTAGAAGCATTAGCACAGGTACGAGCATAGTTTTGACCAATTGAGGATTTTGATCCTCTTGAAGACTTTGGTCCTCCTGAGGAATTTGATCTGGGGTTCAAATTCTTAATAGGTGGTGTCATGAGGACATTTACCTAAAGATTTTCAAGGCAACTTTTGGGAACCCAGATCTTCCTCAGGGGAGGCCCATTCCTGCAGTTAGTTCCAACATATCGAGCAAATACTTCACCAGATTGATTTTTGAATAGTTTATAGTTGGAGTAAAATGACTCATCTGAGGAATAGGATAATTCGCATGAAAAGCCTGTTAGATTGGATGGATCAAAAGGAGGCCCTTTAGCAGCAACCCATGAGGTTTTGGGATACTGCTGAGGTTTCCAATATGATCCATCAGCATTCAATTTCCTCTCAAAGGCAATTCCTTCTTTCCTCGGGTTCCTATTCAAGATATGCTTTTTGAGCACATCACAAAGGGTTTGGTGTCCTTTGAGACTTTTGTATATGCCTGTCACATACAATTCCTTCAGCCCTGCATTTTCATCACTGACATTTGTGGTTTCCTCAAGTGAGGAATTTGACACTATAGGAGCAGTTGAAGAATTTGTAGCAATAGAAGCATTTGATGATTCTGGTGAAGAATTAGCAGTTTCACGTTCGATGCATTTAAGACATGGAGGAATGGATTCAGCTTGAGCAGCACTGATCTGTTGAGCTAGTAATGAATTGTTTTCCATGCGAAAAAATTAGTTTCTCATGATTATAATCCTCAGCTTCTCATGAGAAATCTGTTGAGCTAGAATCATGAGAAATCCTCAGCTTCTCAAGAACAAGCTTCCTTTGAAGAAATTCATAGGAAAGTTTCTCATAATCAGCGAGGAGTGTAACATGACAATCTTGAAGATTATCAAATCTGGACTGAAGACTTTTCATATCTTCAGTGAGGATTTGGGGAAGATTCATTTCATCATTCAACAGATCACCGCTTCTGTCTAGCAGTTTCTAAAGCTTTTCCAGGGCAGTTTGTTGTTTAGTGGCAATGATAGGAAGTTTACTGTAACTGGGTTTTTTATAATCATCAGGTTCACGGTCACTTGAATCAGAGGAGGGAGCATCATTCGGTACCTTTGAACCTTTCGCCATAAAGCAATAGGTTGGAGCGAAGTCATCAGCATAGTCATCAGTGTGGATGGCGTTATTATTTTCTTCAATGTTGAAGATTGACTTGCTAATGAATGTGGTTGCAAGTGCAAGGCTAGCCTGTCGAGATTCTGAGTCTTCATCAGAACCCTCCTCTTCATCACATTCCTCAGATTCTGCCTCGGAATCCATTTCCTTGCCAATAAGTGCCCGAGCCTTTCTGAAACTAGTCTTCTTGTGTGATGAGGACTTTGAGGTTGAGGATTTTGAAGATTTCTTCTTTTTCTTCGAGTCATCAGAACTTTCATCCTTGTATTTCTTCTTCTTTGATTCCTTTCCCCAACTAGGACAATCAGCAATATAGTGACCGAATTTCTTGCATTTGTGGCAGGTTCTTTTCTTGTAGTCCTCAGATGAAGATTCTGATTTCCTCATATCTCTTCTTGAATATTTACCAAACTGGCCACGTCTTGTAAACTTCTGGAATTTTCTCACGAGCATTGCAAGCTCCTGTCCAAATTCTTCAGGATCACCAATGCTACCATCCGAGTCTTCTTCTTCAGATGAGGAAATTGCTTTGGCATTTAGTGCATGTGGTCTAGAATAGCTTGGTCCATATAGATCTCTCTTTTCTTCTTGTTGGAATTCATGAGTATTGAGTCTTTTGAGTATATCAACTGGATCAAGCATCTTGTAGTCTAGTATTTCTTGAATCATCAGAACTAAAGTATCAAATGAAGAATCCAAAGATCTTAGCAGTTTCTTCACAACTTCGTGATCAGTAATGTCTCGAGCTCCCAGTGCTTGCAGTTTCATTTGATATGTCACTGAGGCGATCAAAGGAATCTTGGCAACTTTCATTGTCAAGCCTCTTGAAGCAATTGAAGAGATTGCGAAGAACATCAACACGAGAATCACACTGGGTTGATACTCCTTCATTAACTTTGGACAGCCTTTCCTAGATAAGTTTTGCTGAGCCCAAAGCACTCACTCTGCCATACTGGCCCTTGCTCAGATGGCCACAGATTATATTCTTCGCTTGAGAATCAAGTTGCTTGAATTTCTTCACATCAGCGGCAGAGACAGCAGCAGTGATGTTAGGGACACCATGTTCCACAATATACCAGAGATCATTGTCAATAGCTTGTAGATGCATGTGCATCTTGGTCTTCCAGAAGGGAAAGTCCTTTCCTTCGAAAGTAGGACATCCTGTAGTAACCTTGATCATGCATGCAGTCGACATAACTAAAACTCCTGGTGGTTAAACCAAAATCACACAGAACAAGGGAGTACCTTGCTCTGATACCAATTCAAAGTGCATTATATCGACTAGAGGGGGGTGAATAGGAGAGTTTTAGAATTTCATCACTGAGGAAATTCCTTTTGAGGAAATTCCTCACTGATGACTAACTTGCAGCGGAAACAGCGAAGGATCAGGAATGCAAAGTATCACTACAGCAGTTTTCAAGGTGAAGAATATGAAAAATAGTTTGCACAGTATGCAGGCGCGGAGAAAGCAAATGAGTATTAACCGGCGTGAAGAATTTGGGGTTGAGGAATTTCAGAGAAATTCTTCAGCAAATTCTTCAAACAGTGACAGTGAAAATCATCAACATAAAATATGAGGAATTTAAAGAGTTGAAGAAATAGAATTTGTTTCACAGTGAAGACAGTGGTTGATGACCCAGTTCCAACTGTTGTGATAGTTGTACATCTTGTTTGGAGCGGCTTGGTATTGAAACCAAAAGACACACAGTCTCAGGATACACAGTCCCTACTGTATTCTCCTTGGGCTAAGAACACACAGTCCTCGCCCAACACTCGTGGTAAGTCTTCAGGGCAGACTTCCAAACCCTCACAAACTTGGTCACCTGGCGATCCACAATTGACTGCTAGATTGCTCTAGACCATGACGCCTAACCGTCTGGAGGATGCACAGTCCTCAAAGGTAAAAGGCTTCAGTCCCACATAGGAACAACTTCTTCGGTGATGCTCAATCACTTGGTTTTCGGTTTGTGGTTTGGTGTTTGGGGTATTTCCTCACTGATGAATAACTCTTGAAGACTCTGGGGAATTTGGGTTGCTCTTATGACAAGTGTCAGTTTCCAACGGAGCAGCCAACCAGCTAATGGTTGTGGGGGCGGCTATTTATAGTCTGGGAGCATCCCGACATGATTTGACATTAATGCCCTTAAATAATATGACCGTTGGTGTGGATAAGATCAGTGATGTGGCGTGACTTGCGGTAACGGTCGGGACCCTCAACTGTGAGAGTCCTTATGTCTCTCATATTCCTCACTTGAGGCTTTTGGTAGGATTAGGCTTGGGTTGAGCATCATGAGGAAATTCATTCCGACGTGTTACTTTGACCCCCTTTAACAGTACGGTGTTCCTATGACTCAAAAGTGAAGAAAATAAAACAGACAGAAATAAATCTTCATGCTTCAAAATCTTCAGATTGTTTTTCCTCAGGACACACCGAATTCCTCATCTTCAATTTCTTCATGAGGAATATCAATTTCATCGCAATTTCTTCGCGATTCAATTCTTCAGCTTCAGACCAATTTCTTCAGCCGAAGATATATATTTTTAGGGGTCGATATTCATCGAATATCTCAAACTCCTCAGCGACTTATAGATCATGTGTACACTCATGAACACATTAGATACTTAACCTATAAGTCTTCGAACCACAAAAATCACTAAGGAGCACTAGATGCACCTACAACACCAACAAGATAAGTGAGTGATAATCACAAGGATAGCTAAGAGATGATATCGTAGCATCACACAGGATAAAAGCGTATGATCAATCACATAGAGAGGATAAAGTCATCCAACAACCAAATATTTTAGAAACCAAATGAGAGCAAATAAAGTCAAAAGCTCTCTCTCACACAAAGTCTATGATCTATACCTTTCTCGCCCTTTGGCAACAAGTTACCAAAAAGTTCAAAAGTACAGAACTACTCATCTACCTGGGCAGCTGATGATGGAGTCGATAGAACAACGTCTGCGAAGTCGTCTGTGAAGTCGTCTGCTGATGTCCCTGGAGCTGGAGGAGTTGATACTGGGGGTGCTTGAGCTGGAGCTGGTGCTGAAGTTTGTGTTGAAGATGACTGACCTGTCTCCTGAGCTGGAACAGTATCTGACCAAGGCCTAGTGTTGAACCTAGTAGTAGTGGGAGGAGGAGACTCATCCTCGTCATCATCATCATCTTCATCTTCATCTTCATCCTCTAAGCATGGAATCTCCACAGAGTCAACTTCATGTTGAAGCTGTCTGACAATGGTGGTCAACTGAGTTACCTTTAAATCCATGTTGTCGAATTTTGTCTCCACAACTCTCTCAAAACTCTTTTGGTTTTGCATGATCTCTTGGATGTTCTTATCCATGCCTTGGACAGTGCTCGCTAGAAATGACATTTTCTCAGCTGGGGTTCTCAGTTGTGGAACTGGAGATGGCCTATTTCTAGCAGCTTCAGCCTCTGCTGCCATTCTTGCTGCAGCTGAGTTGGGATCATTGTCATCCATCACAACCTCATTATCTTCAAATTCAAGCTGAAGAGGTAGATGGGGACGATCAATTAGATATGCATGCTTGCCTAGCTTGGCATTGATGAGCATCTGAATGTAATGGGCATATCCACAGGATCTCTTCTGATCTGCAGCAGTTCTCCAGATAGTCTCAACTATCAAGTCCATCACTCTAAATCTGGTATGTATGTCTATCACGTGCAGTAGGTTGATAGAATATCCTCTGGTCATCTTTTTATCACCTGACTTAGGCATGAGGGTGTGTCGCGGTATAGTGTTTGTCATGGGAATGCCATCTTGAAGAAAATACATTGAATCAAGCTTGTGACTGGCCAAGTATTGAGGTGGAATGGTCTTGTACAATTGGCCATGGAGTTGTGATTCTGCTTAGCGTCTGCATACACATCTACATCTGATTCTTCCTGCTCGGGAGCACCAATGATAATAGTCATTCAGCAATTAGCTTCGTACACGTGTCCATCGGTTATCCAGACTAAAGAATCTTCATAAGAGTGCACAGATGCATAGAATTGCATGATCAGCTCGTCATTCCATGGGGTCATCTCCTTCCCAAAAATTTCTCAATGTCCACTGCCTTGAAGTTCTCTCGGACATGTGGAAAGAAATCTTCATTATCCTTTATGTATGCCCAATCGACATATCGCATATCACTGACAGCATTATTCTTGTCAAATAAGACGGTCTCATAAAAGTCTTGTTGTTCCTTGGTGTGAAACCTTGGATCAATAGCAGTTCTTCTCCTGGCAGCATATGGATCAAGGGATCTCCACTTTCTTAGTCTGGCACCCTTCCTCTTCTTCGTATCCTCTGCTATAGGATGAGCAGCGTTGTGGAGTGGAAGGAATGGTCCGAGCTTCCTGAGAATTGGAGCATTCTCATCTGCTTGTTCCTCTGCAGCAGGGGCACTGGATGCACGGCCTTTTGCTTTGGCAATTGCAGATATGTCTTTGGTGGTCTTCCTAGAAGCTAGAGCCTTCTTTACTTTAGCAGCAGGCTTAGGAGCAGACTTCATGGCATCAGCCATCAACTTCTTCTTCTTGGGAGGAATTGGCATCTCCACAGGAGCTTCTTCCTCATCAGCTTCTGGATCTTCATACATGGAAGTTTTTCTGCCAACAAGATGGACACTTCTCTTCCCGGGCCTCTTCACACCAGCTTTCTTTGCAGGTGCATCCTTGGAAAGCTCAGTGCTCTTCCTGTCATACTCACATACTCTTAGATCAGTTGGAGTAGCAATGAATTTCCTCACAGCCTCCTTAGAAGGGGACTTCGAAGGAGTTGAAGTCTCTTCAGGCACAAAGTCTGAATCCTCCTCATCAAAAAATTTCTTCCTGCTTGGTGGCTGCCTTAGGCAAGCCATGGGAGCTATATGATCCAGGGTCAGAGTTTGTCCTCTTTGGACTAGTGCCAGCATCCAAGTCAACGCTTGGTTCCCTGAAATCATTCTGACCATCATCTGAACCTGACATACTGACATACATGCTCGGTGGCAAATAGCAGAACCTGTCAAGTGGATATAGGAAAGACAGAATGGATGAGCATCACAAAATTCAGATATTTTTTAAAAATTTGAAGTCTGAAACTTAGGGTATGATCTTCTGCAGGATGTAAATCGGTGGCACCGAGTTAGCATTTTTGGAGTCACCGAAAAAGCTTACTCGCTTAACATAAACTTGGTAGTCATTTTCGGTGGCACCGAAAAGAGCTGCTTGGTCTCACCGAGTTGCTTTTCAGGAACCCTAAAAGTAGAATCGATGGAACCGATTTTACAAACTCGGTCTCACCAAGTTGCATACTGCGGTAGATCAGATCTGAAATTTCCTACTTCTACTAATCTAAGGATTCATCTCGTGGACAGGAGGTTTGCACGCGGTGGTATGAAGAATAAAGATTCCAATGTGTGAGAATCATACGGGGAAACGCAAAGGAGATCAAACCGTACCCTAGCTCGGTGGTGGTTCGTCTACGGCGACGACAGCGGAGTAGATTGCGTCGACGGCGGCGAATCCAAGAGGCGGCGGCACTCGGGGAGACAAAGACGATGACCTGGGGTCTTGGGGGCAGCGAGGGTTTGGTGAACAAACCGTTTTGATGAAGTGATATCAAAGTATTTGTTCCGCGGATATATATACCCGTGTGCTGTCGGTGTCACTGAGTTCCTGAACTATTAGTAGACAGGGAAACTCGATGTAACCGAGTTGGCGATTTCGATGGTACCAAGATAGGAAAACATAATCAACTTTGAAAATCGGTGGCCCCGAGTTTGTGGAGTTGGTCACATCGATTTTTTCAAAGAGGTTTTGCAAGGCAGCCTTTGACGATGCGGAACTCCGAGTGCGCCTTCACACAGAGGGATCGACAAGTGTTTATTCAAGTTTTGTGATGAAGCATGAATAGAATTTGAGATGAGATAGCATAGATAGCTAGAGAAGGGTCCTAGGCATTCTTGACCATCCAATTGGCAAAAGATAAATCAAAAGACAAATAACAACAATTGGATGTCCTCGAATGATCAAACACATGCAGACCAACATGCTCACACAATAAGAATGATGAATTCATGGTGAACATACACAAACATCCTAGCAGCTATCAAGCACTTGGGCGATGACAAAGTCATCTATATATGAGTATATTGACATAGGAGCCAAGTAAGAATACTTGATCATAGGTCATACTCATCGTTAAACACAAGTGGGGTTACCACTTTTACATAAGCATTAATGTGTTCATATCCTTAGGAGATGCTTATACTCAAGTCTTAGAGTAAAGCTCCCCTTGATATGATATCCCCACTAAGAGGGATCAACTAACCTTGGGTTTTGTCGTAGAAGACTTCAAGTAGATGAAGTAGTGGTGGATGCTCAATGTTGATGAAGATCATCTTGAGTTGGGAGAAATACTTGTTGTTTTCATACTC
This sequence comes from Hordeum vulgare subsp. vulgare, assembly GCF_904849725.1. Classification (NCBI taxonomy): domain Eukaryota; kingdom Viridiplantae; phylum Streptophyta; class Magnoliopsida; order Poales; family Poaceae; genus Hordeum; species Hordeum vulgare. Next base: position 92,470,585 of record NC_058518.1, read on the forward strand.
CTTTCACCTACATGGCTTAGTCCCAAAGCAAAAGAAACATATGCAAGAATATCTATGGACATGGAGTGAAGCACACATGGGATAATGTCCAAAGATGCATTAATTACCTTGTTCCTTGCTTACCTTTGAGGGAATGTGTGACTCCTTGAACTAATGCATATGGTTGAGGTTGATTGCATATATTTCTAGCCAAAATGAATAAGAGTGAATTTCATTGGCAGAGTCACTCCTCAAGAACTTCTAGTTCTTCCTCTTGGGAATCCACACCAAATTGATGGGAATACTTGGAGTTGTGGTAGCACTTGTTGAGGCAGAGCTAGTAGTATCCTTGGGAATCCACTTGACCTTGGCTTGGGGTTCTTCTTCAAATAGGTCAATGTCATCTTGAAGCTTTCCCTTCACTTTGTGGTCTTGTGGTAGAAGTCCATCTTGTGAGCTCATTCCTTCGGAAGGAGTGGAATCACACTGCTCTTCTTGGGGAACAAACTTGGGAGTGGGATATGGACCTTCTTCCCAAACATCTCCGTTGACGTTGAAGTAGCCAACACCTGGTTTCTTTCGATGTACTCCTTGCTTGTGCACAATTTCCTGAAATTTCTAACTTCTGGCAAGACTCTTGAAGGCACCTCTCTCTATAATCCCTTTCAGTAGATCATTTTCTTGCTCAAGTTTAACTTGGCTAAGAGAATCGTTAGTGGAATCAATGTAGTTAATAGCAACAACATTATTGGATTTAGCTTTAGCATTGTTGTTACTAGATGAAGAAACCTTCTTGCCTTTCTTACTAGTATTCCTAGGTTTAACTTGTGGAACAAAGTTAGAGAAGAGTAATCGTTTGGCTAGATAAGAACTCTTCTTCCGAAGATCATCATTGATTGTTTTTAAGAACTCATGCTCTTGCTCCAAGTTGAGATTCTCGAAGCATAGCTTCTCATGGGTTCTTGCAAGCTCTCTATGATCTTCTAGAGTAGTCTCATGAGCTAACTTAAGATTTTTTAATTCTTGAGTTAGTCGTTCAATTTCTTTCTTATCATCAACATTCGATTTATCTTGACTAGCATGATAAATAACAAGTTCATTTTCAGTGCATTCACTAGTTTTATCTAGAAGCAAGTCATCTTCTCCTAACAAGTCATCCTCATCACTATTGAAATCAAGATATTGAGGATGTGATACCTTGGGGCCTTTAGCCATGAAGCAGTTTTCGACTCCCTCATTTGGTGAATCAAATAACTTGGTGGAGTTGGTGGAAACAAGTGCAACCCCGACAACACCTTCATCTTGAATATAGTCAGAGTTGGAGTGATAGCTTCTCTCTGAGTGGTGATCAGACTCGGAGAGAGAGACACATTCACCAACATGAGTTTGATGTCTTCTTCTTGAACTGCTCTTGGTGTATTTGTCCTTCTTCTCCGATTCCTTGCCTCTCTGTGAGTGTCTTCGTTCATAGTGATCTTCTCTACTCCTTCTCTCTCTACTCTCTTGAGCTTCGTCTTCGAGGTGACTCTTCTCTTCTTTTGTAGGGAGCCAGGCACTCATTTGAGTAGTGTTCGGGCTTCCTAGAATTGTAGCAGTTTTGGTCACGACTTGACGAATGCCTCTCATCATGTATTGAAATTGAGCTTCTATCTTTGCCTCTACTCTTGTAGAACTTGTTGAATTTTCTGACCATGAGGCTTATCTCTTCATCAGTGACAAGATTGTCTTTTCAAGTAGCGGGAGCATCACATGAAGCTTTATAAGCACCGCTTGACTTGTTGTGCAACTCATCTTTGTCCTTGAGTGACATCTCATGAGCAACAATCCTACCAGTGACTTCGGTTGGCTTGAGATTTTTGTAATTTGGCATCATTTGGATCAATGTGCACATTGTGTCATACTTGCCATCAACAACTCTAAGTATCTTCTTGATGATGAATTTGTCGGTCATCTCTTCGCTTCCTAAGCCGGCAATCTCATTGCTGATGAGAGCTAGCCTAGAGTATATTTCAACGACTCCTTCACCATCCTTCATCTTGAACTTGTCAAGCTGACTTTGAAGCACATCCAACTTAGATTCTCTAACAGAATCAGTACCTTCGTGCATATCAACCAAAGTATCCCAAATTTCTTTTGCATTCTCAAGACAACTGATTTTGTTGAATTATTCGGGGCAAAGGCAGTTGAAGATGATATCACAGGCTCGAGCATTAAGTTGCAACATCTTCAGTTCATCAGCTGTCACATCATGATCTCGTTCATGCCCATCTCCAAAGAAGTTTCCTTGCACACCAACACGAATAACGGCCCGAACATGGGGATTAAAGCCAAGTATATGCATTTTCATTTTATGCTTCCAAATAGCAAAAATAGTGACATCGATGTAAGGACCTCTACGATGATAATTTCCCTCACTAAATGCCATACTCTCCTAGGTTGCTAAACCAATGAAATGTAGACCAAAGCTCTCGTACCACTTGTAGGATCGAAAGTATGTCTAGAGGGGGGTGATTAGACTACTTGACAAGATAAAAAAATGCCTTTTCCCAATTTTACTTGAGAGGCAGCTACGATGTTATAACAAGTCAAGTACATCCTACACATGTAGTTCTAATAGTATAGCAGCGGAAAATAAACATGCAAGTGTAAATAGAGGAGTAAGGTAGGGAGATCAAACGCATGAGGTTGACATGACGATTTTTTGCATGGTTCCGATAGGTGGCACTATCGTATGTCCATGTTAGTGGAGACTTCAGACCACGCAGGGTAACGGCTGCGAGAGTCCACGGAGGGCTCCACACACGGAGGGTCCACAAAGAAGCAGCCTTGTCTATCCCACTGCGGCTTCTGTCCATGGAGGACTAGCCTTACTCACGGTAGATCTTCATGAAGTAGGCGATCTCCTTGCCCTTATAAACATCTTGGTTCAACTCCACAACACGAAGTAGGAGGCTCCCAAGTGACACCTAACCAATCTAGGAGGCACCACCCTCCACAAGGTAATAGATGGGGTAGATCAATGAACTCCTAGCTCTTGTGCTTCTAAAGATAGTCTCCTCAATACAAATCACTCTCTCACAGAATATGCATGGGTAGGAGAGGTTGATTTGGTGGAAAGCAGTTTGGGGAAGCTAGAGATCAAGTTTCAAATGATTGGATTGGAATAACTTGGTCTCGACACATGAGTAGGTGGTTCTCTCTTAGAAAATGGATCTGGAAATGAAGTGTGTGTTCTGAGTGCTTCTCCCACGAATGAGAGGTGGGTGAAGGGGTATATATAGGGAGCACCCAAAATCCAACTGTTGCACACAAAAAAGCAAACTCGGTGACACCAAAGTTGGAAACTTGGTGGTACCGACTAGCACTAAAGGTATGAACTTTTGAATCTTGGTGAGACCGAAATATACAACTCGGTGGCACCGAAAAGGTCACTAACGATCAGATGGACAAACTCGGTGGCACCGATACTCAAACTCGGAAATTCCGATTTTGTGTATCTTGGTAACAGAATGTTGGTCACCCAAACTCGGTAGCACCGATGCAGTTTCTGTTGCACCGATTTGGTGCGAATGGCTAGGGTTCTGTCTGAGGTTCAAACTCGGTGGGTCCGATGTGGAAATGTTGGTGACACCAAATTTGTGAATGTGGAACTTGACAGAGTGGATATGTGGGAAAAATGACTGAGTGTTTTGGTGGCTAACTTTGAGCATTTGAGCAATCAGTTTGTTTTACTACCTCGCCCCCCTTTAATAGTATTGGCTTTCCTATGGACTCAAAAAGTGACTTCTCGTAAATATAAAATGAAGAGTCTTCTAGCTTGAAGCTTCAGCCAATATTATTCCTTTCTTGCATCAAGGGGAATCTCCACAAAAACCTTAAGCTATAGCATCTTTTGAATTCTTCTGAAATATACTTGGAAAACATATTAGTCCAATGATCCATATGTTGTGATCAATTATCAAAACCACCCTAGGGAGCAATTGTGCTTTGAGATAGTGATTGACATAGTTCTCCAAAGTCACTGCCACCAAGCTACTGAGCTTCGTGATGAACTATAGCATACCACGGATGCAGAAGATGATCCTTGAGCTATTCATGATGTTTGACACCGCGAAGGTAGAAATCAAGGAGCATCAAGTGTTGATGGTTAGTAAAACCACCAGTTTCAAGATGGGCAAATGAAAGAAGGGAAACTTCAAGAATGACAAGTCAGTTGTCACTCCAATGAAGAAACCCAAGGTTGAACCCAAACCCGAGACCATGTGCTTCTACGATGATGGGAATGATCACTGAGGCGGGACTGCCCTAGACACTTGGTAGATAAGAAAGGTTGGCAACGTTAACAGAAGTATATTAGATATACGCGTTATTGATGTGTACTTTAATAGTACTCCTAGTAGCACACGGGTATTAGATACTGGTTCAGTTGCTAAATATCAGTAACTCGAAATAAAAGCTACGGAATAAACGGAGACTAGCTAAAGGCGAGGTGACGATGTGTGTTGGAAGTGTTTCCAAGGTTGATGTGATCACCATCGCACGCTCCCTCTACCTTCGAGATTAGTGTGGAACCTAACTGATGTTTGGTGTTTGCGTTGAGCATGAACAGGATTGGGTCGTGTTTATTGCAATACGGTTTTTCATTTAAGTCAGAGAATAACGGTTACTCTCTTTACTTGAATAATACCTTCAATGGTCATGCATCTAATATGAATGGTTTATTGAATCTCGATTGTAGTAATACACATGTTCATAGTATTGATGCCAAAAGATACAAAGTAATAATGATAGTACCACTTACTTGTGGCACTGCCGCTTAAAGTCATATTGGTATAAAACGCATGAAGAAGCTCCATGTTGATGGATCTTTGGACTCACTCAATTTGAATCGTTTTAGACGTGCGAACCATGCCTATTGGTGTAAACGCATCAAGAAACTCCATGCATATGTACCTTTTGGACTCACTTGATTTTTAATCACTTGAGACATGCAAACCTTGCCACATGGGCAAGATGACTGAAGGCCTCGTTTTCTAGTGAGATGGAACAAGCAAGTGACTTATTGGAAATAATACATTTTGATGTATGCAGTCCAATGAGTGCTAAAGCACGCAGTGGATATCGTTATGTTCTTACTTCACTCATGGTTTCAGTACATCTAAGTGTATTTGCTTGATGAATCACAAGACTGAAATATTGAAAAGTTCAAGCAATTTCATAGTGAAGTTTAAGATCATCGTGACAGGAGGATAATATGTCTACAATGTGATCGTGGAGGTGAATATCCGAGTTGCGAGTTTGGTATACATTCAAGACAATGTGGAAATTGTTTCACAACTCATGCCACCTGGAACACCATAGTGTGATGGTGTGTCCGAATATCGTAGTCGTGCCCTATTGGATATGTTGCGTACTATGATGTCTCTTATATAATTACCACTATCGTTTTGGGGTTATGCATTAGAGACAACCACGTTCACTTTATATAGGGCACCATTTAATTCTGTTGAGATGACACCGCATGAACTATGGTTTAGAGAAACCTAAGATGTTGTTTCTTAAAGTTTAGGGCTACGATGCTTATGTCCAAAGGCTTTAGCCTCATAAGCTCGAACCCAGAGCGGGTAAATGCATCTTCATAGGGTACCCAAAACAGTTGGGTATACCTCCTATCTCAGATTCGAAAGCAAAGAATTTGTTGCTGAAAAATGGGTCCTTTCTTGAGAAAGAGTTTCTCTCGAAAGAATTGAGTGGGAGGATGGTGGAACTTGATGAGGTTGTTGAACCGTCACTTCAAACAGAGTGTAGCAGGGTGCGGGAAGTTGTTCCTGTGGCGCCTACACCAAATTGAAGAGGAAGCCAATGATGATGATCATGTAGCTTGAGATCAAGTTACTACCGAAACGCGTAGGTCGACAACGACACATACTGCTCCAGAGTGGTATGGTTGGTGGACTTGATTTTACCAAAGATGATGAAAACGTAAACTCACAACCATTTATGCGCTGGAGAGACCGTTTTGTCTTTTGTGCCTGACCCAAGCGGATATACGCTATAAAATATATACTGTAGCTAGCGTAGTTCAATGGTAAAACATCTCCTTGCCAAGGAGAAGATACGGGTTTGATTCCTGCCGCTCGTGTCTTGGAGGTCATGTTGTTGGACAACAATGACCTACGAGCTATGGAGAAGCGATGGTGGGCCCGAGTTTCGACAAATGGTTGGAGGCCATGAAATCTGAGATAGGATCCATGTATGAAAACAAAGTGCGGACTTTGGAAAAACTACTTGATGGTCGCAAGGCTATTAAGTACAAATAGATCTATAAAAAGAAGACACACGATGATGGTAAATGTCACCATTTAGAAAGCTCGACTTGTCGCAAAGAGGTTTCCGATAAATTCAAGGAGTTGACTACGATGAGACTTCCTCACTCGTAGGGATGCTGAAGTCTATTTGAATAATGTTAGTAGTTGCTGCATTTTTTGATTACGAAACCTCGCAGATGGATGCCAAAGCATTGTTTCCTTGACGATTTCCTTGAGGAAAGGTTGTATGTGAAACAACCAGAAGGTTTTGTCATTCCTAAGGATGCTAACAAGTATGCAAGCTCTAGCAATGCTTCTATGGACTGGTGTAAGTGCATCTAGTGCCCCTTAGTGATTTTGGTGGTTTGAAGACTTATAGGTTAAGTATCTAATGTGTTCATGAGTGTACACAGGATCTATAAGTCGCTGAGGAGTTTGAAATATACGATGAATATCGACCCCTAAAATGTATATCTTCGGCTAAAGAAATTGGTCTTCTGCTGAAGACTTTGATCGCAAAGAAATTGCGATGAAATTGATATTCCTCATGAAGATATTGAAGATGAGGAATTCGGTGTGTCTTGAAGAAAAACGATCTGAAGACTTTGAAGCGTGAAGATTTATTCTTTCTGTTTCATTTTCTTCACTCTTGAGTCATAGGAACACCGTAGTGTTAAAGGGGGTCGAGGCAACACTTCAGAATAAATTTCCTCATGATGCTCAACCCAAGCCTAATCCTACCAAAAGCCTCAAGTAAGGAATATGAGAGACATGAGGACTCTCACAGTTTAGGGTCCCGACCGTTGCCGCAATTCGCGCCACATCACCGACTTATCCACACCAACGGTCATAATATTTAAGGGCATTAATGTCAAATCATGTTGGGATGCTCCCAGGCTATAAATAGCCGCCCCCATAACCATTAGCTGGTTGGCTGCTCCGCGAGAAACTAACACTTGTCATTTAGAGCAACCCAAATTCCTCACAGTCTTCGAGAGTAAATCATCACTGAGGAAATACCCCAAACACCAAACCACAAACCAAAAACCAAGTGATTGAGCATCACTCAAGAATTTGTTCCTGTGTGGAACTGAAGCCTTTTACCTTTGAGGATTGTGCATCCTCTAGACAGTCAGGTGTCATGGTCTAGAGCAATCCAGCAGTCAATTGTGGATCGCCGTGTGACCAAGTTTGTGAGGGTTTGGAAGTATGCCCTGAAGACTTACCACGAGTGTTGAGCGAGGACTGTGTGTCCTTAGCTCAAGGAGATATAGTAGGGACTGTGTGTCCTGGGACTGTGTGTCTTTTGGTTTCGATACCAAGCCGCTCCGAACCAGACGTACGACTGTCACAGCAGTTGGAACTCGGTCATCAACAATTGTCTTCACTGTGATCCGGGTTCTATTTGTTCAACTCTTTCAATTCCTCAATATTGTATGTTGAAGATTTTCATTGTCTCTGTTTGAAGAATTTGCTGAAGACTTTCTCTAAATTTTCTCAACCTCAAATTCTTCACACTAGTTAATCCTCACCTGCTACTCTATGTCTGCGTACTGTGCAAACTGTTTTTCATATTCCTCATCTTGAATACTGTTGTAGTGATACTTTGCACCCCTGATCCTGTGTTGTTTCCGCTGCAAGTTATTCATGAGTGAGGAATTTCCTCAAATGGAATTTCCTCAGCGATGAAATTATAAAAATCTCCTATTCACCCTCCTCTAGTCGATATAACATACTTTCAATTGGTATCAGAGCAAGGTACTCCCTTGTTCTGTGTGATTTTGGTTTAACCACCTGGAGTTTTAGTTATGTCGACTGCAGGCATGATCAAGGTTACTGCAGGATGGCCTACTTTCGAAGGAAAGGACTTTCCCTTCTGGAATACCAAGATGCAGATGCATCTACAAGCTATTGAAAATGATCTCTGGTATATTGTGGAACATGGTGTTCCCTCCATCACTTCTGTTGTCTCTACCCCTGATGTGAAGAAATTCAAGCAACTTGATTCTCAAGCGAAGAATATTATTTGTGGCCATCTGAGCAAAGGTCAGTATGGCAGAGTGAGTGCCTTGGGCTCAGCGAAACTAATCTGGGAAAGGTTGTCCAAAGTCAATGAAGGAGTATCAACTCAGGTAACTCTCGTGTTGATGTTCTTCGCAATCGCTTCAAAAGGCTTGACAATGAAAGCTGCCAAGATACCTTTGATCGCCTCACTGACATATCAAATGAACAGCAAGCACTGGGAGCTCGAGACATTACTGACCATGAAGTTGTGAAGAAACTGCTAAGATCTTTGGATTCTTCATTTGATCCTTTAGTTCTGATGATTCAAGAAATACCAGACTACAAGATGCTTGATCCTGCTGATATACTCAAAAGACTCAATACTCATGAATTCCAACAGGAAGAAAAGAGAGATCTATATGGACCAAGCTATTCTAGACCTCGTGCACTGAAGGCCAAAGCAATTTCCTCATCTGAAGAAGAAGACTCGGATTGCAACATTGGTGATCCTAAAGAACTTGGACAGGAGCTTGCAATGCTCGTGAGGAAATTCCAGAAGTTTACAAGACGTGGCCAGTTTGGTAAATCTTCAAGAAGAGATATGAGGAAATCAAAATCTTCATCTGAGGACTACAAGAAAAGAACCTGCCACAAATGCAAGAAATCAGGTCACTATATTGTTGATTGTCCTTGTTGGGTGAAGGAATGAAAGAAGAAGAAATACAAGGATGAAAGTTCTGATGACTCGAAGAAAAAGAAGAAATCTTCAAAATCCTCATCGTTAGAGTCCTCATCGCACAAGAAGACTAGTTTCAGAAAGGCTCGAGCACTTATTGGCAAGGAAATGGATTCTGAGGCAAAATCTGAGGAATGTGATGAAGAGGAGGGTTGTGAAGAAGACTCAGAATCTGGACAGGCTAGTCTTGCACTAGCTACCACATTCGTCAGCAAGTCAATCTTCGACCTTGAAGAAAACGACAACGCCATCTACACTGATGACTATGTTGATGACTTCACTCCAACCTATTGCTTCATGGCAAAACGTTCAAAGGTACCGAATGATACTTCCTCCTCTGATTCAAGTGACTGTGAACCTGATGATTATAAAAAACCCAGTTTCACTAAACTTGCCAACATTGCAACTAAACAACAAGCTGCCCTTGAAAAGCTTCAAAAATTGCTAGATAGAAGCGATGCCCTGTTGAATGATGAAATGAATCTTACCCAAATCCTCACTGAAGATATGAAAAATCTTCAGCCCAGACTTGATAATCTTCAAGATCGTCATGGCACACTCCTGGCTGATCATGAGAAACTTTCCTATGAGTTCCTTCAAAGGAAACTTGATCTTGAGAAGTTGAGGATGTCTCACGATGATCTTCGACTGGAAAATGATTCATTACTCGCTCAATAGACCAGTGCCTCTCAGGTTGAATACCTTCCACCATGTCTTAAAAGCATGGAACGTGAAACTGCCAATTCTTCACCAAAATCATCAAATGCTTCTATTGCTACAAATTCTTCAACTGCTCATGTGGTATCAAATTCCTCACTTGAGGAAACCACAAATGTCACTCACGAAAATGCAGGGCTGAAGGAATTGTATGTGACAGGCATGTACAAGAGTCTCAAATGGCACCAAACCCTCTGCGATGTGCTCAAAAAGCAGATTTTGAACAGGAACCCGAGGAAAGAAGGAATTGCCTTTCAGAGGAACTTGGATGTTTATGGATCATACTGGAAACCTGAGCAGTATCCCAAAACCTCATGGGTGCTACTAAAGGGCCTTCTGTTGATCCATCCAATCTAACAGGCTTTGCATGTGAATTATCCTATTCCTCAGATGATTCATTTGACTCCAACTATAAATTGTTCAAAAATCAATCTGGTGAAGTATTTTCTTGATATGTTGGAACTAACTGCAGGAATGGACCACCCGTGAGGAAAATCTGGGTCCCCAAAAGTTGCCTTGAAAATCTTCAGGTGCAGGTCCTCATGACACCACCTATGAAGAATCTGAACCCCAGATCAAATTCCTCAGGAGGACCAAAGTCTTCAAGAGGATTAAAATCCTCAGCTGGTCAAAACTATGCTCGTACTCGTGCTAATGCTACTGATATGCGGGGAAATTACAAGGGATATGAATATGAGCACTACTCCTCAAATCATTATGTTCATAAATCCTCAAAGAACTTCTTTGCCTATTCATTTGAGTACTCTAACCCACCTACTCTAAAGAGAAGTGCATTAGCTTCAATGCCCCCTTTCTCATATGGTGCTCGCAGGATGATGAACTCTTTACCACCCCTTCAGATGTGGGTGGTGAAGAAATTGAACTAATCAATTATGCAGGTCAGGTCGCCAGATGAGAATCATCATCTGAAGAATTTGCTGGAGACCTGAGGAAAATGCTTGATTGGACGCAAGCTAACATTGATGAAATGATAACATTTCACACGTCCTCAAATTTACTGCTTATGATGAAATTCCTATCTTATGAAATTGATATCATATTCTTCAAGTCTGAAGCATATGAGATGGTAAGCTGTACTAATTCATCTGCAAGATGACAAACCCAAGAGTACTAAGTGGGTTCTTGATACTGGCTGCACACACCACATGACTGGTGACAAAAGCTTGCTGATGAATATGCCACTGACTCCATCACCACTTAAGCAACTCACTTATGCTGACAAAGGTAAAAGCAAGGTATTGGGACTTGGCAAAGTGGCTATTTCCAAGGACACGCATATGGACAAAGTGATGCTTCTTGAATCCCTTGGGTTTAACCTCATGTCAGTCTCAATGCTTTGTGATCTTGATATGGTTGTTGTCTTCGGAAAATATAGATATGTAGTCATCATGGAATCTGATAGATCCAAAGTCTTCGAAGGTGTTAGACAAGGAGATTTGTACATTGTTGATTTTTCTACAGGTCCTCAACCAGCCACATGCTTATTAGCAAAAACCTCAGAAGGCTGGCTATGGCATCAAAGACTTGGCCATGCAGGCATGAGGAATTTACACACGCTGGCGAAGAAGAAGCATGTCATTGGCATCGAATCAGTCAAAATCCTCAAGGACCACCTCTGTGGTGCTTGTGAATCTGGAAAAATGACGAGATCCAAACACCCCTTGAAGACTATCAAGACCACTACTCGTCCATTTGAATTGCTTCACATGGATCTATTTGGACCTATTCATTATGCCACTCTAACAAATGCAGCATCTTTATACAGCTTTGTCATAGTTGATGATTATTCCAGATACACTTGGGTGCATATCATTCTGTATAAAACTGAAGTGCAGGAAGTCTTTAAACGTTTTTCCTCAAGGGCCTCGACGAACTTCGGCGTCAAGATCAAACACATCAGGAGTGATAATGGGACAGAATTCAAAAACACTGGTCTTGATGCTTATCTTGATGAACTTGGTATTACTCACGAATTATCTACTCCTTATACTCCTCAACCGAATGGCGTCATCGAAAGAAAGAACAGGACTCTGGTTGAAATGTCACGGACCATGCTTGAAGAATATCAGACTCCTCGTCGCTTCTGGCCTGAAGCAATCAACACTGCTTGCCATATCATCAACAGGGTATATCTTCACAAATTCCTCAAGAAAACCTCATATGAACTCCTCACTGACAAGAAACCCAATGTAAGTTATTTCAAAGTCTTTGGTGCAAAATGTTCGATTAGAGATCCTCACCATAGCTCAAAGTTTGCACCTAAGGCACATGAGGGTTTTATGCTTGGTTACAGAAAGGACTCGCACACGTACAGAGTCTTCAACACCTATCACAACAAGGTTGTTGAAACTGTAGATGTGCGGTTCGATGAAACTAATGGCTCGCAAAGAGAGCAATTGCCTCCTGATCTAGATAAATTGTCTCCTGAGGAAGCAATCAAGCTCAAAGCTACTGAAGACATTGTTCCTACTGAGGAAATTCCTGAAGAAATCACTCCCAATACTGATGAAAATCAAGAAGATGCTCCTGAGGAAATTGCTCCAGAACAAATTCCTCAGCCCACACGAAATCCTCAACGAGCTCATCCGAGGATTGCAAATGAAGTAGAACTTGATAAAATCCTCGATGACAACAACGCGCCAGGTCCTCTCACTCGCTCAAAAGCTTCACACTTAGTTAAATTTTGTGGGCATTCTTCTTTTGTGTTTATCACAGAACCTTCAAAAGTTGTTGAGGCTTTCATGGAACCTGAGTGGATTCAAGCCATGCAAGACGAACTTCTTCAATTCAAGCTAAATGACGTGTGGGAGCTCGTCAAATGACCAGATCCTCACAAGCACAATATCATCGGTACCAAGTGGATTTCCCGAAACAAGCAAGATGAGGATGGTCAAGTGGCGGGGAATAAGGCACGGCTTGTAGCCCAAGGCTACACACAGGTTGAAGGAATTGACTTCGATGAAACTTCTGCACCTGTTGCTAGACTTGAAGCTATTCGAATACTACTTGCTTATGCTAATCATGATAACATTACCTTATATCAAATGGATGTGAAAAGTGCATTCCTCAATGGTAAGCTTGAGGAAGAAGTATATGTTTCTCAACCCCCAGGTTTTGAGTATCCGAAGAATCCAGACAAAGTCTTCAGACTCAAAAAGGCGCTCTATGGTCTCAAGAAAGCCCCTCGGGCGTGGTACGATACATTGAAGGAATTACTCATGAAGAAAGGCTTCAAACCTGGTTCACTCGATCCAACTCTTTTCACAAAATCCTATGACAATGAACTATTTATGTGTCAAATATATGTCGATGACATCATATTTGGCTATACTTACAAACGTTACAGTGATGGATTTGCTTACATGATGAGTGAAGAATATCAGATGTCTATGATGGGGGAGCTGAAATTCTTCTTAGGTCTTCAAATTCATCAACAATGCAATGGCATCTTCATATCACAGGATAAATACCTCAAAGATGTTCTGAGGAAATTCGACATGCATGAATGCAAAGGCGCCAAGACTCCCATGCCTACCAACGGCCATCTCTGCACTGACGAAAATGGTAAAGAATTCGATCAACAGGTATATCACTCAATGATTGGCTCTTTACTTTATTTACGTGCATCTAGGTCAGATATAATGCTTAGTGTTTGCATGTGTGCACGTTTTCAAGCAAAACCGAGGGATCACACCATAAGGTTGTGAATCATATTCTTTGATACTTAGCTCACACACCAACACTAGGATTATGGTACCCCAAGGGCTCAAATCTTCACCTTGTGGGATATTCTGATTCTGACTATGTTGGTGATCGTGTGGATCGCAAGTCAACTTCTGGCACTTGTCATTTCCTCGGAAGATCATTAGTCTGCTGGTCCTTAAAGAAGCAGAACTGCGTTTCTCTCTCCACTGCCGAAGTTGAATACATTGTTGCTCGATCATGTTGTGCTCAACTCTTATGGATGAAGCAAACCCTCAAGGACTATTGCATCAACATGAAGAATGTGCCTCTCTATTGCGACAATGAGAGTGCAATCAAGATTGCATACAACCCAGTACAACACTCGAAGACTAAGGACATCCAGATTCATCCTCATTTTCTTCGGGACCATGTCCTCAAGGGCAATATCATCATGGACCATGTGAAGACTGATGATCAACTAGCTGATATCTTCACTAAGCCCTTGGATGAGAAAAGGTTTTGCAAGTTGCGGTGTGAGATAAATATCTTAGAATCTCCAAATGTTTTGTAAAAACATGCACACATCCTAACACTTATGCAAAATTGATGACTTAGATGTGCAACACACGAAGAATCAATTTTCTTCAATCAATGAAGAATATCACTCTTAGTGTGAGGAAATTAATGAAGAATTTGGTTCTCAGGGCCCTACGACAATTGTACGCGGCGCCTGAAATCATCATTCTTATACGGTGGGTCACGCCACCAACCAACTTTGAAATTCTTCAAGTTGTTTTTCTTCAAAGTTGTTTTTTCTCAAAGTTGAAATTCATCAACCTGACGCTTTGTCACAAAATCCTCAAGTTTTTCAAAATCTTCAAAACACTTGATGGTTTTCATTTGCCTAGATATATATATATATATGTATATATATATATATATATATATATATAGACTGTGATTTCAAGTCATCAACACCATTCACTTATGGCTATTTCTTCAACTTGATATTTCATCTAAGTGAATGTGATTGGACCCTACTCCCCTCTATGCTTTATTCACCCAGTCTATTCAATTCTTCATATGCATTCTACTTGAAACTTTTGTTCAAAATCCTCACTGTGTCCTTTTCAGCTGAGGATTTTGCAGAAATCCTCAAACTTCAAAAATGATTTTTATATTGTTGCACAGTAACTCAACCCCACTTCCCACGATCAAATAAGCATGATCTCCACCGCTTTAATCTTAGGCTACACGTGTCATGTGGAGACGAATGGGCAAGGGTAGTTCGGTCCGAAAGTATCGGCCGGACCGTTTTCACCTGAGCTATAAATACGTCCTTACCCCTTCTATCCAAACTCTTTGTTCTACCGTCCTTCTCTCCGCCTCAAGCACAAAGCTAGCGCCACCGCTAGCAAACTCATCGCTGGCGAGGAACAGCTTCACTACCTCGACCTCTCTGTCGCCGAACTCACACCGGAAGCGGAACATCTACATCCGCCGCAGCCGTAGTTGTCTTCCGCCGCCAAGTTAGGGCGCAGCAGACTCGAACCAAGAGCATCATACCGTTACAGCCTCTGTTCTTCGTGCTCGCCATATAGGGTAAATAAAATCATATTTTACTGTCCCTTTCGATCTACTATTTTACCTTAGATTCAAAAAAACTGTTTTTCCTCAGTGTCTATCAGCCTCGCACACTTTATTCCTCGAACACTAGATGAATTTCACTAAGCCACTAAAATGCTTCACGTGATTCCTCAATTGTGCAAATTTTCGAATCTGCACAACTCTGGAACCCAAGATCAGAGTGCTTAGACAAATTCCTCAACCCACTGGTCAAATTCCTCAACTTTAAAAGTTCAATTTCTTCAAATCTAAGAACGCATATGACCTCTCCAAATTCCTCGCACCTATACTCTGTTCACAGGTACAAAATGTCAGTTGATGAATCTCTAGGTTCTCATCAACTTAACTCATTTGCAGCGTTCCTCGAAGAAACTTTGCCAGTGTCATCAAAATCCTCAAGAGTGCAAATTCCTCAGCAAAAGCCTCAGCTAAAGAAACTGGAAGATGGCAGAAAGCAAAAGGGTGGCAAGAAACTTGAACAGAACACTGCAATTGATATCCCTGAGGATATATACCTTGACTATTGTACGCCAGATGAGCAAGAACCTATGGAGAAAAGGAAAACCAGGCTTCAAAGGATAGAACACGGGTGGACTAAGGAGTGGAAGGAATATCGTTTCGTCACTCCCAAGTATGTGAAGAAATTCGCCCTCAAGCCACCTTGCAAAAGGCCTCCTCTCGGTGATCATCAGGTAGCACATCCTTCAAGCATCAAAACTGTTGATGACTATCCTGAGGAGAAAGACAAACACTTGTCTAAGCTTCAGAAGAAAGCAGAAGCTGCAGTGAGAAAATTCAATGAGGAATCTGCTGCTGCCACTGCAGCCACCTCTTCTACTGCTGAAGCTTCTGGTATAGCCATTCCTCAAGTGAAGACTACCACAGAAACCAAAGGCTTCAAAGCCTAAAGAGCAATTGCTTCAGAAGGCTGCACTTGCGCAAAACCCTCAACAGCTAGACAGGCTTCAAAGCCTGAACACAAGCAGACTGTTAAGAAATAGCCCGCTCACTCCAGCTCCTCTGTACCATGTGCCACGAGCTCAGAGACAAAGTCTTCACCAACACCATTGAAGACTAAAATGACTGCTGGAAGAGGCATCACACCCAGCCCGAGCAAAGTCATCAGAGTCCCTTCTGCATCAGAAGGAAGTGATGAATTTGATGATGAACCTCTTCAAGCCATCATCAGAAACAAGCAGGAACACGTCGCACAAGCCTCAAGCAGCGCTATTCCTCTTGCCATGGACCCAAAGGTCCTGCTGGACTACATCAATGTCTGGTATGATGATCCAAACACACCCATTGATGACTTGAAGCTTCTCCCAGGTATCAGCCATATGGTGGCCACATTCATCAACGAGGCCAAATGGAAAGAGACGCAAGCCAAGCAAGCAAAGGCTGTAAAACTGAAGAAGGAGAAATTCCTTAGGCGGAATCTTCTCAACCTGTCGCCTCATGATCTTATGTCTACCGAGGCTAAACTGAAGACTTTGACCGACAAGTACACCAAACTATCTGATCATCAAAGTCTCAAGTCAAATTTCATCAAGTTTGCAACTAATGCAGTTGATGAATATAAAAAGAAGGTTGCTCCTCCAGCAAAACCAAAGTAGCCAGAGCCCAGCTATTCTGTTCAGCTGATTGAGGAATATGAAGAAGAAGAATATCCTGCTGAGGAAATGCCTCAAGATAGTCGAGCTGATGAACCTTTCATTGAGGAAATACCTCAAGGCACTCCAGCTGATGAATCTGCTCCAGCTGAAGAAAATGCTCCAGCTAAGGAAACTGCCAGGACTGATACTGCACCAGCTCCTGAAGAGAAAATACCTTCACCTCAATCCTCAACGGTGAAGAAGATGGTTCCATCTACATCAGACGTGAAGAAAACCAAGGCTGCTGAGAAAGAAGCGAAGAAAAGAAAAGCTTCTTTAACCCCAGAATCATCTGAGGCCAAGGCCTCAAAACACTTGATGAAACTGCACTAGTGGATGTTGTGCCTCTGAAGATAGCTCCATCATATACGTTGATTCCCTTCGAAATTGACTATGTCATTCCAGAAGAAGATGAGGGAATTTCGATTGATGAGGAAATGAAAGATGTTGATTCTGAAGAAACCATGGATGAGGAAATACAAATTGATGATATTCCTCAGTCCTTCATTCCTCACAAGACGTCTGATGAACCTGCTCAAGGATCAGTTGCAACAGCTGAAGATTTTGCCTCCTCCACCAAGCAAATTCCTCAAGCTGAGGAACATCCTCAACCCGAGGAAAATCCTCAACTGGAGGAAAGTCCTCAATCCGAGGAAAACCCTCAACCCGAGGAAAACCCTCAACCTGAAGAAAATCATCAACCTGAGGAACATGCTGAAGAAAATGCTCCTGCACCAATACTGAAACTGCTATTGTTGTGGTCAACACTAAAATAGCAATGATAGTATCTCCTCAACAAAAGCAGCATAATCTTCAGCCAATGCAAAATCAGCCTTTTACAAAGAGGCCAAAGTTTCAGAAGGAAGCATTCTATGAAGAACGGATGTATTTCATCGGCGACAATCCATATGACAAGCTTCGCATCAGGCACAGGAAGTTTTGGACAAGGACTCAGCTCAACTAATATGCCTCAGTGCTCTGTGGAAGAAACAAAATATTTCAGCACATGCATATTCCTCATGTTGACTTGGAAGAAATTCCTTGCTTCGCCCAAGTCCTCATCGTTCTTCATGAAGCCGGACTACTGCCTCTCTGCACTGATATCTGTGATTGGAACAGTGATATCATTCTTTAGTTTTATGCTACTTTGCACATCTCTGGCGAACCGAAGGATATCAACACTTGGGTGCTGGACTCGATGACTCAGCACACACATTACAAAGCCCCTGCTACTGAGCTTCTTCGTGTGCTTCCGGTTTCAATTCCCTCAGAACAAGTTGTGATGGTGTATGATGAACGGGAGTTGCCCAATGCTTAGCAGTCCCCGGCAACGACACTACAAGAATGTTGTTGACGAGTCCCTGACTTGATGCCTTCGCGACAACAGAGCCAGAACTGCTCCCAGTTGCTCAACAATTAGCAATTGTCTTGCAATGGCCCACCAGCGCGTGGGTTCGCGACAGTTTTTTAGGGTAGAGTATTCGACCCAAATTTGTTGGTACGCTAGTCAGAAGGTGAGAGAATACTCTCGAGTATTAGCAGCTGAATATGTCAGATTCAACCACATCTGAAAGATTAGTATCTGCAAGAAAAGTATCAGCAGCAAAGTAGTATGATAACAACGGTGTTAGAAACGATCTGTTGGCACGGCACACTATTTCTAACGGTCGTATCAATGGCGCTAGAAGTTGCCCGTTGATGGAAATTGTCTTTGACCGTCAATGCCGAGCGAACCAGAATTGTAGGAGGTAGCACCAGTGTAACGAGTAATAGTAGTAGCAAGGAACAGTAATAGTGACAACGGTAGCAAGTAGCAGCAGTAGTAACAACAGCAGTGCAGAGCAAGTAACAGCAGTAACAGCAACAGAGCAAAACAAGTAACAGCAGCAGTGGGACAAACTCGTAGGCAATGGGTCGGTGATTCGTATGGATGATATTCATCATGCAACAGTTATTACACGGAGAGATATGTGGCTAGCTCCCGTTCGTCAATGTGATGTAGGCATGCATTCCGTGTGTAGTCATGCGTGCTTAGGGAAAAGAACTTGCATGACATCTATTGTCCATACCTCCCGTGGCAGCGGGGTCCAAAAGGATACTACGGGATATTAAGGTTCTCCTTTTAATAAAGAACCGGAACAACGCATTAGCACTTGGTGAACACATGAACTCCTCAAACTATGGTCATCACCAGGAGTGGTTCCGGTTATTGTCACTCTGGGGTTGTCGGGTCATAACACATAGTAGGTAACTACAACTTGCAAGATCGGATCTAAAACACACATATATTGGTGACAACATAATAGTTTCATATCTGAAATCATGGCACTCGGGCCCTAGTGACAAGCATTAAGCATGGCAAAGTAGTAGCAACATCAATCTCAGAACATAGTGGATACTAGGGATCAATCCCCATCAAAACTAACTCGATTACATGATAGATCTCATCCTACTCATCACCGCCCAGCGAGCCTACGAATAGATTACTCACGAACGATGAAGAGCTTCATGGAATTGGAGAGGGAAGAAGGTTGATGATGACGATGGCGACGATTTCCCCTCTCCGAAGCCCAAAACGGACTCCAGATTTGTCCTCCAGATGAAGAATAGGATGTGGCGGCGCCTCCATATCGCAAACGCGACGAAATCTTCTCTTCTAATTTTTTTTTCTGGGCGAAAGTGAATTTATAGAGCTGGAGTTGGGGGCGGCAGAGCCACGTGGGCCCCAAAAGCTTGGTTGCCGCGGCCAGGGGGTGGCCGCGGCAACACGGCTTGTGGCCCACTGGCCCATCCCCTCCGGTGGATTTTTGCGCATGTATTTTTCATATTTTCCAGAAAAATTCTCCGTAAATTTTCAGGACGTTCCGAGAACTTTCATTTCTGCACAAAAAAAACACCATGGCAATTCTGATGAAAACAGCGTCAGTCCGGGTTAGTTCCATTCAAATCATGCAAATTAGAGTCCAAAACAAGGGCAAAAGAGTTTGGAAAAGTAGATACGATGGAGAAGTATCAAACTCCCCCAAGCTTAAAACATTGATTGTCCTCAAGCAACTCAATTGACAAACTGAGAGAGAAAGAAAAACTTTGACAAACTCTGTTTGATCTTGTTGTTGCAACTATGTCTAAATCATAACCAGAATTTCAGCAAGATCACAAGTTAACCACATAAGCAAGTGACACAAAGGTCTCACGGTGAACTAATATGACATGGCATAATCAGCTAGCGAGCAAATAATAATGAGTTTCAGATACCAACAATTCAATCAAACAAGCATGAAGCAATATGAATAAGTGGTATCTCGCTATCTCTTTCTGAGACCGCAAAACATAAATGCAGAGCACTTTCAAAGATCAAGGGCTGACTAAACATTGTAATTCATAGCAACGAAGATCCAGTCATAGTCATACTCAATATCAATCAAAAGCAAAGCATAAAAATGACAGAGGTGCTCCCTAATTGGTGCTTATATAAGAAGAGGATGACTCAACAGGAAAATAAATAGACATGCCCTTCGCAGAGGGAAGCATTGATTTGCAGAGGTGCGAGAGCTCAAGCTTTGAAAACACAGATAATAATTTTGGGTGGCATGCTTTCATTGTCAACGCAATGACCAAGAGTTCTCAATATCTTCCATGCTACTCATTCTATAGGCGGTTCCCAAACAGAAAAGTAAAGTTTTAACTCCCCCACCACCAATCAATCACACTCCACGACTAGCCGAATCCTCGGGTACCGTCCATACTAACATCAATCCAGGGGGACTCTTGTTTTACAGTTATGTTTTTGATTTAAGCCTGGAACTGGGCATTCCAATTACCGGCCCCTTTCTGTGAATGACAGTGAATAAACACATGTCGAGGATAACACGCCTAACATGGAAGATACCAATAGCCCCCTGTCACCACATGAGCGGTTCGGGTATGCAAAACAGATTATTTCTTGGAGATTTAGAGAATGGCACATGCAAATTTACTTGGAACGGCAGGTAAATACCGCACATAGGTAGGTATGGTGGACTCTCATGGAATAACTTTTGGGTTTATGGAAGTGGATGCACAAGCAGTATTCCGCTTAGTACAAGTGAAGGCTAGCAAAAGACTGGGAAGCGACCAACTAGAGAGCGACAACAGTCATCAAGATGCAATGAGTTTGACTAACATGGAATGCAAGCATGAACAGGATATAAATCACCATGAACACGAACATCATAGAGGCTATGTTGATTTGTTTCAACTACATGCATGAACATGCACCAAGTCAAGCCACGTGAATCATTCAAAGGAGAATACCATCCTATCATACTACATCGTAGTCATCTCAAAATCTATGTTGGCATTCAAGACAAACCATTATAAGCTCCTAGCTAAATAAGCATGGCATCAGAAACTATGATCTCTGAGTTGTCATTCCAAACATGGTTCTCTCACAACAAAGCTGAATTTGGAACGACAAGCTAGTCATATTTACAAAAACAAAATAGATAGAGTTCATACCAGCTTTTTCAGTCTCAGTCACTTCATCATATATCATCATTATTGCCTTTCACTTGCACGATCGAACGATGTGAACAATAATAAGCGTGCTCATGCAATGGACTAAGCTGAATATGCAGGCAAACAAAAAGGAGAAGACAAAGTAATATGGCTCTTTGAAAGCTAAACAGGTATGGATGCAAGAGCCACTAAACATTATAACCAATATCTTCTACCTTGACCCAAAGAAAAAGAAAACTATTTACACGGGAAAGCTCCCAACAAGCAAAAGAAGAAAGGAAAATCTTTTTGGGTTTTCTCAAAAGGACACAAAACAAGAAAACAAGAAAACGAAAATAAACTAGCATGGATAATACAGTGGCAAAGTGTGAACACCGACGAACAAAGTAAAAGCATAAGCATGAATGTAAGGTCGGTGAGAACACGTACTCCCCCAAGCTTAGGCTTTTGGCCTAGCTTGGTCTACTCCCAAGGCGGGAAATAACTAGCTCTGGGATACTCCGGAGCAGACTGTGGATGCCACTGCTGTGTGAGCTCCTCTGGCTCCCACTGATAAACTGGCGTCTGGTACTCGACTGGCGGCTCGGGCACGGGCACCTGTGGTTGGGCTAGGCCCCAATATGTGTAGATGTCCGAAGGCATAATAGTGTACCTGCCTGCATGAAGATCGAACAAAGAAGGAGCAGGCAAAGTAATAGTCTCTCGAGTACCCTGACTAAATACCAGGTTATAAATCATCCGTCTACTAGCATCTCTATCCAAAAAATCATGGCGAACCATGCTATCATAATCCAGATATTTCTCAGGAAGAAGCATCTCTTCTTCCTCGCGAAGTCTAATAGGTATCTCAAAGTGTCTAGCGAGACGAGTAGCATAGATACCTCCATAGACGACACCTTTGGAATGGTTTGTGTTCAACCGCTGAGCTACTATAGCACTTAGGCTATACGTCTTAGTGCTATAAAGGCCTTCGCGCAAAACCGCAAGGTCTGGAGAGCTAAGTGATCCAGCCTCCCCACGGCCAATCAAACATTTTCCCACAAATAATGAGAAGTACCGAAGCATAGGAAAATGTATCCTAGCAATTCTAGCGCGAGACACTCCTCTCTCCTCTCCAACAGCAATAGTACTTATGAAATCCTCCAAGTCCCATGGACGAGGATCATGAATATCCCCGACATAAGGTAATTTGCATGCATTGCAAAAATCCTGTAGTGTCATGCACTCGGGGATATCGTACAACATGAACTCAACCATGGGAGGATTCTTCCTCGGATAAAAGTTGAAGCTTTGAACAAAAATATTGGTGAGGAGGAGGTATTGTGAGCACTTATCTTCAATGAACGCGGTAAGACCTGCGTTCTCCACCAAGTGATAAAAGTGTTCATAAAGCCCGGCGGCGCGTAAAAATTCATCACTTGGCCACTCGCACGCTCGAACTTCTGTGACTCGAGGAACCACGTACTTGGGGAGGTTCTTCTCATCCTCCTTGGGGTTACGGCTTGAAGAGCCTCTCAAGAACCTCCTCATCTTTTTCCTTTTCTAGCTCTGAAAAATTCTGAAATTTTTAGAAACTTCGAAAGAAAAGTGAATAAAGATTAATCCAACTCGTAGCAACTACTCCTACTAGTGCCTAGAGACCGTATCACGCGCTAAAACTACTTGGGACCAGCTAAAATCAACATTTCAATCTCAAGAAGAGGGTCACCAAGGTAGCAAGAATACGCGAAGGATAAAGCACTAGAGCAAAAACTAATTGGACCAATGGAGGAGTCACTTACCAAGGAGCAATTTCCCAAAACGGTTCAGAGAATGATGCTTTGAGCAAGGAGATCAAAAATCACAGCCAAATGAGCAAGAACATGGGTTTGAGCTGCGAAACAATTTTTTCTGGAGGAAGAAGAAGAGGATGGGAGCTGGAATGAGTGGAGGGGGGCCCTGTGGGCCCCACAAGCTTGCTCCTCGCGGCCAGGGGGTAGCCCGCGGTGACAGGGCTTGTGGCCCACTGGGGTGACCCCCAGGCCAGCTCTCTGTCCCAGTATTTTTTAAATATTCCAGAAAAAATCATACTAGATATTCAGGACCATCGGAGAACTTTTATTTTCGGGGTATTTTTCTCCGGGACGCTAGAACAGAAAACAGGAAACACTAAACCAAACCTATCATTTTTCTTCTAAGCAGAAGAAAGTGAAAGCTTAAAACAGAGGTATGTGACTCTTTGGTTCATCCATTTCATGGTCATCGAAAGAAATCCGTCAATGGGGTTGATCAAATCCTTATGACAAAACTTTTTCAAATCGCAAGAGTGAACGGGGAATTTTTGAATAGCCACTAAGTCACCTCAATGGGGGTATGAATCTCCCCAACAAGAAATTCATACTTCATCTTGACACGAGGAATAGGGCATTCAAAGCTCCCAATAAGAATCGATGAAGTTTTTTCGATAGCATTGATGCAATGTACTTGATATCGTTTCTTTGGAAAGTGCACGGTAGGCTCATTACCGTTGACATGGAAAGTGACATTGCCTTTGTTGCAATCTGTAATAGCCCCTGAAGTGTTCAAAAAGGGTCTTCCGAAGATGACCTCCATGGCATCGTCCTCGAGAATATCCAAGATAACAAAGTCCATTAAGATGGTGGTGTTAGCAACCACAACAGGCACATCCTCGCAAATGCCAACAGGGAAAGCAGTTGATTTGTCGGCCATTTGCACAGAGATTTCAGTGGGTGTCAACTTATCCAGTTCAAGTCTACGATAAAGAGAGAGAGGCATAACACTAACTCTGGCTCCAAGGTCACATAAGGCAGTTCTTACGTAGTTTCTTTTAATGGATCAAGGTATAGTGGGCACTCCGGGATCACCAAGTTTCTTAGGAGTTCCACCTTTGAAAGTGTAATGGGCAAGCATGGTGGAGATCTCAAGATCTGGTATCTTCTGTTTATTGGTCACGATATCTTTCATATACTTGGCATACGATGACATTTTGAGCATATCAACTAACCGCATCTGCAGAAAGACGGGTCTTATCATTTCAATAAAGCGCTCAAAATCCTCATCATCCTTTTTCTTGGATGGCTTAGGAGGAAAGGGCATAGGTCTCTGAACCCATGGCTCCCTTTCTTTACCGTGCTTCCTAGCAGTGAAGTCATTCTTATCGTATCTCTTAGGTTGTGGGTTATCAGGATTAACCATAGGTTCAATCTCCACATCCTTATCATTGCTAGGTTGAGCATCATTATGAACATCGCTGTCCATATTGTCACCAGGTTCATGTCCATCACCAGATTGTGTTTCTGCATCAGAAGCAGAAATATCATTTGGTTCTTCAGGTGTGACAGTATTTGGTGAACTAACATGCAGGTTTCTATCATCCTTCTTCTTCTCCTTAGGATGACTGGGTGCATCTGCATTAATTCCTTGAGAATCATGATCAATTCTCTTAGGATGACCCTCACGATACAAAGGTTCTTGAGTCATTTTGCCTCCTCTAGTAATGACTCTGACAGAGTTGTCATTTAGTTCATTGAGCAAGTCATTCTGAGCTTTACGTACTTGTTCTACCTGAGTAGTAATCATAGAGGCATGTTTACTCAGAAGCTTCAGATCATTGACATTTCTGTCTACACAAGCACTTAAATGACTAAGCATACGAGTACTTTGTTCCAAATGTCTGCTAACATAATCATTGAAACTCTGTTGTTTGGCAACAAAGTTGTAAAATTCATCAAAGCATAGGCTATTCTTTACCTACTAATAAAGCACGGATAACTTCTGTCGTACGTCATCGGCAGTTTTGCACAAACCCCCCTCCATTTCTGGGTATTCAACCCGCAGTCCCTTTGTAAGTGGGAAAAAGCGTTTTGTTTTTTTGTAAAAAAGCCCATGTGTTTTACCGGACCGTACACCGCTCGAGTTCCCTCCTCATCGAGCCCCCATCGCTCCCCTCGCGTCCTAGATCCACCCCGTCGCTGACCCTGCATCTCCGCCATGCCCCGTCGCCGGCGACCTTCCCCGCCGGAGATCCGGCCGCTCCGCCACCTCGCTCCTCTCCCTTCTCCTTCTTCCTCTCGATCTCCTCTCACATCTCTTTCTCTTTATCACTGACACGGACCTCCATGAGGACCATGGTGCCTCGGCACCGGCGGCAGGCCACCCCCTGCTCCGTCGATGGCAATGGCGGCTCCTTCTCGCTGGATTAACCGCCGCATCCGCCGCATCCCCGCCCCCGCCCCCGTCCTCCCCGACCTGCCCGCCCTCCATCTCGCTGCACGCGGACAAGCTCCCCGCAGACGGGGTCCGGGCGGTGGAACTACCGTGCGGGCTGGCGGTGGGGTCTCACGTCCTCTTAGCCTCTCCGCCGTTGTTGTTGCTTTCATCCATGGGCTCCTCCTCCCTCCTCAGTAATGCAGGCGCAGTGTCTAATGGTGTTTTGTTCTCTACCAATGCAGATCAAGAAGCTAGCAAATCAACTTTGTTGCCTTAATAAACAAGAAGATATCCTGCGGCAAGCGTGATAGGGCTTCGCCTCCCACCCCACCGAAGAAACTGGTGAGTCAAGCTCCAGATTTTCTTGCTTATTGATTCGTTTAGCTTAGGTTGAATCCATGTCTATTTAATTTGAATTCATCTTGCAATCTTATGTTCTTCTATTATTTAGTGATCTATCTTTTTTAGAAAAGGATTTAGTGATCTATCTGACTTAAAAGAGTATTGGATTGAGGTTGGTAGGAATTAGGAAGGGATGGTTGCCGTCAATTTCAGTGGTCTGATTGTGTGTACTAACAGAGTAGAAAAAAAGTGCAAACTTTGGCAAGAAATTTCCAGAGAAGGTTGGATTTCTTTTGCTTTATGGAGAATGTTCCTAATGGTGATTGTGCTTAATTTGTCAAATTAGTGGAATATTATTTATAAGATTACAACAATGATGTGAGTTTGACATTAACATGGCGGTGGATACTTGAACTCCCTGTTCCCTTTTATTCTTGGTCAATCAGTGAAGGAAGGTCACAAATAATTGAGTGCTTAATTCCCTGTATGCATTGCTATTATTGGTGAATAAGTTCATGAACAAATAAAACTGGGAGATCATGCAATAGATTTACTCCTGTACTGAGCATTTTTTCTGCAATCTTCGTATTTGTTGTGCTAGAAAATGTTAGGACTAATCTTTTGGTCCATTTTATGTCAATGAGTAAATAATGTGTATAGAAAATCAGTGCTCGAGATTACGATTGCTTCATATATGCTCCGTAACTAACTTGCTACATGAAGCAGATTTGGGGCTGCGCTCAACTTGTGAACCCTGATCTAAATCTTGGTGTGTGTGAATTCTGAATCAAGAGCATGCAACCAGTTTTTATGAATCAAGGGACCGAGAGAGAGAGTAGGAGAGTGACGGAGCTGGCCTGCTTTTCAGACGGCTCGGGGCAGAGGAGCTCCTCTCTCATGCGGTCGAAGGAGGCAGGGGAAGCAGTAACAGAGGTAGGAGAGAGCCAGAGAGGGGAAAAGAAATGAAGACAACATAGATTCAGCCTCAAAAATAAACGATGGACTTCTGGCACGCAAGTAGAAGTAGGGATGATCCCTTCACCGAATAAACATCTCGAGTATGTGCACGTGTATTTTGCTACCCCAACCTATGTGCACGTTGCAAGATTCGATGTTAGATTTTTTAGGTTGGCCATTCGTCGGTAAATCAAAGGTATTGGCTTGTCTAGAAAGAAAGTAATGACTTTCAGCAGTAAAACCAATATGCATCATGTTTTTAAAACATCACTGCATTTCTTACAAATTGTGTTTTGGTTATTCACAACACTTGTCAAAATGATTTTTTAGTAAGAAAAGAGAACCCAATTTTCAGGGTTATATTTCTCTCGTTGCAACGCACGGGCCTTAGCCGCACGAGAACGGTTCCTCCGCCAGCGTCGCCGCGCCCCCATCTATCCTATCCACGGTGCCCGCCGCCAGCACCGACGCCCACATCCATCCTCTGTGTGGCGCCTGCCTCTACCGTCGTGCCCCATCCATCCTATCCGTGGTGCCCGTCCTCGCTCCTCCATCGCGGAATACTGTCGAGATCGACAGGATCCGCCGTATCTCGAGCTCCCTCGATGACGCGCGCCTCCAACGTTCCGGGCATTAGCGGCCACCTCCGTGGGAGAGCTCCTCCTACCTCAGGATGAGGCGCATGAGCCGAGCCTGGCCATCACATGCCCGTGGCCGTGGCCATCAGCAACCACCGCGTCAGCGTTCGGCGCCGGCCGGCCGTTGGTGATTCGTGAGGGACTTATCTCTGCTTGCTTGTTGCTTGGAGATGTTGTGCTGGTGGTTTGATTTTCGCTGGGTTTGTTGTTCTACAGATGTTGTGGAGGGGTTCAGCATATTGAAGGGGGCGGAGGCGAAGGAGGCGGTTGAGGAGTCTGTGGAGGTGGTGGTTAGGGCGGACGAGGACGAGGCCGTCGTGAGGCGTCGGAAGGAGGCAGAGAGGTAAATCGAGGTAACGCTATTTTGCGTTGCACTGAATGTTCGTATTCATGGTTCAGTATTTGTATTTATTTTGGTATAAGCATCTAGGCAAATTCTGTTGAGCTGAATTAGTATGGTTCCAGCATGATCTTGATTGAATTGGAAATACTGGTTAATTTTGACTTACAATTGGTCTGTCTGCAACTATAACCGCTGAACTATTGGATTTTTTTTTTGCGTTGCACTGACTGTTCGTATTCATGGTTCAGTATTTGTATTTATTTTGGTATAAGCATCTAGGCAAATTCTGTTGAGCTGAATTAGTATGGTTCCTGCATGATCTTGATTGAATTGGAAATACTGGTTAATTTTGACTTACAATTGGTCTGTCTGCAACTATAACCGCTGAACTGTTGGATTTTTTTCTGTATTGGCATCTAGAGAGCTGCCATTCTCCGGAGGAGGCACGACATCCATATTTCGGGACATAATGTTCCAGCACCACTGGAGAGCTTTGAAGAATTGGTTTCAAGGTTAGCATTTTTGTTGTCATTTTGGAGTCCAGATATAGTACTTGTCATTGACATGCAGCACTATAGCAACATCACCGTTAGGTCTTTAAGTAAGCATTTGAGGCTGTTAAGCTGACCCTCTTTTACTTCCGCACTAGGTATGACTGTGATTCATATTTGGTTGGGAACTTGACAAAACTTGGGGTTTAAGAACCTACACCTATCCAGAGGCAGGCCATTTCTATTCTTCTTTCAGTGAGTTATCTTTAAGGCTGTTCTGAACCTTAGTCCTCTTGGCATGGAGGAGTTGTTTACAATAATTATTGCGCATTACTTGCTTCAGGGCAGGGAGTGCTTTGCTTGTGCACCTACAGGCTCTGGCAAGACACTGGCATTCTTGCTTAGCTTTACGAGTTTTAACTTCCTTTTCAACTGTTTTAGCAGTAGCAAGCTAGCAGCAACAGAAAGTAGAAGAGTTAGCCCAGTCTCATTCAATCAATCCAGCTACAGAATTCAATCATGCTTTGCAGCTATTCTTACCTGTTCATGTACATCCTCGATTTTAGAGTGTTGCTTCACCAGTTTTTGATGAGCCTGCAGTATGGAGATACTTTAAGATGCAATCACAGGGTATCAACTGGTGAAGCATAAGTAGGAACAGCAGTATGTGCCATTCTAATACAAGGTAGCACCACCACCAGCTGTAACAAATGTAATCCAAAATATCGAGCCTTGTCATATGAGGAAATTAAATTATCCTGGGAGTGGGAGATACATATGTAGCTGATGTTTTTCTTAATCAAATTCCATGGAAGTCCGAAATCAGTTGGTATTAATCTCCATGGTATTGTGTAATGTTATTTAGATTTGTTGGACATGCTTTATGATGAGTATATTGTTCTAATAGCCAGGGTCTAAAGGATGTGTTAAGGCTATTATTCTTTGCCCGACAAGGGAATTGGCAGCACAGACCACCCGAGAGCGCAAGAAGTTGGCAAAAGGGAGGAAGTTTGGTGTCAGATTAATCACCAAAGATCTATCACAAGATGGCAATTTCAAGGATATGCACTGCGACATCCTTGTATCCACCCCACTTCGTTTGGACCATGCTATACGGAAGAGAGATCTTGACTTAACATATTATAGTTCTGATATAAATAATGTTTTAATAGCACTCCTGACACATTGTGATCTTTTTTATATTTGATCATAATTGTTACTTGGGGTTCCTATCAATAACATTTTCATCGACACTAAATGGTTGATTGGGTAGATAGATAGTACTTACATTACAAAATGGTAAATTGTATCGAAACTAAAGGAAATTAATTTCATCAGAGGCTGTTAAGTGTTCTCATTTATCAAAAAATACTGAATAACCTGCATTACATCCATTGCTACTATGTATGACGTTATTCACTTTGACACACTCACCTGTTGCTCCATCCCGCGAGTGCGGTCACCTATGTGTGTCGGCGACCGAGCACTCCTTGCACATCTACATGTCCAGGATAGGGAAGACACGAAGCTTGCTGGTCAAGTAGGGTCGCGCCCGCTCCACTAGAATATGCTCCCCCGAGGCCCCGACTGTGTTAACTAATTCATCCTACACTTCCATTCAACCAAAGGTTCAGAAAAATGACAATTTGGTAATTAATCAATCAGCAAAGGATCAATTGTTTGATCCTACTAGCTAGATACTCCATCCATTCATTCCACTATGAGTGTTAGTTTATTAATCCTGAGCATCCTCAAATCATGAAGAGTAATGGAAAGATCTTGGTGCTAGAGGAGCAGCTAGCAAAGTACAGTGTTCTCCATACAGTTTCTATGAAGAACACTGATTTGCGACCTCAAGATTAATCATGTTCGCACCTGTGCGACAAGGTGAACGACCTACGTCATCGACGGCAGAAAGAAGGACAACTATGAGATGGATGGGTGGCCGTATTCAAATGGATGAGCAGATTGTGTGTGCGGTAATGGATTTTGCTGTTATTATTTTTCGCCCAGTGCAACGCACGGGCATTTGTACTAGTAGGATTATCAAAAGGAATATCACTCTCATCAAACCTACGCAGAGAATTTACTTCCACTAACTGTATCGGGTTATCGAGACCATGGATCTCTTCGATAGGTGGTAGATTTTTGACATCTTCAGATCTAATGCCTTTCTCTTGCATAGATTTCTTGGCTTCTTGCATATCTTCGGGACTGAGGAATAGAATACCTCTTTTCTTCTGAGTTGGCTTAGGAGGTGGTTCAGGAATAGTCCAAGCATTATCGTTGATCAAGATGTTATTCAGTAGAGTCTCAGCTTGTTCTACAGATCGTTCCCTAAAAACACAACCGGCACAACTATCTAGGTGGTCTTTAGAAGCATCGGTAAGTCCGTTATAGAAGATATCAAGTATCTCGTTCTTCTTAAGAGGGTGATCAGGCAAAGCATTCTGTAGCTGGACGAGCCTCCCCCAAGCTTGTGGGAGACTCTCTTCTTTGAGTTGAGCAAGATTGTATATTTCCTGCAAGGCAGCTTGCTTCTTATGGGCAGGGAAATATTTCTCACAGAAGTAATAGACCATATCCTGGAAACTACTCACACATCCAAGAGCAAGAGAAGTGAACCAGGCTTTAGCGTCATCCTTTAGAGAGAAAGGAAACAGCTTAAGGATATAGTAGTGGCGGATCTTCTCCTCACTCGTGAAAAGGGTGGCTATATCATGTAGTTTGGTGAGATGGGCTACGACCATTTCAAACTCATAAACGTGGAAAGGATCAGATTCGACTAGAGAGATTATCTCAGGATTGACAAAGAATTCATAATCCTTATCGGTGATAAAGATAGGTGAAGTGGCAAACTTCGGGTCGTATTTCATCCTAGCTTTCAGAGATTTCTCCTTCCACTTGAGAAGTAATTTCTCAGCGTCATAGGCATCCTTACACGCAAGAAAATCCTCAGCTATCTCTCCCTCCATAACGTAACCCTCAAGTATATCAGGCAATTAATATCTAGGAGAGCTAGATCTAGCCGGAGCAAAAGCAGGTTCTATCTCAATAGTATCGGCAGTTTCAGAAGCATCACGAGCATTGGCAGTAACTCTAGCAATATGAGCATCAAGGAATACCCCTAGTGGCATATTAGGCAAAGTAGTATCTCTAGCATCATCAAGCATAGCAGTATCAAGCAAAATAGCATCTCTAGCATCATCAGGCAAAGAGTATCAAGCATAGCCTCTCTAGCAGTATCAGGCATAGCATCTCTAGTAGTATCAGGCATAGCATCAAGCATAGTAGCATCATAAGCATCATCAAGCACACGCGACATATCAAGATTTCTAGCACGTGATGTCGCAAACTTACTCATAACTGAAGGTGAATCAAGTGCAGAGCTAGATGGCAATTCCTTACCTCCCCTCGTAGTTGAGGGCAAGACTTTGGTTTTTGGATCCTTCAAATTCTTCATAGTGATCAGCAGATATAAATCTCAAGTGACTCACAGAACATAGCAATACCTTCCTCGACAACGGCGCTAGAAAAATGTTGCTTAGCAGTACCCGGCAACGACACTAGAAGAATGTTGTAGACGAGTCCCTGACTTGATGCCTTCGCGACAACAGAGCCAGAACTGCTCCCAGTTGCTCAACAATTAGCAATTGTCTTGCAATGGCCCACCAGCGCGTAGGTTCGCGACAGTTTTCGAGGGTAGAGTATTCGACCCAAATTTGTTGGTACGCCGGTCAGAAGGTGAGAGAATACTCTCGAGTATTAGCAGCTGAATATGTCAGATTCAACCACACCTAAAAGATTGGTATCTGCAAGCAAAGTATCAGCAGCAAAGTAGTATGATAACAACGGTGTCAAAAACGATCTGTTGACACGGCAGACTATTTCTAACGGTCGTATCAATGGCGCCAGAAGTTGCCCGTTGACGGAAATTGTCTTTTCCCGTCAACGCTGAGCGAACCAAAATTGTAGCAGGTAGCACCAGTGTAACGAGTAACAGCAGTAGCAAGGAACAGCAGCAGTGAAAGCGGTAGCAAGTAGCAGGAGTAGTAACAACAGCAGTGCAGAGCAAGTAACAGCAGTAACAGCAGCAGAGCAAAACAAGTAACAGCAGCAGTGGGACAAACTCGTAGGCAATGGGTCGGTGATTTGTTTGGATGATATTCATAATGCAACAGTTATAACATGGAGAGATATGTGGCTAGCTTCCGTTCGTCAATGTGATGTAGGCATGCATTCCGTGTGTAGTCATACGTGCTTAGGGAAAAGAACTTGCATGACATCTATTGTCCATGCCTCCCATGGCAGCGGGGTCCAAAAGGGTACTATGGGATATTAAGGTTCTTCTTTTAATAAAGAACCGGAACAATGCATTAGCACTTGGTGAACACATGAACTCCTCAAACTATGGTCATCACCGGGAGTGGTTCCGGTTATTGTCACTCCGGGGTTGCCAGGTCATAACACATAGTAGGTAACTACAACTTGCAAGATCGGATCTAAAACACACATATATTGGTGACAACATAATAATTTCAGATCTGAAATCATGGCACTCGGGCCCTAATTACAAGCATTAAGCATGGCAAAGTAGTAGCAACATCAATCTCAGAACATAGTGGATACTAGGGATCAATCTCCGTCAAAACTAACTCGATTACATGATAGATCTCATCCTACTCATCACCGCCCAGCGAGCCTACGAATAGATTACTCACGAACGATGAAGAACTTCATGGAATTGGAGAGTGAAGAAGGTTGATGATGACGATGGCGACGATTTCCCCTCTCCGGAGCCCAAAACGGACTCCAGATATGTCCTCCAGATGAAGAACAGGATGTGGCGGCACCTCTCTATCGCAAACGCGATGAAATCTTCTCTTCTAATTTTTTTCTGGACGAAAGTGAATTTATAGAGCTGGAGTTGGGGGTGGCAGAGCCACGTGGGCCCCACAAGCTTGGTTGCCACGGCCAGGGGGGTAGCCGCGGCAACAGGGCTTGTGGCCCACTGGCCCATCCCCTCCTGTGGATCTTTGCGCAGGTATTTTTCATACTTTCCACAAGAATTCTCCGTAAATTTTCAGGACGTTCCGAGAACTTTCATTTCTGCACAAAAACAACACCATGGCAATTCTGCTGAAAACAGCGTCAGTCCGGGTTAGTTCCATTCAAATCATGCAAATTAGAGTCCAAAACAAGGGAAAAAGAGTTTGGAAAAGTAGATACGATGGAGACGTATCACCCAACAAACTGATGGAAGTCCTCATGAAGCCTTTGGCCAAGGGTCAACCACCAAGAACGACTTTTCTGGTTCAAGACTTGAAGTATGAACCTAGGATTGTCTACAGGATTTTGTGCAGTGTCATCGCTGCAATCAAGGGCCATTTTGATGAAGAAGATGTTGTAGGCATCATGAAGAATATCCTCTTCAACATCATTCATGGCATCCCAATAAACCTTCACGACTTCTTCATGAGGACTCTGGCTGACAATGCTATGTCACCCTTCGACCTAAAGATTTACGCTCCATGGAACATGAGATTCATCAGACACAGGTCAGGCATCAACTATCATGCTGATTTCAACGATCACATTGGATATATGCCTCCTATCAGAGTCAACAAGAATACTTTTGAGCCTTTTGAAGAAAAGGAAAATCTGTCATCGATAAAGGAAGTCGACCCTTGATGGCCAGTTTCGTGAACCAGATGTATATTCTTCATGGGATGAGACTGAAACTCAGGAGCCGCCTAGCCCTGTTGCCCCAGGGGTGATGACTATGCGAGAACTACTCCTCAGTCTTCATCAGAAGGTCGATCGCAATCACAAATGGGTCAAACGTCTATTCAGTGCCATTGTGAAAACCCTCAATGAGACTCGGAATGCAGTGAAGAAAAATCACTACTATCTTCATGAGGTTTTTGATCGCACCTGGGCCACTCTTTCTCATCCGAAGACTCAAGAAGAACTTGATGAATTGGAGTTTACTCAGGACTTCGACTGGTCGTGGCCTCCCAAGAAGAAATTCAAGCCAATTCCAGTTCCATACCTTGAGGACAGTTCCTTTTCTTCATGTTGCACTGCAGAATCTGATGAAGACCCAGAAGACACTGCCACTGGCCCAAGGAGGAAGCCCGTTGCCAAGAATCCTCACGCGTCTTATTCATCAGCCAAGAAGTGAAAGTCTTCATGGGGCGTTAGTCCTTAGTTTTGTCCCTTTTTCATCACTTGATGAGAAAGGGAAGAAATCTGAGAGTTAGTCTTCATGCGGGATATATTTTGGGGCTTATGAACTTTATTAATTTACAAACTCTTGGTTCTTCTGAAGTGTTTTATGTAATGAGTTGTAACTTAAGCCCGATGGTACTCTGACGCTTTTTGAACGTTTTTCTTCGCATGCTTATTCCTCAAAATATTAATTCACGCATGCTGAAATACGTCAGATACCATTTCTCATCATGCATTCTCAAATTCTTCATATTATATGTCATATGTATGCATGATTTACAAGACTCAGGGGGAGATCTCCATGATATAAATCATCAATGTGCATTTGGTGTGAAAAGCAAAATCCTCAAGATATGCACATCTTCAGGGGGAGTCTCTCTCTATCTTGATTTCAAATTCCTCAAATGAGTATTTACACTTCATATTGTTATCCCCGTTGAAGACTTAACCTAATTGCCATCAACCACCAAAAAGGGGGAGATTGTAAGTGCGCCTAGTGCCCCTTAGTGATTTTGGTGGTTTGAAGACTTATAGGTTAAGTATCTAATGTGTTCATGAGTGTACACATGATCTATAAGTCGCTGAGGAGTTTCAAATATACAATGAATATCTACCCCTAAAATGTATATCTTCGGTTGAAGAAATTGGTCTTCTGCTGAAGACTTTGATCGCGAAGAAATTGCGATGAAATTGATATTCCTCATGAAGATATTGAAGATAAGGAATTTGGTGTGTCCTGAAGAAAAACGATCCGAAGACTTTGAAGCATGAAGATTTATTCTTTCTGTTTCAATTTCTTCACTCTTGAGTCATAGGAACACCGTACTGTTAAAGGGGGCCGAGGTAACACTTCGGAATGAATTTCCTCATGATGCTCAACCCAAGCCTAATCCTACCAAAAGCCTCAAGCGAGGAATATGAGAGACATGAGGACTCTCACAGTTGAGGGTCCGAACCATTGCCGCAATTCGCGCCACATCACCGATCTTATCCACACCAACGGTCATAATATTTAAGGGCATTAATGTCAAATCATGTCGGGATGCTCCCAGGCTATAAATAGCCGCCCCCACAACCATTAGCTGGTTGGCTGCTCTGCGAGAAACTAACACTTGTCATTTAGAGAAACCCAAATTCCTCACAGTCTTCGGGAGTAAATCATCAGTGAGGAAATACCCCAAACACCAAACCACAAACCAAAAACCAAGTGATTGAGCATCACTGAAGAATTTGTTCCTGTGTGGAACTGAAGCCTTTTACCTTTGAGGATTGTGCATGAGCAACCCAGTTGTCAATTGTGGATCGTCGGATGACCAAGTTTATGAGGGTTTGGAAGTCTTCCCTGGAGACTTACCACGAGTGTTGAGCGAGGAATGTGTGTCCTTAGCTCAAGGAGATACGGTAGGGACTGTGTGTCCTCAGACTGTGTGTCCTTTGGTTTCAATACCAAGCCGCTCCGAACCAGGCATACGACTGTCACAGAAGTTGGAACTGGGTCATCAACAACTGTCTTCACTGTGATCCGGGTTCTATTTCTTCAACTCTTTCAATTCCTCAATATCGTATGTTGAAGATTTTCATTGTCTCTGTTTGAAAAATTTGCTGAAGACTTTCTCTGAATTTCCTCAACCTCAAATTCTTCACACTAGTTAATCCTCACATGCTACTCTATGCATGCATACTATGCAAACTATTTTTCATATTCCTCATCTTGAAAATTGTTGTAGTGATACTTTGCACCCCTGATCGTGTGTTGTTTCCGCTGCAAGTTATTCATCAATGAGGAATTTCCTCAAAAGGAATTTCCTGAGTGATGAAATTCTAAAAATCTCCTATTCACCCCCCTCTAGTCGATATAACGCACTTTCAACTGGAGCAAGCATCTCGGAGTTGGAATATATGCTTTGATGTGATGATCAAAGCTTTTGGGGTTATACGAAGTTTATGAGAAACTTGTATTTCCAAGAAAGTGAATGGGAGCACTATAGAATTTCTGATAAGTATATGTCGTTGACATATTGTTGATCATAAATGATGTAGGATTTTTGTAAAGCATATAGGGTTGTTTGAAAGGAGTTTTTCAAAGGAAACCTGGATTAAGCTACTTGAACACTAAGCATCAAGATCTATAGAGATATATCAAGACGCTTGACAACACTTACAATGAATAAGTACCTTGATAAGATTTTTAAGGATTTCAAAATAGATCGGTCAAAGAACGAGTTTTTTTGGTTGTGTTGTAAGGTGTGAATTTGAGTAAGACTCAAGGATCGACCACAACAGAAGAAAGAGAAAGGACGAAGGTCGTCCCCTATGCCTTAGTCGTAGGCTCTATAGTATGTCATGTTGTGTACCTCACCTGATGTGTGCCTTGACATGAGTCTGTCAAGGGGTACAAGAGTGATCCAACAATGTATCACTAGACAATGGTCAAAATTATCCTTACTGACTTGAGGACTAAGGAAATGTTTCTCGATTATGGAGGTGATAAAAGAGTTCGTCATAAAGGGTTACGTCGATGCAAGCTTTGACACCAATCCGGATAACTGGATTTGTATTGTTGAGCAATCATTTGGAATAGTTCCAAATGGAGCGTGGTAGCCGCATCTACATGATGACATAGAGATTTGTAAAGCACAGACAAATCTGAAAGGTTCAGACTCGTTGACTAAAACCTCTCTCATAGGCAAACATGATTAAACCCCATAACTCATTGGGTGTAAAACACATAGTGATGTGAACTAGATTATGGACTTTAGTGCAAGTGGGAGACTGTTGGAAATATGCCCTAGAGGTAATCATAAATTAGTTATTATTATGTTTCCTTGTTCATGATAATAGTTTATTATCCATGCTAGATGTTATTGATTGGAAACTCAAATACATGTGTGGATACATAGACAACATACTGTCCCTAGTGAGCCTCTAAGGACTAGCTCGTTGATCAAAGATGGTCAAGGTTTCCTGACTATCGACATGAGTTGTCATTTGATAACGGGATCACATCATTAGGAGAATGATGCGATGGACAATACCCAAACTATGAACGTAGTATGTGATCAAGTCAGTTTATTGCTACTGTTTTCTGCATGTTAAGTATCTGTTTCTATGACCATGAGAACACGCAACTCCCGGGCACCGGAGGAATGCCTTGTGTGTATCAAGTGTCACAACGTAACCGGGTGACTATAAAGGTGCTCTACATGTATCTCCGAAGGTGTCTGTTGGGTCGGCGTGAATCGAGACTGGGATTTGTCACTCCGTATGACGGAGAGGTATCTCTAGGGCCCACTCGGTGATACAACATCACAATGAGCTTGCAAGCAATGTGACTAAGGAGATAGTCACGGGATCTTGTATTATGGAACGAGTAAAGAGACTTGCCGGTAACGATATTGAACTAGGTATGCAGATACCGACGATCAAATCTCGGGCAAGTAACATACCGATGGACAAAGGGAACAATGTACCGGATTGATTGAATCCTTGACATCGTGGTTCGATCGACAAAGATCTTCGTAGGATATGTAGGAGCCAATATTGACATCGAGGTCCCGCTATTGGTTATTGACCAGCGAGTGTCTCAAGTCATGTCTGCATAGTTCTCGAACCCCGAGGGTCTGCACACTTAAGGTTTAGTGATGATTTGGTATTGTTGAGTTATGAATGATGGTGACCAAAGGTTGTTAGGAGTCCTGGATGATATCCCGGACATCACGAGGAGCTACGGAATGGTCCGGAGACAAAGACTGATATATAGAAAAGAGGTATTCGGGTTTCGGGAAGGTTTCGGGTGTTCTCGGTAATACACCTGACGGGGAGATAACCCCAGGGTAGGTTCATCGAACCTACTCCTTTGCATTCAAGATTAAAGGGAAACCGCAACTCTCTCCATACGGCCAAATCCTCCTGGATGGCTAGGAAGCCCCTGTCGGCTAGGGGCGAGGCGGCCAGCTCGTCCTGGCCTGCTAGGAATCGCGTGCCGGCTAGGAGCGAGACGGCTACCTCCCTCGGGCCGTCTAGGAAGTGCCTACCAGCTAGGGGTGAGACGGCCGTTCCTAGGCCGGCTAGCGAGGCCGCTAGCCGGCCAAGGAGCTCAACTCACATCAGATCGTAGGCCATGACGGGACTCTATGATTAAAGGTGAATATGCGTCAGCACGGGTACAAGGTTGGAGCGCATGACAGATACAGTGTCGGCGGCCATAGCGCTGACCTACTCCAGCTCCGATCCGTCAACCCCGCACAGTACCGGCCCGTCAGCACCCACTCCATTACCAATTTTTGTGTGGCAACAGTGGAGACGGCCGTATTGACAACCCATGACGAATCTCACAAGACGACGCTGGACGTACTACACGTGTCTTGCGTCGGCCTTATGCGAGAGCTTCATTGGCTGGCCGGCGGGTCCCATGGCCAGATGGGACATTGCAGCCGGCGAGCCCCTCCAGCGACAAGACAAGACCACTGTGGACCCCCTGTCCAGCCGGCGAGGCTGCCAAGTGGGTCCCTCCTTTGTTCTTTTATCCTTATTATAGTTCGGTGGGTTCATCGATAAAAAACCCTGATCCCCCTCCATGCACAGGGTCGGTCAATTACTCATACACACACGCATACAGGAGAGGTAGACGCGAGCCGGCAGCTCCTTCTTCCTCCTCCGTCGAACAGCTCAAGGAGCACACTATAACCTCTGTGGTGCATTATCCATTCCGGCACGACTAGGGGTGTTATCTCTACGGAGAGCCCTGAACCAATGGCCAGGTGGCACACCCACAATCCAATGGCCAGATGGAAATGGCAAATGGCCTGATCCTGGCCGGCATCAAGCCAAGGCTGGTGGCGCCACTTGTCAGGTCAGCCGGCTGCTGGATCGAAGAGCTGTCGGCTGTGTTGTGGAGCCTCCGCACCACGCCGAACCAGTCAACCGGCTTCGTGCCATTCTTTCTGGTATATGGGTCCGAGGCAATCATCCCCATGGACGTTGAGTTCGACTCTCCTCGGGTCACCGTGTACACAGAGACGGAAGCAAAGGAGGCAAGAGAAGACGGCGTCGATCTGCTCGAAGAGGCATGGGAGCTGGCCTTGAGCCGGATGGCTATATATCAACAGAACCTGAGGTACTACCACAGCAAGAAGAACAAGCCCCTCTCTTTCAGAGAGGGGAGCTTAGTGCTAAGAAGAATCCAGCGAACATTCGGCCAGCACAAGTTGTTTTCCCCATGGGAGGGACCTTTCATCATCAGCAGGGCGTTGCATAACAATGCATACTATCTGATAGACGCCCAGAAGCCAAGGAAGCGCAAGAGAGATGACTCCGGCCAGGAAACGGAGCGTCCATGGAATGCGGCTTTGCTTCGCCCGTTCTACTGCTAGAGTGCAAGAGAAAGAAAAAAACATGTGCGTATGTATCTTCTTCCCTTTTCAGGACTTTTAATGAATGCAATGGGTGTTTCAAGCCGGTGCTTGAGGCACACCTCTTTCAGATTCATGACAAGAGTTATTCACTCGATTGTGAGTCTCCTGGTCCGGCTCTACGAGCGCGGGGGCTTGCTAGCCGGCCCGAACGATTTCCTTGGTTGTAGGTGAGCGTATAGTGTATGCTAGGTAGAACCCTTGCCATCTCGCACAAGCTACAGTCCGGCTCCCGACTGTACGGCTAACGAGACGGTGGCAGGGAAGGCAGGCTGCATGAAAATCTCAACTACAAAGAAGGTCGTCGGCTCGGGTCGGTTTGATCGCTTTTGATCTTACTTTCTAGCCGGCCTCTGCTGGCTCGCTTTTGAGTCTAAGTGTTTCGATGGATTCAAAAAATCTAGGTCTAATGTTTTCATACGCAGAAGCCCCGTCCCAGTCACAGACCGGCTCCCGGCTGTCGGGCTGGAGGGGCGGATGCTAGAGAGAAAAACGAATCTGGATGAAACGGAGTCAAAAGGAAATCGAAAGATAAAAACGCGAGTCAACAAGCACAGTGCTTACGAATACAATGCAGAATAAGATAGCATACATCACATTCAAAAGTATTTAGAGGCCCACGGCCAAAGTTCATTACAATAAAACACCCCCGAGTGGGTGGGACTGTTGGACTGACAACAAAATGCAGAGAAAACAAAAAGGGTAAGCTAGTGGGTGGTGGATCCATCTGTGGCCCCGGCAGCAGCTCCTGAAGTGGTGGCTTCACCATCGCCGGCTATGCCTGAGGTGGATGCGCCCTCTTCGCCTCGAGCACCTCCGGCATCGTCCTTCACGGTCAAGTCCACGTAGGCCTCGCTGCTGGAGTCGGCGGCTTCCTCCTCAATGGCTGCCTCGGTAGAACTGCCTTCGGCGTCGTAAGGCTGCAGATGGAATAGGTCCTCACGGGCCACGTTGTCGTCTGCGTCACGCTCCAAGCCGAATTCGTCCCAGGCGGCGAAGGAGGCGATACCGCTGGCTCTCACCTATAGCTGGTCCTCCAGGGCCACCAGCTCCTCCTCCGAGCCGGCGCATTGTGCTTCGAGCTTGCCCAAGTCCAGG
Source organism: Hordeum vulgare subsp. vulgare (assembly GCF_904849725.1). Lineage (NCBI taxonomy): Eukaryota > Viridiplantae > Streptophyta > Magnoliopsida > Poales > Poaceae > Hordeum > Hordeum vulgare. The sequence continues at coordinate 92,511,529 of NC_058518.1, forward strand.
TTTCGGTACCAGGACTTGGCCAGGCACGGCACCACGTATGCACCAGCGCGTGCAGCTGATGCACGCTAGGCGTCAAGGCGGGAGCTACCGGCCTCAAGCCAGCGGGACAGCCGGCTCATGGATGCCAGCTCCACTGCATCAGGCCACAACGCCCTCACCATCTCTAGTCCTGCGTTCTGGAGCCGCTCCAGGGAGCGCGCCAGTTCGTGTAGACGGGACTTGGCGCCAGTGGCAAACTCCTCCATGGACCAGCCGGCATTGGCGTATACTTCTTTGTCAGCAGCGCGACGCTCTTCGCGGCTGGTCTCCACAACCGCTTCTGCTGCCTCCCGTGTCCCAGGAAAGAACCCTGGAGAATGGGGGTGGTATGGAGAAGAATGAGGGGAGACGCCAACAAAAAGGAAGATCAAATCAAGACAAAGGAGACTTACGGTTGAAGTGGATATCGGTCTCAAGGGCCTCCTCCAGGGCCTCGCGATCCCGTGTCATGCTCTCTTGAGCCACGTGGGTGAGCTCGCCTCGGAGGGCTCGGGCCGCCACCGTCTCCTTCACCAGTTGCGCGTGCACTTGGGTCAAGGCAGCCTCCTTCTCCTTCAGGGCGGCGTCCTTACGCTCCATCTCTTCGAGATGGACCGTCTTCAGGCGCTCCATGTCGGCGGTTTGGGAGGAGTCCTTTTCCTGAAGGACGGCGCGCAGTTGTTCCAGCTCTGCCTCGTGGGGCGCCTCGCGGTCCTTCTTCTCCGTCTAGAGAAGATCCAGCTGCAGGTGGAGCTGCTTGTCCGCCTCACGCAAGGCGTCTCGCTCCGAGACGGCCGCGTCTAGCCGGCTCTAAAGGTCGCCGGTTCGGCCTTCGGCCATGTGGATCTGGGCCAGCAGTGCATTATACGCTTGCACTTGGGCATCGTGAAGTTCCTACGAGCGATACAAACAAAGAAAAGAATAAGATTCGGCCCGGCTAACTCTCAGCCGGCCCGATTACCGGGGGCTACACCCAATGGGCGCGCTAGCGCGCCCCCACTAAAAAAGCAACTACAAGCATAGCACAATGAGATTCGGGCCGGCCAATTCTTGGCCGGCCCGATTCTTGGGAGCTACACCCAGTGGGTGCGCTGGTGCGCCCCCACTAGCGCAAGAACAAGGAACAAAAAACAAATCGAAGCAAATAAAAAGCAAAGGCTAGAGGACTTACGGAGGTTCGGTCTTCAAGGCGATCCAGGTCGCATTTGGCCGCATGCGACACCTTCTCGCGACTGCGAGAGAATTCTGCCACTAGTGCCGGGATACCGCTGAGTTCGGCGCCTCGGGGCAGTGATGCGTGTTCGCATTGGCCACGTGCCAGGTCTTCATGGGTCGAATCCCGAAGATGGGGCCGGCTCCTGGCACGGTCTGGCCGCTATTGACCATGACAATGGTGTCGTCTCCGGGTGGTGGGCCCGTGGCCGGCTCCCTCGATGTTTCGGCCGGCGCCGTCTCCGTGGCCAGAGGTGGATTTGACGTCTCTCGCGCCTCCATCGTCGTCTCTGGCGCCTCCATGGTCATATCCGACGTGCTGTCTATGTCAGCTTCAGGCACGTCGGGGATCGCATCGATATCCACCGGCAGGGAGGGTGTCGGCTTGGCGGACTTGGCTGTGTCAGCCTCCTTGGTGCGATTCGGGGCCGGCTCGCTAGCCGGGTTCTCCACGCGCGCCCGCGTGGCGGGGTCGTGCCTTGCCTTCGACCGCTTCTCTTTGGAGGGCTTCTTGGTTCGGCTGGGTTGAGGTTGGCCTCCGGCCACCTTTCAAGCCAATTTCTCCCAGCGGAGGGTGGACTCCTCGTCCAGCGCCTTCTTGGCAGCGTCAGCAGCTGCCCAGGCGGCTCGCTCGATGGCGGAGGTAATTTCCTCCTCTACCACTTCGACATCCCTACGAAATACAAACCAATAAGGAATCGATCTTCGCACAAGAATCCAAAAAAGCTTCGCACAAGAATCCAAAAAAGGGTAACGAAGATCTCTTACCCAGCAACGACGGGCACTGGACTCCTGCCGGTGGTGGCTCGTTGCTTCTTATCGCCGCCGCCTTGGCCTCCGGCTGGAGGTCCCGTTGCGGCGCGCATGGGAGCCGGCTTGGTAGTGGCGACCCCCTTGCCCTTCTACTGGGCCACCTCGCCATGCGCCACCGTCTCGCTAGCGTCTCGGCGAGCTCGCGTCAGGGAGGGATGGAGACTTCTTACAGGTCCTCTTGGTCCTCCCCGAAGGCTGCACCGTGCAGAGAAGGCGACGTCTCGTCATCATCCGTCCATTCAAGAAGAGAGGGCTTAAGGTGCTCACTACGCGGCTTGGAGCCCTCCGACTCCATCGCCTCTTCCATATCTGCGGAGGCAGAGACCCGCGGCTCCATCACCCCTTCGTCCTCTATCTCTGATGGGTCCAACGCCTCCATGTCGCCAGCCAGCGGCTGAAGCTTTTGCACGCGCTTGAACATCTGGAGGGCGGAGTCGGCATCCAGCTCAGAAAGCGAATAGTACATTCGAAATAAGAAAAGGGGATTTGCGGAGGCACTTACCACCGGAGTCAGATGGTCTCGATCCAAGTTGGCCATTCCCCATTCCCAGTCGCCGCCTTCATCCATGTTGGCGGAGGAGATCAAGTTCACGTTCCGGGCCACCGCGCCGGCTCAAAAGTTCTTGGAAGAGAGCCGACAGGGGTCGTGTCGGCCGCCCATCTGACAAATCAGATGCGATCGTCGCTGCAGAGGCAGGACACGCGTGACACCATGGTGGCGAGCAGGTCACGGGCCAGAAGGCCCCGAATCTTCATGTTGTCGAGGTGAGCACATATTTGCTCCACCTCGACGATCGGCTTCGGAAGCGTCAATTTCTAGTTCAACTTCACCGTCGGAGGAGCGATGGCGAAGGGGGGCAAATTGATGTAGTCGTGGGAGGAGTCGACGTTCTTCGCGTAGAAGAACCCCTTCTGCCACATCTTGATAGAATCTTGCAGCGGCATCTGAGGAAATCCGCATCTCGTCCGGTGATGCACCAGTGCGGTGCCGCACGGGGTCATCGTCTTGGGGCCCGTAAGCTTTGCCGCATCGGCCTTGTCCATCGTCACGGATTGCTGCTTGAAGAATAAGAACTTCCGCCAAATGTCCAAGCGTGGCTCGATCCCCAGGAATCCTTCGCACACGATGACGAAGGCGGCTAGCTGGAGGATGGCGTTGGGCGCCAAGTGATGCGGCTGCAAGCCGAAGAAGATGAGGAAGCGGGCGAAGAAGTCACTCGGCGGAAGGCCGAAGCCACGGTAGAAGTGTTCTTCGAACACCACCACCTCGCCCTTCTCCGGGGTCGGGGCCGCGCACCCGCGCCGCCACGAGCTTTGCTGAAGGCAGCATGCGGTGGTCTTGGAGTGCGTCGATGTTGCCGCTCCAGATGTCACTGCCCACCCAGTCGCCTCGATACTGCCCCTTCTTTGGGGCACTGCTGGACATGGTGGGTGGCGGCGGAGGCTAAGATGATCTTGGTGGCGACCGGCGGCGATGGCTCGTGCAGCGGCGAAGGCGAGGCACTGCTCTTCTTTCTCTGGCTTAGGGAAGGAAGGGGCGCTGGTGCAGAGCGAGAAGGGGGTGAATGGCCTCCTCGACGCCCCCGCACCCTATTTAAACCCCCGCGATAGATCGTGGGGTGGGGATCTGGTGCGCAAAATGCCCACCTCCTCTGATTATTACGGGTGTCTTTACGCCTCAAGGAGCCCAACCGTCACGGAGCAATCCATAGAGGATCCGCTCACACGGGGGCCGAGGGGGCGTCGTGGCGGGACCCAGGGCACAGGCCCAGTCCCGTCAACTGTTCAATTAATCATCACGTCAAGCCGGGGCCTGGCACGTGGCGCAACAGCGCTACTTACGGTGAAGCCGAGGCATTCCTTGGAAGCCAGCCGGCTTCCGACCCGGTGCCTCCTGCTACAGGCGGCCTAAGAAGATCGTCAGCAAAGAACTCAAGCCGGCGAGGCCTTCCGCTCTGAGGCGGCGGAACTCTCCTACTTCGGGGACTACTGACGGGGGGATAACTCTGGGGTAGGCTCGATCTCATCGATCCTACTCCTTTGCATTCAAGATTAAAGGGAAGCCGCAACTCTATCCATACGGCCAAATCCTCCTGACCGGCTAGGAAGCCCCTGCCGGCTAGGGGCGAGGCGGCCAGCTAGGAATCGCCCGCCGGCTAGGAGTGAGACGGCTACCTCCCTCAGGTCGTCTAGGAAGCGTCTGCCACCTAGGGGCGAGACGATCGTTCCTAGGCCGGCTAGCGAGGCCGCTAGCCGGCCAGGGAGCTCAAGTCACATCAGATCGTAGGCCATGACGGGACTCTATGATTAAAGGTGAATACGCGTCAGCACGGGTACAAGGTTGGAGCGCATGACAGATACAGTGTCGGCGGCCATACTGTTCACTTACTCCGGCTCTGATGTGTCAACCCCGCACGGTACTGGCCAGCCAGCACCCACTCCATTACCAAGTTTGGTGTGGCAAGAGTGGAGACGACCGTACTCACAACCCATGATGAATCTCACAAGACGATGTTGGACGTACTACACGTGTCCTGCGTCGGCCTTACGCGAGAGCTTCATTGGCTGGCCGGCGGGTCCCATGGCCATATGGGACCTTGCAGCCGGCGGGACCCTCCAGCGACAAGACAAAACCACTGTGGACCCCCTGGCCAACCGGCGAGGCTGCCAGGCGGGTCCCTCCTTTGTACTTTTATCCTTATTGTAGGTCGGTGGGTTCGTTTATAAACCCCCCCCCTCCGATCCCCCTTCCTGCAGAGGGTCGGTCAATTACTCATACACACACCCATACAGGAGAGGTAGACGCGAGCCGACAGCTCCTTCTTCCTCCTCCGTCGAACAGCACAAGGAGCACACTTTAACCTATGTGGTGCATTATCCATTCCGACGGGACTAGGGGTGTTATCACTACGGAGAGCCCTGAACCTGGGTACATCGTGCATCCCTCGCTTGTACCAACCCCGTTCCCGGAGCCTGGCGGTGTCCTTTCGGTTCCCACCACTCATGTTTAGCCTACCCATGGCTGATGTCGTGAGTAAACACCGACAACACCGGAGTGCCGAAAGGGTTCCGAGGGTCCACCGGGAGGGGCACACCCTTCCCGGGGGGGCACATGGGCTGGGGAGGTGGCGCACCAGCCCCTGGTGGGCTGCACAGCTGATGGCGATATAATGTATGTACTTCTCGCACCTTGTTGGTTACCCCAACTGGAAGGTTGAGATGTAGTCAGGAGCAAGTTTTCCCTCACACAGGAACTGTAAGGTTTATCGAACCAAGAGGACTCCTAGTATCAACAAGTCGGTGTTTTCCACTCTCGCGCTAGCAGAAGACGTGGACCTGCACACACAACAAATAACTTTGCTCCCAACGAGTACACACAGGTTGTCAATCTCTCCGGCCTTGTAGTTTACAAAGGATCAAAACACAAGCGGGAAGGTAATAGTGATTCAATGGAAAAGTAAATGAAAACGGTAAATGATGGAGGTGTAAACAATGATGGCAATATGGACCAGAGTCACATGATGTTCACTCGTGATGTATCTCTCTCATAAGACGATAAACTATTATGCTTGGGTAAACAAATTACAGTTGGGCAATTGACAGAATTATGAACGCACCGCAATGCTAATTATGCTACTTGATAGTTAGAGGTTCAATAGTAATGGGCAGTATGCCAAGACAAGTAGATCGTTTATTCATCATCATCTACTTACTAATCATCCACCTTGAGATATCTATCCAGAACATCTCTCCGGTATTAAGTTGCGAGCCCCACCCAAAGTGTAAACTCAAAGCAACGGACAACTGCATTAATGAACTCTGCGTAAGGTAAAAAATCCTTGCAACCATGGTCACAAGCACCGTTGTTTTCTCCCTGGTGGCAACAACACATCCCCTAGTCTCATCTTTCTGTCACTCAAGCTATACATCGAGGGGCATGAACCCACAATCATGCATAACGCTCCCTCTTGGAGTTATAATCTACTACTCGGCCAAAACAATAACTAGCAACGCAGAACATGCATGAATCACTAAGGAACATAATATAAAAGGATAATCAAAATATAACTAATAACAATCTGAACATAACCTCATAATCCATCGGATCCCAACAAACCGAGCATAGAAATAGCAAGAGAATTACATAGATGCCTTGATCATGTAGGGCAAATCACGAGGACTAACCATTAAAGCACAAGATTGGAGAGAAGACATCACATTGCTACTGGTCGTGGACTCATGGTCCAAGGAGGACTACTCACGGCACATCCGGAAAGCGTCCGTGGCGGCGGAGAAGGTCCCGGAGGTCAATCCTCCCTCCGGCAGGGTGCGGGGAAGAGGTTTCCTGACGCTCTTGATCTCAGAAGCACTGCAGTGGCAGAACGATGGAGAAATTCGCGATTTTGGAAGTTTTGAAAGGGTTTCCTCTCGAGACTCTAAATATAGGCCAAAGGAGGGCACCAGAGGAGGTGGGGCCCACCCAGGCAGCCTCCTGGCGCGGCCTAGGGCCTGGTCGCGCCAGCAGGTCGCCTAGGCAGCCCCTGCCCCCCCTCTGGCCCATCTTCGGTGATCCGGAATCTTCCGTTTCGCTGATTTTTTATATATTTTTCGTGGAATTTTTCGGGCTTCGGAAAGTTGGGTAAAAGCCCTGCAAAATAGACATCAGTAGACAGAAACTGGCACTGGGTGCACTGAGTTAGTAGGTTAGTCCAAATATGTGTAAAATGATATAAAAGTGTGGCAAAACATAAAATAATGTCACCCAAAATATCATGGAGCAAGCAAAAATTATAGATAAGTTTGGGACGTATCAACATCCCCAAGCTTAATTTCTGCACGTCCTCGAGTAGATAAATGATAACACAATAATTTCTGTGGTGACATGCTAACACACATATAAGAACTTCAAAGTAAAGCAAGTAAGATGTGCAATTCAAGTCAAGATAATAACAAGCAAGAGTTTATATCTAGTATTGAGTTTAGCAAAGTAAAAACATAAAGGTGCAAGAGCTCTCGTTGTCCGTGACTCGAATGTCTCCAAATGGTGTTTGGGTGCAAGAAGTGGGAGATGGGTTCAGATCGTAAAATATTTTTTAATTGAGAACTCAATCTACTAAAATTTCACACTTGGTCTCCTTCAGAATCTTATTTTGACTCATCCCCAGACCACTAATCAGGCACAAGTCAAAATGATCCTCTCCCTTTCGACTTTGAGCACTCATGCAATGGATGAGCGTAAGCAAGATATGTTGGCACTTAGGATGGCAAATAGAATAATGATGGGGAAGGAAGACAAAAAGGTGTGAAAGTCTCACATCAATGAGGACAACCATAGGCGAGAGAAAGCCAAATGATAGATATGATGTGAGGAGTAGGGATTTCCATGTAACAGATGCACGTATGAGCTAAGGTAAGCTCGCCAATGGAACTAGTGCGGTCCATCCAACTTGTTTTCTCATGAAGACCTCGAGATCATTTGAGGAGGCTCATCATTGGAATATGAAAACCAAGTTCTATAGTGTAAGGGTCCCCACATAGTTATGCATGAATGATAATATCTATGTAGTACAAATATAGCACTGGAGTATGAGTGTGGATCTTCAAAAGGAATAGTAGTGTTCCCCCTTCTCTCTCTTTTTTTTTCTTTTTTTTCTTTTTTCTGGCCTATTTGGTTGTTTCTTTTTATCTCTCATTTGTCCTCTTTGGGATATTTTGTTTGTCCTGTTGGGATCTTTTCCTCACTTAAGGGCAACACTCTATGTTTTACATGAATAAAAAAAGATCATCACACTTTATAAGAAGTACTCAACAAAAACACAAGTGAAAACTATCATGATGTATGCAAACGTATGCCTCTGCCAGTGTAGCAGGATATGCAATGATATTAGCGCGTCATGTAGCAATAATTGGGGCAAAGCCCAACTATCATGCGGCTTTACGATCAAGAAAAATCATGTATGCCATGAAGATCAAGTCATGAGATGATGGATGTTGCATGGCAATGTATCTTGGAAAGGCTATGAAAATGCCTTAATAGGTAGGTATGGTGGCTATTTTGAGGAAAGATATAATGAGGCTTATGTATGACAGAGCGTATCATGTCATGGGTTTGGATGCACCGGCGGAGTTTGCACCAACTCTCAATGTGAGAAAGGGCAATGCACGGTACCGATGAGGCTAGCAAAATATGGATGGTGGAAGTGCCAACAATCGAATACTCACATTAGTCCGAAGAAATCATACACTTATTATCGGTAACTCTCTATCTAGTTAGGAAATTCACAAAGAGACAAGTACCCCGAGGAGGAGTGTTTGGGGGTTTGGTTATCCTTGCGCATCCTCGACTCATGGTAACGTGAGGGTACTCTATATATTCCAACCCCTCCAGAGGTTAGCGATCAATTTAGTAGCTAGAGTTCTCAACTAATTTTTAGTTTATAAAAAACACACGGATTTCCCAAAATACGACACATATCACTAATCGGCTTAAGCTCTTGGCACCAATAGTCCAAACATTACTCAAATCAATACCTCAAAACTATTGCAGGTTACTACTAGATACGTCTCAAACGTATCTATAATTTTTGATGGTTTCACGTTGTTATCTTGCCTTCTTTGTATGTTTTATGTACCTTTTTATATCTTTTTGGGACTAACTTATTAATTCAGTGCCAAGTGCCAGTTCCTGTTTTTTCCGTGTTTTTGACTCTTTTCAGGTCTGATTTTGGAACGGAGTCCAAATGGAAAAAAAAAACCCGAAATGATTTTTTTCGAACGGAAGAAGTACATGGGGCTCTTGGACCAAGCCAGGTGGGCTCCAGGGAGCCCACAAACCCCCACTCCGCCACGAGGGAGAGCTATGTGGCCGATTACCTTGCTAACCCCAAGGTCTATGGGGACTTGGATCGTTATGGTTGGACCATGATGAGGAAGAAGATTATGATCCCAAGGGAAAGGAAGGAACAAGTTCTGATGAAGAGGAGGCTCCTCAACCCCCACCTGGAGACACACATGTGGAGTTCAAGAATTCGATCCTCCCTGACTCAAGGAAGAAGCCTAAGATTTTATTTATCCCTTCTCGTCTTTTGCAGGAGAGTAAGCAAGAATTATGCCAAAGGGTGTTGAGGCTTGAAGAGGAAATTAATGATCTGAAGGAGCAGAATTTTATGCTCAAGTGGAAATTAAACAAGTTCAAGACCTCTGCAACAACTCCACCACCATCACCTCCAAAGGAAGACAACTAAGCATGGGTATGGGCAACCCCCTTGGCTTGTGCCAAGCTTGGGGGAGTTGTCCCGGTATCGTATCACCATCACATCTTTTGCCTTTACCTTTTCTTAGTTCGATCATTTTTGGTTTTATCTTTCTCTAGTAGAGTAAAGTTCTTAGTGTTTTAGGCTTGAGTTTTGCTTTGTGTCACCCCCGATGTATTCGAGCTCGTGAGCCATATAATAAAGAGTGTCTTAGTTAAGGGCATTGCCTCATGCCATGATCAAAATAATGATAAAAGAACAAAAGCATGAAAGATCATGTAATGATCTTATGGGAAGTGATGGCTTCACATATAAAAAGAATGATGATTGAAACTTGTTGAGGGTAGACAAACGTAGACCTTGGTCATTGTTGCAATTAATAGGAAGTGATAAAGAAGGAGAGGTTCACATATAAATATATCATCTTTGACACCATCTATGATTGTGAACAATCACTAAACTATTACATGCTTAGAAGTAGATGTTGGACAAGGAAGACAACATAAAAAATTGTGTTTGCTTGGTTCCGAACAATGTTATATGACTAGAGATCCCTTAGCATGTGATGATTGCTTCCACCTCATATTAGCCAAAACTTCCGCACTAAGTAGAGATACTACTTGTGCATCCATAAACCTTCAACCCAGTTTTGCCATGAGAGTCCACCATACCTACCTATGGATTGAATAAGATCCCTCAAGTAAGTTGTCATCGGTGCAAGCAATAAAAATTGCTCCCTAATATGTATGATCTATTAGTGTGTGGAAAATAAGCTTTGTACGAACCTGTGATGAGGAAGACATAAAAGCGACAGACTGCATAATAAAGTTCTTTATCACAGGAGGCAATATAAAGTGACGTTCCTTCACACTAAGAGGACACACATCCAAACCTCAAAAGCGCATGACAACCTCTGCTTCCCTCTGCGAAGGCCTATCTTGTACCTTTACTTTTTGCCCTTGAAAGAGTCATGGTGATCTACACCAATTCCTTATTTCGCCTTTATCTTGGCTAACGTCATATGCTAGGAAAAGATCTATATTCATATGTCAACTTGGAAGTAAGTACTCATGAACTGTTACTGTTGACATTACCCTTGAGGTAAGTGGTTGGGAGGCGAAACTATAAGCCCCTATCTTTCTCTGTGTTCAGCTGAAACTTTGATCTCATCAGTACCACGTGTGTTGTAGCAATTGTAGAAGACAAAAAGATGATTGAGTATGTGGATTTGCTTTACAAGCTCTTATTTGACTCTTTCTGTTGTTATGATAAATTGCAATTGCTTCAATGACTAAAGGCTATCGGTTATTAATTCTCGGTAAGGCTCTTGACCCATACTTTACCTTGTGAAGGAATTGTCACTTTAGCATAAGAGTTCATATGATGATATTGCTGTTTTGACTATGATAATGATGCCTGCATGTTCGTATCTTGTTTTGTTGACACCTCTCTCTCTAAACATGTGGGCATATTTATTGATCTCGGCTTTCGCTTGAGGACAAGCGAGGTCTAAGCTTGGGGGAGTTGATATGTCCATTTTGCATCATGCTTTCATGTTGATATTTATCGCTTTTTGGGCTGCTATTACACTTCACGGTATAATACTTATGCCTTTTCTCTCTTATTTTTTAAGGTTTACATGAAGAGGGAGAATGCCGGCAGCTGGAATTCTGGCCTGAAAAGGGAGCAAGTTTGAGATACCTATTCTGCGCAACTCCAAAAGCCGTGAAAATCAACGAGGATTTATTTTGGAATTTATAAAAAATACTGGGCCGAAGAAGTACTAGAGGGGCGCCAGCAGGAGGCCACAAGCCTGCTAGGCGCGGCCTACCCCGTGGTCGCGCCTAGGGGGCTTGTGGGCTCCCAGCTGGCCCTCTGGCCCCCCCTCTTTTGCTACAAGAAGGGTTTCATTCCAGAAAAAATGTGGAGGAGGCTTTCGGGAGGATTCGCCACCGCCACGAGGCGGAACTTGAGCAGAACCAATCTAGAGCTCCGGCAGGGTCGTCTTGCCGGGGAAACTTCCCTCCCGGAGGGGGAAATCATCGCCATCGTCATCACCAACACTCCTCTCATCGGAGGGGACTCATCACCATCAACATCTTCATCAGCACCATCTCATCTCCAAACCCTAGTTCATCTCTTGTAACCAATCTCCGTCTCGCGGCTCCGATTGGTACCTGTAAGGTTGCTAGTAGTGGTAATTACTCTTTGTAGTTGATGCTAGTTGGATTACATGGTGGAAGATTATATGTTCAGATCCTTGATGCTATTCATAACCTCTCTGGTCATGAATATGATTATGCTTTGTGAGTAGTTACTTTTGTTCCTGGGGACATGGGATAAGTCATTCTATAAGAAGTCATGTGAATTTGGTATTCGTTCGATATTTCGATGTGTTGTATGTTGTTTTTCCTCTAGTAGTGTTATGTGAACGTCGACTACATAACACTTCACCATTATTTCGGCCTAGAGGAAGGCATTGGGAAGTAGTAAGTAGATGATGGGTTGCTAAAGTGACAGAAGCTTAAACCCTAGTTTATGCATTGCTTCGTAAGGGGCAGATTTGGATCCACTAGTTTAATGCTATGGTTAGACTTTGTCTTAATTCGTCGTTCGTAGTTGTGGATGCTTGCGAGAGGGGTTAATCATAAGTGGGATGCTTGTCCAAGTAAGGGCAGTACCCAGGCACCGGTCCACCCACATATCAAACTATCAAAGTAGCGGATGCGAATCATATGAACATGATGAAAACTAGCTTGACAGAAATTCCCATGTGTCCTCGGGAGCGTTTTACCTCCTATAAGAGTTTGTCCAGGCTTGTCCCTTGCTACAAAAGGGATTGGGCCACTTTGTTGTACCTTGTTATTTTTTTTACTTGTTATTTGCTGCGAATCATCTTGTTACACAACTACTTGTTACCATTAATTTGAGTGCTTGCACAGATTACCTTGCTGAAAACCACTTGTCAGATCCTTCTGCTCCTCGTTGGGTTCGACACTCTTACTTATCGAAAAGACTACGATAGATCCCCTATACTTGTGGATCATCAAGAAGACATCACATAGCTACTAGTCATGGACTCATGGTCCAAGGAGGACTACTCACGGCACGCGCGGGAAGCATCCATGGCGGTGGAGAAGCTCCCGGAGGCCAATCCTCCCTCCGGCAGGGTGCCGGGAAGAGGTCTCCTGACGCTCCCGTTCTCGGAATCACTGCGGCGGCGGAACGATGGAGAAATTCGTGATTCTGGAAGTTGTGAAAGGGTTTCCTTTTGGGACTCTAAATATAGGAGGGCACCGGAGGAGGTGGGCCCCACCCAGGCGGCCTCCTGGCGCGGCCTAGTGCCAGGCCGCGCCAGAAAGTCGCCTGGGCAGCCCCTGTCCCCCCTCTGGCCCATCTTAGATGATCCGAAAGCTTCTGTTTCGCTCATTTTTCATATATTTTTCCTGGAATTTTTCGGGCTTCGAAAAATTGGGTAAAAGCCCTTGCAAAATAGACATCAGCACACAGAAAGTGGCACTAGGTGCATTGAGTTAGTAGGTGAAACGTCTCCAACGTATCTATAATTTTTGATGGTTCCATGCTGTTATCTTGTCAGTTCCATGCTGTTATATTTTTTGATGGTTCCATGCTGTTATCTTGTCAGTTCCATGTTGTTATATTGAGTTATAATTTTTGATGGTTCCATGCTGTTATATTTTTGGGAATAACTTATTAATTCAGTGCCAGTTACTGTTTTTTCCGTGTTTTTGACCCTTTTCAGATGAGGATTTTAAACGGTGTCCAAACGGAATAAAACTTCCGAAAAGATTTTTTTCTGGAATAGAAGATACGCACGAGACGTGAGAACCAAGGCAGAAGCCACCATGGGACTCCACAAGCCCCTAGGCGCGGCCAGGGGGGCCCGCGCCTAGCAAGCTTGTGGGCCCCGTGTGGCTCGTCTACCCTACCTCTTCCGCCTATAAATTCAGGAAAAATCCAAAACTGCGCGAGAGATCCACGAAAATACTTTTCCGCCGCCGCAAGCTTCTGTCTCCGCAAGATCCCATCTGGGGCACGTTCTGGTGCCCTGTCGGAGGGGGGATTCAGATACGGAGGGCTTCTTCATCAACACCATGACCTCTCCGATGATGCATGAGTAGTTCACCATAGGCCTTCGGGTCCATAGATAGTAGCTAGATGGCTTCATCTCTCTCTTGGATCTTCAATACAAAGTTATCCATGATCTTCATGGAGATCTATCCGATGTAATCTTCTTTTGCGGTGTGTTTGTCAATATCCGATGAATTGTGGATTTATGATCAGACTATCTATGAATCTTATTTGAGTTTCTTCTGATCTCTTCTATGCATGATTTCATATCCTTGTAATTCTCTTCGAGTTGTGGGTTTTGTTTGGCCAACTTGATCTATGATTCTTGCAATGGGAGAAGTGCTTGGTTTTGGGTTCATACCATGCGGTGACCTCACCCAGTGACAGAAGGGGTAGCGAGGCACGCATCGTGTTGTTGCCATCAGGGGTAAAAAGATGGGGTTTACATCATTGGTTTGAGTTTATCCCTCTACATCATGTCATCTTGCTTAAGGCGTTACTCTGTTCGTCATGAACTCAATACACTAGATGCATGCTGGATAGCGATCGATGTGTGGAGTAATAGTAGTAGATGCAGAAAGTATCGGTCTACTTGTTTCGGACGTGATGCCTATATGTATGATCATTGACTTAGATATCGTCATGACTTTGCGCGGTTCTATCAATTGCTCGACAGTAATTTGTTCACCCACCATAATATTTGCTATTTTGAGAGAAGCCCCTAGTGAACACTATGGCCCCCGGGTCTACTTCACTTCATATTTCCAGCCTTTCACTTTTACTTCGTTGCACTTTCCACCTTCAGATCTCACTTTGCAATCAATCTTGAAGGGATCGACAACCCCTTTATAGTGTTGGGTGCAAGCTCGTTTGTGTTTGCGCAGGTACTCTAGACACTTGGCTTGATTCTCCTACTGGATTGATACCTTGGTTCTCAAACTGAGGGAAATACTTACTGCTCCTGTGCTGCATCACCCTTTCCTCTTCAAGGGAAAAAACCAGCGCAAGCTCAAAAGGCCGCCGGGGATTTCTGGCGCCGTAGCAGAAGGATTTCTGGCGTCGTTGCCGGGGAGGATCAAGTTCTAGGTGAAGCTCATCCAAGTAAGTGTCACAAACTCATCTCTTGCATTTACTTCTTTTTTTGCCTCTTGTTTTGCTCTCCCCCACTTATGAAAAACAAAAATTTACAAAAATATTTGCCTTTTTCGTTTTCCTTTTTCGTTCCCCCTTTTCTCTCGCTTGCTTTCTGTTCTCTTGTGTGCTTGTTTGCTTGCTGAAGTCACCATGACTGAAAACACCAAACTTTGTGACGTCTTGAATACTAATAATAATGATTTCATTAGTACTCTGATTGCTCCTGCCACTAGTGTGGAATAATACGAAATCAATGCTGCTTTGCTGAATCTTGTTATGAAAGAGCAATTCTCCGGCCTTCCTAGTGAAGATGTCGCATCCCATCTTAATACCTTCATTGAGCTTTGCGATATGCAAAAGAAGAAAGATGTGGACAATGATGTGATTAAATTGAAGCTTTTTTCCTTTCTCGTTGTGAGATCGAGCAAAAACTTGGTTTTCATCTTTGCCCAAAAATAGTATTGATTCTTGGAACAAGTGCAAAGATGCTTATATATCCAAGTATTTTACGCCGGCTAAGATTATCTCTCTCCGTAATGATATCACGAATTTTAAGCAACTTGATCATGAACATGTTGCACAATCTTGGGAGAGAAATTGATGATTAGAAATTGTCCCGCTCATGGCTTGAGTCTTTGGATGATTATACAAATATTTTACGCTGGCCTGAATTTCGCTTCTAGAAATATCTTGGACTTCGCCTCAGGTGGAACGTTCATTGAAATCACATCAGGAGAAGCCACAAAACTCCTAGACAATATCATGACAAACTACTCTCAGTGGCACACTGAAAGGTCACCTACTAGTAAAAAGGTACACGCTATAGAAGAAATTAACTCGTTGAGTGCTAAGATGGATGAGTTAATGAATTTGATTCTATTAGAAGTGCTCCTTTAGATCCTAATGATATGCCCTTGTCTTCCTTGATTGAGAGTAGCATTGCGAGCTTGGACGTTAATTTTGTTGGTAGGAATAATTTTGGCAACGACAATGCTTTTAGAGGAAACTATGTTCCTAGGCCTTTTCCTAGTAACCCCTCTAATAACTTTGGCAACTCCTACAACAATACTCATGGAAATTACAATAAATTACCCTCTGATCTAGACAGTAATATCAAAGAGTTTATCAACTCGCAAAAGATTTTCAATGCGTCCATAGAGGCAAAACTACTCAAAATTGATGATTTGGCTAGGAGCGTTGATAGAATGTCTATTGATATTGATGCTTTGAAAGTTAGATGTGCTCCTACCAAGATCAATATGGATGAAACTTTGAAAGCTATGCGTGTTTCCATGAATGAGAGCAAAGAAAGAACCGCCCAAATTCGTGCTAGACATGAATGGCTTAAAAAGGCGTGTTCTCGTGATAAGAATCACGAAGATCTTAAAGTGCTTGGTGTGACTCCCATTGAATCCTTGTTTTCTAGCGCCAAACCAAATGATGATGGGGCTGGATATGAATCCACTTTGGTTGAAAAACGCCCCAATGATTCGGAATCCATCTATCTTGATGCTAAAAGCATTGAAAGTGGAGTAGAAGATATCAAAACTTTGAGTAGTAATGAAACTGCTACTTTGGATTTCAAGGAATTCAATTATGATAGTTGCTCCTTGATTGAATGCATTTCCTTGATGCAATCCATGCTAAACTCTCCACACGCTTATAGCCAAAACAAGGCCTTTACCGATCACATCGTCGATGCTATGATAAAATCTCTTGAAGAGAAACTTGAGTTGGAAGTTTCTATTCCTAGAAAGCTTCATGATGAGTGGGAACCTACTATCAAAATCAAAATCAAAAACTATGAATGCAATGCTTTGTGTGATTTGGTTGCTAGTGTTTCCGCGATTCCAAAGTCTTTATGTGATGTTCTAGGCTTTAATGAGATTGAGGAGTGCTCTCTTAATTTGCATCTTGTGGATTCCACTGTCAAGAAACCCATGGGAAGGATCAATGATGTTCTTATTATTGCAAATAGGAACTATGTACCCGTGGATTTCATTGTGCTTGACATTGATTTCAATCCTACATGCCCTATCATTCTTGGTAGACATTTCCTAAGGACTATTGGTGCCATCATCGATATGAAGGAAGGGAATATTAGATTTAAATTTCCTTTAAAGAAGGGCATGGAGCATTTTCCTAGAAATAAAAAAAGATTGCCTTATGAATCCATGATGAGGGCTACTTATGGTTTGAGTACCAAAGACGACGATACGTGATTCCATCACCTTATGCCTAGCTAAGGGCGTTAAACAATAGCGCTTGTTGGGAGGCAACCCAATGAATTTATATTTTTCTTTATGTTTTGTTGCATCCACACCATCATAATTCTGTTATGATTGTGTTTTTTGTGTTTCTTTTTGTGTTTGAGCCAAGCAAAACCTTTATGATTTTTTGGTGATGGTTGTTTGATCCTGCTGGAAAAAGATAGAAACTTTTCGCTCACGAAATTATTTTTCATTTTTATTCAGAAAGATCTTTTGAGTTGATTCTTTTTTCTGCTGGTTGATATGCCTTTTTCCCATGCTGGCGTAATTTTTCAGAATTTTTGAGGTACTAGATGTATACAAAGTATACAGATTGTTCCAGACTGGTCTGTTTTGACATATTCTATTTTTGTTGTGTTGGTTGCTTGTTTTGATGAAACTATGGATAGTATCGGGGGGTACAAGCCTTGGAAAAGTGAGAATACAGTAACCTAACACCAATATAAATAGAAATCAAGATTGCTACAGTACCTAAAGAGGTGGTAGTTTGTTTTCTTGTGCTAATGATATCACGAGTTTCTGTTTAAGTTTTGTGTTGTGAAGTTTTCAAGTTTTGGGTAATGTTCTCATGGACAAAGGGATAAAGAGTGGAAAGATCTAAAGTTGGGGATGCCCAAGGCATCCCAAGCCAAATTCAATGACACCAAAAAGCCTAAGCTTGTGGATGCCCCGGGAAGGCATCCCCTCTTTCGTCTTCAATCCATCGGTAACATTACTTGGAGCTATAATTTTATTCACCACATGATATGTGTTTTACTTGGAGCGTCTTGTATCGTAGGAGTCTTTTCTTTTTGTTGTGTAACAATCATCCTTGCTGTACACCTTTTGAGAGAGACACGCACTCATCGTGAATTTGCTAGAATACTCATTGTGCTTCACTTATATCTTTTGAGCTAGGCAATTTTGCTCTTTGTGCTTCACTTAGATCTTTTAGAGCACGGCGGTGCGTAACTTGGTAGTTGGCTTGTGCTATGGAAGTAGTCCCAAAGAGGATACAATAAAACTTCCATCTTCATGTGCGTTGAGTAGAAAGAGAAGTTTGATTCCTCTCAATTAGTTTTGGGACGTGGATTTGGTAATATTAAGAGTTATGTTAGTAGGGTGTTGTGAATCTAGAAATACTTGTGTTGAAGTTAGTGATTCCCGTAACATGCACGTATGGTGAACCGCTATGTTAGGAAGTCGGAGCATAATTGATCTATTTATTGTCATCCTTTGTGTTGCGGTCGGGATCGCGCGATGGTTAACACCTATCAACCCTTCCCCTAGGAGTATGCGTTTAGCACTTTGTTTCGATTACTAACAAAAACTTTCGCAATAAGTATGTGAGTTCTTCATGACTAATGTGAGTCCATGGTATAGATGCACTTTCACCTTCAACCTTTGCTAGCCTCTCTAGTACCGCGCAACATTCGCCGGTGCACAAACCCACCATTTGGCTTCCTCAAAACAGCCACCATACCTACCTACTATGGCATTTTCTTAGTCATTCCGAGATATATTGTCATGCAACTCCCACCGTCCCGTCTCATGACTTGTGCCTTCACTCTCATATTGCCATTACATGATCGTAAGATAGCTAGCAAGATGTTTCAACGTCATACGCCAAGCTAGATCGTTGCACATCCCGGTACACTGTCAGAGGCATTTCCTATAGAGTCATCATCGTTCTAATCTTTGAGCTGTGAGTAAATAAAAGTGTGATGATCATCATTATTAGAGCATTGTCCCATGTGATGAAATAAAAAAAAAGGCCAAAGTTGCCCACGAAAAAGAGGAAAAAAGAGAGGCCAAAGAGCCCAAACAAAAAAAAGAGAGAGAAAAAGAGAGAAGGGACAATGCTACTATCCTTTCCACACTTGTGCTTCATAATAGCACCATGTTCTTCATGATTGAGAGTCTCTTGTTTTGTCACCACCATATGCTAGTGGGAATCTTTATTATATAACTTGGCTTGTATATTCCAATGATGGGCTTCCTCAAAATTTCCCTAGGTCTTCGTGAGCAAGCAAGTTGGATGCAGACCCACTAGTTCTCCTTTTGAGCTTTCACATACTTATAGCTCCAGTGCATCCTTTGTATGGCAATCCCTACTCATTCACATTGATATCTATTAATGGGCATCTCCATAGCCCTTTGATATGCCAAGTCGATGTGACCATCCCCTCCTTTTTTGTCTCACAACCTCCACCACACTCTATTCCTCCATAGTGCTATATCCATGGCTCACGCTCATGTATTGCGTGAGAGTCGAAAAAGGTTTGAGAAAGTAAGAGTGCAAAAACAATTACTTGGCCAATACTGGGGTTGTGCATGATTTAAATTAGTTGTGTGGGGATGATGGAGCGTAGCCAGACTATATGATTTTGTAGGGATAGCTTTCTTTGGCCTCGTTATTTCGAAAGTTCATGATTACCTTGCTAGTTTGCTTGAAGTATTATTGTTTTCATGTCAATAGCAAACTATTGTTTTGAATCTTATGGATCTGAACATTCATGTCACATTAAAGAAGTTACAAAGGACAACTATGCTAGGTAGCATTCCACATCAAAAATTCAGTCTTTGTCACTTCCCTACTCGAGGACGAGCACGAGTTAAGCTTGGGGACGCTTCATACGTCTCCAACGTATCTATAATTTTTGATGGTTCCATGCTATTATATTGTCAAACTTTGGATGTTTTGTATGCCTTTTATATATTTTTTGGAACTAACTTATTAACTCAGTGACAAGTGCCAGTTCCTGTTTTTTCCGTGTTTTTGACCCTTTTCACACGAGGATTTTAAACGGTGTCCAAACGGAATAAAACTTCCGAAAAGATTTTTTCCGGAACAGAAGATACGCACGAGACATGAGAACCAAGGCAGAATCCACCAGGAGACTCCACAAGCCCCCTAAGCGTGGCCAGGGGCCGCGCCTAGCAGGCTTGTGGCCCCCCTGTGGCTCGTCTGCCCTACCTCTTCCGCCTATAAATTTAGGAAAAATGCAAAACTGCACGAGAGATCCACGAAAACACTTTTCCGCCGCCGCAAGCTTTTGTCTCCGCAAGATCCCATCTGGGGCACGTTCTGGTGCCCTGACGGAGGGGGGATTCAGATACGAAGGGCTTCTTCATCAACACCATGACCTCTCCGATGATGCGTGAGTAGTTCACCATAGACCTTCGGGTCCATAGATAGTAGCTAGATGGCTTCATCTCTCTCTTGGATCTTCAATACAAAGTTCTCCATGATCTTCATGGAGATCTATCCGATGTAATCTTCTTTTGCGGTGTGTTTGTCGAGATCCGATGAATTGTGGATTTATGATCAGATTATCTATGAATCTTATTTGAGTTTCTTCTGATCTCTTCTATGCATGATTTCATATCCTTGTAATTCTCTTTGAGTTGTGGGTTTTTTTGGCCAACTTGATCTATGATTCTTGCAATGGGAGAAGTGCTTGGTTTTGGGTTCATACTGTGCGGTGACCTCACCCAGTGACAGAAGGGGTAGCGAGGCACGCATCGTGTTGTTGCCATCAAGGGTAAAAAGATGGGGTTTACATCATTGGTTTGAGTTTATCCCTCTACATCATGTCATCCTGCTTAAGGCGTTACTCTGTTCGTCATGAACTCAATACACTAGATGCATGCTGGATAGCGGTCGATGTGTGGAGTAATAGTAGTAGATGCAGAAAGTATCGGTCTACTTGTTTCGGACGTGATGCCTATATGTATGATCATTGCCTTAGATATCGTCATGACTTTGCGCAGTTCTATCAATTGCTCGACAGTAATTTGCTCACCCACCGTAATATTTTCTATTTTGAGAGAAGCCTCTAGTGAACACTATGGCCCCCGGGTCTACTTCACTTCATGTTTTCAGCCTTTCACTTTTACTTTGTTGCACATTCCGCCTTCATATCTCACTTTGCAATCAATCTTGAAGGGATTGACAATCCCTTTATAGCGTTGGGTGCAAGCTCGTTTGTGTTTGCACAGGTACTCTCGACACTTGGCTTGATTCTCCTACTGGATTGATACCTTGGTTCTCAAACTGAGGGAAATACTTACTGCTCCTGTGCTGCATCACCCTTTCCTCTTCAAGGGAAAAACCAACGCAAACTCAAGAGGCCGCCGGGGATTTCTGGCGCCGCAGCGGTAGTTTAGTCCAAATATGTGTAAAATATATAAAAGTGTAGCAAAACATATAACAATGTCACCCAAAAGATCATGGAACAAGCAGAAATTATAGATACGTTTGGGATGTATGAGCAGCCGACCCCAAGGGCCCATGCACCCCAATGGTGGTAGGTGGGAGGAGCCCGAGAGGAGAGAGACTCCTCCCTAAGGGTGCGCCCCACCGCCCTTATAGGAGCCTCTAGTTAACTAGCTTGTTGATGAAAGATGGTCAAGGTTTCCTGGCCATAGACAAGTGTTGTCACTTGATAAGAGGATCACATCATTAGGAGAATGATGTGATGGACAAGACCCAAACTATAAATGTAGCATATGATCGTGTCAGTTTATTGCTATTGTTTTCTATATGTCAATGTATCTGTTCCTATGACCATGAGATCATGCAACTCCTGGACACCGAAGGAATACCTTATGGGTTATCAAACGTCGCAACGTAACCGGGTGACTATAAAGGTGCTCTACAGGTATCTCCAAAGGTGTTTGTTGGGTTGGCATGGATCAAGACTGGGATTTGTCAATCCGTGTGACGGAGAGGTATCTCGGGGCCCACTTGGTAATACAACATCAGAATAAGCCTTGCAAGCAATGTGACTAAGAAGTTAGTCATGGGATCTTGTATTACGCAACGAGTAAAGAGACTTGTCGGTAACGAGATTGAACTAGGTATAGAGATACCGACGATCGAATCTCGGGCAAGTAACATATCGAAGGACAAAGGGAACATCATACGGGATTAACTTAATCCTTGACACAGAGGTTCAACCGATAAAGATCTTCGTAGAATATGTAGGAGCCAATTTGTACATCGAGGTCCCGTTATTGGTTATTGAGCGTATAGGTGTCTCGGTAATGTCTGCATAGTTCTCGAACCCGCAGGGTCTGCACTCTTAAGGTTCGGTGACGTTTCAGTATAGTTGAGTTATAGGTGTTGGTAACCGAAAGTTGTTCGAAGTCCCGGATGACATCCCGGACGTCATGAGGAGCTACGGAATGGTTCGAAGGTAACGATTGATATATAGGAACTCCTGTTTTGGTCACCGGAAAAGTTTCGGGCTCATCGGTAGTGTACCGGGAGTGCCCGGAGGGTACCGGGGACCATCGAGAGGGGTGTCACGCCCCAAGGGGCCTTACGGGCTATGGTAGGATACAAACCAGCCCCTAGTGGGCTGACATAAGCTCCCACTAAGGCACATGAGGTTTGAGAGGCCAAAAACCCAAAGGTGGAAAAGGTGGAAAGGGTTTGCAAGTGGAAAGTAGGAATCCTACTTCTGGTAGGATTGGAGTAGGACTCCTCCACCTCCAATTTCGGCCAAACCTTGAGGGTTTGAGGCTGCCTCCTCCCCTCCCTCTCTCCTATATATACTAGAGGTATTGAGGGTTTTTGAGACACAGAAAAACAGCCACGTGCTGCCCTCTCTCTCTAGATCTGTTTCTCCTCTAGTATAGTTACAGCGGTGCTTAGGCGAAGCCCTGCTGGAATAGCTCCACCACCACCACCACCATGCCGCCGTGCTGGAGAACTCATCTACCTCTTCGCCCCTCTTGCTGGATCAAGAAGGCGGAGATCGTCATTGAGCTGTACGTGTGCTGACCGCGGAGGTGTCGTCCGTTCGACACTAGTTCGGGATGGATCGTGATGGGATCACGAGACGGATCGTGATGAGATCGTGGGACGGGCTGTGATTTGTATCGCGAGGATGTTCCACTACATCAACCGGGTTATATACACTTCCGCTTAGCAATCTACAAGGGTATGTAGATGCACTCTCCCCTCTCGTAGCTGATCATCACCATGGATAGGCATTGTGTGTGCATAGGAATTTTTTTGTTTCCCATGCAACGTTCCCCAACAGTGGCATCATGAGCTAGGTTCATGCGTAGATGATATCTCGAGTAGAATACAAAAGAGTTTGTGGGCGTTGATGTTCAATTTGTTGCCCTCCTTAGTCTTTTCTCGATTCGGCGGTATTATTGGATTGAAGCTTCCCGGACCAACCTTACTCGTACGCTGACGAGAGACCGGTTTCATCGACTGACATGCTGAAAAGG
The DNA here is from genome assembly GCF_904849725.1 of Hordeum vulgare subsp. vulgare. Lineage (NCBI taxonomy): Eukaryota > Viridiplantae > Streptophyta > Magnoliopsida > Poales > Poaceae > Hordeum > Hordeum vulgare. The sequence continues at coordinate 92,534,549 of NC_058518.1, forward strand.
ATCGAGATGGACCTAGAGTGGGGGTGAATAGGTACAATACCAAATTTTAATAATTACTTAGCAATTTTAGGCAAAAGTGTGGAATATGAGTGTAGGCCTAATAATTGCTACGACAAAGAATAAGCTATTTAGAGTGAAGTAAGACAAACGGTAAACAATAATCAAGTACAAGTGCGTAATAAGGATTAACACAAGTAGAGAGTTAGGGTTAGGAATAACCGAAACTCCAAGAGAGAGAAGGATGTATCCTGATGTTCATTCCTTGGAGGGAAGCTACGTCACCGTTAGAGGGGCGGATGTTACCATGAAGGCACACCAACGCCATGAAGGCTCACCCTATTCTCCCTTTGAGATAACTCCACGAAGGCGTTTCTCAACCACTAGTGGTAAGCCTTGAGGTGGCTTCCAAACCTTCACAAACTTTCCGGGGGAAATCACAATGGTTTGATTCCTCTCCAAAGACTCCTACCGCCTAGGAGTCTCCAACCTCCAAGAGTAGCAAGATCACGGGGATTGCTCAAAACTTGCTCAAATCACAAATCACTTTGGTGGGAAGGAGGAGAGGGAGACGATCTATCTTTTGATTGGAACAACACTCAAAGGGACTCACAAATGCTCTTGGGATCTAGGATTTGGTGCAGACAAGAGTGAGTGAGAATAAAGGTGTTCTTGGATGTATTCTAGCTGTGTTGAACACCCTCTCACGAGGTGGGAGAAGAGTATATATAGTGGGGAGTGAAAAACAACCGTTGGGGACACTTTAAGTCACACAGGGTCCGGACGTCCGACAGTTACCGGAAGTCCGGGCGTCCGCGAGGGGTCGGACGTCCGACACGGGTCGGTCGTCCGAGGCCTGTAGATATGACCGGAAATACTGTGAATTGAACAGCGACCGGACGTCCGGAGAAGACCGGAAATCCGAGTTATTCGACTCAACTTCTTCTGGTGGGAGGTTCCGGATTTCCGAAAGGGGACGGACGTCCGGCCCTCGAACGTCCGGAGGGAGCCGGAAATCCGAGTTATAGAGCTCATGTTCTTCTGGTGCAGGGCTCCGGATTTCCGAGGCTGGTCGGACGCCCGGCCCTCGGATGTCCGGAGGGAGACGGAAATCCGAGTTATATGACTCAAATACTTCTGGTGGAGGGCTCCGAATTTCCGAAGCCTGCCGGTCGTCTAGCCCTCGGACGTCCGGAGGGAGCCGGAAGTCCGAGGCAATATACCTGTTTTGAGATAGGAACAGAGTGGAGAATATGTGGTATTGGGTATGATAGTGAAGATGTGGTATGAGCAAGTTCATCGCAAAACCTGTGATCCCCTCTTAATAGTGCGGGATCCCTATACTCAATATCAGTAAACTCAAAAGGATAGTCTACATCATCTTTTCTTAATCCCGAGCCTTCTTGAAATATAAATCCCGATCTTCTCAGACCACCTTTGACACATAATTCTCAATCTACTAAAGTACTTGCCATCCTGAGATACACTCAACAAATAGGAATAGTTTCCTATGTATGTGTTGTCATTAACACCAAAAGTTGATTAGGGGCATAGCATGCACTTTCACATGCAACTTGTTGCATAAAGATGACTGGCGGTGTGTCAGTTTCTTCAACTTTAGTTGAATCGAATTTGACCAAGGAGGTCCTTGGAGAAGGTTAAATAGCAATTTTCATATCATCGTTGTGGCTTTGCGTAAGTAAGATGCGATCATACTAGATACCCATAGCAGCCACGTAAAACATGCAACAACAAATTAGAGGACGTCTAACTTCTTTTTGCAGGGTATGCATGTGATGTGATATGGCCTAATACATGATGTGATATATTGGATGTATGAGATGATCATGTTGTAATAGTTAAATATCGAGTTGCACGTCGATGCTACGGCAACCGGCAGGAGCCATAGGGTTGTCTTTAAACTAACGTTTGTGCTTGCAGATGCATTTACTATATTGCTAGGTGGTAGCTTTAGTAGTAATAGCATAGATATCATGACAACCTCGATGGCGGCACAATGATGGAGATCATGATGATGGAGATCATGGTGTGGCACCGGTGACGATGAAGATCATGCCGGTGCTTTGGTGATGGAGATCAAGAAGCACAAGATCATGGCCATATCATGTCACTTATGATTTGCATGTGATGTTAATCCTTTTATGCACCTTATTTTTCTTAGAACGATGGTAGAATTATAAGGTGATCCCTCACTAAAATTTCAAGATAAAATTGTGTTCTCCCCGACTATGCACCGTTGCAACAATTCGTCGTTTCGAGACACCACGTGATAATCGGGTGTGATAGACTCAACGTTCACATACAACGGGTGCAAAACAGTTGCACGTGCGGAACTCTCCGGTTAAACTTGATGAGCCTAGCATGTACAGACATGGCCTCGGAATACAAGAGACAGAAAGGTCGAGCATGAATCATATAGTTGATATGATCAACATGGAGATGTTCACCACTTAAACTATACTCAACTCACGTGATGATCGGACTTGAGTTAGTGGATTTGGATCATGCACCACTCGAATTACTAGAGGGATGTCTATTTGAGTGGGAGTTATTAGTAATATGATTAGCTAAACTCAATTATCATGAACATAGTCAAAAGTTCTTTGCAAATAATGTTGTAGCTTGCGTTGTAGCTCTACTGATTTTTATATATTCCTAGAGAAATTTTAGTTGAAAGATGATAGTAGCAATTATGCGGACTGGGTCCGTAAACTGAGGATTGTCCTCATTGATGCGCAGAAAGCTTATGACCTTAATGCACCACTCGGTGTGCTGAACCTCGAGCGTCATGTGTGGATGTTGCAAACATTTGACATACACGTTTTTGATGACTACATGATAGTTCGGTGTGTAATGCTTAACGGCTTAGAATTGAGGCACCGAAGACGTTTTGAACATCACGGAACATATGAGATGTTCCAAGAGATGAAATTGGGATTTCATGCTCATGCCCTTGTTGAGAGGTATGAGACCTCCGACAAGATTCTTTGTCTACAAAGTAAGGGAGAAAAACTCAATCGTTGAGAAAGTGCTCAGATTGTTTGAGTGCTACAATCTCTTGAATCAAGTGGGAGTTAATCTTCCAGATGTGATAGTGATGGTTCTCCAAAGTCACTGCCACCAAGCTACAGAGCTTCATGATGAACTATAACATGCCAGGGATAGAATTGATGATCCTTGAGCTATTTGCGATGTTTGACATCGCAAAGGTAGAAATCAAGTAGGAGCATCAATTGTTGATGGTTAGTAAAACCACTAGTTTCAAGAAGGGCAAGGGAAAGAAGGGATACTTCATGAAACGGCAAACCAGTTGCTGCTCTAGTGAAGAAACCCAAGGTTGAGCCCAAACCCGAGACTAAGTGCTTCTGTTATGAGGGCAACGGTCACTGAGGCGGAACTACCCTAGATACTTGGAAGACGAGAAGGCTGGCAAAGTTGACAAAAGTATATTGGATATACGTGATATTGATGTGTACCTTACTAGTGCTCCTAGTAGCACCGGGGTATTAGATACCGGTTCAGTTGCTAAGTGTTAGTAACTCGGAATAAAAGCTATGGAATAAACGGAAACTAGCTAAAGGCGAGGTGACAATATGTGTTGGAAGTGTTTCCAAGGTTGATGTGGTCAAACATCGCACGCTCCCTCTGCCATCGGGATTGGTGTTAAACCTAAATAATTGTTATTTGATGTTTGCATTGAGCATGAACATGATTAGATCGTGTTTATTGCAATACGATTATTCATTTAAAGATAATAATGGTTATTCTATTTGCTTGAATAAATACCTTCAATGGTTTATTGAATCTTGATCGTAGTGGTACACATGTTCATAATATTGATGCCAAAATATACAAAGTAGTAATGATAGTACCACTTACTTGTGGCACTACCACTTGAGTTATATTGGTATAAAATGCGTGAAGGAGCTCCATGTGGATGGATCTTTGTACTCACTCATTTTTGAAACGTTTGAGACATGCAAACCATGCCTATTGGTATAAACGCATGAAGAAACTCCATGCAGATGGATCATTTGGACTCACTTGATTTTGAATCACTTGACGCATGCAAATCATACCACATGGGTAAGATGACCGAAGGCCTCGTTTTTTCCAGTGAGATGGAACAAGAAAGTAACTTGTTGGAAGTAATACATTTTGATGTGTGCAATCCAACGAATGCTGAGGCACGCAGTGGATATCGTTATGTTCTTACTTCACTGACGATTTGAGTAGATACAAGAGTATTTGTTTGATGAATCACGAGTCTGAAATATTGAAAAGTTCAAGCTATTTCAGAGTGAAGATCGTCATGACAAGAGGATAAAATGTCTACGATATGATCATAGAGATGAATATCCAAGTTGCGAGTTTGGTACAGAGTTAAGACAATGTGGAAATTGTTTCGCAACTCATGCCACCTAGAGCACCATAGTGTGATGGTGTGTCCGAACGTCGTAGCCGCACGCTATTAGATATGGTGCATATTATGATGTCTCTTATCGAATTACCACTATCGTTTTGAGGTTATGCATTGGAGACAACAACATTCACTTTAATAGGGCACCACATAGTTCCGTTGAGATGAAACCGTATGAGCTATGGTTTGGAGAAACCTAAGTTGTCGTTTCTTAAAAGTTTGGGGCTACGATGCTTTTGTCCAAAGGCTTCAGCCTGATAAGATTGAGCCAAAAGCGGATAAATGCATCTTCATAAGATACCCAATATAGTTGGGTATACCTCCTATCTGAGATCTAGAAGCAAAGTGTTTGTTTCAGAAAAATGGGTCCTTTCTCGAGAAAGAGTTTCTCTCCAAAGAATTGAGTGGGAGGATGGAGGAACTTGATGAGGTTATTGAACCAACACTTAAACCGGAGAGTAGAAGGGCGCAGGAAGTTGTTCCTATGGCACCTAGACCAGTTGAAGTGGAAGCCAATGATGGTGATCGTGAAGCTTCGGATCAAGTTACTACCAAACCTCGTAGGTTGACAAGGATACGCGCTACTACAGAATGGTGCGGTAATCCTGTCTTGGAGGTCATGTTGCTGGACAACAATGAACCTACGAGCTATGGAGAAGGGATGGTGAGCCCGGATTCCGACAAATGGCTGGAGGCCATGAAATCCGAGAGAGGATCCATGTATGAAGACAAAGTGTGGACTTTGGAAGAGCTACTTGCTGGCCGTAAGACTATTAAGTACAGATGGATCTTCAAAAGGAAGACAGATGATGATGGTGAAAAGTCACCATTAAAAGCTCGACTTATCGCAAAGATGTTTTCGACAAGTTCGAAGATTTGACTATGATAAGACTTTCTCACTCATAGTGATGCTAAAAGTCTGTTGGAATTATGTTAGCACTTGCTGAATTATTTATGAAATATTGCACATAGGATGTCAAAACATTGTTTCCTCGACGGTTTCCTTGAGGGAAGGTTGTATGTGATACAACCGGAAGATTTTGTCGATCCTACGGATGCTAACAAGTATGCAAGCTCTGACGATCCTTCTATGGACTAGAGCAAGCATCTTGGAGTTGGAATAAGTACTTTGATGAGTGATCAAAGCTTTTGGTTTTATACAAAGTTTATGAGAAACTTGTATTTACAAGAAAGTGAGTGGGAGCACTATAGAATTTCTGATTAGTATATGTGGTTGACATATTGTTGATCGGAAATGATGTAGAATTTATGGAAAGCATATAGGGTTGTTTGAAAAGTGTTTTTCAAAGGAAAATCTGGATTAAGCTACTTGAACATTGAGCATCAAGATCTATAGAGATAGATCAAGACGCTTGATAAAAAACTTTCAATGAAATGCATGCCTTGACAAGTGTTTGAAGGAGTTCAAAATAGATCGGCAAAGAAGGAGTTCTTTGTTGTGTTGTAAGGTGTGAATTTGAGTAAGACTCAAAGCTCGACCACGACAAAAGAAAGAGAAAGGACGAAGGTCGTCCCCTATGCATTAGCCGTAGGCTCTATAGTATGCTATGCTGTGTACCGCACCTGATGTGTGCCTTGCCATGAATCTGTCAAGGGGTACAAAAGTGATCCAAGAATGGATTACTGGACAACGGTTAAAAGTTATCCTTAGTAACTAGTGGACTAAGGACTTTTTTCTCGATTATGGAGCTGATTAAAGAGTTCGTCGTAAAGAGTTACGTCGATGCAAGCTTTGACACTAATCCGAATAACTATGAGTAGTAAACCGGATTCGTATAGTGGAGCAGTCATTTGGAATAGTTCCAAATGGTGCGTGGTAGTAGCATCTATAGGATGACATAGAGATTTGCAAAGAACACATGATCTAAAAGGTTCAGACCTGTTGACTAAAACCTCTCTCACGAGCAAGATATGATCAAAACCCATGGGTGTTAGGTTCATTGCAATCACATAGTGATGTGAACTAGATTATTGACTCTAGTGCAAGTGGGAGACTGTTGGAAATATGCCCTAGAGGCAATAATAAATTGGTTATTATTATATTTCTTTGTTCATAATAATCGTTTATTATCCATGCTACAATTGTATTGATTGGAAACTCAAATACATGTGTGGATACATAGACATCACACTGTCCATAGTGAGCCTCCAGTTGACTAGCTCGTTGATCAAAGATAGTCAAGGTTTCTTGGACATAGACAAGTGTTGTCACTTTATAACGGGATAACATCATTAGGAGAATGATGTGATGGATAAGACCCAAACTATAAACGTAGCATATGACCATCTCAATTTATTGCTATTGTTTTCTGCATGTCAATGTGTCTATTCCTACGAGCATGAGATCATGCAACTCCCGGACACCGGAGGAATACCTTGTGGGTTATCAAACGTCGCAACGTAGCTGGGTGACTATAAAGGTGCTCTACAGGTATCTCCAAAGGTGTTTGTTGGGTTGGCATGGATCAAGACAGGGATTTGTCACTCCGTGTGACGGAGAGGTATCTCGGGGCCCACTCGGTAATACAACATCACATTAAGCCTTGCAAGCAATGTGACAGAGAATTTAGTCATGGGATCTTGTATTATGGAACGAGTAAATAGACTTGCCAGTAACGAGATTGAACTAGGTATAGAGATACCGACGATCGTATCTCGGGCAAGTAACATACCGAAGGACAAAGGGAACATCATACGGGATTAATTGAATCCTTGACATAGAGGTTCAACCGATAAAGATCTTCGTAGAATATGTAGGATCCAATATGGGCATCCAGGTCCTGCTATTGGTTATTGACCGTAGAGGTGTCTCAGTCATGTCTGCATAGTTCTCGAACCCGCATGGTTTGCACACTTAAGGTTGACGTGTCAGTATAGTTGAATTATAGGTGTTGGTAACCAAAAGTTGTTCGGAGTACCATATGAGATCCCGTACGTTATGAGGAGCTCCGTAATGGTCCGGAGGTAAAGATTGATATATAGGAAGTCATGTTTTGGTCATCGGAAAAGTTTCGGGCTCATCGGTAGTGTACCGGGAGTGCCCGGAGGGTACCTGGGACCATCGAGAGGGGTGTCACGCCCCGAGGGGCATTATGGGCTATGGTGGGATACAAACCAGCCCCTAGTGGGCTGACATAAGCTCCCACTAAGGCCCATGAGGTTTGAGAGGCCAAAAACTTAAAGGTGGAAAAGGTGAAAAAGGTGGAAAGGGTTTGCAAGTGGAAAGGAGGAATCCTACTCCTAGTAGGATTGGAGTAGGACTCCTCCACCTCCAATTTCGGCCAAGCCTTGAGGGTTTGAGGCTGCCTCCTCCCCTCCCTCCCTCCTATATATACTAGAGGTACTGAGGGTTTTTGAGACACAGAAAACAGCCACGTGCTGCCCTCTCTCTAGATCTGTTTCTCCCTAGTCTAGTTTCAGCGGTGCTTAGGCGAAGCCGTGCTGGAATAGCTCCACCACCACCACCACCATGCCGCCGTGCTGGAGAACTCATCTACCTCTTCGCCCCTCTTGCTAGATCAAGAAGGCGGAGATCGTCATCGAGCTCTACGTGTGCTGACCGTGGAGGTGCCGTCTGTTCGACACTAGATCAGGATGGATCATGATGGGATCACGGGAAGAATCGTGATGCGATCGCGGGACGGGCTGCGATTTGGACCGCGAAGATATTTCACTACATAAACCGTGTTATATATGCTTCCACTTAGCGATCTACAAGGGTATGTAGATGCACTCTCCCCTCTCGTAGATGATCATCACCATGGATAGGCATTGCGTGTGCATAGGAATTTTTTTGTTTCACATGCAACGTTCCCCAACACTATTCACACTCGGGCCCTTTGGCCTTCTGATTAACCACCTATTTTAAAGGCATGACATCGCCAAATGACCAAGTTAAAACAAGCCGAATATGAGGGGAACTCGCCTTGCAAGCTGATTACTCTGGATACAAGGAGCCGTCGAAGACCATATACATCGGTGTTGGACGCTAGTTCGGGGGCTACCGAGGGAGTCCTGGATTAAGGGGTCCTCAGACGGTCGGTCCGTTTCTCACACGCCAACCTAATGGGCCGCATTATTGAAGACCAGACTGCATGACAACCTCGTGGACAAGTAGGAAGGCTCCAAAGACTGGCGTGTCATCCAAGTTGGGTAGGCTAGATCAACACGTCTGCCCCCGACTGAGGTTGGTTGTATGTAACCGTAGGGGGCCCTGGTATCTATATAAATCACAGGGTTTCCTCTGCATAGGCAAGTTGATTCATCTAGGGTTTTAACTCATACAATCTCGAGGTAGATCAACTATGTAATATAATCCTCATACACCATCAATATAATCAAGCAGGACGTGGGGATTTACCTCCTCAAGAGGGCCCGAACCTGGGTAAATAATGTCTCCTTCGTCCCCTGCAACCCATCGATCCAAGGTCCATAGTTTGGGACCCCTTACCCGAGGTCCGTCGGTTTGGACACCGACACCTCTCTTACCGGATCAAGAAGGAGGATATGTCACCGAGCCAGATGTGTGTTAAACTCGGAGGTGCCACACGTGCGGTGGATCGGATTGGATCGCGACGCGAGTACGACTACGCCAACCACGATCTCTAGGCCCTTAACACTTTCGGTCTAAAAGGGTATGCAGACACCTTCCCCTCTTGTTGCTAGCATCTCCATAGAATAGATCTTGGGTGTTCAGTAGGAATTTTTTTGTTTCCCATGCAACGTTTCCCAACAATTTTATGGCCTTCTTCATTGTCAGGATGTCCGCACCTGAGTCGAGCTATGGTCGACCAGAGGAGGAGCGAAGGAAAGGCGACCGAGGGCGATGTCGTGGATATTGAACGAGGTGGATCCGCGGCGACGACATCTGCCACACAACCGCACCATCTGCACCTCCCTGCTCTTGAGTTGGTCATTTGTTTCTTATAAAGTTTGCTTCTTTTATCAAGGGCACATCGATCACATCCTTGGAAAAAGGGCACATCGATCATTTTGTTTTCTGGTCTTTGCTGTTGTTACTTTATAACCTATTTTATCATATGATTTTGGATATTTGTGTTGTAACATACCTTAGTTTGGGTTTTATTATGCACACACCTTATCTTGGGCCCTACAAGAAGGAAGCACGACATGTGTGGCTCTCATTTGAGTTAACCGGATTGTTTCTTGAAAATATTCGTGATTACGGTTGTGCTCTCAAGGAATGGTTAGGTTTAGTAACTTTTTTCTTGTATAATATTTGGGTGGTGCTCAAAATGCAAAGGTGAAAACTAAGAAGCATAAAACCACCTCTCAAGAAAAGTTCATGAAGCCTCCTAGAGTGTTATCCGCTTAGTTGAACTGAAGTTTAATGCATATGTAGGTTGAGTGCATTACAAAGGTTGTTAGCTTACTGAATCTTAAAGAAACTACTTTTTCAACATGCATTCTTCTTTGCTTGAGTTGTGCTCTTGTTACTTTATTTGTAGGTAAGCAACACTAAATGTTCCGTACTAACACGAATCAGGGTAGTATGGTGTTGTGACACAAAACTGGGACCCCCAGGAGTACAAAATAAAAAAGGTCCAACTCTCTTATCAATGCGTATCTTAAACACTTGACTTGTATTTTGTCATACCTTTATGAGTCCATGGGTACTTTTCCAAACATGTTTTACCTACTGCAATGGTATAAACCCTCACATGGGTCACCACCAAATGCTCCATTTTTCAATCCTTGCTCTTAGGTGCAGAGAGAGACATTACGATTGCTATGGTTTGAGGTGTACTTTCAAGTATGCCACTTAGGTTTAAGGTTGCAGCTTACTAGCTTTTCTATTTTTGTGTACAATTTCTATTTGGTTCAACTCATTTAGCTCGACCGTAACTAAACATCAGTTTGCCAAAATACTCATTGGTTACTTACAAATGATTATTGCTACTAGAAGAGCATAATCATTTTGAATGAAGCAACCTTATATTTCATCTTTGGGTAGCCAAGTTCAGCGCCTTGAAAACATTTCTTATAACTTAAAAGTGGCAATGGATGCACCATTATATTTTTGCTTAATCACTAATATACACGAAAAAATGTTACTTTGTAGGTTGGTGATTCTGATCTTATAAGCAACAACTAGAAACATGGGATGTACACATTATTTGACCAATGTTTCTCATACGGAATGAGCATTAGAATTCTTTCTTATTACAAGGATAATAATTCTGTGTGGCTTTGTTTTATTGCAGATAGTGATCAGTCTATTGGAAACTATGGTGCATCATGGTATACATGCAACTTTCTTGCCGAGTAAAGAACGATGGGAGTACCAATTCATATTTTGAATGAAAATAACATTTAAATTTGCATTATTTCATGCCGGTTTAATTTCTAAATGCTAATCACATATATTGCTTTGGATCTTTTTATAGCACCTAAATTAATGTCCTTTTTGTCCACTTGAATACCTAATTTTAGTAAATGTTCATAGATTGTAATATATTTCGTTGCCAGTAGCAACTCACATGCCTGCTAACTAAGGGTTTGCCACAGTTTAAGACAACATTCCTCGCTCTATATGAAAATACTTTAAACACATCGAGTAGATCTTAGTTTGTAATAGATAATTATTTAGATCATTGCTCTCTATGTACACATCATTATATTGGATATTTTTTATCAACTTACATACCAAGTGAAGTGGATTCCAATTACTCCTCCATTGTCATGGACTATCCTTTCTATGCATGCAAAATTTGACATATATTGTCCATATTTATATATGCGACCGACAAGAAAATTATTCATGGTCCATGTCTACACACATGCATTTAACTAGATTTAGCTTACTTGGATTAGAAATAGATTAGGAAGAAGGTGGCGTGGTCGTGTTGTTTTTGTACTGTTTTGAGACAACAAAACAACGACATAAAAGCTACATGCAAAATCAAAAAGACAATAGATTGAGAGGATGAATGATGTATGAAGAGAAAAGATGATGATCAACAAGTTCAACGAAAACGAGGAGCTAGAGGGATGTGTGGTGTTTGTAAAATAATAAGATGCTTGCATTTATGTCGTGGATGAATACTTCATGCAATGTGCTCGTTTGTGAAAAATAAAAATAAACATTATTTTTATAAATTCTATAAAATACAAATTTATTTATTGACACGTGGCAAAGCACGAACAGTAGTAACAGAGAAGGACACTGAATTCGCCGCAGAGCCCGGGCACGAGCATACAGAGCGTTTTTGGAGAAGCCCGGACACGACGAGTCCAACAGAAAAAAGCCCACCACATAGCAGCAGTGCCCCATTCGTCGGGCTCACCAGGCCCACACCTTAGCCCAAAAGCCCAAACGAGCCATGAAAACCCTAAACACCCTCTCCACGCCTCTCCCTCCGCCCCTATATAGCGCCCCATCCACGCGCCGCCACTCTCCTTCCCGAGCCGGAGGCGGACGAGGTAAGAAGCAGCAGCCGCAGCGCGACCCCGCGAGGAAACCCTACCGCCGCCGCCGCAGAAGCAGCCATGGTGAGCCTCCCAGCCCCCGCTCCCCCCCTTCGAGATCCTTCCGGTTTCCCTCTAGTCCGCGCGCGCTAACTCTGCTGTGCTGCCAAGGGTATCGACCTCGTCGCTGGCGGGAGGAACAAGAGGACCAAGCGCGTCGCGCCCAAGTCCGACGATGTGTACCTCAAGCTCCTCGTCAAGGTATTCACGCGCGTACCCCACGCTTTCGCCATCCGATGATCCAGTTTCCGTTTAATATGCCACGGTTACGGAATTTTCGTGATTCGATTAGCTGTAGCCGCATCTGTGATGGCTAGTTTAGCTGTATTTCCATCTGGCTATGTAGGCGGCCATTTCTCGTTGTGTGCAGCGCTGTAGAGTCTAGTGTTGGATAGGCAGATCGTTTTTTTGTATGTGTGGTGTGCTTCTGGATTGTGATTGTTGTGTTGCTTTCTGTTTGCAGCTCTACCGTTTCCTGGTGAGGAGGACCAAGAGCAAGTTCAACGCCGTCATCCTCAAGAGGCTCTTCATGAGCAAGACCAACCGCCCGCCGCTCTCCATGCGCCGTCTCTCCAACTTCATGAAGGGAAAGGTATGCACATCCCTTACCGAGAGACTTTACCATCTGTTTGTTCGTAATCTAATTGTAAGGTTCCCAGTGATGTATTAACCATGCTAATGCTGATTCCATCTGACGAGCAATTCATTATTACTGAGGGAACCATTTACCTAGTTATGCCTTTTCGACATCCAAAAACATTGATTTCTTTATTTTGTTCCAATTTGTGTATGTGCATCTTGTTCTGAAATTGTGCATTTCCTCTCCAATTTCATGTGCCAAATGTAGTTTGTCACTGGTGGTTATGATGCAAATCATCTATTCTAAAATTTACTTAAATGTCCACAAGTCTATGTCTCAGTCTTCTTGTTTTGGTAACCCAGCTTATCGATTGTCATATTTAAATTGTATCTCAACAGGAGGAGAAGAACATTGCTGTGGTTGTTGGCACAATCACAGATGACATGCGGATCCAAGAGATCCCAGCAATGAAGGTTACCGCTCTGAGGTTCACAGAGACAGCGAGGGCAAGGATTGTCAATGCTGGTGGGGAGTGCCTCACTTTTGACCAGCTTGCTCTCCGTGCTCCAACTGGGGAGAACACGGTAAGCTTTTCTTATCTCTGAAGTTGTGATTATCTTCGTGCCATTGCTTGGATTTGTTATGAGTAAAGCACTGTTCCGTAGGTTTTGCAAGTGTGTAGGAAGTGGTGCCTTTATACTATGTTTAGGATTTGCTATGGCTGTATTGATCAGGTGTTTTTGTATAGTATGGAAGTGTAAGATTTATAACCCACCCATCAGTTATCAGTTTTATTCCGAAAGGCCACATTGTCAAACTGATGTTTACAATGGAGTGTGATCATGGTAGCCAGTTAGACTGTCTAGATCTTTCTAAGTTATCATCTGTATTTGAACACTTCCTTCGGTTCTGATCCTATTTTAAGGTTCCCAGTGATGCATTAACCATGCTAATGCTGATACCATTTGACGAGCAATATAATATTACTGAGGGAACCATTTACCTAGTTCTTAATTTTGACTTCCAGAAACATTGATTTCTTTTTTTCCCTGTTGAAATTTGTGCATTTGCACCCTTTTCTTAATTTTGCAATGATCTTAGTTTTGCGATGATGATACACTTTACCCAGCTCATTATGAGACTTCCCTCTGTGGGTTGTTGTGATATGTACTTCTTTCCATTGTATCTGAGCTCTTGATAATGATTTGTTTTGCTTTTTTGAGTTTTGACATGTTGGCATATAGTTGTATTCTTCTTTGTAAATGTTTTTGTGTGACTTTCAATGGTGATACCCTATAATCCCAGTTCTATGAATACTCCCTCTTTGGGTTTTCTGATCTCAACTAAATGTTATAGTTCTAACTTATTATACTATGTGTCTTCTTTGTAAATGTTTTGTGTGACTTTCAATGGTGATACCCTACAATCCCAGTTCTATGAATACTCCCCTCTTTGGGTTTTCTGATCTCAACTACTCCCTCCGTTCCTAAATATAAGTCTTTTAAGAAATTTAACTAAGGGTCTACATACGGAGCAAAATGAGTGAATCTACACTCTAAAGTATGTCTATATACATCACTATGTAATCCACTAGTGGAACCTTTAAAAAGACTTATATTTAGGAACGGAGGGAGTAAATGTTATAGTTCTAACTTATATTATACTATGTGATGTATGCCTTCTAGTACTAAAAAGAGTATCTAATTTGTTGCTATTATCTTTGCTTATGCAAATGTTTAGTTGTAGCACTTTGTCTTGCTATTTTTGCAATGATGATACTATTACCCAGCTCATTATGAGACTTCCCTTTGTGGGCAGTTGTGATATGAACTTCTCTTTAGAATCTGAGCATTCTCAACGTTCTTTTTTATGATTTCTTCATTGCATTTCATTATAGCCTATGACTTGCAATGATGATACACTATAATCCCAGCTCTATGAATACTTCCCTCTGTGGGTTGTGTGATCTCAATTAAACGTTATAGTTCTATCTGAGCAGACTATATGCCATTTCCTTTTTGACTTGAAAATAGCATTGGCTTTCTTTCTGTGTTCTTTGCTTATGCAAGTGTTTAGTGGCAGTGTTTTTTCTTGATTATTTTTGCAATGATGATACTATTACCCAGCTCATTATGAGACTTTCCTTTGTGGGCAGTCCTGATATGAACTTCTCTTTTGTATCTGAGCCCACTCACTCACATTTTTCTTATGATTTCTTCATTACATTTCATTGCAACCTAATAAGGCTCTATGAAAACACAGGTTGATTGTGACTACTGCAGTGATGATACACTATAATCCCAGCTCTATGAAAACCTCCCTCTGTGGGTCGTTTGTGATATGAACTAAGCGTTATAGTTATATCTGAGCAGAGTAGTTTGAGAACGTGATTACCCACTATTCAGTATGTAGTTGGTGCAGTCTGAAATGTACTTCTAAATTTAAAATAAAATAGGAGAAATCCACTCAGCTCTTTGTCTTGCAAGTTCTTATAGTTGTTCTGAATTCAGTCCTTATGTTTGCAAATGTGTGCATCTGCAGATCCTGTTGAGGGGACCCAAGAATGCCCGTGAGGCGGTGAGGCACTTCGGCAAGGCTCCTGGTGTGCCGCACAGCCACACCAAGCCCTATGTGCGCTCCAAGGGTAGGAAGTTTGAGAAGGCTCGTGGTAGGAGGAACAGCCGTGGCTTCAAGGTTTAAGTTGCCCTTTCTGGTTAGTCGCTGTTTGCGTGGAGCGGCTGTTGTTCTGTTTGAGCAATTGACAGTAATTAGTAAAGTACTTAGTACTGAGAGCAGCACAATCTATCGCCCCAGTGTTCGAATGATATTTTGGAAGATTCTTATGGCTGTCAACTGTTTTTATTTTGTGAGCTTGAAGACCATGTTTTGTTGCACCCTGTCTCTTAGAATTCTCTGCTGGCAATGTCTACTGCTGAATGTGTTCTCTCTACGTGATGGTCAGTGTAGTTGGTTCTCTTTGGTGCCTTGGGCTCTATCCTCTTGGATCAGTTGCTGTATCTTTGCATGAAGTAATGCAATTCTGATGAATTGCGTTCTCTTGCTTAGAAGTTTCTGTTTTAACTTGGTTTAATGCAATTCTGATTAATTAATTGAGTAACATCCAGTAAGCCACCACATGCAATTTCATCAAAAGCAACATGTATGCATCATAGGCCCTATACAAGCAGGGTCGCAACCGGTTGTTAGGGTACCTCAGTTCAAGTTAATGCAGCAACAATTCTAGAGAAGTTGTCTTCTGTAATTTTAGGTTACCACGAAATCCTTTGCCCTTGTTTTCCTTCCTCTTGTACATTTGCACTTCGGCCTTGACAGGGCAAATCTACTTTCTTCCGCACATGTGTTCCTTTTCTCTACCGCCATCAGTTGGTCATGGCCTTGATCATCGATCTCCTTAAAGCACAAATCCACCTTGCCATCGTCTCTTGTTTGTGTTGGACTAACAACTCCTCCGTTTGTCTTTATTGCATTGAAATCTTGCTCTCTTTCTCTTCTCCCATCCAAGCAAGAGCTAGGAGTGAGGCTTTTCCCCCTAAAAAAAACAAAAAACCCCATAACCTTCACTTGATTCTGTTTCATAATTTTCTCCCCCATTTTCTCGTTTTGCCTTGAGATTTAGGAAAACAATGGGCAAAGCGAATGCCTTGTTGCTATTTCTTTTGTTCATATGCTTGTACAACTCTTCGATGTAGATGGCATACTCATTAAGTGTTGCTCAACTCGGAGGACTGTTGTTCACTTGATCGACTCAACCTAACCATCGTTTGCAACAATATTGGATGTCACTCCAACGTGCGAGGGAAATGTCTTGGCGCCAAAATTTTGCTCTTTGGGAAGGGGAATGGTGTGGAAGGGCCAGGTGATGTTAACTCCTTAAAGATATACCCCTCTGTTCGAAAATACTTGTCATAGAAATGAATGTATCTAAAGATGTATTTTAGTTCTAGATACATTTATTATTTATTAGCATCCATTTGTGCGACAAGTATTTTCAAACGGAGGAAGTAGTTTTCTAGTAGAAAATGCTCAATTTGAGAGTCACCTCAGAATTTAGGGAGTTCGAATCTTTTTCCCACAGAGGAGGTTTAAGAGAGAGAGAGAAAAGGTGGTGGGGGGGGGGGGGGGGGGGGGGGTCACTCTAAAAAATGAGTTTTCTGGGAGTTAAAAACATTTTGGGGGGAAAGCTGGAGATGTTGCATTAGATTGAGTGGTGCGAAGACAACTCTGTGTTAAACAGAATATCATGTACGCCATATCATCGAGTTGTTAGGAGATATGAGAGTTAGTTCAACCTACGTTGTATCTCTACCCTCCCGACCCTCTCGTCAATTCCATCGTTTCATCACCCTCCCACCATCATGTCCTCTCGTCAATTCCATCGTTTCATCACCCTCCCACCATCATGCCTTCCCCGCAACCCCAACCATCATGTCCTCATCAAACCCTGTCGCCATCAACTCAAGTCTCAACTACAACTCCTCTGAGTCGTTGATCTGCACCAATTATGTTCTCTCGCGTGCTCAAGCAAAATCCCAAATCATGGGCATTGGCCTTTATGGCTAACTAGATCAATCTATCCAAGAACCAACTCCCACAATCACCACCATAAATGCCGAAGGGAAGGACGGGGTTGTCCCAAACCCTGCCTACTCCCTATGGTTTATCCAAGATCAACAAATCATCGCTTACCTTCTTTGAAATCCGTCCAAAGAAATTCTTGTCCAGGTCGCTTCGCTTGAGAAGTCACATGCGAACTGGTCCGCGCTCGACAACATGTACTCAACCATGTCTCTCTCCCGAGCCAATAATATCAGAGTATCCCTCACCAATGCCGAAAAGGGCTCCCATTCTGCGTGTGCCTACTTTGGTCACATGCATGCCCTCTTCGACGAGCTTGCGGCGGCGGGCCAAGCAATCGGCAAGAGCGAACTCCTCTCCTTCATCATCGCCAGCTTGGACATGGAGTACGAGTTGATCATCTCGGCCTTGGGCGCGCGCACCGGTTTTATCTCCGTCGGCACCTGTGACGCCATCGATTTAATCGTACGCTAATCATACACGCAAATGCGTACGATCAAACTCAAGGACTCACGGGAAGATATCACAACACAACTCTAGACACAAATAAAACATACAAGCTTCATATTACAAGCCAGGGGCCTCGAGGGCTAGAATACAGAAGCTCGATAAACACACGAGTCAGCGAAAGCAACAATATCTGAGTACACACATTAAACATGTGGTGCCTTAGAGAAGGTTAGCACAAAAGATACACGATCGAACGAGGCGAGGTCTCCTGCCTGGGAACCTCCTAACTACTCCTGGTCTTCAACGGCCTCCACGTAGTAGAAGGCACCGTCGGGGTAGCAGTCGTCGTCGGCGAGATACTCCATCTCCTGGGCTCCATCCTCTGGTCGCAGTAACGGATCAAGGGGACAAGGGGGGAGCAAAGCAACGGTGAGTACTCATCCAAAGTACTCGCAAGTCTTACATCAGAACTAAGCTACGTATGCAACAATATCAAAGGGGGGGGGTTATATGTGGACTGGCTGCAACAATGCGAGAAAAGGGAGAGAAGGCCTAGTCCTATCGAAGACTAGCATCTTCAGGGCGTCTTGCAACAATAGACGAGAGTAGAACATGTATACAAATATAGTCATATTGTTGCAGCAATAATAATATAAGGTCACGCCCAGAGATCCTCCCTCGACTCCCTGCGAGGAAGCAATCCCAGAGCAACTATTCCAGTTAAGTAACATTTGTAGTTGTATAAGATCAGGGCACAACTCCAAGTCGTCGTGTAACCGTGGACACGACTATTTGAATAGATAAGTTCTTCCCTGCACGGGTGCACAACAGATTCCCCGTCACGCTCGATAACACTCTGTCCGGACACACTTTTTTAGGTCATGCCCGACCTCGGAATATCGACACGTCGCAGCCCCACCTAAGCTCAATAGAGAGGCGAGCCTGCCGGTCTAACTCCTAAGCACAAAGGGGTCGTGGGCCCACTTGCCCTCTGCGCTGCTGCACAATGCGTGGGCGGCCGATGTCAGTCCTAGCACCCCTTACTACAAGTGTGATGCATCTCGGGACCACTCGGGCGCGCGCCGCTCCATCGCTGACGTCTGAAGAGCTTCAGCTGATACCACGACCTCGAGTACCCATAATTCTTCCCACGCAAACTGTTAGTGCGTAATAAGGCCTTCCGACCGACCCAGATCAAATACCCAAATCCATTATCATTTTAATTAAGTCATTGACACATCCACGTGGGAATCCACCCGCCTAACATCTATTCAACAAAGATCCCAGTAACATGGTCAAGTAACTGTGTGGTTGTAACATCAGGGGGAATCCGAGGTATCACCCTTGTTGGATTCCGAACGATGTATCCGTCAAGGTGGACCTAGTGGAATCACCCTTGAGGGTCCCACATTGAGGGGTTGCACGACAGAGACATCGCTGGGAATGGTGAAAGAGGAATCACCCTCGATAACCACGACCGACTAGTTGTACTACAGAGATATCATCCTGAGTACTTCGTGAGGTGTCACCCTCGGTACCCGATAGTATCTGTGTAGCGCCGCATAACTAAGGGGGGGGGTGTAAGTGTTGTGTCGGATCTGGCTCGTTGATCAGGGATCGAGACTTGATGAAAAAGCGGGGCAACTGGACTAAGGGTCAGAGGAGAAGGCTGAGCCACCTATACTAAGCAGATTAAAAGTGCAGTACTGAAAGTAAGAGTTCATCAAAATTAGGCTATGCATCACATATAGGAGCTAACTACAACAATAGCAAAATTCTAATGCAAGCAGGAGGAAGAAAGACATGGGCGATATAGGGATGATCAAAGGGGGTTTGCTTGCCTTGTTGCTCTGCGGCAAAGGACTGGTCATCACGAGGGTAGATGTACCCGGTAGCAGTGTCAGTCTCGGGGTCTACCGGTAAGAAGAGGGGGAAGAAACAATAAATAACAGCAACAGGTGCAACACTAAGCATGACATGACAATGTGCAGGCTAGGCATGAGCTAATGCAACAACACATGTCGCAGACGTGTCGGAAGATAGACGATATTTTCCGGGTCTGTGGCTACTATCGGCCAGACTGAAAAAGATGGAAAAGTTCCACGTTTGCTATGCTTGGGACGAGTGACACATGAACGGATGGCGTATCCGTGTTCGTCTCGTTCTGCTGATCAACTTACATGTTGAAAATATTTTCATCTGAGCTACGGTTTATTTTATATTATTTTTTAAATTTTATTTTATATTAATTTTCGTTCTACAGATTTAATTAATTCAACTAAATGCTATTATGACATCAGCATGATGTCATGCATACATCAACAGTTGACTGGTCAACTCTGACAAGTGGGTCCTACGTGTCATTGACACATTTATTAATTAAGGTTTAGTTAATTCATAAATAGATTAATTTAGCTGGGGACCGACGTGTCATACCCTAATAGGATAATTATTTATCTATATTAACAAATTACTAATTTATCTGTTTTATTAATTAACTAATTACTTAAATAATATATCTATTTATTTATTTTAAATAATATATATATTTTATCTATGATTTTCTTTTTTTTATTAACAATTTTAGATGGGGGGGGGGTTTGTTCCTGGCGCCCCCGACATACACATAAAAACCAGAGGGGTTAGTGGGGGTTAATCCCCACTAACCCCAACCGACGAGGAGGCCTAGCCCGCACGGCTGCCACAGGGGCGAAACGAGACGAAGGAGGGGGTAAGAGAGGGAGAGGGAGGTGCCTGGGGCTCACACTGAGCCTGCAGATGTGCGAAAATGGATTCAGGGGTGGCTCGATGGAGTCGCGATGGTACAACGGTGGATCCGGTGGGGGTGGCCGGTGCAGTCCGACGGGGAAGCTCCGGTGATGGGGTGCTGCAAAGTGGGAGCGGAGGGAGCCGACGGTGCAGCGAGGCGGATCCGGCAGGGGCTGGTGGCGGTGGTGCAGCCGGCGGGATGGAGAGGCGTGGAGGCGGTGGGGCGGTCCGGTGGTGGAGACAACGGCGGAGTCCCTGGCGACAGCGAGCCAGCCGGTGGAGGGGCTCGAGCCGGCCGGCGATGGGGGCGCTCGCCGGGGCTTCAATCCAGGGAGAGATGAGTGAGGCGCTGGGTGGGCGAGGGCGATCTGGGGAGGAAGAGGGCGACGAGAGGAGGAGAGTGAGCGAGCGACAGGGCTTCGATCTCAGCCAGGGAACGCGAACGAGGGGGCTTTGTGGGGTAATAGGCAAGGAGAGAGGAGGGAGCGTGGTGTGGGGGCGGGGTGACGAGGGGCTCGGTCCCCTCGTTTGATTTTGGCGGCGGGGACATGGAGGAGTGGGAGGAGAGGCTGGCGTTAGGGTTCCCCATGGGGGTCTTATACCCCTAGGTGGGTGGGCCGGTGGGGTTGGGCCATTTGGCCAGTTGGCCGTGGCCTTTTGGGTTTCTTAATTTTTTTCTTTTTTTTTCTCTATTAGTTATTTTTTTATAGTTTCTGTTTTATTTATATAGGGGTTTTAAATAATTTCAAAATGTCTGTTTCAACTTTATAAATTATTAGGGAATCTTTGTAACTCATCCGACATTTTTATTTTAACATTCGAAAACTTTTCTCGTTCGACTTATTTTTAAATTCTGAATTTGACTCGGTTTCGACTAACACGAGATCAACGATAGAAATAAAGGTGACATGGCATCATTAGCGTGTGATCACTGTAGCTTAATTATATTCAACACTGTAGCAAAAGCCGAGGATGTCACAACACCCTCTTCTCCATGGTGGCCAACTTCGACCAACGCGTCGAGCTGTTCCATGGAACCGGCGTTGGCTCGTTCAAATCATCGGCCAATGCCGCCTCTCGTGGTTGCGAGGGACCCCCAAGAACTACCACAATCAGCAAGGTGGCGGTGGATCTCGTGGCAATGGTGGCCTGTTCGGTGGCGACGGCGGTGGCTACCATGACAGCGGTGGTGACTACAACGGTGGCGGTAACAACCAGGGCGGCTCCCGTGACGGTTATCGAGAAGGTGACTACGACGGCGGCTATCACAACGGTGGTGGTCTTGGTGGCAGCTACCACGGTGGTGCTGGTGGTGGTCATCACGCTGGTGGTGGCTACAACGGCGGCGGTGGTGGCTACAACGGCACAACAACAACCGGCGCCCCCTCGACAACAACAATCGGGGACACAATTTTCACGACTATGAAGGGTATGAGGGGCGGTGTCAAATCTGCAAGAACCAAAATCACCTCACTCGTGATTGTGACTGGCGCTATGCGGATGACACCTCCCAAAAGAAGAAAGTTGTTGCTGCCGCTGACATGTCCTATGGTGTTGACACCAATTGGTACATGGACATCGGAGCCACAAATCACATCACCGGTGAGCTGGACAAGTTCATCATGTGTTAGAGCATATTTCTCCATATGTGGTTTTGGTAATTGATGACCATCCCTATGTACTAATGGTTGCCTTAAGTTATATTCGAAGGATTTGTCCATAGGCACTTCTTGAAGTCCATCTGTTGGTTTAAAGGAGTTTATATGATGACCGAGGTGGTATTCAAAGTATTATCCAAAGATTGGTCATAAATACACAAGGTTTATCAAGACTAAGCAGAGAGTAAATCAAGATGATCAACACACAAAGCGTACAAGATGTACGGAAAAGGATCAAGTGATCCCATGGTATGGTAAGCATTGTCCATAACGCTTTTGTGTACTAACACATGTCTTCGCGAGAGTTCTATGTGGGGTTAGGTGTGTTTCCATGGGTTTGTGTCAAGAGGAAGATCTCATTCAACCTATGAAGGATGACATCAAGTGGTGATCGTCATGAAGATTGTGGTATGCAAGTTCAAGTGGACCATCACGAAGATATCATGCTTCAAGCTTGCCGTCCATTGTGGTGGCAATGTACTTGTGAAGAATGTGGAGAAGAGTGTCTCACGCATAGTGAGTATGGGGGAGCAATCAAGAAAGGTGGTCCATATTGAGGAAGCCAAGATCATCATCATCTAGCTCAAGAGGACTAGGTGCAAGGTATAGGTTTGCCCATGATAGGTTTTTCTATTGTAAGATAGTTTGCCGTACTGTCAAGGGGGGCTCTCAAGTGAGTAGCTTGATTGTATCGTTCCTTGAGAGCTCAAACCATTTGCATCCTTGCATCATATCTTGGTTCTTTTTTGGTGTTTCTCCTTGTGAGTTCTAGAGCTTATGGTCATCTTCATGACAAGCTCGAGTTCATAAAAAACGGAGTCTATATGCATCTTCTATGATGTTTTCGATGTTGGAAGTTTTTGCCGGTTCTTCATTCATAGAGGTATCACATCTCTATATCATTGGCATTCTCATATATGCATGTTCTTAAGATTTCCACTCGTTGTTGGATAGCTCTTGTCGTCGTGAATTCAACAAGCTTGAGTTTGCTCGATTCGGAGTTCGTATGTGAAAGTTATGGCAGTTTCAGTATCCAGCGGTAGTACCGCTCGTGGTGCCTGTGGTAGTACCGCCCCTCGAGCGGTAGTAATTTTTTACTACCACTCCCGTGTAACACCGTGTATTTAGCTTTCCTGACTAATTAACTTATTTCAAAAATTAGGACCAATTTTTTTTGTGAATGCTTATGATGCTTGAAGTGACTTTTGTTTGCTTGCTTACTTGTATGCTTGTGTTTGATTCTCAATAATCCCTGTTACTCTCCACACTCACCTCCTTAACCCAAAACTCCTACACCATGTGTTTAGGACAAGAAACTATTTTTACCAAATATTATTTTCAGCAAAAGGCATTTCTTTGAATTAAACTTTCAAAACCCCTCAAATGGGATTTGTACTACAAGTCCTCAAATTATGGAATTTATTTTGCACCAATTATTTTATTTAAAACCCATTATCAAAATGACTTTCCCAAAACCACAATATTATTATTTTAAAGGTTATTTTACTATTTTATTTAAATGACTTCCTCACAGGCCAGAAGTGGTCTCTTATGAAAGAAAGTTATTTTTATTACTTTCAAATTATTTGAGAAAATTTAGGGAAACTCAGTGGACATATATATTCCATATATATGAGTTTCAACACATGGTCATGTTCAAAATATTGGGCAAAACCCTTCAAAACCCTTCCTGCCTATTTCAATCTTTCGGAATATTTCTATAAGAAATATTCTCAATAAATCCAGCATGTCACCTATGATATGTTTTATGATTTTGCCAAGTTTCATATCAATACAAGTTGATTTGAATCCCTTGATTATTCTAAAACCCTATCTGTCCAGATCCAAGATTGAGCAACTCTACATTGTCAAGTATCTCCAATTGTGCTCAAATTTGGTAGACATGTTCTGATACTCGAATCATGCATCCACACCAAGTGGTGCGTCAAGGAGAATAGAAGAACTTGTCCCAAGCACCTCAAAACCCTATGTATTGATTTCTGACTTTGGGAAACTTTACATTAGTTTCTCCAATTGACCCAAAGCTTTTGGGCATGTATTACTACTCAAATAATGCCCCCACACCAAATATTGGATTGGTGGGAATCGATTTGAATAGTTTTGTAAGTAGAAAGCCATTTGTGTTCATTTCATGGGTTTTACAAGTCTACATTGGAAACCTTCTCCACCAAATCCCACATTTGGTGTCCAAGCTTATTTTCATCGAATATTTGATCCTGTTAAGTTTCATATCCATTGAAGTTCATCTGGTTGCCCTGGCACTCATCAAACACCTTGTTTGCACTCACTAAATTGGCTACTTTGGCCCCTTTCACTTTTACCCTTGAGCTCAACTTTCTACCATAACCCTATTTAGTTACATTTTACTTCGAGTAGCTTTGCCATGGCCTCTGGCCAATTGTTGGAGGGAGACTCTATGTAACTATTCCTCATTTTACCCTTGGAATCAACATTTTTACCCCTCTTGCCCCACTTCTGCTTAAGCCAAACCCCATCTCTTTCCAAAGGGACCCTAGAATTCCAAGGCATCATTTCGAGCCAAGAGAGCCTTGCTCATGTGGAGAAAATGAGCAGCACATCTACAACTAGATTTCTGGCTGAAATGTAGCTTTGTACAACAAGTACTAGCTACCCTCCCTTGCTTGAGCTGAAACCTTGCACTAGTGTAGTCCTTCCATACCAGATGCTGCTAGACATGGTTTCACCCCAAGACTTCCCCTCTGAAAACCACTTTTGCCAGCCCCTAGTTTCCTATTGCAAACTTAATCAGAGTCCAAACCCATTCAAACCAGCTTCACTAGCTACGAAACTCCAGAGTCATCCTCCTGCATGTATGCCCTACTTGTAGGACATACTTGACTGGTCAAAATGCTACTTTAGACATAAGTGGTCAAAATGGCTGAAGTGCCACCTCGGCCATGCCCGAGCCCGAGCACCCCTGGGCCTCCCGAGCCTCCCTCTCTCTCCCTAGAGCCTCCAAGAGCACCCAGAACCCGTGCAACACCTTCCCCGTCCTTCCTCTCCCCTCCAGGTGGCCGGGGCGCCGCTCCCCACGGCCACCGTCGCTGCTCTCCGCCACGTCCAGTGGCACACATGTTCCTCGACCTCCCCCTGAAGCTCCTGGGGCAGCCAGGTGCCGCGGCGCGTCGCCCGAACTCACCCATGGGTGGAACACCGCCGGGGGCTGGCTAGTGCTGCCGGAGGAAGCGCCAGAGCCGGTCGGATCCTCATGCTCCCGTGCCCCCCTCTGTCTAAGCGAAGGAGGAAGAAGCCCTGCAGCTGGCCCCCCCAGTCAGCGAGCCAGAGCCGGGCCCAACCGGCTTAAGTGGTCGCGCCCCGGCTGGACTACGCCTCTCTGAGGCAGAGGTGCCCCCGGGAAACCGCCTCGTGCGAGGCTTCCTATGCTGGCTAGCCGAGCCAATGGGCCGGCCCATTCATCTATTTAACGCCCTGAGCGCGTTATAAGCCTCCCTAGTTCAGCCCCTTTGTATTTCTGTTTTTCTTCTGAAACTTCTAAAATCCTTAATAAATTCATTTTAACTCCAATTTGGTTGATTCAAATTCCTGCAGGTTCCAAAAATCAAGACCTATCCAAATATGTGATTTGCACATTTTTCCAAGCAACTTCTGTGTTATGCTATTATTCAAAAACATATTCAAATACTCCTAGCCTCACCTTTCAAAATTCCTATAGGGTTAAAATCAACTCCAAATGGAGTGGTTCTAATTTCGAGAGCCTTAATATCATACCCTATTTTAGAGCCTTGGTCAACATTTTTGCATGGCATATTTCTATTGCCATAAATAGATATCCCTATTTTACTTTTTATCCAATATTGGAAACCCATATAATATTTTGAGTGTGTATGGTTTCGGAAATGGGATTAGATTTATGATGTGTCGACCGTCCGAACCTTACATGTACGGCCATGTTACCCCTTTATGGGACGTGGCTTTGTTGATTACTCTGGTCGGTGCTAGCAAAGAGTCACATTACTAGTGGCGGGAGTGATGTGTGGTCACTCTCGTGATGGGGTCGTGCCAGGTAGGGCGACTATGCCATTTTTACGTGTTCCGGGCACACATTTGGTCCCCGCATGGATGATACTATCCAGAGTCGGTGCTCGTAAGACGTACATCATGTGGGCTGGGTACCAATCAAGTGGACCTCTTTGTCTAGTATCGTGAGGGGAAAGGCATTGATCGGGTACTTACCTACCGCGAGTCGTGGATAACACGAAAGTTTCCCGGATCTCGTGGGTCCAGCGTACTACCTCTATAGAGTGTAAAACTATTCGAATAGCCGTGTCCACGATCAAGGACAGTCGGGTGGTGCTGCCTAAACTACGCCCAGTCGTGTTGGGGATATTATCTGTTGGATAACCCGCCCTAGTTGGGCCGGGTCACCGAAGCTCGCGATTCATCTCAATGTGGTTTGGGCCTTGGCCTGGTAAGGCCGAAAGTCATATGGCGGTTCTAAACCTTCGGAAAGGAGTCCATAATAGAGAAGGTCTCCAAGCCTTGGAAAGAGGGCGACTTAGAGATCGCAAGAGTCACGATTTGTGTAAAGGAAAGGACCCTTGTAAACCCTAAGGACTCGACCTGTATATAAAGGCGAGTCCCAGGGAGGAAGAGGATAGGTTAGAAATCATCGAGTGCTAGGTCAGGCGAGTTACGCCTTCCTTGTAATCGAAACTCCATCAATACAACACAAAGCAGGACGTAGGCTTTTACCTCCTCATGAGGGGCCGAACCTGGGTAAATCTCTGTCTCGTTCCCGTTCAACCCCTTTGAGTCGCCACCAAGGTGCGATGGCTCCAACACTAAGTCCTTTCACGAGGACATCTGCCGTGACAAAACCACGACAGTTGGCGCCCACCATGGGGCCTCGGCACGGTGGAGTTGAGTTCTCAAAGGGAGCCCTACCAGGGTTTGGGAGCTATGCGACGGGGCTCATGACCCGGAGCCGCCGCGGGAAGTACTACATCAACAACTTGCTATGGGGACCCGAGGCGGATTCGATCGAACCTGGATACAGGGTCCCCTTCAGCAGGATCAGCGTCTTCATCGGCATGATTGGATCGCCCGTGCCTGAGCCAGACACCTCCTCCGACATCGTCTAGCCGGCCAGGTACGTCCGCCCGGTCGTGACGCCAAACCTAACCCGCCCGGTCTTTGTTGGATTCACGCAGGGATCTGAGGAGCCAGAACACTCGGCGACCCAGGAAACCACGCCGGTCAACACTGATGACGAATCGTCCATGGGCGATTCAGATTCAATCCAGTCTCTACACGGGGGCTGCCTTGGGGGCTTGTCACTGGCCATGGACCCCGAAGTTCTTGACCGGACTCGCCGTTAGATCGCCGTTTACATGGCAGGGGCGACTCAACCCTCACCAAACCCGGCATGCGGAGATGGGACTGGCGAGACGTCTAGAAGCCCGGCCGCAATTTTGGTGGAGTTAGCAGCGGAAATAACGAGTTTCATGGCGACCCCCATCACGCCGGAAAACTAGGAGGCGGTAAACACTGAATTGACGAAGCTAAGAGAAGGGGTGGCAAAGGCTCAGCGGGATGCCGAGGTGGAGTCCGCCAGGATCGAGACCCGGCAAGCTCAAATTACCGCTGAGATAGCTCGCTTGAATACCGACAACTGACGGCTTGAAAGGCACCAGCGCGCATCTGACGCCGTCCATCAGCAGAGGCACCAGGGTCGCCTGCCCCCTAATCTCAACCCGACCCGCCTGTTCGACACTCCGCGAACTCCCGGAGCGGGAGCCGCCCCGGGGGGAGGGCCGGGCCAGCCACCGAACCCGCCATTTCAGCCAGCTGTGGATCGCGTTCCCCGATTCCAGACACCTCAAGGTCACTTTTCCAACCCGGTGGACAACGTCCTTGCCGCAACTCGCCATTTGGAATCCCTTCCGATTCACGGCAACACTCCTGCCGAGATAGAGGCGAGGAACGCCATTGAGATGTTGAAGACGGCGGTGGTTCGAAACGCCCAGTTCTCACACAGCCTAGATAGGCTGCATTCCACTCCCCAGGCAAGACGCACCTGGAGTCGGCCAGAGGACCAACCCGCTATAACCAGCAGACCGCGACCCTTCCCCCAGGACAACTCGCCTGATCATCAAGACTCGCCAGGTCGGGATCACCCGGGCATCCAAGTCGCCCCAGCGCCTCTTGTAGGGAGCGGCAGACAAGTGGGGGTGCCGTGCTTGGCCCCCGCCCTTCACAACGAGCGAATGCCCAAGGATTTTAAAGGGCCAAGAAAGGTGCCTAACTACACTCCGGACCTTAAGCCGGCGTCGTGGGTCGAGAGTTATGAAATCGCCATGGACATGCTCGATGTAAGCGAAGCAGTTTGCGCCAGATACTTCACGATGATGCTCGAAGGGACGACGCATACTTGGTTAAAGAACTTGCCCCCCCAACTCCATCCAGACTTGGGCTGAATTGAAAGAGCGTTTCGTCAAAAACTTCCGAGGAACCTGCAAGCGTCCGATGACAATAGTCGATCTACAACACTGCATTCAACGCCCGGATGAGTCGGCCCACCACTGGTCGCGGCGGGTCGCGGAAGTCATCCACTTGTCAGACGGTATTACGGCAGCTCATGCTGTGTTGATCCTCGAGCAGAATTGCCACTACGAGCCTTTGGTGCAGAAGTTGGGGCGACTCAAGCGAAAGGTCCAAGACATGGGGGAGCTAATGGACACCCTCACTAGGTATGCTGAGGCGGACGACACCAAAGATCCCGTCAAGGATGGTGGTAAAGCTAGCTCGCCAAGGAAGGGTGACTCATCCAAAAATCATACCCAATTCCAGGGACGCGCCCGCCATAATCAGGGAGCGAATAGCAAGAGAAGGCAACAGGAAGAATCTTCGGACTTAGTCGCCAACACCAACACCAATAATGGCAACCAGCGCTAGAAGAAAAGTAGGGGTTACAGTGGCAAAAAGCCGCGCAACTATAATGAGTTACTCAAGGGCCCCTGCCCGCACCACGCCATGGCATACGGACCGGCGACTCATTCCTGGGAGGACTGTTACGTGATGCGGGAGTTTCGGGCGGAGGCGATCAAAAAAGGACAAAGCGGTGACCCGGACCAACGGCAGGAACAGTTCGGTGAGCCCAATCAACGCGAGAACCCCTTCGACGGTTTCCCCGAACCTGGGGCTCAGGGTGGCTCGCAGCCAAGCAGCGGCCAGTATCCAGTGCATCACCAGCGACGGTATAACCCGCCTGGAGTTTTTCAGCAACCACCCCCACAGGGGGCTTCGCAGGGGCAGGATGATAATGGCGGCTTCCGCAACAATCCCAAGCAGTTAAGCAATGGGCAGTACCACGTTTTCACCACCAATGCTTGCAGGCGTGATAAAAAGGTGAGTCACCGAGCGTACAGTGTGTCTGAGCCCGCACTCCCTAGATACCTCCACTGGTCCGAGCAGACCATATCATGGAGTAGGGAGGATCACCCGCCAAGAGTTGACAATCCCGACGACTTAGCGTTGATCGTGGCTCCCCAAGTTGGGGGATATACCTTGTCGAAGGTACTGATGGATGGTGGCAGCAACATCAACATTTTGTACTTCGACACTTTCCAAAGGATGAACCTATTGGAGAAAGATTTGATGCCTTCAACCATGGTATTCCATGGGATTGTCCCAGGCAAATCAGCATACCCCATAGGCCGAGTCAGGCTCACAGTTGCATTTGGAACAACATCTAATTACAGGAGTGAGTCGCTGATGTTTGAGGTGGTCAAGTTAAAAAGCCCCTATCATGCGCTGTTTGGGCGGCCGGCTTATGCCCGGTTCATGTCCCGCCCATGCTATGTTTACCTTAAACTCAAGATGCCTGGTCCTAAAGGACCCATCACGGTTGATGGTGATAGAAGGATTGCAAGAGAATGTGAAGAAGGGGATGCGGCTTACGCAGAAGTCGCCTGTGCTGCGGAGGAGCTGAAATATCACCAGGCCAATGTTGATCCGGCTGATATGTCACCCCTAAAAAAGCCGACGACAAACGCTTAGCCGCCCCTCAAATTCAAGCCAACAGATGACACTAAAACGGTGGATTTCGTCCCTGGCGACTCAACCAAGCAATTCACTATTGGGATGGGTCTGCATCCCAAATAGGAAATCACGCTCATCGAATTCATCCGTGAGAATCGGGACATCTTCGCATGGAAACCTTCTCACATGCCTGGTGTGCCGAGAGAATTCGCTGAGCACCACCTTAATGTTGACCCAAAGGCAAAACATATTCAACAATATCTTCGTAGGTTCAATGAGGAACGACGCAAGGCAATCAGGGAGGAAGTTGCCCGGCTCTTGGCCGCCGGATTCATCATAGAGGTCTTCCACCCCAAATGGTTGGCTAACCCGGTGTTGGTGCTCAAGAAGAATGGTACCTTCCGTATGTGCATTGATTACACGGACCTTAACAGAGCTTGTCCAAAGGATCCCTTCGCTCTTCCCCGCATCGACCAAATCATTGATTCAGTGGCGGGATGCGAACGTTTGTGCTTCCTGGACGCTTATTATGGATATCACCAAATCAAGATGGCTATGGAAGATCAAGAGAAAACATCTTTTATAACCCCCTTTGGGGCTTTTTGCTATGTGGCCATGCCATTCGGACTCAAGAGTGCAGGGGCGACTTACCAGCGCTGCATCCAAAATTTCCTCCGTGGCCAAATCGGATGCAACGTCCATGCCTATGTCGATGACATTGTGGTTAAAACCCATAGGAGGGAAACGCTATTGGAAGATCTCAAGGAAACTTTTGATAATCTGCGGGTGTATCAGATGAAGCTTAATCCCACCAAGTGTGTTTTTGGTGTTCCTGCAGGGAAGTTGTTGGGCTTCCTGGTGTCTGAGCGCGGCATCGAAGCTAACCCGGACAAGATCAAAGCGGTTACTTCCCTTGGGATACCAGCGAATATTAATCAAGTCCAATGGATGGCGGGTCGTATTGCGGCCTTAAGTCGCTTAATAAGCCGTCTGGGAGAAAAAGCTATTCCCCTTTATCAATTGCTAAAGAAATCTGACCATTTTGTTTGGACAGATGAAGCCGATGAAGCTTTCGAAGCCTTAAAACGGCAGCTGGTCAAC
Organism: Hordeum vulgare subsp. vulgare; assembly: GCF_904849725.1. Classification (NCBI taxonomy): domain Eukaryota; kingdom Viridiplantae; phylum Streptophyta; class Magnoliopsida; order Poales; family Poaceae; genus Hordeum; species Hordeum vulgare. The sequence continues at coordinate 92,565,693 of NC_058518.1, forward strand.
CCGCCGGTCTTGGCCGCCCCGACTGAGAAAGAGCCCATGCTTTTATATATTGCGGCAAACTCCAAGGTGGTGAGTGTGGCGGTGGTCGTCGAAAGGAAGGAGGAAGGGAAGGAATACCCTGTGCAGCGCCCGGTGTATTTTATCAGCGAGGTGTTAACTCTTTCCAAGCAACGATACCCACACTGGCAAAAATTAGTGTATGGGGTCTTTATGGCAAGCCGGAAGCTTAAACACTATTTTCAAGAGCATCCCATTACGGTGGTTAGCTCTGCTCCCCTCGGGGACATCATCCAGAATCGGGAGGTGACATGGCGAATTGCCAAGTGGGCGATTGAACTTGGGCCGCACCACGTGCGATACACCCCTCGCACGGCTATCAAGTCTCACGCCTTGGTTGATTTCGTCAATGATTGGACCGAGTTACAGATCCCGGAAGACAGGCCTGACCTTACATACTGGACTATTTATTTTGTCGGGTCTAGGCAGTTGGAAGGCTCGGGGGTTGGCGTGGTGCTGATATCGCCTCAAGGGGACAAATTCTGTTACGTCCTCCGACTCATGTTTCCATGTACCAACAACGTTGCGGAATACGAAGCTTTGCTTCACGGCTTGCGACTCGCCAAGGAGATGAATCTTACACGGGTCAGATGTTTCGGTGACTCTGATCTAGTGGCTCAGCAAGTTTCAGGCACTTGGGATTCTCGGGACCCCTTAATGGCGGCTTACAGGAGGGCTGTGTCCGATGTGGCGGGTCATTTCCATGGCTATCAGGTCGATCACATTGACCGGCGCCTTAAGGAAGCAGCTGATGCCCTTTCACGTCTCGGTTCCCAGCATAAGCCGGTTCCCCCAATGTTTTTCTGGATACTGTGCATAATCCTTCCGTAAGGTTGCCTTCACAGGAGGAGTTGGCAATACCAGATCCTCAGTCCCAGTTAGTGGCGGCTCTTCATGTTACGCTGGATTGGGTTCTTCCGTATCTGGCTTATCTCGCCCGAGGCGAGTTACCTACGGATGAAGTGTTGGCTCGCCAAATCGTTCGGCGAAGCAAGTCCATGGTGATCATCAATGGCGAACTATATAAACGGAGCACTTCCGGGTTTTTTCAAAGATGTGTTTCCTCCGAAGAAGGGTGCATAATTCTAAATGACATTCATTCCAGAGATTGTGGGCATCACACCGGGTCACGCTCCTTAGTTTCAAAGGCGTTCCATCATGGTTTCTTTTGGTTGACGGCCCATGCAGATGTAGAGGAGATAGTTCGTTGATGTGATGGATGCCAGCGTTATGGGCGACATGCCCATGTGCCGGCTCAAGAACTAAGGATGATACCCATCACTTGGACTTTCGTGGTCTGGGGGTTAGACATGGTTGGCCCCTTTAAGATGTCATCCAACAAGAAAACCCATTTGCTGGTGGCGGTTGATAAGTTCACCAAGTGGGTTGAAGCAGAGCCTGTTGGAGCTTGCGATGCGGAGACAGCGGTCAAATTCTTGAAAAAATTGATCTTCTGGTTCGGATATCCGCACAATATCATTACTGATAATGGCACTAATCTGTCTCAAGGGGCGATGGAGGAGTTTTGCCGTCGTGAGCACATCCGGCTTGATGTTTCTGCGGTTGCTCACCCACAATATAATGGACAGACGGAGCGGGCGAACCAGGAAGTTTTGCGGGGAATCAAACCCCGACTCATGGTTCCCTTGGAACGAACCCCGGGGTGTTGGGTTGAGGAGTTGCCTTCGGTACTATGGAGCATCCGGACCACCCCGAACCGGTCTACGGGTTTTACCCCTTTCTTTCTGGTCTATGGAGCAGAAGCCGTTCTTCCCACTGACATAAGGCATGACTCCCCTAGAGTCGCCGCTTATGTGGAACAGGACAACTAACTGGCGCGTCAAGACACTTTGGATGCCTTGGAGGAAGCACGTGATTTGGCTGCAGCCCGATTGGCCATTTATCAGCAGGACTTACGGCGTTATCACAGCCGCCGGGTCAAGAGCCGAACCTTTCAGGAAGGCGACCTAGTGCTTCGGTTGATACAAGATCGTACTGGCATGCATAAGTTATCACCACCATGGGAAGGACCGTTCGTCGTCAGCAAAAACCTTCGCAACGGGTCTTACTATCTGGTGGATCTACGACCTGATCGGCCAACCACGGAGGCTGAGTCAACTCGCCGTGGAACATAGCCCACTTGCGTCCTTATTACACTTGAGCTATTAGCTCTACGTTTTGTAAGTTTTTCATTTTCTTATAAAGCAATAAAATTAAATGCCTCCCGACTTGGGGACTTTCCTGCTAATTCATCTTATTGAAAGGTATGGATCTTTATTCTTTCATCAACAATTCGCCCAAACATGGACGCTATCCATACCAAAGAGCTTAAGTCGCCACGATGCGCTTATTACAAAACTGGGTATCGATAAGCCAAAGAGGATCGAAGTCGCCACAAGCGCGCGATTCAAACATAGGCGCCTTATGTGATTCTGTGGATTAGACCAGCTTACTTGAGGACAATGTGTTCCCAAGTCGTTTTGTGGTAATAGCGTATACGCTTCTACAATCCTATGACGGTCTTTCCCTTAATCATAGGTCACTTGGGGGCTTCCTCTCACTAAGACCAGCCTTACTACCCATTTGGCCTGCGAAAAATTACCGCATTACAAATGGTTATACTGGACTGTGTGTTGGCCGAATCGCCATTGGACCCGTGAACTCTTGGCGAGTTATTCCGCTCATGGACCCTAAACTTGCCTTGGTTAAAACATGTCTGGTACCGGCAAGCGCCTCACATGGAAAATAGAGAAACCATTGGTTCATTGAACCCGCTTCACTGAAGCTTGACTTGTGCCTGATCAGCCGGTCTAAATACTTGAGCTTTTGATACAAAAGTCTCCCTTGGGTGGCGCTTGAGTTTATTTAACTCGCCCTATCCTGTCGCGACCTGATGAGCCGATGAAATTGCTATTTTTTACCTTCCTGACACTGCCACAAGGTTTTTCAGACTCTTTTCTGACTCGCCTCAAAATATCTTGGGGCGATTGCTATTTATTATCACCCATTACTCACTGAGATGGTTTGATATATGTTTTCAAGCTTAAAATAGGTTGATGATCAAAATCACTCTAGCCATGGCGGATCAAGCATAATGAAAACGCCTCAATGGCGTGTCAAGCATCATAATAATGCCTCAAACGGCAGATCAAGCATTTCAAAACGCCTTAAGGGCGACATAAGGATTTTTCGAGATATCACAGAAGCAGTTTGATTCCTAAAAAGACTTATTACATGGCTCTCATGGCCAAATCTATGAAGTTTTATTCTGCTGATGTCCTTGGATCAGCCTGCTGCGAGCTTTGGCCGACTTCAATTTGCAAGTCGCCCAGTACCCAGTTACACTTGGATAACGCGGCGAACTTATCTTCATCGTTCAACACTGATGAGAGATCCGCCTCCAAGTCAAAAGGATTCTTGGGTCGACGCGGAGTTAAGCTGGTCGTCACAAAGGTTGGCGGGTTAACCTTCTTGTTCTTGTTGTCATAGGCGGCTTGGTATTTTGATAAATCCAAGCTTGCAGCAAGCTGAGTCGCCGCCAAATGGGAGTCTTTAACAACACGCTGGTAGTCCTCTTCAGCAAATTCTGACCCGTCATCCTTGAGATGAGGAAAGCCCGCCGCTACTTCTTCTGGGTTTATTTCTGGAGCATGTGCTAAGCACCGACTCAGTGTAGTCAGTGCTCCTTTCCGGGCGGCTGACCGAGTTAGCTCGCCAATTTGAGGAGGAAGAGTAGATAAGCAGCCAAGCATCTTCTTTATTGATGTTATAGGTTCCTTGGCGCCCATCACTGCTTTCACGGTCAGCACACTTCCGGTATACAGTTGCTCCGTCAACGTGTAAATCGCCTTCAGCATCAGGACGCAATCATCCTGAAGGTTGGCGGCTCTCGGACCTGTATAAGAGGTAATGATAGTCAGCGATTTATACAAAGCTATTTGTTTACAAAGGTCAAGGGTTGGTTTTTACGAAAGACAGCTTGCGCCATGTTGGAGATATGTCGCTTTAGGCCGGACAAATCTTGTTGCACAGTATCCAACATGGCTTCAGCTTTTTCTGCTCGCTTTATTAAGGCATCTTGATCAGCTTGAGCCCTTTTTAAGTCGGCTTTTAGCTTCTCCGTCTCAGATAAGATCAGTTGATACTTCTCTTCTGATTTTGCCCGGGCATCCTGCTGACCGGTTAAACTTTTCTTCAAGTCGCCAAATGCTGATTCAGTTTGGATAAGTGATTCCTGTTGAAATATATAGTTAAGGGGCAAGTCTCAGAATTATTGCAAGCAATATCCCTGACACTTGGGGGCTAATGTATAATTTTGTAGACAAAATTATACAGTATCAAGACCCGGCTCATCTTTTTACTGATGACCCGACCCTTGGGGGTTACAGGTCAAAAGTTTTTTCTTCAATTATCAAGACCCGACTCATCTTTTTACTGATGACACGACCCTTGGGGGTTACAGGTTGAAAGTTTTTTCTTCAATTATCAAGACCCGACTCATCTTTTTACTGATGACCCGGCCCTTGGGGGTTACAGGTCGAAAGTTTTTTCTTCAATTATCAAGACCCGGCTCATCTTTTTACTGATGACCCGACCCTTGGGGGTTACAGGTCGAAAGTTTTTTCTTCAATTATCAAGATCCGGCTCATCTTTTTACTGATGACCCGGCCCTTGGGGGTTAATGAGGATAATACAGTGTGCAATAAGACGTATCTCATGTTTGTTCTTTAGCAATCGAAGCAGGCTTTTCTCCATCTCATAACTCGCCTCCAGGCGACTTGCAAAGCCAGAGCAAAGTTCTTTGAATTCGAGATTCTCATATTGGGAGAGCTTAGCCTTGGAAAGTTCATGCTCAAAAACAGGTTGAGCTGATGATGATACATGCTTCGATAAAACCGCTGTGGCCGGCTTAGAGAAGTGAGTACCGGTGATAACTACATCGTCTGGGTCTTCTGCTGTTTTCAATGGACTTGGCGGGTTAGGCGTTTCCATGGTTTCCTTGGGCGAGTTGGGGAGATCCGCTTGATCTTCAGGCTTGCCTTGGTCTGGGTTATCCTGGATCGGCGCCGATTGTTCAATAGGCTCCGAAGCTGTAAGGGGAGTTGACCCGCCAGTTTTCCTTTTCTTCGCCTCTGCCCTAAAAAGAGAAGAGGGTGCGCTTAAAGGAGTTGATGTTACCACCATCAGAACAAAGGTAAATGTTGTCAAAGGCTGACCCGGGGACACGGATCATCGGTGGGAGTGCCGACATCACTGAATCGCCAGATGTGGGTGGAGAACTCTGCAAAAATAATACCTCGAAGATATGAGCGAGTTACAAACGCGATCCAAAAGGACCCGAAGAAGTGTTATTAAAAGATACCTCATTTGGCCTTTTCTTGTTTCTTGTTGGTAACTCGGACACTAGGTCTCCAGAATGACTTCGAGTTTTCCGATTTGAGGCATGTTGTGCTTTCTTCAGAAGGAAATTTGGATCCACACAAGCATTTGGGTGTGAGAAGGGAACTTTCCCACAAATTCGCCTAGCCGGCTTAGGTGGACAAGAAGATGAGTCGGAGGAAACCGAAATTACCTCTACGGAGTCTTCCTGGCTTTCATTGTCCTCATTCTACACAAAAGATATAGAGGTGTAAATGCAAAACTATCAGTAAATGGATGGCGAGTTAAAGAGGATGGATTTTTTACCTCTAAAAGTATGTCGCCGACTTGGGATTCATCGGCTTCAGATGGCTCAGTAACGGCGGTTTTGCCCTTGCCCTTGGACTTCTTCTTTGGAGGCGGCCTAGCTTGCTTCATGGCCGACTTCTTTGGCCTCTTGGACCAGAATTTATCACCTTTCCGAAATGGCATATTTTATAAGAGGTCATAGTTCAAGTAAGACGAAAGGAATAAAAACAAGAGGCGAGTTAAGTTATTTACCTTTGGTGCCGGGTTGATCATGCAGAACGGCTTAAGACCTATTTGGCCGCATTTTGCCGCGGGTTCGCCGGTCAACTTCTTGATGATGGTTACAATATCACTCTCTGTCAGAGCCGTGTGGAAGTAGCACTGAGGGTGATCCAGGGTGCCGTCAAAATCACACATTAATCCCTCCCGGCGACTTAAAGGAAGGATACGCCATTCGACCCAGCAGCGGATCAAGTCAACCCCAGTAAGGCCGTTGTTTGTCAGAGATCTTAACTCGGACAATACAGGGATAAAATTTGACTCCTCTTGTTCGATGAGCTTGTCTGGGAGTTTAAAATTTGTTGGAAGGCGATCCTTCCTATAACCGAGAAGCTTGTTCTCGCCCTCAGGCGAAGTCTCCCGGTAGTAAAACCAAGACTCGCCCCAGCCTTTGGGATGGCTTGTCATGGCGAGTGATGGGAATGGACTATCCCTACGGCGCTGAACATTGACACCTCCAAGCTCCAGACCAGGGCCATTGTGAAATTTTGTTTGGCAATTCAAGTGGAAGAAGTACCAAAATAAAGGAACTGAGGGTTCCATCCACAAGTAAACCTCACAAAACACTTGGAACTGGCATAGATTGCTTATCGAGTTGGGTCCTAAATCCTGGAGGCGGACATTCATAAAAGTCATGGCGTCTCTGAAATTTCGATCCGGGCGGCTTAAAGCCCCGTTCAAGGTGTTCAACAAAAACAACTATCTCCCCTTCCTTCGGATTGGAGACTTCTTCTCCTAACCCGGTGCGCCAACCGATAACCTCTTGAGGGTCCAGATTCCCCGTTTTTACATAGTCATTAAGTATAGCATCATTAACCTTGGTTGGGAGCCAGTCACTTTTTGAAAACAGCGCCCATGCTACAAAGGGATAAAGTTACGGGTGAATCGACATGCCAAGCATCTATGAAAATGGTGAAACAAGTTTATTTGACTCGCCAAAGCAATTTGTCTGATGGCTGAGGGAGGTTTTTGACCCGCCGACGAAGGTCCGGGTCAGGCTGCCAAAGGCGACTTATGAAACTCCTACTACTTAAAGGAGAGGTGTTTCAGAGCATCAGTAGTACTTGTCAAGATGGTGAAGTATAAGATTATAAACAGATTTCACTCGACGAGCGATAGATTATGGATCTATCGGACAGACAGAAATGACTGCGAAAAATGTCTGGATAAAACGGCCTGCGACTAAGGTGGGAACAGTACTGTTGATCTGGTGAAGCCGTTTCTAGGTATGCAAGTCAAGGCCGAACAAATAAAGGTATGAAAAACATTGTCATGCTCACTATCATCACCGCCCACTAATCAGGGATTACGAAGCCATTCGGGAAGGTACCAAGAACACAGTAGGTATGAACCTCGAAAAACTTGGATCTGCTTTTAAATGGCGGGAAGCTGACCTGATGGATACGGCTGGAGACGTCCGAAGAGGGGTTCGCTGCGAGCGTTGCGTGGACGGCGACAAAGATCTCGGACGGACGCGAAGATCTCGGGCAGCGACGAGGTGTTTGACGGCGACAAGGTGCTCGACGGCGGCGAGGCGTTCGACGACGACGAAATGCTCGGCCACGACGAGGTGTTCGGCGGCGACGAAGTCTTCGGGCGGCGCCGAAGCTTTCGGATGACGACGAGGTCTTCGGGTGGCGATAAGATTTTCGCTGCGACGGTGAGGAAGAGAAGGGCGACAAGACGGGTAGGTGAAATGCGCCCAGTCCCTTCCTCCTGCCTATTTATCAGGTCGGGCGCTAGGATCGAGGCGCCATGAGCGGGAACTGCCAAAAGATAAAGATTCGCCATGATGGCGCCCCGAAATTTTTGGGATAACGATGTCGAAGGATCCGTTGGGGATTACGTCATCATCCCTTCCGAGATTCAAGGGATAAGGAGGCGCTAACAAGAAGCGGTTGGGCGACTTGAGTTTTTCCGCAGCAGATGGCGGTTTAACTACATGGCGCATAAGAGGAGTGAAGATGAATCGCCCCTAATTGAGTAAGGATATTGGCGTGAAAAGAATTCAAGACAATCTGGGGCCTAATGTTGGGGATATTATCTGTTGGATAACCCGCCCTAGTTGGGCCGGGTCACCGAAGCTGGCGATTCATCTCAATGTGGTTTGGGCCTTGGCCTGGTAAGGCTGGAAGTCATATGGCGGTTCTAAACCTTCGGAAAGGAGTCCATAATAGAGAAGGTCTCCAAGCCTTGGAAAGAGGGCGACTTAGAGATCGCAAGAGTCATGATTTGTGTAAAGGAAAGGACCCTTGTAAACCCTAAGGACTCGACCTGTATATAAAGGCGAGTCCCAGGGAGGAAGAGGTAGGTTAGAAATCATCGAGTGCTAGGTCAGGCGAGTTACGCCTTCCTTGTAATCGAAACTCCATCAATACAACACAAAGCAGGACGTAGGCTTTTACCTCCTCACGAGGGGCCGAACCTGGGTAAATCTCTGTCTCGTTCCCGTTCAACCCCTTTGAGTCGCCACCAAGGTGCGATGGCTCCAACACTAAGTCCTTTCACGAGGACATCTGCCGTGACAAAACCACGACAAGTCGTTTCCGCATAAACCAAGTGTGTGTGAGTGTGTGGTGTTAATATAAAACAATTGATATGCCCAAGTTTGGTGACTTGGCATATAGGGTGAACCCGTAGTGTTCAGACCTTGAAAGATATATTGATATGTGTAACCTGTTCTTCTAAACAACATCTAGTTTATGTTGCACATCCATGATCATGTTTATTTACAGTTAAGCTGCCATCCACAAATAGTACATATTACTTGTTATCCTACTAATTGCATTATCCATATCATGGGCTGTTTGCGAGTACAAACATAGTACTCATTGGCTTGCCAATGGTTATTTCATTGACCATGTATGAGAGAGTAGGATATGGTAAAGTGTAACTTGGTGACGTCCCTGCGAGCTAGGACGGTTCCCAGTCAGAATGCTTGTAGGTTAAGGCTGATGGCTTGGGTTCACGCTTTCGACCAACAATTACGCTATTGGTCCAGTTTGGGGTGCTGGCCTTCAAGGCCCTATATATGTAAGACTTAACCACAACGGTCATTTATTGTATCAAACGATATGTATGGATGTAAGACTCTTGTTATTCAGTTTCTGTGTGTTCGGTGAGCATTGATCTCTGGGATCACTGAGCACGTTCATTCGGCGATCTTGACCCGTAAGTCGGGGTCGCCACACAACTGTTATCAGAGCCATCCTGACTTTAGGAAGCCCTTAGTTAGCATGGACGTTAGTTAGGATAAAACTGCTTTCGAGACCCTTCAAAAGTACTTACCAACATGTATCTTTCTCACCTCTCCTAAATTTTCAAAGGAAGCAAGGTTATTGCCTTAACACTTTCAACCATATTCTGTGACACTTCTCGTCTACTTTTTAGAAACTTGCAAATGGCTGCTAGCACCCCTATGCCTGACTACGGGATTACTTAAAAATCCTCTTGGGCAACTTGGAAGGAAGCAATCTTTCCAAGCGACCACCCCTGTGCTGAAGGACAAAGATGACAACTCTACGACCAGAGGACACCAATACAAGTACCTCCATGAGGAACAAGGACATCGAGACCCACAAGATGGCGACACCCTTGACACTGTTCTAGAGAGAAGCCACCCTCACCTGCAATAATGAGGACATAATATATGCAAGGCCATGATCTGCATCACAAACAGAGCGACCCTGTCAACATTAAGGTTGTGTAGACCACCACCGGTGGATGAGAATCTCACCATTTGGTCCGCCTCACCTCAGTGAGCAGGAAAACGGTTCTCTTTATCCCCCGCTCCAGGTGTCGATATCATGATCAACGTGACTGACGGTTCGAAACTCTATCATGCCATGCTGATGTCATTGCATAAAGGTCGTCCACTTGGGACTCTTGAATCCTTAGAAGACAAGAATACAATGAAAAGATTATGAAGACAACAGAGGACCCTATCAACGACAACCATGAAGAACCACCTTCGTCGACAACTCACCACATGAGAAGTCATCAAGAATTCTTTCAACTCAACCCGATTCGGCGAGCAGCAACAAGAGACGTGGCAACACCGTGAGAAGATCCAGAAGACTTAGCAGACTCCTCTTCGGGACACGAAGCAAGCACGTCTGCCCAGTCCGAGAACCTCTAGAGTAGGAAGAGTCGTAAACCCCCTATACGAAGTCGAGTCCGTGAAATGGTTCGGATGGGACCACGTTGTGTGATGTTTGTTTTTGTTGTTTGTGATTGGATATAAGTTGCACCTTTGCTTTAGACAGCAAGCATGCAATTGTATCACCTGCCTTGTCTTGATGTTTGAGTTGACTTTCCCAACACTTGTTTGATTGAACTCGCACTATAGCACCCTTAGGCACTCTCCTCTGTGCTGCTACTCTCTCTCACACCCCTCTCGACAACTGAAAACCAACAAGACAAGATGCACGAGGGATCCACTTCGATGGACAGCTGACACTGAAGACACTGACTATACCATGTTCAACCACACGCCACCCATAGGAGTTATGCTTTCCTCGAGATTGGAAACCCTCTCTAGACCAGACTAACCTCCACAAGCCTTTCCGACTCAATTTTCTGGTCATGTCTCTAAAATACAGACTTGCCAGAAGACCCGTAGATCCCCGATAAACCCCTGTTTAGCACCGGGTTCTTTATGGAACAAGTGATCATGGTGAACGAGTATCCGTCATTCTCAAGATAGCACCATAACTCTGATGCCATAAGAAGGACCGTTCTCTGATATAAGAGCATTGGACTAAAGATTGTTGCGATGATAGTTGTCTTGAGGATATAGCTCGACTATCTTGGTGGATCATTAGACCCTTATAAAGGTAGGTGAACTTAGTGGGACAAGTTGATATAGTAGCATAACCTACATGTTCCTGGAGTAAGCTTGGATTCAGTAGGACGATTATGATCACGAGCGATAATTCTTGGTGGAATAATTGACTTTATCAAGTAGTTGACGTGATTTGATGCTTTTACCATAATGACTTGGAGTATCGAGCAAGAGTTCTTATTGGACTTGAGTTTTGGATTTAAATAGGTAGTCCCAATAGACTATTAATGATGTATGAGGCCACATGGTTCGGAGTAAAATTGGATATAGCCCGATGATCTCGATCATGATACCATGTTTCTCAGTGGATAATGAGTGCATATACTGTTGAGGAACGTTGCATGGGAAACAAAAATTTCCTATGCACACGAAGACCTAACATGGTGATGTTCATCTACGAGAGGGATATCGGATCCACATACCCTTGTAGATCGCTAAGCGGGAAGCGTTAAGAAAGGCGGTTGATGTAGTGGAACAACTTCGTGATTCAAATCACCGTCGTCCCACAATCCGTCCCGATCTAGCACCGAACGGCCGACACCTCCGCGTTCAGCACACGTACAGCTTGATAACGATCTCCGCCTTCTTGATCCAGCAAGAGAGACGGGGAAGTAGATGAGTTCTCTGGCAGCGTGACGGCGCGCTGGTGATGGTGATGATCTATTCCTGCAGGGCTCCGCTCAAGTTTCGCAGAAAACCGATCTAGGGGAAGAACTACGAAGTAGAGGTTTAGGGTTGCACGTGGCAAAAGTTGTGTCTCAAAACCCCTAAAACCTCTAGTATATATAGGAGGAGGGAGATGCTAGCCTTTGGGATCAAGGGAGCCCCTAGGGCGTCGACCAAAGTGGAGGAGGAGGGACTCCCACTCCAATTTGGTTTGGGAAGGAGGAGTCCCTTCCTTCCTTCCCACCTCCTTTTTTTTCTCCTTTGATTTTTCCCTTAGCTGAAATAGCCCTATTGGGATGGAGGGCTGGTGCGCCACCCATGGGCTTTTAGGTTCTCTCCCGGGTGGGTGCCCCCCTCCTGATAAAAACCCGGAACCCATTCGTCATTCCAGGTACATTGCCCGCAATACTCGAAATCTTTTCGGAGGCCAAATGAAACAATCCTATATATCAATCTTCGTTTACAGACCATTCCGGAAACCCTCGTGATGTCCGTGATGTCATCCATGACTTCGAACAAACCTTAGGTCACCAACACCTATAACTCAACTATACCGAAACGTCACCGAACCTTAAGTGTGCGGATCCTGCGGGTTCGAGAACTATGCAGACATGACCTGAGACACTCCCCGATCAATATCCAATAGCGGGACCTGGATGTCCATATTGGATCCTACATATTCTATGAAGATCTTATTGATTGAACCTCTGTGCCAAGGATTCACATAATCTCGTATAACATTCCCTTTGTCCTTCGGTATGTTACTTGCCCGAGATTCAATCATCGGTATTCCTATACCTACTTCAATCTCTTTACCGGCAAGTCTCTTTACTCGTTCCGTAATACAAGATCCTATGACTAACACTTTAGTCACATTGTTTGCAAGGCTTGTATGTGATGTTGTATTATCGAGTGGGCCCCGAGATACCTCTCCATCACACGGAGTGACAAATCCCAGTCTTGATCCATGCTAACTCAATGGACACCTTCGGAGATACCTGTAGAGCACCTTTATAGTCACCGAGTAACGTTGCGACGTTTGATACACACAAGGTATTCCTCCGATGTTAGTGAGTTACATGATCTCATCGTCATAGGAATGAATACTTGACACGCAGAAAACAATAGCAACAAAATGACACGATCACATGCTACGTTTATAGTTTGGGTCTTGTCCATCACATCATTCTCCCAATAATGTGATCTAGTCATCAAGTGACAACACTTGCATATGGTGAGAAAACCTTAACCATCCTTGATCAACTGGCTAGTCAACTAGAGGCTTACCAGGGACATAATTTTGTCTATATATCCACACATGCATTTATGTTTTCATTCAATACAATTATAGCATGGATAATAAACGATTATCTGAAAGAGGAAATATAATAATAAATATTTTATCATTGCCTCTAGGGCATATTTCCAATAGTCTCCCACTTCCACTAGAGTCAATATCTAGTCTCACATCGCTATGCGATTTACATTGGAATGAATCTAACACCCATACTGTTCTGGTGTTGATCATGCTTCGCTCGTGGAAGAGGTTTAGTCAACGGATCTGCAACATTCAGATCCGTGTGCACTTTCCAAATATTTACGTCCTCTCCTTCGAGATAGTCGCGGATGAGGTTGAAGCGCCGTTTGGTGTGTCTGGTCTTCTTGTGAAACCTTGGTTCCTTAGCTAGAGCAATGGCACCAGTGTTGTCACAGAACAGAGTTATTGGACTTAGTGCGCTCGGCACAAATCCAAGATCCGTCATGAAGTGCTTCATCGAGACACCCTCCTTAGCCGCCTCCGAGGCAGCCATGTACTCCGCTTCACATGTAGAATCTGCTACGACGCTTTGCTTGGAACTGCACCAGCTTACGACACCCCCATTAAAAATAAATACGTATCCGGTTTGAGACTTAGAGTCATCCAGATTAGTGTCAAAGCTTGCATCGACGTAACCCTTTACGACGAGCTCTTCGTCACCTCCATAAATGAGAAACATTTCCTTAGTCCTTTTCAGGTACTTCAGAATATTCTTGACCGCCGCCCAGTGTTCCACTCCTGGATAACTTTGAAACCTGCCTGCCATACTTATGGCTAGGCTGACGTTCGGTCTTGTGCACATCATTGCAGACATGATAGACCCTATGGCTGAAGCATAGGGGACGGTACTCATCTTTTCTCTATCTTCTGCAGTCACTGGACACTGAGTCTTACTCAACTTTATACCTTGTAAAACTGGCAAGAACCCCTTTTTGGATTGCTCCATTTTGAACCTTTTCAAAACTTTACCAAGGTATTTGTTTTGAGAAAGTCCTATTAGGTGCCTCGATCTATCTCTATAGATCTTAATACCTAATATGTAAGCAGCTTTTCCTAGGTATTTCATTGAAAAATATTTGTTCAAGTAATCCTTTATGCTCTCTAAAAACTCCACATTGTTTCCAATCAGCAATATGTCATCCACATATAATATTAGAAATGCTACAGAGCTCCCACTCACTTTCTTGTATATACAAGATTCTCCAACAACTTGTATAAACCCAAACGCCTTTATCACCTCATCAAAGCGCTTATTCCAACTCCGAGATGCTTGCACTAGTCCATAAATGGATCGCTGGAGCTTGCATACTTTGTTAGCATTCTTTTGATCGACAAAACCTTTGGGTTGCATCATATACAACTCTTCCTTAAGAAAACCATTAAGGAACGCCGTTTTGACATCCATCTGCCAGATTTCATAATCGAAAAATGTAGCTATTGCTAACATGATTCGGATGGACTTAAGCATCGCTACCGGTGAGAATGTCTCATCATAGTCAACTCCTTGAACTTGTGGAAACCCTTTGCCACAAGTCGAGCTTTATAAACGGTCACATTACCGTCCGCGTCCGTCTTCTTCATAAAGATCCATTTGTTCTGGATCGCCTTGCGACCTTGAGGTAATACTTCCAAAGTCCACATTTTGTTTTCATACATAGATCGTATCTCGGATTTCATGGCCTCTAACCATTTGTTGGAATCCGGGCCCACCATTGCTTCTTCATAATTCGCACGCTCATTGTTGTCTAACAACATGATAGATAAGATAGGATTCCCGTACCACTCAGGAGCAGTATGTGATCTTGTCGACCTGCGAGGTCCGATAGTAACTTGATCCGAAGCTTCATGATCATCGTCATTAGCTTCCTCCTCAACTGGTGTTGCCTCCACATAGTTTTCTCTCTGCCCTGCGCCACCATCATGTTGGAGCAGAGGTTCCACAACCTCATCAAGTTCTATCTTCCTCCCACTCAATACTTTCGAGAGAAACTCTTTCTCAAGAAAAACTCCGTTCTTAGCAACAAACACTTTGCCCTCGGATCTGAGATAGAAGGTGTACTCAACTGTCTCTTTTGGTAACCTATGGAGACGCACTTTTCCGCTTTGGGTTCCAGATTTTTAGGCTGAAGCTTTTTGACATAAGCATCACATCCCCAAAATTTAAGAAATGACAACTTTGGCCTCTTGCCATGCCATAGCTCATATGTTGTCGTCTCAACGGATTTTGATGGTGCCCTATTTGAATTGAATGCAGCTGTCTCTAATGCATAACCCCAAAACAATAATGGCAAATCGGTAAGATACATCATAGATCGCACCATATCTAACAAAGTACGATTACGACATTCGGACACACCATTACGCTGTGGTGTTCCACGCGGTGTCAACTGTGAAACGATTCCACATTGTCTTAAGTGAGCACCAAATTCGAAACTCAGATATTCGCCCCCTCGATCAAATCGTAGGAACTTGATCTTCTTGTTATGATGATTTTCAACTTCACTCTTAAATTGTTTGAACTTTTCAATCATTTCAGACTAGTGCTTCATCAAGTAGATATATCCATACCTACTCAAATCATCAGTGAAGGTGAGAAAATAACAATATCCACCGTGTGCCTCCACACTCATTGGCCCACACACATCAGTATTTGTGATTTCCAACAAGTCACTTGCGTGCTCCATTGTTCCAGAAAACGGAGTCTTAGTCATCTTGCCCATGAGGCATGGTTGGCATGTGTCAAGTGATTCAAAATCAAGTGACTCCAAAAGCCCATCAGCATGGAGTTTCTTCATGCACTTTACACCAATATGACCTAAGCGATAGTGCCACAAAAAAGTGGTTGTATCATTATTAACTCTACATCTTTTGGTTCAATGTTATGGATATGTGTGTCATCACAATCAAGATTTAATATGAACAAACCTATCACATTGGGTGCATGACCATAAAATATATTACTCATAAAAATAGAACAACCATTATTCTCTGATTTAAATGAGTAACCGTCTCGCAATAAATAAGATCCAGATATAATGTTCATGCTTAACGCATGAACTAAATAAAAATTATTTAAGTTCATAACTAATACCGATGGTAACTGAAGTGAGAGTGTGCCAACGGTGATTGCATCAACCTTGGAATCATTTCCCACGCGCATCGTCACTTCATCCTTCGCCAGCCTTCATTTATTCCGCAGTTCCTGCTTCGAGTTGCAAATGTGAGCAACAGAACCGGTATCAAATACCCACGCACTACTACGAGAGTTGGTTAGGTACACATCAATAACATGTATATCACATATACCTGGTTTGGCGTTGGCCGCCTTCTTATCAGCCAAATACTTGGGGCAGTTGCGCTTCCAGCGACCCATACCCTTGCAATAATAGCACTCTGTTTCCGGCTTAGGTCCAGCCTTGGGTTTCTTCGTCAGAGGGGCAACAGTTTTGCCGCTCTTCTTGGAGTTACCCTTCTTGCCTTTGCTGTTTCTCTTGAAACTGGTGGTCTTATTGACCATCAACACTTGATGTTCTTTCCGGAGTTCCGACTCTGCGACTTTCAGCATCGCGAATAACTCGCGGGTGACTTGTTCATCCCTTGCATGTTATAGTTCAACACAAAGCTCTTGTAGCTAGGTGGCAGTGATTGAAGAATTCTGTCAATGATAGCCTCTTGCGGGAGTTCAACTCCTAGCTCAGCTAGACTGTTTGAGTACCCAGACATTTTGAGCACACGTTCACTGACAAACAAATTCTCCTCCATTTTCCAATCATAGAATTTATCGGAGGTCTCATACCTCTCGATCCAGGCATTCTTCTGAAAGATAAACTTCAACTCTTGGAACATCTCATATGCTCCATGACATTCAAAGCGTCGTTGAAGTCCCGGTTCTAAGCCATACAAGACTGCACATTGAACTACTGAGTCGTTCTCCTTACGTTCTTGCCAAGCATTCAAAACATCTTGTTCGGAAGTAGCGGGTGGTTCATCTCCTAGCGCTGCATCAAGGACATAATTCTTTTTCCCAGCTTGTAGGATAAGACTCAGATTACGAGCCCAGTCTACAAAGTTGCTACCATCATCTTTTAGCTTAGCTTTCTCTAGGAACGTATTGAAATTCAGGGTTGCTACTGCGTGAGCCATTGATCTACAACATAAAATATTGCAAAGTGGACTTAGACTATGTTCAAGACAAGTAGAGTTCAGCTAATCATATTACTAATAAACTCCCACTCGAATAGACATTCCTCTAGTTATTTGAGTGTGGCATGATCCAAATTCACTAACTCAAGTCCGATCATCACATGAGTTGAGTGCAGTTTCAATGGTAAACATCTCTATGTTAATTATATCAACTATACGATTCATGCTCGACCTTTCGATCTCTTGTGTTCCGAGGCCATGTATGTACATGCTAGGCTCGTCAAGTTTAACCGGAGTGTTCCGCGTGTGCAACTGTTTTGCACCCGTTGTATGTGAACGTTGAGTCTATCACACCCGATCATCACGTGGTGTCTCGAAACAACGAACTGTCGCAACGATGCACAGTTGGGGAGAACACAATTTTATCTTGAAATTTAGTGAGGGATCACCTTATAATGCTACCGTAGTTCTAAGCAAGATAAGGTGCATAAAAAGATTAACATCACGCGCAATTCATAAGTGACATGATATGGCCATGATCTTGTGCTTCTTGATCTCAATCACCAAAGCACCGGCATGATCTTCATCGTCACCAGCGCCACACCATGATCTCCATCATCGTGCCACCATCGAGGTTGTCGTGCTATCTATGCTATTACTACTAAAGCTACAACCTAGCAATATAGTAAACACATCTGCAAACACAAACGTTAGTTTAAGGACAACCATATGGCTCCTGCCGGTTGCCGTAGTATCGACGTGCAAGTCGATATTTAACTATTACAACATGATCATCTCATACATCCAATATATCACATCATGTCTTTGGCCATATCACATCACATGCATACCCTGCAAAAACAAGTTAGACATCCTCTAATTTGTTGTTGCATGTTTTACGTGGCTGCTATGGCTATCTCGTATGATCGCATCTTACTTACGCAAAACCACAACGGTGATGTGCAAATTGCTATTTAACCTCTCTCCAAGGACCGCCTCGGTCAAAACGAATTCAACTGAAGTTGAAGAAACAGACACCCGTCAGTCATCTTTATGCAACAGGTTGCATGTTAGTCGATGAAACCGGTCTCTCGTAAGCGTACGAGTAAGGCTGGTCCGGGCCGCTTCAATCCAACAATATCACCAAATCGAGAAAATACTAAGGAGGGCAGCAAATCGAACATCAACACCCACAAAAACTTTTGTGTTCTACTCGAGATTACATCTACGCATGAACCTAGCTCATGATGCCACTGTTGGGGAACGTTGCATGGAAAACAGAAATTTTCCTACGCACACGAAGGCCTATCATGGTGATGTTCATCTACAAGAGGGAGATCAGATCCACATACACTTGTAGATCACTAAGCGGGAAGCGTTAAGAAACGTGGTTGATGTAGTGGAATAGCTTCATGATTCAAATCATCGTCGTCCCACGATTTGTCCCGATCTAGCACCGAACGGACGACACCTCCGCGTTCATCACACGTACAGCTCGATGACGATCTCCGCCTTCTTGATCGAGCAATAGAGACGGGGAAGTAGATGAGTTCTCCGGCAGCGTGACGACACGCCGGTGATGGTGATGATCAATTCCTGGAGGGCTCCGCCCGAGCTCCGCAGAAAACCGATCTAGAGGAAGAACTGCGAAGTAGAGGTTTAGGGTTGCACGTCGCAAAAGTTATGTCTCAAAAACCCAAAAACCTCTAGTATATATAGGAGAAGGGGAGGGGCTAGCCTTGGGGCTCAAGGGATCCCCTAGGGCATCGGCCGAAGTGGAGGAGGAGGGACTCCCACTCCAATTCTGTTTGGGAAGGAGGAGTCCCTTCCTTCCTTCCCACCTCCCTTTTTTTCTTTTCTCCTTTGATTTTTCCCTTAGCCGAAATAGCCCTATTGGGCTGGCCTCACCATCCCACCAAGGGCTGGTACGCCACCCGTGGGCTATTAGGTTCTCTCTCGGGTGGGTGGCCCCCTCCCGGTAAAAACCCGGAACCCATTCGTCATTCCCGGTACACTGCGGGCAATGCCCGAAATCTTTCCGGAGGCCAAATGAAATAATCCTATATATCAATCTTTGTTTCTGGACCATTCCGGAAACCCTCGTGATGTCCGTGATCTCATTCGAGACTCTAAACAAACCTTAGGTCACCAACACCTATAACTCAACTATACCGAAACGTCACCGAACCTTAAGTGTGCAGACCCCGCGGGTTCGAGAACTATGCATACATGACGTGAGACACTCCCCAGTCAATATCCAACAACGGGACCTAGATGTCCATATTGGATCCTACATATTCTATGAAGATCTTATCAGTTGAACCTCTGTGCCAAGGATTCACATAATCCCATATACCATTCCCTTTGTCCTTTGGTATGTTACTTGCCCGAGATTCGATCGTCGGTATCCCTATACCTATTTCAATCTCGTTACCGGCAAGTCTCTTTACTCGTTCCGTAATACAAGATCCCGTGACAAACACTTTAGTCACATTGCTTGCAAGGCTTGTATGTGATGTTGTATTACCGTGTGGGCCCCGAGATACCTCTCTGTCACACGGAGCGACAAATCTCAGTCTTGATCCATGCTAACTCAACGGACACCTTCAGAGATACCTGTAGAGCACCTTTATAGTCACCCAGTAACGTTGCGACGTTTGATACACACAAGGTATTCCTCTGGTGTCAGTGAGTTACATGATCTCATGGCCATAGGAACGAATACTTGACACACAGAAAACAATAGCAACAAAATGACACGAACACATGCTACGTTTATAGTTTGGGTGTCACACCTTGTTTTTCACCCCAAGTTTTCTGTGTTGCAAAAATCAGAGCTTGTTAAAACCTTTTCAAATAATGTTGTGAGTGCAATGTCAGCCATTGTTTGAGTGTATGCTTGCTTGTTTGATGACTCCAACCCATGTAAAACTTATTATTTTGCTCTCATCAAAAACCCTTTTTCCTTTATATCAAGATCACCTTCATCATGTTGGGATACACTACTAGCTCATGAAGCCAAGTGGCACTTCCAACCAAAGTTGGTGATCTGATCCTAATATCATTTTCATTCATTAAAAACATTATTTGGTGATTTAAAATATTATTTTCCTATTTTATATCTATGTCTATTTCTAAGGCCAGTAATGATATTTCCACAAGGAAGATTACTTTCCTGCCTTAGAAAATTCTGAGTAAATTCATGGAAGCTCAGAAGGACATATATTTTCCATATATAAGATTCTCAACCCTATTTTATATTATATTATTTGAGTAAAACCCTGAAAACCATTTATGTCTGTTTTAGCTTTTTGAGATGTTTCCAAAGGAAATTATCTCAGTAAATTCCCATAAAATTACAGGAGCCCTCCCAGACCATATTAGGTGCTCACCTAAAATCTCACCTTGATCCAAGGTGGGGAAGTGCACTTAGAGAGCCCAAAACCCTCTGTGTCCAGAGTAGAGTTGGAACAACTCTACATTGCAAAGTTTCTCCAATGGAGCTGAAACTTTGCAGAGGTGTTTAACACCCCAAATGAGGACTCCACACCAAAAATGGGATTTGTGAGACTCTGTTTGGCCACACTTCCTTTGTAAAGGACAATACTAGTCATTTAGAGACATCTTCAAGTTTGCAAAGCCAAACTTGTTCAATGGAGCTCAGATTTGGTGGAACCCCATGTTTTTACCCCAAGACCAAACCTGTTAAGTTTCATTTACAGTGGTGGAGTGGAAGCAACCCAAGTCACTGTCGAACACCTACTGACAGGAAGGTAAAAACCTTCCTAGCCACTGTTTTACCCAATGTCAAGGCCCCAAACTTGGTGGGTTAGAGCACCAGAACACCCTGAGCACCCAGTCAATCAGCCCCTCCCCAACTCCAAGCACAAGTGACAAGAACTCCAATTTGAGCTGCAGGACAGTACTGTCAACACTAGTGTTCCTTGCTCCCTTGACCAGCTCGAGCTCCCACTAAACCACAACGGCTAGGCACACTCCCAGCAACACTCATGACATGGAGGACACGTCCCAAGTGCCCCAGAGCGAGCCAACATGCCGTGGCATGCCAAAACTGCGCTCTGGGCGCACTGCAGAGAGCCACCCGCAAGGGGCCGACGCTCCGGCCGGTCCCAGCCTCCCTAGTTATGTCCAAGCGCTCCCCCGACAACCATTGAGTGCAAAGCTACCCCAGGGACCCTCTCCCCCTCGTGCAAGAGCTCAGGCGACGCGTGCCCGTGCGCGCCCGACGCAGCCGAGCATGCACGGTCGCTGCAGCTCGTCCGCACTCGCTTTTCCTCTGCGGCCGTTGCACCAGGAGGCCCTAAACCACGTCCCGAACCCGTGGTTTCGCGGCCAGCACCTCACTGTGCTTGCACGCGTGCCACGGTGAGTCACCGGCGTGTCCGAGTCGGGTCACCGTCGTTGGCCTATAAATAGGTCCCCCCGGCACTCCAGCACCCTCCAAGCAGCCTCAGCACAACCAGTAGACCCTCCCTAGCCGCCCAATCGAGCTCGTAGAGCCCCAGTGCTCGAGATCGACCGAGGCCCCTCCGCCTCGGAGCTCCGGTCGATCTCCGGCTACACGTCGGCTCCTGCGTTGCCCGACCTCTCATTACACTCCCCTCGACACCAGGAACGTTTCCCCTAACTCTCCCGAGCAAATCCATACCCCTAGCCCCTAGTTCAACACGAACCCGAAACCCTTCCGCCACGAGCACCTCGTCGCCGGCGACCCAGACCACCTCCGGTGACGTCCGGACCACGAGCAGGTAGGCGGAGGCACGAGGAACCCGTTCCCGTTCCTAGCTAGGCCTGAGGACAACGGCAGCCTCACCGGCGTCCATCTCCACCTCTCTGGCTAGAGGTAGGAGAAGGACCCGACAGGTGGAGCACACCTGTCGGTGTCCTGGGGCAGCCAGCGCGCGCAGCCGCAGCCGCTGACCCCAGGGGCCCGCAGGTCAGGTTTGAACCTGGCCCGCGCGCGCCTGGTGGCCAGGCCTGCTGACTGGGCCGGCTGGATCTGTTTCCCCTGGCCTTTTCTTTTTCTTTTAATCCAGAAACTAAATGATTTTTATAAAAAGATTTAGCCAGTAGAAAAATATAATTCTTCCACCAGTATTTTTCTAAAAATGAGTAGTATTTGATTCTGTAATAGTTGACATTTATCAAAAACAGAAACTATTTTGATATAATAAAATGATATTAAAAAGCACTTGTTTGCTTCTGTTTGCTTTTAAATAAATATGCTTAGCTAATAAAACAATAGGAAACATTTTTCAAAATAATATCCTGAATTTATTCAAGCCTTGCAACATTTTTAAAAGCACCTTGTGATCTGTTTTAGTGAAAGCTAGTATTTATTTATTCCTTTCTCGACTGTAGAGTTACCGAGTGACGGAGGATCTGGAGCGGAAGACCTCGAAGACCCCTGATACCTAGCTGACCAAGGCAAGCATGCCCTTTTGCCATGACTTAAGTAAATAAAATGATGCATGCTAGAATAGCAAGTATTTTCCGTTGCATGTGATCACAGTGCCGGTTCATCATTGATGTGATGGTACCGGAGGCTTCTTCGAAGCACTTGCATGTTGATAGTAATGATATTCACATGGCTCCTCGGAGCACAAACATGATGAGCTGACCCTACCATCTACGAGGACCATGCTACTGTCATGTTGACTAGTAGAGTATAATCACTGCATTGAGCTTGACCCTACCCTGTGAGGGTCATGATATTATCATGTTATCACCATGTTGAAAAGTAATGTTAAGGCATATCATCTCAAGCATAATGATGAGTTAAATAAAAAGTTTATGAAAACCCCGTCGGGTGCCACTAATGCCCGAGGGTGATGATGAGTTGGTGATCACTTTTGGTGAAGTGAAGCACCGGTGATTTTGGTGTGAGTATGGTTTCGGAAATGGATTGGATTTATGATGTGTCGACCGTCCCAACCTTACCAGTACGGCCACGATACCCCTTTATGGGACGAGGCTTTGTTGATTACTCTGGTCGGTGCTAGCAAAGAGCCACATTACTAGTGGCGGGAGTGATCGGTGTCACTCTCGTGATGGCGTCGTGCCAGGTAGGACGACTATGCCATTATTATGAGTTCTAGGCACACCGTTGGTCCCTGCATGGTTGTTACAGTCTAGAGTCGGTGCTCGTAAGACGTACAACATGTGGGCTGGGTACCAATCGAGTGGATCTCTTTGTCTAGTATCGTTAGGGGAAAGATGATGATCGGGTACTTACCTCGGGTATATGTGATATACCGCGAGTCATGGATGACACGGAAGTATTCCGTTTCTCCTGGGTCCAGCGTACTACCTCTGCAGAGTGTAAACTATTCGAATAGCCGTGTCCACGGTCAAGGACAGTTGGGTGGTGCTGCTTAAACTACGTCCTGAGTTTCCGCATAAACCAAGTGTGTGTGCGTGGTGTTAAAAAGGTGTTGTTATGATAACCACATTAATATGATCAAGTTCGATGACTTGACCTATAGGGTAAACCCGGATGGTTTAGCCCTCATTAATATCTTGAGGATATGACAAGTCCGATGACTTGGCATATAGGGTGAACCCGGTGTGTTCAACCCTTGACAGATATGTCAATATCTGTAACCTGTTCTTCAAAAGTAGTTCTTTAACTTGTTGCATACTTGATCATACCACCACATTGCATTCCACTAAAGATAACTGTTACTGTTATTCCTTATCATATATATACATCATGGGATGTTTGCGAGTACATTCAAAGTACTCATTGGCTTGCCACTGGTTATGTTATTGACCAGACATGGAAGGACCGGAGTTTGGCGATGAGTACGCCGTCGGAGACGGACCTGCGATCTAGGACGCTTCCAAGTCAGAATGCCTATTGGTGTAGGCTTGATGGCATGGGCACTGCTTAGCCCTTACGAGTTTCCGCTACTCGATGTATCCGTTTTATTTGGCTTTAGGCCTTGCACTTGAACCCGACCTTCTGCTCATTTGATGTAATAATTCGGTACTTGGATGTAAGACTCTATTATTCAGTATCTGTGTTCAGTGAAGATTGATCCTTGGGGTCACTGGGCACGGCGAACTCGACTTGCTAGTCGGGGTCCCCACATTGGGTCTTGTCAATCACATCATTCTCCCAATGATGTGATCCAGACATCAAGTGACAACACTTGCATATGGTCAGAAAACCTTAACCATCCTTGATCAACTGGCTAGTCAACTAGAGGCTTACTAGGGACATATTTTTGTCTATATATCCACACATGCATTTATGTTTTCATTCAATACAATTATAGCATGGATAATAAACAATTATCTTGAAACAAGAAATATAATAATAACTATTTTATCATTGCCTGTAGGGCATAATTCCAACATATTCTTGGAGTTGTCGAATTGATTTACGAACCTATGTGAAATGGCCTTGGAGATTAGATGACCATGATATTGGAAATTGGTGGATATACTGTGACGTAATCCTTGCAGTAATATGTGAAATATGAAGACTCTAAGTGATCCTGTAGAACTCCATCAAATATTGGATCTGTAGGAGTGATGGGTCCAGTGGTGATCGACCGGATTAATGGACCACTGGATCAGATTCGTAGGAAGGAAACAAGATATTGGAATGGTATACTACGTGTTTCCTTAAAATAGAAATGTAGTACCTTGTCCATTGAATGATCTAGCTAGACATTTGGATTTGTGGTGTCTTAAATTCAATCTTGGGAGCTTGTATGCCTCCCCGAGGTTCTTGCTTAGGAATACATGTGCATCCTAGCTACACCATACTTGTAGTGTTTGGGTTAGTTCTTCCCTCAACCTCGTAGTTGACTAGCATGAGTTGTATGGAGTTGACTTATGTGAGATGGCATTTTGATGAATAGGGTGATTGTCTAGAGTTAGAGGTCGGACTATTGGCACCTAAGTATTGTGCTTAGAGATAATATGATAACTGTTTAGATGAGCCACAGACTCCGCAGACTACAACGCCTCTCGAGAGCGAGGCACGCAACCATCCAGCAACCGAAGACAATTTCCCACAAGCATGGTGGAGCATCGACACGATCAAGGAGCCATGACAACAGAGAAGAAACAACAAGTTTTATTGCAGCTCCTATGTCAACTACGCTGACTACAACGTGCAAGACTATAAGACCAGCAAGGACAGACACACCAGAAGCAACCTCCACCCGGACCACAACCACGTTCACGACCACACACACATAAACACTTAACCGCTTGCCACCATGGCACACATCGGTTCCGTCGCGGGAAGAAACCAGCATACGAAATTATTTCGTGGAACACCGCTAACACACTAGCACCACACGTACACTGAGTGGTTGCCTAGTCGTCATGAACCCTGCCGCCGTGGAGAGCCTCCATTCGGGCAACAACATCATGACGATCATCGTGGATAATCGCCGAGACCTCGACCAGCATCGCCACCATTCTGGACAGGAGGATTATGAGCCACCCCGGGGTCTCGTCGCCATTTGAGTCTCTCCTCGAGCACCTACAAGGATAAAAAAAGGAGGAAGAGGACCGGAGTAGCAGCAAGGGACGGGGCCGGGTGGAAGAACGAGAAGTACTCCGTGGCCAATTTATAACCAGGCTCGGTGAGCCACTGGCAATGCCACCAACCCCGCTCTCTGCTTGACCGTCGGTGCTCGCTGGGAATCCCAGAGCAGTGCCGACACGCCCAGCCCCGCGAGGTGAGTGCTCGCTGCGCCGGCAGCTGGCTCATCGCGCACCAACGAATGGCGGCCCCGGACACCCTACTCCCCTAGGCACCGCAAGTGGAGGCAACACATGGGACTCACCCAGGAAAGAGGAATCATAGGAAGAAGAAGAGGCTAACGGCGGCCCGTGGGCCCACCTGTCGGCCGGAGTAGGTGCCAAGCACCGGGTAAGATTAGCAACCAGAAATTGCAATCTTTCCCTTCCTCCAACATATTCGTGAACTGCGGATGCACCAATAAGTGGCATTCTTGTGGTGACCACGCGAGACCGCGTGTTTGGAATAAATTGCTATCATTGTGTTCAACAGCATAGCAGGAGCAAGCCCTTGTAATCACCTTAACAAATCTCGGGGATGAGGTTTTCTTAAGGGGGTAAGGTCTATAACAGCCTCTGTTTAGCTTTCCTGACTAATTAACTTATTTCAAAAATTAGGACCAATATTTGTGTGTGAATGCTTATGATGTTTGAAGTGACTATTGTTTGCTTGCTTGCTTGTATGCTTGTGTTTGATTCTCAATGATCCCTGTTACTCTCCAGACTCACCTCCTTAACCAAAAACTCGTGCCTAAAGATCATACCATGTGTATAGGACCAGAAACTATTTTTACCAAATATTATTTTCACCAAAAGGCATTTCTTTGAATTAAGCTTTCAAAACCCCAGAGATGGGATTTGTACTACAAGTCCTCAAATTATGGAATTTATTTTGCACCAATTATTTTATTTAAAATCCATTATCAAAATGACTTCCCAAAACCACAATATTATTATTTAAAGGTTATTTTACTATTTTATTTAAATGACTTCGTGAGAGGCCAGAAGTGGTCTCTTATGAAAGAAAGTTATTTTTATCGCTTTCAAATTATTTGAGAAATTTAGGGAAACTCAGTGGACATATATATGAGTTTCAACACATGGTCATGTTCAAAATATTGGGCAAAACCCTTCAAAACCCTTCCTGCCTATTTCAATCTTTTGGAATATTTCTATAGGAAATATTCTCAATAAATTCCTGTAAAATTCCAGCATGTCACCTATTATATGTTTGATGATTTTTCCAAGTTTCATCTCAATCCAAGTTGATTTCACTCCCTTAATTATTATAAAACCCCATCTGTCCAGATCCAAGTTTGAGCAACTCTACATTGTCAAGTATCTCTAATCGTGCTCAAATTTGGTAGACAAGTTCTGATACTCCAATTATGTATCCACACCAAGTGGTGCATCAAGGAGAATAGAAGAACTTGTCCTAAGCCACTCAAAACCCTATGTGTTGATTTCTGACTTTGGGAAACTTTACATTATAAAGTTTCTCCAATTGACCCACACTTTTTGGGCATGTATTAATGCTCAAATAATGCCCCCACACCAAATATTGGATTGGTGGGAATTAATTTGAATAGTTTTGTAAGCAGAAAGCCATTTCTGCTCATTTCATGGGTTTTACAAGTCTACATTGGAAACCTTCTCCACCAAATCCCACATTTGGTGTCCAAGCTTATTTTCATCTAATATTTGATCCTGTTAAGTTTCATATCCATTGAAGTTCATCTGGTTGCCCTGGCACTCATCAAACACCTTGTGTGCACTCACTAAAGTGGCTACTTTGGCCCCTTCCACTTTTACCCTTGAGCTCAACTTTCTACCACAACCCTATTTAGTTACATTTTACTTCCAATAGCTTTGCCATGGCCTCAGGCCAACTGTTGGAGGGAGACTCTATGTAACTATTCCTCATTTTGCCCTTGGAATCAACATTTTTACCCCTCTTGCCCCACTTCTGCTTAAGCGAAAGCCCCATCTCTTTCCAAAGGGCCCCTAGCATCCCAAGGCATCATTTCAAGCCAAGAGAGCCTTGCTCATGTGGAGAAAATGAGCAGCATATCTACAACTAGATTTCTGGCTGAAATGTAGCTTTGTACAGCAAGTACTAGCTACCCTCGCTTGCTTGAGCTGAAACCTTGCAGTGGTGTAGTCCTTCCATACCAGATGCTGCTAGACATGGTTTCACCCCAAGACTTCCCCTGTGAAAACCACTTTTGCCTAGTTTCCTGCTGCAAACTTAATCAGAGTCCAAACCCATTCAAACCAGCTTCACTAGTTACCAAACTCCAAAGTCATCCTCCTGCATGTATGCCCTACCTGTAGGACATACTTGACTCGTCAAAATGCTACTTTAGACATAAGTGGCTATGGTGACCACCTTCTCGACATGCAGAACTGGTGCTCTACACGTTGTCTCTTTCTTCTAGACCACTTATGTCCGTTGCTAAGTGTATCAGAGCATCGGGGGATTCCAGTTGACTGGTTCAGGTCCTTCTCGATGCTTAGAAGCAGCCAAGTCCCCAGGGACGCGTGTCTTCCCCGTGCTCTCACAGCTCCCATACTCCCGAGACTCCTTCGGCTGGATCCTCCATTTTACCTCTCTCCCCCGAGCCCCTCTCGGCCATATGCTCTTTCCTCCACCTCCAGCAATTCCAGGAAGCCAGCAGCTCCTCCTCTGGGCTCTCCATCGTCGGCAATGGCCGAAGTGCCACCTCGGCCATGCTCAAGCCCGAGCACCCCTGGTCCTCCCCAGCCTCGCTCTCTCTACCTAGATCCTCCAAGAGCACCCAAAACCCCTGCAGCACGTTCCCCCTCCTTCCTCTCCCCTCCAGGTGGCCGGGGCGCCGCTCCCCACGGCCACCGTCACCGCTCTTCCCGCGGCCAGTGGCACGCATGTTCGTGGATCTCCCCCCGAAGCTCCTGGGGTAGCCAGGTGGTGCGGTGCGTTGCCTCGAATCCACCCATGGGTGGAGCACCGCCGAGGGCTGGCTAGTGCCGCCAGAGAAAGCGCCGAAGCCGATCGGATCCTCTTGCTCCCGTGCTCCCCTCTGTCTAAGCGAAGGAGGAAGAAGCCCTGCAGCTCGGACCCCCAGTCAGCGAGCCAGGGCCAGGCCCAACCGACTTAAGTGGTTGCGCCCCGGCTGGACTACGCCTCTCTGAGGCGGAGGCGCCCCATGGGAAACCTCCTCCTGCATGGCCTCCTGTGCTGGCCAGCCGAGCCAATGGGCCGGCTCATTCATCTATTTAACGCCCTGAGCACGTTATAAGCCTCCCTGGTTCAGCCCCTTTGTCCTTTTGTTTTTCTTCAGAAACTTCTAAAATCCTTGATAAATTCATTTTAACTCCAATTTGGTTGATTCAAATTCCTGCAGGTTCCAAAAATCAAGACCTATCCAAATATGTGCTTTGCACATTTTTCCAAGCAACTTCTCTGTTATGCTATTATTCAAAAACAGATTCAAATACTCCTAGCCTCACCTTTCAAAATTCTTATTGGGTTCAAATCAACTCTAAATGGAGTGGTTCCAATTTCCAGAGCCTTCTAATATCATACCCTATTTCAGAGCCTTGGTCAACATTTTTGCATGGCATATTTCTATTGCCATAAATGAATAGCCCTCTTTTACTGTTTATCCAATATTGGAAATCCATAGAATATTCACCTCTACTCCACTCATTTTTATGCTCTATTACAGAGTGCCTCCACTCATTTTTATCATGATATTTTCTGTAGGCTTCTTTTAATATCACCTATTCCCCCTTTCGTCCATTCAAAATTCTCTGATGATCCAAATCTCCTATGGCAAGCTTCATGTATTTTTCTTATGATAAGTGAGGTCCAAGAAAAATATAAATCCTATTTATTTAGCACTTTTATTTTTGCTTGTTGTGTGGCTTACCGTGGTTGTTTCCGTCAATAGTGATGGGTAGACGGAGTACTCGTAGTGGGATCGGAAGACCTCGAAGACCCCGAGAACTTATGAGAGCAAAGGCAAGTAGCCCGTTGACCATGTTTGAGCATATGTTATATTGCATGCTAGTTAAGCAAATATTTCCGTTGCATGAGATCATAAGTATCGGTAAATCATTGAAGTGATGTTACCGATGGCTCCTTCGGAGCACTTGCATTTTGAGCATGATCCTACCACCTATGAGGGTCACGCTGATATCATTTTGACAAGTAGAGCTAAGCATAGTAGCATGAGCATGATGTTGGTACAAAATCAAAGGTTTATAAAAACCCCGTCGGGTGCCACTAATGCCCGAGGGTGATGATGAGTTAGGTGGTCACTTTTGGTGAAGTGGCGCACCGGGTATTTTGAGTGTGTATGGTTTCGGAAATGAGATTAGATTTATGATGTGTCGACCGTCCCAACCTTACATGTACGGCCACGTTACCCCTTTATGGGACGTGGCTTTGTTGATTACTCTGGTCGGTGCTAGCAAAGAGCCACATTACTAGCAGCGGGAGTGATGTGTGGTCACTCTCGTGATGGGGTCGTGCCAGGTAGGGAGACTATGCCATTTTTACGTGTTCCGGGCACACATTTGGTCCCTGCATGGATGATACTGTCCAGAGTCGGTGCTCGTAAGACGTACATCATGTGGGATGGGTACCAATCAAGTGGACCTCTTTGTCTAGTATCGTGAGGGGAAAGGCATTGATCGGGTACTTACCTCGGGTATGTTATATACCGCGAGTCGTGGATGACACAGAAGTTTCGCGAATCTCGTGGGTCCAGCGTACTACCTCTGCAGAGTGTAAAACTATTCAAATAGCCGTGTCCACGGTCAAGGACAGTTGGGTGGTGCTGCTTAAACTAGGTCTAGTCGTCTCCGCATAAACCAAGTGTGTGTGAGTGTGTGGTGTTAATATGAAACAATTGATATGCCCAAGTTTGGTGACTTGGCATATAGGGTGAACCTGGAGTGTTCAGCCCTTGACAGATATATTGATATCTGTAACCTGTTCTTCTAAACGACATCTAGCTTATGTTGCACATCCATGATCATGTTTATTTATAGTTAAGCTGCCATCCACCAATACTGCATATTACTTGTTATCCTACCAATTTCATTATCCATATCATGGGCTGTTTGCGAGTACAATCAAAGTACTCATTGGCTTGCCACTGGTTATTTCATTGACCATGTATGAGAGAGCAGGATATGGTGAAGAGTAACTTGGTGACGTCCCTGCGAGCTAGGACGCTTCCCAGTCAGAATGCATGTAGGTTAAGGCTGATGGCTTGGGTTCACGCTTTCAACCAATAATTCCGTTATTGGTCCAATTTGGTGTGCTGGCCTTCAAGGCCCTATATATATGTAAGACTTGACCGCAAGGGTAATTTATTGTATCAAACGATATGTATGGATGTAAGACTCTTGTTATTCAGTTTTTGTGTGTTCGGTGAGCATTGATCTCTGGGATCACTGAGCACATTCATTCGGCGATCTCGACCCGTAAGTCGGGGTCCTCACATCACTGGCGGTAGTATCGCTCCCTCAGACGTTCTAGCAGCGGTAGTACCGCTCCGGTCGGGCTGTGAGTGGGGGTAACGGTTGGATTCTTTCCCCCACTATATAAAGGAGGCCTTCTTCCCCATTGGACCTGATCTATCCGTTGAGCTCGTGTTCTTCCCCCATTGTTGACCTTCTTAGAGCTTGCTAACTCTCAATCCCTCCAATGATTCTTGCTAGTTCTTGAGGGAAAAGAGAGATGAGATCTAGATCCACATCTCCACCAATCACTTTCTCCTCTATGTGAGATGTGACGGGAACCCCTTGGATCTTGATCTTGGAGTTCTTTGTGAGCTCCTTGTTCTTCCTCTCATATTTATCCACAACTTTTGTTGTTGTGGAGGGATTTGAGTGTGAGGGACTTGACCTCTTCATGTGTTCTTACCATCACATTAGTTGCATCGATTTGAGTTCTCCATGGTGATACGTGGAAGTGAGAAGTTGAGAAGCTTATTACCCTTGGGTATTTGGTACGCCTAGAAGCTTGGTGGTGCCTCGGGGCTCAATCATTGAGGTGTAAAGCTCCGTGCAAGCGTCGGGTTCTCCAATTAAGTTGTGGAGATTGCCCCGAGCATTTGTGGTTACCTCAAAGCCATATGCCATTGTGGTGAAGCTTCGTGGTGTTGTTGGGAGCCTCCAATTAAGTTGTGGAGATTGCCCCAACCTTGTTTGTACGGGTTTGGTGACCGCCCTCAAGGGTCCCTTAGTGGAATGACGACATCTTGCATTGTGCGAGGGTGTGAGGAGATTATAGTGGCTTTAGTGGCATCTTGGGGAGCATTGTGCCTCCACACAGCTCCAAACGGAGATTAGCAACCGCAAGGGTGTGAACTTCGGGATACATCGTCATCTCCGCATGCCTCGGTTATCTCTTACCCGAACCCTCTACTTATGCACTTTACTTTGTGATAGCCATATTGTTTATTGTCATATATCTTGCTATCACTTAGTTGTTTATCTTGCTTAGCATAAGTTGTTGGTGCACATAGGTGAGCCTAGTTGTTTTAGGTTTTGTGTTGACAAATTAAACGTTAGTTTTATTCCGCATTTGTTCAATCCTAAACCGTAATTATTTGAAAGCGCCTATTCACCCCCCTCTAGGCGACATCTACATCCTTTCTCCATGCATGAGAAATATCATGGCCAGGATCAAATCTACACGACCGCTAATGGTCAAGGTATGGAGATAAGTCACATTGGTAAACCAATCATTACAACCCCACACCAATCTTGAGCTCAATGAAATCTTGCATGTTCCTAATGCATGTAAAAATCTTCTATTTATCCATCATATTTCTCTTGACAATAATGTGTTTCTAGAGTTTCACCCTTTCTTCTTTTTGATCAAGGATCACGAATAAAATTCTTCATAGAGGTGTTTGTGTGCAAGGACTCTACACGCTTCTTCCCAACTTTTGCAAATTCAAGCTTTCTGTTGAAAGGTGGCACAATTGTTTTGGTCATCCTTATTTTGCAAATATTCATCAAATTCTTAGTAGAAATAAACTCTATTGTTGGTGATAAAATTCAGAAACTATTTTTGATTCTTGTCAAAAGGCAAAAAATCATCAATTTCCTTACCCTGTATCTACTAGTGTGTCTACAAAACCCTTGCAACTTATCTTTTCTGATGTTTGGGGTCTAGCCCCTACCTCTGTTGGTCAACACTCTTATTATGTGAGCTTTGTTGATGACTTTAGCAATTTCACTTGGATCTATCTTCTTAAAAAGCGTTAAGATATTCTCCAAGTATTTCACAATTTTCAAGCTCTTGACAAACACAAATTGGACAGTAAATTATTGCCATGCAATCAGACTGGGATGGTGAATATGAAAAACTGAACTCCTTCTTTCAACAAATAGGAATCTCACATCATGTCTCATGTCCACATGCACATCAACAAAAAATTTCTACTGAACGCAAGCATAGACATATTTTTGAAGTTGGCTTAGCTATACTAGCTGCAGCATCCATGCCATTAAAATTTTGGGATGAAGCTTTTCTGACTGCAGCTCATCAATATGTGGCCTAATCGAACCATCTCCAATGGGACTCCTACTGAATGTCTCTTGCATGTCACCCCTGACTACACCACTCTTCGTGTTTTTGGTTGTGCGTGTTGGCCCAACCTTTGTCCCTAAAACACTCGTAAACTCATGTTCCACTCCAAGCAATGTGTCTTTCTTGGCTAAAGTGCTCAACACAAGGGTGTCAAATGTCTAGATGTGTCCACCGGTCGTGTTTATATCTATCGTGATGTTGTCTTTGATCAAACAGAATTTCCTTTTGAAAAGTTCCATCCCAATGTCGATTCTCTTCTCAAGAAGGAAATTCTTCTTCTTCCTTCTCATCTTCTTGGTGATGCTCATGTGGGTGTTGATAATGACGGTTCCATGTTGACTAACTCCTCTATGGATTCTCATGAGTCTCATGTTGCAGAATTTAACAGGGCAGAAAACAACATGCAATATGATGCAATTTGTGTTCAGAATGATGCACTCAATCACCCTGGCATTGACACACATGATCTGGTTCAATCTTCTTTGGGACTTGTGCAGCAGTGTGTGCCTGCATTCTCTTCGGGATTGGAGCGACAGATTGCTCCTCGATCTACCTCGGGATCAACATCACACGAGAAGGCATGTGCCGCACCTCGTTCCCCCACTCTTCACCAACCGTCGGGTGCCACGTGTTCCACTGGCTGGCCGCACTAGCCTCCTCCAGGAGACAGCCCGACCGCGCGGGGTCCCACGACCGACAGTATGCGTCAGGTCCCCGCACCTACGCCAGGCTAGCTCTGCCATCTATCGACGCACGTGTGCTAGGTGGGCCCGGCGCATGCGCGACACTGGCTTCTGCGGGCTCACCCGGATCTTCTATGGTGCCCTCGCCTACTGCATCACCCTCGTCTGCTACACAGGATCCGAAGGGTGAGGGCATGTGCTACTACAAAAAAAGACCTTCCAATGGCGCCAGAAACACGTGCTGATGGGAGATTGTTCTTGTCATGATTCTCCTCAGCAACGGCACCAGGAATCCTTCTGCTACGGCTACGCCTTTAGGGACTTCCTAGGCAAATATGCAAAGGATTTCCCCGTGGCCTTGGAGCCTTGCGTTGGTGTTCCCTCGAAGCGAAAAGGGTGATGTAGCGTAGCGGTGGTAAGTATTTCCCTCAGTTTTGAGAACCAAGGTATCGATCCAGTGGAGGAGTATCACAAGTGCCTGCACAAACACAAAGAACCTGCTCCCAACGCTATGAAGGGATTGTCAATCCCTTATAGATTGTTCGCAAAGTGAGAACTGAAAGCAACAAAGAAACAAAGCAAAGTAAAAGCGGAGGTGTAAACGATAGATGTGAATAGACCCGGGGGCCGTAGTGTTTACTAGTGGCTTATCTCATGAAAGCAAGTAGATGGTGGGTGAACAAATTACTGTCGAGCAATTGATAGAACCGCGCAAAGTCGTGACGTCATCTATGGCAATGATTATATCTATAGGCATCACGTCCAAAACAAGTAGACCGATACTGTCTGCATCTACTACTATTACTCCACACGTCGACCGCTATCCAGCATGCATCTAGTGTATTAAGTCCAAAAGAACAGAGTAACGCCTTAAGCAAGATGACATGATGTAGATGGACAATCTCATATCAACGACAGAGCCCACCTTGTTACCCTTGATGGCAACTACTTAATGTGTGCCTTGCTGCCCCTACTGTCACTGGGAAAGGTCACCACATGGTAAGAACCAAAAACCAAGCACTTCTCCCATTGCAAGAATCATAGATCTAGTTGGCCAAACAAAACCCAAGACTCGGAGAGACTTACAAGGATATCAAATCATGCATATAAGAAATCAGCAAAGACTCAAATAGATAATCTGATCACAAATCCACAATTCATCGGATCTCGACAAACACACCGCCAAAGAAGATTACATCGGATAGATCTCCATGAAGATCATGGAGAACTTTGTATTGAAGATCCAAGAGAGAGAAGAAGCCATCTAGCTACTAACTACGGACCCGTAGGTCTGAAGTGAACTACTCACGAGTCATTGGAGTGGCGATGATGATGATGAAGAAGCCCTCCAACTCCAAAGTCCCCTCCGGCAGGGCGCCGGGAAGGGTCTCCAGATGAGATCTCGCGGAAACGGAAGCTTGCGGCGGCGGAAAAGTATTGTCGAGGCTCCCCTGATTTTTTGCTGTATTTTAGGGAATATATAGGCCAAAGATCTAGGTCAGGGGGGTGCCAGGGTGGCCACAAGCCCTGCCACCGCCGCCTCCCCCTGGTGGCGGAGTGGGGGCTTGTGGGCTCCCTGGAGCCCTCCTGGCTTGGTCCACAGGCCCCCTGATCTTCTTCCGTTCGGGAAAAAATCAGTTCGAGGATTTTATTCCGTTTGGACTCCGTTCCAAAATCAGATCTGAAAAGAGAC
Organism: Hordeum vulgare subsp. vulgare; assembly: GCF_904849725.1. Taxonomy (NCBI): domain Eukaryota; kingdom Viridiplantae; phylum Streptophyta; class Magnoliopsida; order Poales; family Poaceae; genus Hordeum; species Hordeum vulgare. The sequence goes on from NC_058518.1 coordinate 92,601,201, forward strand.
AAAAACACATAAAAACAGGAAGTGGCACTTGGCACTGAATTTCCAGTTTCTAGGGGTCACGTCCTACAGTCAACATGTGCTCTGATACCATTTCTGTAGCGACCCGACTCAAAACGAGTCAAGCCTCTGTGTTTCTGTGCCATCCCTGGATCAGTATGCTGGCACACACAGTACATCAATGTATATATCAAAGTGCAATCACATGTAAATAGCGTAAAACTGATATATACCTTAAATATCTCAGCGGAAGCAGTCAAGGGAGTGGAGTCCCAATAAACACCAACGGCAAGTTGAGTGTAGACCATAACCCTGAATCGTACTCTTACTCGTCGAAGAAAATATCTGCAACATAAGACGTTGCAGCCGTGTAGGTTAGCATATTGAATATGCCGGCAAGTCACATATGAGAGGGGGTAAAATATCATCTATACTATATGCATATATGGCAGGTGGGGCTATAAGTTTTTAGCGAAAAGCAAGTTTTCTCCTACATCAAGAGAGGGCTAAAAGCAAAATGTTACTACATTGTTGGTTGTTAACGAGATGGTTCCACCAACCAATTCTCGTACCCATGTTGTCAATAATACCCACATCAATATTATTATTTGTGTTGAGAATTTCAGATAACTTCAGTTCCTTTGGCTCAAGTTGTCCATGTCCATGGACATGGCTAATCGATTAGGTTTGAGTACTCTGCAAAGTTTTGCACACGCTCCCCACAAGATTTGATCGCCTCCGTGTATGTCCTCGCACTTCAGGGTGTTTGAAGACCGGATGATCAAAACATGGTCTTTCAACGGGTCCCTCTGAATCCCTATCGGTGCCCATCCATTCCTACCGTTCTTCTACATCTGCTAGCACCGCCTGTCCAGAGTCGCCGCGTTGTCCAACCAAGCCAGAGCCCATAATGACTTGTGGCTGTGCAGGTAAGCCTTGGGTCTTGAAAATATCCGTCCATCTCTTTGAGCCTGGGTGAAGCTTTCCGCAGGATGTCATGGCCGTCTCCAGCATCCCGGGTCATCCACTGGTTTCTCCAGGGAGCCGATCAACCGTCCTTCACCCAGAGTTGCATTGCATCACGAGGTCTTGAAAAGTCTTGACTTAACCGGTATTGGTTATTAAACTAGTCTCGCATCACTCGTGATAAACTCTCAACCAGAATCCTGTCTACTCAAGCATAGCAATATGAAATTTCTCGTCCCGGGCCAAGTAACGGGGTTGTTGGGTGCCTACCACATGATACTACAATATGTAACCATAATTTCCAAGTACCTACTCAACATGCAATTGGGCATAGGATGGTAGAACTATGATGCATAAAACATAGGTGATACATGATCAAATGACTTGCCTGGCGATGTTGACGAAGAAGAATTTCTCGAGAGATAACTTCATAGACTACTCGTCACTCTCCGATGAAATCTATATAACAAACATATCATTCACATAAGCACTCATACTAGCAATCATTCTAGCAATCAAAACAAAAGAGAGAGCGAATAAGAATCCGAAGGAAACTTCAAATAAGACTAGGGAGTCTTCTACTACGTCAAACACTAAATAGTTTTTGTCTAACAGAAAATAAAATACTTAAATAACAGGGAACTAAGATATAAATTTAACTAAGATAAAATAAAGTATTTTTCACAAAACTATTTGGAAGTATTTCCAAACGGGAGTTGAAACAGTAGAGAAATCAATTGCACGTTATTAGAGAACTAGAATTGATTTCATGATAAAAAATAAAAATAAAAATAAAATTTGTTGAAAACCTACTGTTAACTAACAGAAACAAAATATAAACTTTCTGAAATATAAAAGAAAATAATTTAAGAACAATTATAGAAAAAGAAATAGCCATAATCCTAAAAGAACTAAAACAGAACCTGTTTTGGTAAAACCCCAAGTAAAAGTATTTAAAAAAATGAAACTTAAACTACTGAAGGATATGATCAATAGGAAGCAGCAGCAAAAAGAATCAAATTAAAAGCTATTTTTAAACTCCCGGAATAAGCAAAACAAGCTTTAATTGAAATCTGATCTAACTCAATTTTTATAAATCCAAAGATAGACAAAATATATATTTTCGGAAACTACAAGAAATTTGTGATCTAACGCAAAAAGAATCACCTAATTTTAAGTTACACACTAATAGATATGAATTTTATAAGTTTGCTCTTTTTCTGAAAAAAAAACTGTGACGGGATTTCGTGGATCTCACCGTGGACACAGGAGGCTGGGAGCTCCGGTGGCTGCTCCGGCGAGGGTGGAGAGGCACTCCGGCAAGGGGAGGGATCTCCTGGGAGGGGGGGGGGGCGGTGGAGGAGAGGGGGGCGCTTGGGGAAGGGGGGGCGCAGGGGGGGCGAGGTGGTTAAGCTCCTGCCGAGCTCCGGTCGACAGAGAAGATGGCAATGGTGGCGCCGAGGCTACGGGCAGGGAAACGGAGATTTTTTTAGGGGAATGGAAAGAGGAGGCCATGGGGGTTCTTATAGGGGCGACGAGAGGTGTGGGGAGGCAGTAGAGCTCGCGAAATCCGGGGAGGGACCTTCCTGAAAGCTTCTGCCATGGCTACACAAGGAAACGTCGTGAGGAAGAAGAAGAAGGTGGGATTGGGCCAGATTGGTTTCCTAACGTGGCCCAAGTACATTCCTAAAATAAGAGATCTCTTTCCATTTTTATTAAAACAGGAATTAATACGATTAAAAGGAAATAGAATATCCTTGGCATATAGGGGTATAATATATTAAAATTTTCAGGAAAATAAATTCAAAAAGATGGACAGTTTTCCATGGCCAAAATAAATACTTCAAAAAAAATGTTTTTCAGAAAATCCCCTAAATGCTTTATTTCTTTTTGCAAATAATTTTCAAATAAATCTTGGGTGTCATGGCTCAAATATTTCAAAGAATATCCCCGGGTTTGGAGGGTCATGTTTCTCCTCTCTTTTTCTTGCTTGACAAGATATGGTTCCCGGCATTCCGTGAGTGAGGAAGAAACAAAATGCAGGGCAAAAATCGAAAGGAATTCCAATGCCACCTTGATTCAAATTCTTTATAGTTGAAGAAGTCATGCTATCTCCTCTCGCTGATTTTAAAAAAGATGAATTTGAATTCACAGGAAAAAAGGGGAAAGTCATTTTATTCCCTCTCATTCAAAAGTTTTTAAAAAGTTTCAAATTTCACTCAAGTTTCAATCACTCAAACAAACAAACAATCAATCTAATAATTATATTAACACTCCAAAATTTATAATTTTGGGATGTTACATTAAAGCTGCCACAAATTGTCTTGTGCTATTCGTTGCTGTGTCGAGAGGATGGAGTCTTCGACAGCTAGATGTGCAAAATGTGTTTCTTCATGGTGTTCTGAAAGAGGAAATCTATATGAGGCAACCTCCTCGGTTTGAAGATAAAAACAAACCGTATCATGTGTGCAAGCTAGATAAATTTCTCAATGGACTAAAACAAGCTCCAAGGGCATGGTACTCTCGGTTGAGCTCTAAGTTGCAAGCACTTGGCTTTGTTCCCTCTAAATCTGATACATCACTGTTTATTTATCATAAGTCACATATCTCCATCTTTGTGCTTATATATGATGATGACATCATAGTTACCAGTTCCTCAAATGAAGGAGTGAAAACACTTTTGGAAGATTTGAAATCAGGATTTTCACTCAAAGATTTAAGGGATTTGCACTTTTTCCTTGGTAGTGAAGTTAAGAAAATGGCACAAGGTGGGCTTCATCTTTCTCAAGAAAAATGTGCCATCGATTTACTGAGTAAGGCTGGCTTAGAGGGATGTAATCCATCCTCAACACCACTATCCAGTTTGCAAAAACTTTCTCTCACAGAAGGTCAACTCTTGAATCAAGAAGATAACACCAGGTACAAAAGTCTAGTAGGTGCACTTCAATACTTAACACTCACCAGACCTGATATTTCCTTTGCAATCAATAAAGTGTGTCAGTTTTTTCATACACCTACTGCAGTCCACTTCACAGCAGGCAACCGCATCTTGAGATATGTAAAGAGTACCCTGGGTGTTGGATTAACTTTCAGCAAGTCATCCTCTACACTTGTTAGTCCCTTCTCTGACTCTGACTAGGCACGTTGTTTGGATGACAGAAGGTCAATAGGTGGCTTTGTAGTTTTTTTGGATCTAATCTGATCTCTTGGTGTGCAAAGGAACATGCCAGAGTTTCACGATCTAGCAGTGAAGCAGAGTACAGACCATTAGCAAATGCAACATTAAAGGTTATTTGGGTCAGATCAATGCTCAAGGAGCTTGGCTTTCATCACATACAAGCTCCATGTCTTTGGTGTGATAATCTTGGTGCTACATACTTGTCAACTAATTCTGTGTTTCATGCAAGGACAACACATATTGAAACTGATTTTCATTTTGTTCGAGAGAGGGTTGCTACCAAAGAATCGGACATTCCTTTCATTTCATCCAGAGATCAAGTTGTAGATGGATTCACAAAGTCTCTAGTTTCAAGACCTTTGAAGAATTCAAGCGTAATCTAAATCTTCATAGTTTAGACTAAGGGGGAGTTTTTAAACAGAATATCATGTACGCCATATCATAGAGTTGTTAGGAGATAGGAGAGTTAGTTTAACAATTTTTTTCAAAAGCATGCCAGATTTTGTACCAAATTCAAAAACCGATAGCCCAGATTGGAAAAATTCACAAATGGTACCCCGTCGGCCTCTGGTGGGCCGAAGAGTGGCATGTCGGCCGACGGGAGGCCAAAGGGGGACCGTTCGGGTTGCGGGTGGCCGAAGGGGGCCCGTCGGCCCAGTGGTGGCCAAATAGCCACCTGTCGGCTTGTGGGCGGTCGAGGAGGGCTGGTCGGCCTCCAGGAGGCCGAAGAGCCCCTGGATGAGGCCGACCGAGCCCTTCTGCCTCCTTAGTCGCTGGCTCCTCTTCTCTCTCTCGTTTTTCTTCCCTCATTTTGCCCCCCTCCGATCTCCCTCCATCCTCCACCCATTTTCCTATTCAATCCAGCAAAACAATAGATCATACCCATCTCCACCGGCCTACTTACGGTCTCCTTTTGTGCCATGGGGTAGTTTTTTGTTCGTTTGGAGGAGCCATGGTGGGGTGGTGGAGGTGTGGATGGTGAGGAGGTGGTGTGGTGGAGAGGAAGGAGAAGGGGACACACGCGTCGAAGGTATACCGATTTTTTAGCGTAGGTTCTTTTTAGTGTAGGTTTATTTTAGTATGAATTTGTTCATTGCAAATAATGACAAGATGGCAATGTCTGACACATGAAAATGTCTGAATCCGTAAATTTGACTGTTTATTACGACCTTGGTAATGTTTGATATAATGAGTTGGGTGTTGATCTTAGCGATTTAAAAAAAGGCGTCATGACACTTTCAGACCCGGAAAGACTGGACATTAGGCAGTTGAAGCACTGGTTGACTACTAGTTTTGGGCTGGATCTTGAAGCCTGTTCCGTCAGTATTCATGCATTGTGGACCAAATCCAGTAAAAATGTCAAGTGGGAGTTGATGCCGATAGATAGGAGCCAACATTGGTTGTCCCTGTTAAGTCGTTCCAGAGACCGAAGAATCCACCCATATGCCCTAGTGCAACCAGTGGCGAAGGAGGAGAGGTTCGTACAAGTCAACATGGGGTATGAACCAAGCCATGGTACTTAAGTGGCTAACGAGATTTATGTATCCGGGTCAGAGCCACCGGATGTGGATGCTAGCCAAGCCGAGAAAGAGTCATATTATGTGCCACACAATGTTAGTGGTCATGATACTGGGCAGAGTATTCAGTCGATAGTATTAGCTGGCTCTGGTGTTGCTGATGGGGATGAGGAAGGCGATGAAATGCAGAGGGTGATGGAGGAAGAGAGCGATGATGGGTTTGCGGAGGATCTAGATTATGAAAATTCAGAGGATGAAGTGGAGGTATCGATTCCTTCTGCATGGGATCAGGACATATCCGCCGGCATTACTGTCAATGATGGCCATGAGACTCCATGGCAATATAATACTAACCAAGTCCAGATCGGGTCTATGTTTGACACAAAGAGAAAATTGAAGTATGCGGTGATAAAGTGGGCTATGTCTACGTAGAGGGTTTTCCAGACTCACATATTGTGATGCCCTCGATTTAATCGTACGCTAATCATACACGCAAATGCGTACGATCAAACACAAGGACTTATGGGAAGATATCACAACACAACTCTAGACACAAATAAAATAATACAAGCTTCATATTACAAGCCACGGGCCTCGAGGGCTAGAATACACAAGCTCGATAAACACACGAGTCAGCGGAAGCAACAATATCTGAGTACAGACATTAAACATGAGGTGCCTTAGAGAAGGCTAGCACAAAAGATGCACCGATCGAACCAGGCGAGGCCTCCTTCCTGGGAACCTCCGAAACTACTCCTGGTCTTCAGCGGCCTCCACAAAGAAGTCAGCATCGGGGTGGCAGGCGTCGGCAGGAAACTCCATCTCCTGGGCTCCATCAGCTGGTCGCAGTAACAGATCAAGGGGTCAAAGGGGGAGCAAAGTAATGGTGAGTACTCATCCAAAGTACTCGCAAGACTTATTTCAAAACTATGCTAAGTATGCATCAGTATCAAAGAAGGGGGGGTTTATATGTGGTCTGGCTGCAACAATGCAAGAATAGAGAGAGAAAGCCTAGTCCTATCGTAGACTAGCATCTTCAGGGGTTTTGCAGCAATAGACGAGAGTAGAATAGGTAACACAAATATTATAGTCATATTTTTGGAGCAATATTAATATGAGGTCACGCCCAGAGATCCTCCCTCGACTCCCTGCGAGGAAGCAATCCCGGGGCAACTAAATCCAATTAAGTAACAATTGTAGTTGTATAAGATCAGGGTACAACTCCAAGTCGTCCTGTAACCGTGGACACGGCTATTCAAATAGATAAGTTCTTCCATGCAGGGGTGCACAACATATTCCCTGACGCACTCGATAACACTCTAACCGGACACACTTTTCTGGGTCATGCCCAGCCTCACAATATCGACACGTCACAGCCCCACCTAAGCTCAGCAGAGAGGCCAGCCCGCCGGTCTAACTCCTAAGCACAGAGGGTTCGTGGGTCCACTTGCCCTCCATGCTCCTGCACGATGCGTGGGTGGCCGAGGTTAGTCATAGCACCCCTTAATCACAAGCGCGATGCATGTCGGGACCACTCGGGCATGCGCCGCTCCATTGCTGATGGCTGAAGAGCTTCGGTTGATATCGCGACGTCGAGTACCCATAATTCTTCCCACGCAAACGGTTAGTGCATAATAAGGCCTTCCTACCAACCCAAATCAAATACCCAAATCCATTATCATTTTAATTAAGTCATCGACACAAACACGCGGGAATCCACCCGCCTATCATCTATTCATCAAAGATCCCAGTAACATGGTCAAGTAACTGTGTGGTAGAAACATCAGGGGGAATCCGAGGCATCACCCTCGTTGGATTCCGAACGATGTATCCGTCAAGGTGGACCTAGAGGAATCACCCTCGAGGGTCCCACATTTGAGGGGTTGTACGACAGAGGCATCGTCGGGAATGGTGAAAGAGGAATCACCCTCGATAACCATGACCGACTAGCTGGACTACAGAGATATCATCAGGAGTACTTCGCGAGGTGTCACCCTCGATACCCGATATCATCTCTGTAGCGTCGCACAACTAAGGGGTGTAAGTGTTGTGTCGGGTCTGGCTCGTCGATCAGGGATCGAGACTTGAAAACAAAGTGGGACAACTGGACTACGGGGTCAGAGGGGATTGATGACCCACAAGTATAGGGGATCTATCGTAGTACTTTCGATAAGTAAGAGTGTCGAACCCAACGAGGAGCATAAGGAAATGACAAGTGGTTTTTAGCAAGGCATTCTATGCAAGCACTGAAATTATCGGTAACAAATAGTTGCGGGATAAGATAATTCGTAATGGGTAAGAAGTAACAATAGTAACAAAGGTGCAGCAAGATGGCCCAATCCCTTTTGTAGCAAGGGACAAGCCTGGACGAACTCTTATATAAGGTAAAGCGCTCCCGAGGACACATGTGAATTTCTGTCAAGCTAGTTTTCATCATGTTCATATGATTCACGTTCACTACTTTGATAGTTTGATATGTGGGTGGACCGGTGCTTGGGTATTGTCCTTACTTGGACAAACATCCCACTTATGATTAACCCCTCTCGCAAGCATCCAAAACTACAAAAGAAGAATTAAGACAAAGTCTAACCATAATATTAAACTGGTGGATCCAAATCAGCCCCTTGCGAAGCAACGCATAAACTAGGGTTTAAGCTTCTGTCACTCTAGCAACCCATCATCTACTTATTACTTCCCAATGCCTTCCTCTAGGCCCAAATAATTGTGTAGTGTCATGTAGTCGACGTTCACATAACACCACTAGAGGAAAGACAACATACAACGCATCAAAATATCGAACGAATACCAAATTCACATGACTACTTATAGCAAGACTTATCCCATGTCCTCAGGAACAAACGTAACTACTCACAAAGCATAATTATGATCATGATCAGAGAGGTATTGAATAGCATTAAGGAACTGAACATATGATCTTCCACCAAGTAATCCAACTATCATCAGTCGCAAGGAGTAATTAACACTACTCGCAACCTTACAAGTACCAATCGGAGTCGCAAGACAGAGATTGGGTACAAGAGATGAACTAGGGTTTGGAGATGAGATGGTGCTGATGGAGATGTTGATGGAGATGAGTCCCCTTCGATGAGAGGAGTGTTGGTGATGACGATGGTGACGATTTCCCCCTCTGGGAGGGAAGTTTCCCCGGCAGGACGGCCCTGTCGGAGCTCTAGATTGGTTCTGCTCAAGTTCCGCCTCGTGGCGGCGGCGTTTCTTTCCGAAAGCTCTCCCTTGATTTTTTCTCGGACGAAACCCTTTATATAGCAGAAGATGGGAGCCGGAGGGGTAACAGGGGGCCCACGAGTCCCCAGGCGCGCCTGGCAGGCTCGTGACCTCTTAGTGGCTCCCCTCCAGTATTTCTTCCACCCAGTATTTTTTAAATATTCCAAAATAATTCCTCGCTCATTTTCACGACTTTTGGAGTTGTGTAGAATAGGTATCTCAAACTTGCTCCTTTTCCAGCCCAGAATTCCAGCTGCCGACATTCTCCCTCTTCATGTAAACCTTATAAAATAAGAGAGAAAAGGCATAAGTATTGTACCATAATGTGTAATAACAGCCCATAATGCGATAAATATCAATATAAAAGCATGATGCAAAATGGACGTATCCACTCCCCCAAGCTTAGACCTCGCTTGTCCTCAAGCGGAAGCCGAGATCAATAAATATGCCCACATGTCTAGAGATAGAGGTGTCGATAAAATAAAATACAGACATGCAGGCATCATGATCATATTTAGAACAACAATAACGTCATATAATCTCTTATGCTAAAGTGACAATTTCTTCACAATGTAAAGTATGGATCAAGAACCTTATTGAGAATTAACAACCAATAGTCTTTATTCATTGAAGCAATTGCAATTTATCATAACATCGGAAAGAGTTAAATAAGACCTTGTAGAGCAATTCCACATACTCAATCATCTTTTAGTCTTCTACAATTGCTAAAACTCACGCGTTACTCATGAGATCAAAGTTTCAGTTGGACACAGAGAAAGATAGGGGCTTATAGTTTCGCCTCCCAACTATTTACCTCAAGGGTAATGTCAATAATAATAGTTCATGATTACTTACTTCCAAGTTGATATATGAATATAGATCTTTCCCTAGCTCATGACGCTTGCCAAGATAATGGAGAAATAAGGAGGTGTCGATCACCATGACTCTTTTAAAGATAAAAAGTAAAGGTACAAGATAGGCCCTTCTCAGAGGGAAGCAGAGGTTGTCATGCACTTTTGAGGTTTGGATGTGTGATCTCCTAGTGTGCAGGAACGTCACTTTATATTGCCTCCTGTGATAAAGAACTTTATTATGCAGTCTGTCAGTTTTATGTCTTCCTCATCACAGGTTCGTACAAAGCTTATTTTCCACACACTAATAGATCATACATATTTAGGGAACAATTTTTATTGCTTGCACCGATGACAACTTACTTGAGGGATCTTATTCAATCCATAGGTAGGTACGGTGGACTCTCATGGCAAAACTGGGTTGAGGGTTTATGGATGCACAAGTAGTATCTCTACTTAGTGCGGAAGTTTTGGCTGATATGAGGTGGAAGCAAGCGTCACATGCTAAGGGATCTCTAGTCATATAACATTGTTTGGAACCAAGCAAACATTATTCATTATGTTGTCTTCCTTGTCCAACATCTACTTCTTAGAATGTAATAGTTTAATGAGTGTCAACAATCATAGACGGTGTCAAAGATGATATATTTATATGTGAATCTCTGTTTCTTTATTACTTCCTATTAATTGCAACAATGACCAAGGTCTAAGTTTGTCCACCCACAACAAGTTTCAATCAACATTCTTTTTATACGTGAAGCCACCACTTCCCATAGGATCATCACATGATCTTTCATGTTTTTGTTCTATTATTATTATTTTCTTTAGATCATGACATGAAGCAAAGCCCTTAACTAAAACACTCTTTATTATATAACTCACGAACTCGATTACATTGGGGGTAACACAAAGAAAAAATCAAGCGTAGATCATACTAAGAACTTTATTCTACTAGATAAAGATATTACCGAAAAGGATCGAACTAAGATAAAGGTAAAGGCAAAAGATGTGATGGTGATACGATACCAGGGCAACTCCCCCAAGCTTGGCACAAGCCAAGGGGAGTGCCCATACCCATGTGTTTAATTGTCTTCCTTCAGAGGTGATGGTGGTGGAGTTGGGGCAGAATGCTTAAGCTTGTTTCGTTTCCTTTTTAGCACAAAGTTCTGCTCTTTTAGATCGTTAACTTCCTCTTCAAGCCTCAACACCCTTTGACATAATTCTTGCTTACTCTCCTGCAAAAGACGAGTAGGGGTAAAAAAATCTTAGGCTTCTTCCTTGAGTTAGGGAGACTCGACTTCTTGAGCTCCACATGCATGTCCCCAGGTTGGGGTAGAGGAACTTCCTCTTCGTCGGAACTTGTTCCTTCCTTCCCCTTAGGATCATAATCTTGTTCCTCATCTGTGGTCCAATCATAAGGATATAATTCTCCGTAGACCTTGGGATTAGCAAGGTAATTAGCCACATAGCTCTCCCCCTCTGATTCTTGAGAAGACATCTTTGCTCTAAATCTGCTGCAGAAACAGGCTTGAAACGAAATCAGAGGATATTTGCGTGATACGAGGGTCAGACCTTTTGGGAGATTATATAATAAATTTTTACCGACCATAAGGAGTATTCACAAGAAAATGGAGTCCGGGAGACACACGAGGTGCTCGCGAGACCACGAGGCGCGCCCAGGGGGGTGGGTCGCGCCTGGCAGGCTTGTCACCTTGTCGTGTGCTTTCCGGACTACTTTAATTTTTTTTTCTATTTTTCTAAATAATCCAAAACAGAGAAAAATTGCTATTGGAAAAGTTTTGGAGTCGGTTTAGAAAAATTGCTATTGAAAGAAGCTGGTAAATATCCCTTATGTACTCCTCCGGAGTTATGGTATTAATAATATTGCTTTCAAAATTTATGGGAGTACCTGAGATATAATGCTTGATTCTTTGCCCATTTACAACTCTCGGAAAATTACCTTCCACGTTGTTGATTTTTATGGCACCGGAACGAAATACTTCCTCAACAATGTAAGGTCCTTCCCATTTAGAGAGAAGTTTGCATGCAAAAAATCTTAAACGAGAATTGTATAGAAAGACATAATAACCTACATTGAACTCACGTTTTTGTATCCTTTTATCATGCCACCTCTTAACTTTTTCTTTAAACAACTTGGCATTTTCATATGCCTGAGTTCTCCATTCATCAAGTGAGCTAATATCAAATGTCCTCTTCTCACCAGCAATTTTGAAATCAAAGTTGAGCTCTTTGATTTCCCAATAAGCCTTATGCTCTAGCTCAAGAGGTAAATGACATGCTTTACCGTAAACCATTTTATACGGAGACATGCCCATGGGATTCTTATAAGTAATTCTATAAGCCCACAATGCATCATCAAGTTTCTCAGACCAATTCTTTCTAGACCTATTAACAGTCTTTTGCAAAATTAATTTAATTTCTCTATTACTTAACTCTACTTGACCACTAGACTGAGGATGATAAGGAGATGCAATTCTATGGTTGACATCATACTTAGCAAGCATTTTACGGAAAGCACCATGAATAAAATGTGAACCACCATTAGTCATTAAATATCTAGGGACTCCAAATCTAGGAAAAATGACTTCTTTTAGCATCTTAATAGAGGTTTTATGATCAACACCACTAGTTGGAATAACTCTAGCCACTTAGTAACATAATCAACAACAACTAGAATATGAGTATACCCGTTGGACTTTGGAAAAGGTCCCATATAATCAAAACCCCAAACATCAAATGGTTCAATAACAAGTGAATAATTCATAGGCATTTCCTGACGTTTAATGATATTACCTATTCTTTGACATTCATCACAAGACAAGACAAACTTACGAGCATCCTTGAAGAGAGTAGGCCAATAAAAACCGGATTGCAATACCTTGCGTGTACTTCTATCTCCCGCATGGTGTCCTCCGTAAGCCTCGGAGTGACACTTCTGTAGGATTTGTCCCCGTTCATGCTCATGTACACAACGTCTAATAACACCATCTACTCCTTCTTTATAAAGGTGAGGATCATCCCAAAAGTAATGTCTCAAATCATGAAAGAACTTTTTCTTTTGTTGGTATGTGAAACTAGGTGGTATATATTTAGCAACAATATAATTAGTATAATCAACATACCATGGTGTACTACGTGAAGCATTGATGACATTTAGTTGTTCATCAGGAAAGCTATCATCAATAGGTTGTGGGTCATCAAGAACATTCTCTAACCTAGACAAGTTATCTGCTACGGGGTTCTTAGCACCCTTCCTATCAACAATATGCAAATCAAATTCTTGTAGAAAGAGAACCCATCTAATAAGTCTAGGTTTAGCATCTTTCTTTTCCATGAGATATTTAATAGCAGCATGATCAGTGTGAATAGTAACTTTGGAATCAACAATATAAGATCTGAACTTATCACATACAAACACAACTGCTAAAAATTCTTTTTCAGTAGTAGCATAGTTTCTTTGGGCACTGTCTAGAGTTTTACTAGCATAATGAATAACATTTAATTTCTTATCAATTCTTTGTCCTAGAACAACACCAACAGCATAATCACTAGCATCACACATAATTTCAAAAGGTAGGTTCCAATCAGGTGGTTGAACAATAGGTGCAGTTATCAAGGCCTTCTTAAGTATGTCAAATGCTTCTTCACAATCATCATAAAAAACAAATGGAATATCTTTTTGCAAGAAATTGGTGAGAGGCCTAAAAATCTTAGAGAAGTCTTTAATAAACCTTCTATAGAAACTGGCATGACCAAAGAAACTTCTTATACCTTTAATGTTTGTAGGGCATGGCATTTTATCGATCGCATCAACTTTATCCTTATCGACTTCAATACCTATTTCAGAAATTTTATGTCCCAATACAATGCCTTCATTAACCATAAAGTGACACTTCTCCCAATTCAAGACAAGGTTAGTATCTTCACATCTCTGCAAAAATCGATCAAGGTTGCTCAAGCAATCATCAAAAGAAGAACCGTAAACGGAGAAATCATCCATGAAAACCTCAACAATCTTTTCACAAAAGTCAGAGAATATAGCCATCATACATCTTTCAAAGGTAGCAGGTGCATTACATAAACCAAAAGGCATACGTCTATAAGCAAAGGTACCGAAAGGGCAAGTAAAAGTGGTTTTCTCCTGATCAGATTGTGCAACATGTATTTTGGAGAAACCAGAATAACCATCTAGAAAGCAAAAGTGTGTATGTTTAGACAATCTTTCTAGCATTTGATCAATAAAGGGTAAAAGGGTAATGATCTTTCTTAGTAGCTTTATTTAATTGCCTAAAATCAATTACCATCCTATAGCGAGTAACAATTCTTTGTGGGATCAATTCATCTTTATCATTAGGGACAACGGTAATACCTCCCTTCTTAGGGACACAATGCACCAGACTTACCCAATCACTATGAGCAACATGATAAATAATACCTGCTTCCAGGAGCTTTAGTATTTCTTTTCTTACCACCTCTTTCATCTTAGGATTTAATCTTCGTTGGTGATCGGCAACTAGTTTGGAATCAGGATCAGTTTTAATTTTATGCTGGCATAGAGTGGGACTAATGCCCTTAAGATCATCAAGAGTATACCCAATAGCAGCACGATGCTTCCTCAGAGTTTTCAATAATTTCTTTTCTTCATGCTCTGAAAGGTTAGCACTAATAATAACAGGATATATCTCTTTTTCATCAAGATAAGCATACTTAAGAGTATCAGGTAATTGTTTAAGCTCAAACACAGGATCACCCTTTGGTGGAGGTGGATCTCCAAGTAATTAAAAATGCAAATTATTCTTAAAGATGGGACGTTGTTCAAAGATAACTCTATCTATCTCATTCCTTTCATCCGTATGCATATCATTTTCATGTTCAAGCAAGTATTGCTCTAAAGGATCAGTAGGAGGCACATCAATAGAAGCAAGAGCAATAATTTCATCCTTACTAGACAATTATTTTTCATGAGGTTGTCTACCAAAATTAGAAAAATTAAATTCATGTGACACACCTCCAAAGCCAACAATAACAGTTTGTTTCTCACAATCAATTTGAGCATTAACAGTATTGAGGAAAGGTCTACCAAATATGATGGGACAAAAGCTATCTTGTGTGGTAGCAAGAACGAGAAAATCAATAGGATACTTAGTTTTACCACACAAGACTTCAACATCTCTAACAATTCCCATAGGGCACATAGTATCTCTATTAGCAAGTTTAATAGTAACATCAATAAATTCCATCTCGACAGGTGCAATCTCATCTTTAATTTCATTATATAAAGATTGAGGTATTGCATTAACACTAGCACCCATGTCACATAAACCATGATAACAATGATCTCCTATCTTAACAGAAACAACAGGAATGCCAACAACAGGTTTCTGTTTGTCTCTAGCATGAGGTTTAGCAATTCTAGCAGCAGCTTCACATAATTGAATAACATGCCCATCAACATTATCGGCCAAGAGATCTTTAATAATAGCAATACTAGGTTCAACTTTAATTTTCTCAGGGGGGGTGGGTGTTCTAATGTAGCCCTTACGTATCACAGTTGAAGCTTTAGCATGATCTTTTATTCTAATAGGGAAAGGTGGTTTCTCAATGTAAGCACTAGGAACAATAGAATCATTATAAGCAATAACTTTCTCTTCAACTGGATTGGGTTTTATTACATAACTTCTATGGGAGGATGATATCTAAACCACATCTCCTTAGGGAGATTAATATGAGAAACAAATGATTCACATAAAGAAGCTACTATCTCAGAGTCAAGTCCATGTTTAGCGCTAAAATCACGAAAAGTATATGTTTCAACGAAGGATTTAACGCAATCGAACTTAAGATTCATACCTGAATCCTTACCTTCATCAAACTCCCAGTCTTCAGAGTTGCATTTAATTCTTTCCAATAAATCCCATTCAAAATCAATATCTATCTTCATAAAAGAACCGGTACAAGAAGTGTCAAGCATGGTGCGATTGTCATGAGAAAGCCGAGCATAAAAGTTCATAATAATAATTTCTCTAGGGAGCTCATGGTTGGGGCATGAATATAACATTGACTTAAGCCTCCCCCAAGCTTGAGTGATACTTTCTCTATCACGAGGCCAAAAATTATAGATATAATTCCGATCACGATGTACCAAATGCATAGGATAATTTTTTTGATGTAATTCCAATTTCAATCGGTTGTAGTTCCATGATCCAGTATCATCACATATCCTATACCATGTCAATGCTTTATCCCTCAAAGATAAGGGAAATACCTTCTTCTTGACCTCATCCTCGGGCAAACCTGCAAGCTTAAATAAACCACAAACTTCATCTACATAGATTAGATGCAAGTCGGGATGTGATGTTCCATCTCCTGTAAAAGGATTAGCCAACAATTTCTCTAGCATACCCGAAGGAATTTCATAATAAATATTTTCAGTAGGTGCAGTAGTTTGAGGAGTAACTCTTTGTGCTTCCGGTCGAGGTGAAGATACCCCGAACAAGCCCCTCAAAGGATTAGTTTCCATAGTGACAAGTGATAATAAATTTCAGCACACTATATAAATGTTTCCTTACCGAATTCCACTCACCAAAGGCGCTTCACTCCCCGGAAACGACGCCAGAAAAGAGTCTTGATGACCCATAAGTATAGGGGGTCTATCATAGTCCTTTTGATAAGTAAGAGTGTCAACCCCAACGAGGAGCAGAAAGAAATGACAAGTGGTTTTCAGCAAGGTATTCTCTGCAAGCACTGAAATTATCGGTAACAGATAGTTGCGGGATAAGATAATTCGTAACGGGTAACAAGTAAAAATAGTAACAAAGGCGCAGAAAGATGGCCCAATCCCTTTTGTAGCAAGGGACAAGCCTAGACGAACTCTTATATAAGGTAAATCGCTCCCGACGACACATGGGAATTTCTGTCAAGCTAGTTTTCATCATGTTCATATGATTCACGTTCGCTACTTTGATAATTTGATATGTGGGTGGACCGGTGCTTGGGTGCTGTCCTTACTTGAACAAACATCCCACTTATGATTAACCCCTCTCGCAAGTATCCGCAACTACGAAAGAAGAATTAAGACAAAGTCTAACCATAACATTAAACTGGTGGATCCAAATCAGCCCCTTGCGAAGCAACACATAAACTAGGGTTTAAGCTTCTGTCACTCTAGCAACCCATCATCTACTTATTACTTCCCAATGCCTTCCTATAGGCCCAAATAATGGTGAAGTCTCATGTAGTCAACGTTCACATAACACCACTAGATGAAATACAACATACAACGCATCAAAATATCGAACGAATACCAAATTCACATGGCTACTTATAGCAAAACTTATCCCATGTCCTCACGAACAAACGTAACTACACACAAAGAATAATTATGTTCATGATCAGAGAGGTATTGAATATCATTAAGGATCTGAACATATGATCTTTCACCAAGTAATCCAACTAGCATCAACTGCAAGGAGTAATTAACACTACTCGCAACCTTACAAGTACGAATCGGAGTCGCGAGACGGAGATTGGGTAGAAGAGATGAACTAGGGTTCGGAGATGAGATGGTGCTAATGGATATGTTGATGGAGATGAGTCCCCTATGATGAGAGGAGTGTTGGTGATGACGATGGCGACGATTTCCCCCTCCGAGAGGGAAGTTTCCCCGGCAGGACGGCCCTGCCGGAGCTCTAGATTGGTTCTGCTCAAGTTCCGCCTCGTGGCGGCGGCGTTTCTTCCCGAAAGCTCTCCCTTGATTTTTTTATGGGACGAAACCCTCTATATAGCAGAAGATGGGAGCCGGAGGGGTAACAGGGGGCCCACGAGCCCCCAGGTGCGCCCAGGGAGTGGGGCGCGCCTGGCAGGCTCGTGACCTCTTGGTGGATCCCCTCCAGTATTTCTTCCGCCCAATATTTTTTATATATTCCAAAATAATTCCTCTCTGATTTTCATGGCTTTTGGAGTTCTGCAGAATAGGTATCTCAAAAGTTGCTCCTTTTCCAGCCCAGAATTCCAGCTGCCGGCATTCTCCCTCTTCATGTAAACCTTATAAAATAAGAGAGAAAAGGCATAAGTATTGTACCATAATGTGTAATAACAACCCATAATGCGATAAATATCAATATAAAAGCATGATGCAAAATGGGCGTATTAGGGATGACTGCTCCACCTATACTAAGCAGTTTAAAAGTGCGGCACAGAAAGTAACAGTTCATAAAAAATAGGCTATGCATCAGATATAGGAGCTAACTACAATAGTAGCAAAATTCTAATGCAAGCAGGAGGAAGAAAGATAGGCGATATAGGGATGATCAAGGGGGTTTGCTTGCCTTGTTGCTCTGAGGCAAAGGGCTGATCGGCACGGTCGTAGAGGTACCCGGCAACAACATCGGTCTCGGGGTCTACCGGTAAGAAGAGGGGGGGACAATAAATAACAGCAACAGTTGTAACACTAAGCATGACATGGCAATATGCAGGCTAGGCATGATCTAACGCAGTAACATCCGTCATACATGGGTCGGGAAAATATCAGATGATATTTCCCGGGTCTCTGGCTACTACCGGCCAGATGAAAAACGATGGAAAAGTTCCACGTTTGCTATGCTAGGGACGCGTGACAGACGAATGGACCGCGTAACCGGATTCGTCCCATTGTGCTGATCAACTTTCATGTTGAAAATATTTTGATCTGACTTACGGTTTATTTTATATTTATTTTTAAATTTTTATTCAATAATTAGGAATTAAAAACAGATTTAATAAATTTAATTAAATGCTATTATGACATCAGCATGATGTCATGCTGACATCAGCAGTTGAGTGGTCAACTCACCAGTGGGTCCCATGTGTCATAGACACAATTTTTCATTAGGTTTAACATTAATTAATCAGATTAATTTAGTGGGGGACCCACGTGTCATACTCTAGTAGGATAACTTAATTATCCTAATTGACAGATTATCTAAATAATCTATTTAATTAATTAACTAATTAATTAAATAATATATCTATTTATGTATTTAATTATTTTATTAATAAAAACATATATATATATATATTTATATTTTATTTTTATGCTTTTTCTTTCTCTACATACATGCATACATACGCAATACATACATACATTAATACATACATACATACACATATACATTATCATTTCCTACTTATTTTCTTTTCTCTCTATCCTATCTCTCTCTGCACATCTGTGTGGCATCTCTCTCACCTCTCTAACAGAGAGAAAGGAGGCAACTCCATCTCCACCTACAGGAGATCATCGACGCCGGAACGAGACGGTAATTGTCGGAACGGAACCAGGGTGGGGAAAGGAAGGAAGGGGTGGTGGGAGGAGCCCGAAAAGGGCTCACCGGCGTTGCCGGGGATCGGGGCGGCGAGTCTCGGGGAAGCCGGTTGGGGAAGTCGATGCGGTGGTGGTGGTGGTGGTCGGCGGGGTCGACCGGTGCTGGGTATCCAACGAGGGAGAAGGGCCACTGGCGCGGTGTCAGAGGAGGGAGGGGGGTCCGGCGCGACAGGGGAAGGTGGTGTGGCGCAGTGAGGGGGAGCGCCGGTGTTCCAGGGAGTGTGCGAGCGAGAGATGGGGAGGGAGCGGCATGATGGCACGGGCCAGATCCGGTGGGAGCGGCGAGGAGAAGGGGGGGTCGGCCCGGGGAGAGCAGAGGGGCCGGCGCGGTTTGAGGCGCTCGCGGGGATGGGTGCTGGGGCGATCGGGGAGGGAGACAAGAGGAGGTGGCGCGATCCAGGAGCTCGCGATGGGAGGGAGCACCGACGCGTAGGGAGGAGGCTGTCGCGAGGAGGGCGACGAGGGTGGGTAGCGAGGGGGGAGGTGGGGCGACGTGGGGAGGGGCGCTGGCGGTTGGGATCTGATGAGGGAGTGGGGCGAGGTGGAGTGGCGGCGCCAGGTGGGAAGGAGTGGCGCACGGGAGGGTTAGGGTAGCGCTTGGGTAGGGTTAGGTTAGGTGGGCCGAGTGGCCCAGTTGGGGTGGGCCCTTTATTTGTTATTATTATTTTATTATTTATAGTTTTTGTTTTAAATATATAGGAGTTTTTAATAATCTTAAAAATGCCCGACTCAATTTGATAAATAACCAAGGAATATTTGTAACTCATCCGAGATTTTTATTTTAACATTCAAAAACTTTTCTTGTTTTGATTTTATTTTAAATTTGAATTAGGATCGATTTGAAACTACGCGAGACTACTAATAGTAATCCCGGTGACGTGACACCATTAGGATAGGTTTACTGTAGCTTAATTTACCGGGGCGTCACACATATCTAGTCCAACAAAATATACCGTAAAGTGTGTTGAAACAGGTTGTCCTGTGAAGTGCACGGGCACGTGCCAAAGTATAACATCTAGTGGGTTGTCACCAATGTGGTCCCACATAATTGTGTGAGGAAAAACATGTTGGTTCATCAACCATACCTGACTTCAACTCTCATAGCGCAACTCGTGTATACTGACATAGTTGAGAAGAAAGATATGGAAGCAAAACATATCCAGAAAGCATTGAAGGTCAGATGGAATTATGACATTCCATATAGAAAGGCTTGAAGGGCTAAGCAAAAGGCTATGGAGGAAAGGTTTGGGACGTTCTTCGACTCATATGATAATGTTGTCTGTCTCCTTAACATACTGAAGGAGAGAAATCCGGACACTTATGTTAACATATAACACACGAGGTTGGAGATTATACCAGATTACAAGGTGTTGAAATGGGTATTCTTCTCTTTCGGTTTGTACATCAAAGCTTTCCGACATTGTCCTCCTGTGATGTTTGTGGATGGTACATTCCTGACTGGTCAGTACAAAGGGCGAATCCTGAATGCTATTGGTGTGGAAGGGAACAACCAAATCATCCCACTAGCCATGGCATTTGTGGAGGGTGAGAACTTTTCGAGCTGGGGATGGTTCTTCCGGCAAGTTAAAATTGCGATCGTGAAGGACCAACCAAACGTGTGTGCCATTCATGACAGACATCCTGGTATATTAAAGGCCGTGAAGACACTAACGAATCCAACAGCTGACGATCCACCACCTTGGTAGGACTTGCAAAGCCGGTGGTGCATGCGCCATCTGGGTGCAATTTTTTTCTCACGGTTCAAGAACAAACGGTTGATGAACTTGTTCAAAAAGTTATGCAAGCAGAACCAGCAACGCAAATACAAATTTATTTGGTCAAAACTAGATGAGTTTACTAAGAAGCGGGTCCTTGCTAGGAAGAAAATGGAAAAAATACCAGGTTAAATTAACAACACTCATCGTGGAGCTAGAGGAGCCAGTAGGTATTTGTGACTTGCCAGCAATTGACCCTCCTAATACGAAGAGAAAGAAGGGCAGGGCAATAAAGAATTTTTCTGAGTGAATTGGTCTTTGCTGCATGACACCCATGGAGCCAGGTATGGCCACATGACAACCAATCTTGCAGAGGTGTATAACTTTGTACTCAGAGGGAATAGAGCATTGCCACTGACAGCTATTGTGGAGGGTGTATTCCATGGGACTTTGAGATATTTCAGAGAAAGGCACGAGTTAGCAAAGAAGCATATTGCAGTTAATCAGAACACACCTTATTGTAGCTGTGTCATGGTGTACATGGCTCAAAAGATAAACAAAGCAAAAAAGCACACTGTCACACTCATAGGTAATCAGGAAAGGTGGTATGAGGTTCAGCTTCCGACTGATGGTTTTGGTTCTACAAATGAGGTGAAGACGCATGTGGTTAAAATTGGAACGAAATTTTATCCAACTTGTGAGTGTACATGCAACAAACCACAATTTTTGCACCTGCCTTGCTTACATGTGTTGCCTGCCTGTGGCCAGATTGAGTTAGATGCTATCTCCTTCGTGTCTCCGTACTATTCAACAAAGGCAGTACTCAATGTTTGGATAGGTGAGATGACAGGGTTTAGAGTCATCGGCAATTTCAACAAGGTAAACAATGGTGGGAGAGTATACATCCCGGATCCTGGACTTCGACAAACTAGCAGGGGCAAAGGTAAGGTAAAGCGCATCCGAAACGATGTCAACCAATCTGAAGGTGGTGGAGCAACCAGACAATGTTTGCTCTACGCGGCTTATGGACATATGATGAAATATTGCCCCGACCTGAACAAAGACGGTGCTTCCACATCGACGACTGCGACAACAGTAGCAAGAGGTGGTCGTGGCAGTCGTGGTGGACGTGGCAGTCGAGGCCGAAGGGGTGGACGAGGAATAAATAACTCAGAAGCTACATAATGTGTCGGTCTGTTTTAATTTGTAATATGGCTCCACTATGTTTTAATGTGTACTATGTCGGACTATGTTTTTATTTGTAATATGCAAATTTGAGAACAATTTTCGAACATGAGCTTAGTTAAAAACCATAATTACTGATACTACTAGATAATTCAATACAAATTATAGTACTGGATATTTCTACTACTGGATAGTTCTACTACTGGATAGTTCAATACAAATTCTACCATTACATACTTAAAATTCATCACAAATCTCCTTCAGCTTCTTGACCTTGTCCTTATAGCCATGGTTCTGTTTTATCATATAAAAAATGATGTACTCTAACTTTTTCTTCTCTTGCTTCAGTTGGTCTCTCTCTAGCACAAGCTGGTCCCTCTCCTTCTCTGCCTTCGCCCTAAGTACCTGATGTAGATTGGTGCAACCATGGTCTGCCAACTTCTTCTTCTCAATCTTCTCTTTCAGATCACTGATAGCCAACCTAGCACTGCCAAGCTGATTAATAGCCTCCTCCTTGTTAGTCACCATTTTTGCAAAATCAACTTTGAAAAATCTAAGCTCTTCCTCCATCTTCCTCTTTTCTCCAATTATTTTAAAATTTTCTTCGCCCAACTTAAGATTTTCTCTGATTTTGTCCTCTTTTTCTTTGTGATGCATGCTCCACAATTGACCTATGCAAAACTGCATAGCAACTGACAACTCAGGGTCTGTCCACTCCAGATAGTTGCACTTTTCTTCTGCCTAAAATTCAAAACAATTTCAATGATTAACATACATGAAATTGAATGGAGCAGAAACTAACTAAGATTAACTAATTACAGTGCAACATACCTTCTCCTTTGCACAAGCAAGAAAACGCCGGCCAGTGTTAGTAGATTAAAATGCAACTTACCTAAGGAAAGGCTCTAGATGCAGACAACGGAAGATAGTTCATGAGCAATGCCACTCCATTCATAGCATGGGATAGTCCTAGGAAGCTAAAAACAGAAGACACTGAACTGTTATGAAATCCTGAAATGAAGAATCTTAAACCTAACGGTAAATGCTGGAATCCCGAAATTAACGTACGTGACTAGTCACACTCTCGTCATCCCAAGAAGAGCTTCATCCCTCGCTCCAAGAAACCATGGCAGATTAATTGACAAAACTAAATCTACCGGAGAACCTAAAAAAATTTAAACAAGTTAACTGACAGACTTAAATATATCTACATCTATCGGAGAACCTAAAATATATTTAAACTAATTAATTGAACAAATTAATTGGAAGACCTAAATATATCCAAATCTACCGGACAACCTAACAATATTTGAATAAATTAATTAGCACACCTAAATATATCCAAATCTATCGAACAACCTAAAAATATTTAAACTACTTAATTAGCACACCTAAATATATCCAAATCTACCGGACAATCTAAAAATATTTAAACTACTTAATTAGCAGACCTAAATATATCCAAATCTACGAACCTAAAAATATTTAAATTACTTAACCGAGTCACCTAAATATATCCAAATCTACCAGAGCATACGGGAACGATTGTTGAATTTTACCCTTAAAGCGTGCGAAGAAATGACGAACGACGAACGACCACCACCTTTACCCACACCTCCACCACCACGTGTGTCCCCTTCTTCACCCCTCTCCACCTTCTTATTCCTCTCCACCACACCACCTCCTCACCATCCACACCTCCACCACCCCACCACCATGGCATAAAATGAGACCGTAGGCCGGTGGAGATGGGTATGATCTATTGTTTCAGCGGATTGAATAGGAAAATGGGTGGAGGATGGAGGAGATCGGAGGGGGTGGCAAAATGAGGGAATAAAAACGAGAGAGAGAAGAGGAGCCAGCGACTGAGGAGGAAGAAGGGCTCGGTCGGCCTTATCCAGGGGCTCTTCGGCCTCCTGGAGGCCAACGGACCCTCTTCAGCCGCCCACAAGCCGACAGGTGGGCTTTTCGGCCACCTGTGGGCCGACGGGCCCCCGTCGGCCGCCCGCAAGCCGACGCGTCCCCCTTCGGCCTCCCGCCGTCTGACAGGCCACTCTTCGGCCCACCAGAGGCAGACGGGGTATCATTTGGCTAATTTTTTTAATATTGCATTTTTTTTATTTTTTTTGAAAAATAATGCACTAAATTCAAAATTTCCAAAAGTATACCTGCCTCGGCCACCCTATAGCCGACTGGAGGTTGTCGGCTTTGGCGCGGCCGACAGGGGGCTCTCGGCCACGTGGGAGCCGACTAGTGGCCGGCCACTGCAACTCGGCCTTGGGGAAGCCGATAGGGCATTCGGCCTAGCCGTGGCCGACTAGTGGCCATGAGCCAGCCCCAGCCCTGCCCTTTCCCCCTCTCTTTGTTACTCCTTCCTTGTCCTTTCTCTATTTCTTATCTCCCTCCTTCTCCCATTCTACCTTATCTCATTTCTCTATTTCTTCTCCTTCTTCCCCCCCCCCCACACAAAAAATATTCCATTTCCACGTTTATGTAAGAAACTTATGTGTATTTTGAACGTCTCACTCGCGATGATATTTTATGTTGTGTAAGGAGGAGGGCATCCAAACTATCCGTCTCACTCGCGATGATATTTTATGTAAGAAACTTATGTGTATTTTGAACGTTAGCTATTTTGCCTACTCCATTTCCCGCCCATATTCCCCCAATCGGCCACGCCATTTTTTTCCCTCCTCCATTGCCGCAAATATTTCCACGTCTCCATTCCCGCCTAATTTTTCGCACCACCTTTCCCGCCAAAATTTGCTCGTTTCTTTTCCCACCACCTTTCCCTCCAACTATTTACCCTCTTATTTCCCGCCTCATTTCCCTCCTTGTTTTCCCGCCATCTTCCTGGTCATCTAAGTCTATAAAAGGAGGCATTGGACTGCCTTCCTCCATCATCCAGCCTCACTTGAGAACACTAGCACTGCCTTCCTTCCTCCATCATCCAGTGAATATGAGTTTGCCTTGCTCGGATCAGAGCATCAGGCCTAAGAAAATGCAGAGTGCGAGTTTGCCTCGGGGTGTGGAAGCAGTTCGATGTTGGTGCGGTGATCTCTGCAAGGTGAAGGAGGTGACGGATTTTTCAGATTTGTTGGGCATGAAGTTTTTCATGTGCGCCAATTATGAATCTGATCCGCCCAAATCTATTTCTGCGTACCTCAGGCCTCCGGTATGCTCAAGTTATCCAGAGTAAATATGTTGTTGATATTATTGTTTACTTGATATTTATATATATTTTTTGTAGTCTCCTCCTCCTCTCTGCATGTACTATCGTTGGATTGACACGGAAATGCCGGACTGGGCGGTGACCGAGATTCGTGAAAGAGGTCGCCGTGCATGGGCTAGCTTGGACTTGGAAGAGCGCCGTGCGAAGGCTGAAGCAGAGGAGAAAGCAGAGCAGAAGAAAGAGTGGGAAGATTACTGTGTGGAGCAGAGGGCTTTTATTGATGAGATGATAAGGAAGAACCAAGAAGAGAAACTTCGGTTGGAGGAGGTTTACAAACAGCGGGAACAGGCCCGTGAAGCTGAGAGGGAGAGAAAGAGAGAAAGGGCTCGTGCGGCCAAAGCAGCAGAAGAAGCCGGTGATGGAAAAGGCAAATATCCACGCTGGACTCAGTAGATTTATTTTAATTTCAGCAAGTTGTATCTTAATTTCAGCAAGTTGTGTCAGCACGTTGTATCTTAATTTCAGCAAGTTGTATTTTAATTCCGGCAAGGTCTATCTTAATTTGTCTGTAATCTCAAGTTATTGGTAGTATATGTGTTATCCACGAAGAACCAACTGAGCATTTTTGTTCCCGCTTGCTTTCCCGCCATTTTGTTCCCGCCTTGCTTTCCCACCATTTTGTTCCCGCCTCGCTTTCCCGCCATTTATTTCCTGCTCTTCGGCACCTAAAAACCCTCTCCACAACAAGGTTGGTAAGGAGTGTGCTCAAAATGTCTCATTATCCTTTCGATCGTAGTTTTCACAGTGGTATGTCGGAGTGTCTTCTACGCTTGGCTAGCAATTTCAAGATAGGCAATAGAATAGTTTTATGGGACGAACTCATCAGTAGTGACATGCTACTGAATGAGGTTGCTCATGCATTAGCTAGGAAGGGGTGTCCTGCAAGGACATATGAGGAGATTCCGAAGGAACTTCTGCGGTTGAATGAAAGATGGAAGAAGAAAGGCCAGCACATATGCGGTGGAGGTGGAGTAAAACATCCCTTTTTATGGATTGACGATAGCGAGGATGAAGACGATATGTTCATGCCGAGTAGCAAGGACAAGAGGGCAGCATCAACGAGTGCCAAGAGTACCGCTTCGTCGAAGGGCCAGAGCTCTGCATCATCGAAGGATGACGACGACTTTATGTAGTTCTTGTATGAACTCTGCATCTTAATGTATCTTATTTTATGTATCTTATTTCATGTATCTTATTTTATGTATCTCTGGAATCTTACTTTGTTTGTAATCTCAAGTTATTGGTAGTATATGTGTTATCCACGATGAACCAACTGAGCATAGAAATAGATAGGAATATGTCTCATAGATAAAATACACATAAGTCTTATAGATAAAATACACATAAGTCTCATACATAAAATACACATAAGTTTCTTACATAAAATAGACATAAGTCTGAAGTGATACATAACAGGGCAAAGAGTTTGCTTCACTCACGACGTCTCGGTTGGCGCTCTGGGAGTATGGGGGGTGTACTCCATCCCCACCTGTGGGGGGGGGGCTAATGTTAGGAGGAGGAATCTCGGATCCACCCTGGTCAAACTGTGTATCCTGTGTGGGCCATGATGGAGGAGTCGAAAACATGTCCAACCACATGTTTTGCTGCGATGGTGACTCATCTGGTTCACTCCCTTACCCGGATCCGGACGCCGACACATCATGATATGCAGGAGGGACCATACCTGTTGGATGTGGATGAAACATGAAACCAGGAGTAGGATTGTGATGTTGCGGAGTTGGCTGAAACATGAAGCTCGATGATGAAGCGTGGTGTTGTGGCTGATGCCACGCTAAACTGCCAGGCTGGTGAGGTGGGGGTGGATGTGGCGTCGGTTCCACTCCTTGCAGACGTGGATGTGGCTGATGTCGATGCACGAAGTGACGCGGCACCGGCGTAGGCTGCGGCTGGTGATGCACAACATCCGAAGTGCGCGTGCACATGATAGCTTTATAGATATCTCTTATCCTCTGCTCGAGCCTCTTGAGCCATGGTTGAATCTGAGACCGAGGTACCGTAAGAGGTCCAGATGACAATTGTCGATCAAAGTTCATCACGTCAGTATGAAGACTGTATGCCAACTCACCCTGAAATTGTCATTAAGAATAATAAGTACCGATGATGAAGCAAGTAACAACAACTTAAATGACGTAAAGAGAATAAATATTACCGCATACTGCCTGGAGCCAGAAGTATCATATGTCGAGTACGTATCAGACGTATGCGGGTCCGGAATACCATCTGTATTGGAGTGCTGAACAATGCGTAATCGTGTTCCTCTCATGTACCTCTCCAAATATGCATTGTATTCAGCGAGATCAAATGCTTGTTGTTGATGCCACCTACGTTCAGTGGCAGTTTCCCATTCTAAAACATACTCTTCAAGCCTTTGTAGCCACTGAGCCCGTGTCCTATTGGTTCCCTTCCTTGTCATCCTATAATTTATGATGATGTTTAGCCATAGGCCATAGAGAAACAAAATGTAATATATAGTTAGTATAACATACCTGTGGACTACTACTGACAGCAGGTTCTCTATGTTGGGCGGAGGAGTCAACTGCCGAAGACCGAACTGTCTCATAATGCGCTGTTGCGCCATCTCCTCAACAAAGACATCGAATATAATCTTCGATTTTGTCATCCAGTAACCCCGATCTCTCGTGCATAGCACAGAAATACCACCGGGATATCTAGAAATTCTGGCTACTTCCGTGTACGGTTGCCAAATAACTCCCGTGTACGTATCAAACTGCTCATTTAGTGCAGTGTAGGCTTGCCTAGTCTGTTCACTAGCATACCGTCTCTGGGCAAGACATAAGTTAGTTTCAACAATAGTGTAAACTAAGAAGGTGGATAACATTATACCAGGGGACATACCTTGCGACGCATCCAACACAGGCCGAAAGTTGGCAAGTCGATGTCATCACTATCAAGCATGTTGCCCACATGATAACTGTGGTCTACATCTATGTTTGGTCGTCCAATAGAGAACCTCTCCCAGGACCACAGTTGTAAAAACAGCGGGCAACCAAGAATGGCCGACTTGGCCGTGGAAAGCTGACAACCGTTGCACATACCTCGGTAGGTAGCAGCTAATACCGCAGATCCCAACTCCTCGGTGTGATATGTTCAGCTGACTCAGCAGTCGCGATTTCCAGTGCAATGGGGATGTAACACACACTCAAAGTAGTGACATGGTTCTCTGTGAACATCACCTTCCCGAGAAGCCACAATAGGTACGCCTCCAGGCTACAAGTAATCTGTATAGCACTCAAAGGGACTTGTGAATAACCTGGAAATCTCTCGATCTGCAATCATGTAAGGACAAAGGGACTTGTGAATAACATGGAAATATTGCAACTTGAAACATTTACCTTTGATAGATATGCGAGGTAGGAACTAACCATGAAATGTTGTAACCAGCCATACTTAGGTCCGTGCGCCTCTGACGCCAGTATTGGAGCCCCATCATATATATTGAAGAAACATGCTGCCAAAGTTTGTTGCCAATCTGGCGGGTCCTCCAACGGTCCTATCACATTTCCCGCCAATGGAAGTCCAAGCAACATTGAGACATCTTCCAGAGTAGGAGCCATCTCACCCCATCTGAAGTGGAAAATGTGGGTCTCGGGCCTCCATCGGTCCACTAAGCAAGTGAGCACAGAAGAGTCAATGCTGAGGTGCCGCGACGTCTCAGTGGCCTCAACTAGACGTGCGAACGGTAAAAGCCCGGCTCATTTGAGTCCGCATATCCACCAATCATAAAATTTATGTTACTTACAATGCATATTTAATACAATGATTAAAGTTTAAAATAAAAACATTTTTACCTTTCAACCCACAGCGGATGTATACTCCAGTCCACCTTAGCAGTACGAGTGACTAGTGGTACGAGCTTCTGCTCAGTTAATAGCGAAGCATGATGCTTACTATCAAACGTCCGGATTAAGAAGATACATTCCCTCCATTGCTATACAATACAAAACGTAGTGCAACACATAGTACAAAATTAAAACATAGTGATAGTACAAACTTAAAACATAGTGATAGTACAAACTTAAAACATAGTGCTAGTCCAAAATTAAAACATAGTGATAGTACAAATTTTAAACTCTTCCTCCTCCTCTTGCCCTCCCTCTTCCTCCTCTTCTTCCTCGGCTGTCTCGTCCACGCCTAGTGCCCCTTGCAGTGACGAAGGTGGGACAATCAGGATCCCTATGCCCAAATTCATTACATAGAATGCATTGCACGGTGCGCCCGTCGGCCTCAGATTCATCCATGTCATTTCGGATGCGTTGACTCTGCCGCCTCCCTCTACTTGTACGCATATGTGCAGGATGTGGAATGTATCGCCTTTGAGCAGGCTCAACAGTGTTGAAGTTACCCATTGATCGGAAACCCATCAACTCACATGTCCAGGTATTGAGGACAGCCTCTTTCAGAAAATACGGAAACACAAAAGAGATTGCGTCAAGACCTATGAGCCCGCAAGCAGCAAGTACATGCGAGCAAGGTAGGTGAAGCAACTTTGGTTTGTTGCATGTGCATTCGCACGTTGGCCACAATTCATTTCCAATTTTCACCTCGTGTGTTCTCATCTCATTTGCACATCCGAATTTGTTGTTAGCTAAGCGAACCTCGAACCTTCGCTCTAGATTTCCAATGGCGACAACACTGTGTGACCGGGCTTTCTTCATCTTTTCATCCATGTACTTCATAACCCTTTCACAGTAACGTGTGTTCGGATTGTTTGTCATATGCTCCGCAGCAATTTGACGTCTTTCCCTGAAATACTTCACTGTGCCATAGAAAATGCCCTCAACGATCGCTGTAAGTGACAAAGCTCTGTTTCCTCTTAGGACAAAATTATATGTTTCAGCCAGGTTGGTAGTCATGACACCGTACCTGGCTCCATGTGTGTCATGCAAGAGAGACCACCTCTCCAATGGCTCATGCTCTATCCACTAATCGAAGGTTTTAATCGTCCTCGCTAGCCTTCTCCTTGTACCAGGAGGGTCAAATCCTGGCAAGTCACAAAGCCCAACCGGCTCTTCCTCCACGGTAGCAGCTCCAGTTGCTAATTGTGCAGCTACTGCTTCAACATGTGCCCTGACAACAGCATCTCTTGCAGCTCTCCTGTCCCTAACATGTCTCTGTGTGCAAACATTTAGTCTGTTACGTATCAGCTCATATTTCCATTGTTGGTTCTGCTTGCAGAGTTTCTTGAATAGATTCATGAGGTTCTTATTTCTAAACTACGAGAAGAAATTTGCCCCTAGATGGCGCATGCACCAACGACTCTGAATGTCCTGCCAAGGAGTTTGTTCACCGGGAGCAGGGTTTGACAATGTCTTGATCGCGCTGAGTATACCTGCATGCCTATCATGAGGGATGCACACATTCTGCTTATCTTGCACAACAGCTATTTTCAACTGCCTAAAGAACCATGTCCAACTATCGATGTTCTCGCTCTCCACAAAAGCAAATGCAAGTGGGACGACTTGATTTTGCCCATCTTGACCTATGGCTGTGAGGATCTGACCCTTGTACTTGCCAGCGAGAAATGTGCCATCAACACATATCACCGGTCGACAATGTCTGAAAGCTTCAATGCAGGCACCGAAAGAGAAGAACATCCGATGCAACACCCTAACCGTTGGGAACTATGGCAGGTACAACTCTTGGATGTCAACATACGTGCCAGGATTACGGTTCTGCAGTGTCTGCACGAGCCGAACAACACAGTCATATGCATCAAAATATGAACCAAATCTGGTCTCCGGTGCCTTCTGCTTAGCCCTCCAAGCCTTGCCATATGATATGTTGTACTTTGACCTGACGAAGACTTTTTTCTGGATAGCCTTCACTTCCATCGCCTTGCACTCCACAATCTCGCAGTAAAGCAAGCGAGCTATCACAGTGGAAGTAAGGTTGGGATGATCTTGAGGGATGCATGGAATAACACAATTATGACTAACTAAGTCACTTATGACCCAGCTTGTGTCGTACTTAGGGAGATATCCATGCACCCTTGCGGGACAAGCCTGATTTCTACAAACCATTGTCAACTTATCCGGACAAGAAACTTGAGCTACAAATACCCTTTGAGTGGACATTGCTCAATTAAGGATGGCATCCTTCAGAGCTTGTTTGTTCGGGTAGAGGGCACCTGTCGCAATGTTGTTCTGGTGATACTGCCAGGCAGAATCATGACCGTCGTTCACCAACATTGCAGATGAGAAGTCCTGACTCCATGATGCAGGAATAGGCACTTCATGTGCGTGCTCTTCTCCATCTGATTCGGCGGATTCATCGGAAATATCACCCGCTATATCTTCTTCATGCATCTCGTTTTTCATGTGCCCATCTATCTCGTCGGCATCCGCCTCACCGCTGAGATAATCATCTGCATCTCCCCCTTCGGCCTGACTACTCTGGCCTGCTTCGTAAAAATCATCCCCAACATGGGACGCATGAATTGACTGTGAATCATGCATCCCTACACTGCTCTCACCATATTCAGAGCTACGTTCCACTTCAGGTTCAGTAACCGGCTTTAGCACGGGGAGAAGTAAGGCCATAGGATGACATCCCCTACGCTCGCAAGATTGTAACAAGCGCACCCACTGGTCTTCCCGCTCTATATGCTTCAAATACCAGAAAATATTACCAGTGGACCGGGTCCATAATGCATGAACACCGACGGTGTGTGTTTCAGTATTGAACCCTAAACATCGCGCAAGCCATTCTGTCAACTGACTAACAGACCATGTTTTAGGGGAGGACACCTGCACCTCTGTGTACTGAAATTCACTAAGATCAGCTCCCATCTCATTTGTTTGAACGGTATCACGATCATAGTGCAAACATAACGTCACTAAATCAGACATCTCTGCTGACCTAACATATTATTCAACAAGGAAAAAAATTAGAAGAACGACAAACCAAAATATATTTTCAAATCTATCGGAGAACCTAAAAATATTTAAACTACTTCATTTACTAAACTAAATTTATACTAATCTACCGGAGCACCTAAAACTAGTTAAACAACTAAATTTATACTAATCTACCAGAGCACCTAAAACTAGTTAAACAACTAAATTTATACTAATCTACCGGAGCACCTACAACCAGTTAAACAACTAAATTTATACTAATCTACCGAAGCACCTAAAACTATTTAAACAACAAAAATATTTTACCCTTGAAGCGTGCGCAGAAACGACGAACGACTCTTGACGAACACCGAGATTAATCCCACACCACCACCTCCAACTCCACCAAAACAACCAACTTCACCCACACCACCACCACCACCACCACCACCACTACAACCTCCACCTCAACCTCCACCACCACCACGAAAAATAGCTTCAAAACAAGCACCACAAACTACCCCATCGCGAGTGAGACGGATAGTTCGGATGCCCTCCTCCTTACACAACAAATGTACGGTTCAAAACGTGGAAATGGAAGATTTTTCGTGTGGGGGGAGAAGGTAGGAGGAGAAAGAGAGAAAGGAGATAAGGTAGAATGGGAGAAGGGAGAAGGAAGAAAGAGGAAGGAGGAAGAAAGGAGGAAGGAGGAAGAGAGGGGGAAGGGCTGCCTCGGCTGGCTAGTGGCCACTAGTCGGCCTCCCCCAGGCCGATAGCCTTATCGGCTACGCCAGGGCCGACAGGCAGAGCCGACTGGACTATCGACGTGGCCTGGCCACTAGTCGGCCGCCACGTGGCCGAGAGCCACTAATCGGCCGGGCCTAGGCCGACTGGCCTCCTGTCGGCCACGCCGACGCCGACAGCCTCCTGTCGGTCACGCCAGGGCCGAGGCAGGCCTGCTTTTAAAAATATTCAAATCGGTGCATTATTTTTCAAAAAGAATAAAAAAATACAATATTAAAAAAAAATTAGCTATCATTTGTGCATTTTTTCAATTTGGGCTATCGGTTTTTGAATTTGGTACAAAATCTGACGTACTTTTGAAAAAAAATCTAGTTTAACCCGCGTTGTATCTCTATCTCTCATCCCCTGTACTTCTCTCCCTCACAGTTGTGATTCTCTCCAACCGAAACCTTGTACCTCAAGCAATGATAATACATATAAACCGCAGCCCCACGTGTATGGGGGTAGAGACGCTTCATCATGTTTTGACACTCCGCACGACCGACCCCAAGTATCCCAGTTCTATTAACCGCGAAAAACACAACCGGCACCAAACTGCAATCATCTGTGTAAACACGCCAATACACCATTCATCCGATCAATGCTTTCATGTTCATGTTCATGAATTGCACCTGCAGCTCACTGACTCTTCACATGATCTCGCCACAGTGCCTAATGTATGTAGTATCAGTTTTTGCCTTCCTAACAATACCCTCATGTACAGCACAACACTGCTCTCCTCGTCACCCGCCGCCAATAAGGGCAAGTCACTATCTCAGGCTTTACACAATCACCCCCACAACTCAACTCAGTAGGAAAACGATCCCTGCACCAGCCAAACACCTACTCTTCCAATGGAGCGTACTGATTTCAAAATCGGGCTTGCGACCCGCCTCCCGTCAGTCGAGCTTGTCTTCGTCGTCTGCCTCTCACACGATCGACTGGTAGCGGGCCCTAGGGCCCCGCGAGTCGCCATCCCTTGTGAGTATACTGAGAGCATCAGCGCCAGGGCCTCCAGCTCCTTTGCTTGGTTGCAGAGGCGCCATCATTCTTCGGGGATTTGCATTTGCGTTTGGTTTCTTGGGCGTGCTGAGTTTCACAAAGAACGTGGCGGTGCACCCCTTGGCGACCCCTTCACTTTCGAGCCAGATGTCCCCTTGCATCAGGTCGACAAATCTGATGGAGACAAAGAGTGTAGACATCGGTCAGCGCAGAGGTCAAAGAGTTTCATGGGGAAAAGGAATGTGCAGAAATATTCTCTTTTTGATATACCTTCTGGAAAGGGCCAGACCCAACCCATTGCCGTTGTGTATTTTCGTTGTTGCATTCTCACCATGTGCGAATTTCCTGAAGGTGTGAGCCATATCCTCTGGTCTAATTCCACAGCCGGTGTCTTTTACCTACAGGAGAACATGGCATCAGGTCTTGTGCTAACATCAAAGTTATTAACCCTATGCTTGTCCAGTGTTTTTGCTCCTTAACTGGTTTGTACAGTTTCTATGGGTAGCCACGAATGATCTAAAGTCATTTTCCCCAAAAGAAAATTTCTAGTTTTACACAAATATGATATTTATGGTATGTTTACATTAACAATTTTCCTCGGAAGAATGTGAAGAATTATCAATCACTGTTGAAAATCCAAATATTTCTTTTTTGCTCCATGTTATCCTATCACCTTGAAGACCTCAAACGAGGTCTCTTTGGAATGCTGATGTCTACATTTGCGAACATAGCTAATCAATGACTTGTATACCACTGCCTTAACTTGGCGAGCATTGGCAAGCAACATTGGAAAGTTGTGGTATTATGTATTACTCCCTCTGTTCATTAATATAAGACGTTTTAGAGACTTGTATGGTCAGTCTAAAACGTGATATATTGATGAACAGAGGGAGTATGCGTTTGTGACGACTTTTGGCATATTGAGGAATTAAGAGAAAAAGAGAGAGTGGATGTTCATAGGCAAACCTGAACAACCAAGTAGAAAGACCCATCAGAGGGAACTGGATGTAAGTTAGAAGCATACGGGTCTCTCAATGAATCTGGCCTGGCTATGGAAGCTGCAATTGAAACATGACCCTCCTTTGTGAACTTAATTGAGTTGCCAGCAACATTTAGCATTATCTGCATCAGTAGCTTGCGATCGCCAATTGCACAGGCAGGCAACTCTGGAGCCAAGGAAACCATTACCGAGAGCCTTTTGCATGCAGCCACTGGCTTAATCAAATTAACCACCTACAAGATGAACTAGTGAGTTGACCTCAAATCCAACAGTATATTTTCCCATCCTTCCTTTTAGGCAACTTAATAGCAAAGTCAAACTATTAAAACTGCTGTCAGGGCACTTACGTCTGTAAAGGTAGCATGCAGGTCGAAAGGTGCAATGTCCAGCTCAAGACTCCCATTCCCAAGCTTGGAAATATCCAAAACATCATTGGTCAGAGTTGCTAGAAAATCACTACTCTTTAGTATAGTCTCAATCATTAGGCGTTGTTCAGCCGTAAGAGTTGTTTCCAGAAGGAGGGAGGATAAAGAAACAATTGCTTTCATAGGAGTACGCATTTCATGGTTCATCACTGCAAGAAAATCATTACGAGCACATATAGCCATTTCTGCCTCCCGACGTGCTGCATCAAGGGCAATATTTTGCTCCATTAGTAGATCACGGGCCCTCATGGACTCTTCCAAAATGGCAGCATGAGACAGTGCAACTGCCACCTAAAATAAGACAATTGAGCAAATGTGGTCATGTTTTTTTACAATATCTGCAGGCATGAAGTGTAGTGCAGTCTACTTCATACAGAAATAATTAAATGAAAAAATATCCATATAAGAGCAGCATTATAGGCTAAATGCTAACAGAAAATGCTAAATGTTAAGCATTGGTAATAACTAATAAGTTTATAACAGTTGAGCCCAAGTAAACCGACAAAATGCTGATAACAGCTCAAGGACACACCACACAGTCACAAACACAATGAAATCAGAAAAAAAAATAGTGCCAGGAAGAAACTAATAGCTAAACTTGGACGAAGGCATATAGGACGTGTAGCATGATACGCGTTCAGGAGCAACACTTAGCTGGTTAACCTGAAACATTTCTCTAACAAGGAAACAAAAGTATCAATGATGACGACATGCATACTTCCAATAATTAAATCAAGGATGCATACAAGTGCTGAATGGCTTTTACAGAGCTTGTCAGGATATAAACCAATTACTCATAAGCAATATCATATTAGGGAAAAGGAAGTTAGATAGGGCGATAAGGGAAACTAAAAAAAACATGAACTTCAAGAAAAATAGTTTCACACTTCAAACCATAATAAAATAATTTACCAGGTTAACTCAATTGGAACTACAGTTAACCAATTCTCTTCGAAACTCTTATTCACACACAAAGCATACAAATTTATCCATTGACTAATAAGAAAACTTGCACGGAGCAGGCCAAAGAAATATACAAAAGCAGCCCTATAGGATTCGAAAGCTGATAATATCAGATGCCAGACAAAGGTTACCAGACAACCACACCAGTGATTACAGATTACATATATAGAAGAATGAACAGAAATGAAATCAACAACTACCTGATCAGCAACAACTTCAACAAGCTCCAGTTCATGGGTACGCCATTTTCTAGCACTGTCTGGAGGCAGCATCAAAACCATTACTGCGAAGCTTTTTGCAGATATATCAGGCCAATCATTTATTTCGAAATTCGTAAGGTGCAGCAGTGGAACTCGGACAGCTACGACCTCTGGTGGCGCATACCTGCTTGTGTCTGCCTTTATTGAAGCCAAGGGGGAAGTATGTGGAATGCTTTCGGCACGATTACTATTAAAAATCTTTGAAACAACCGGAAGATTGATAGGAACAACTAAGCCAATAGGAGCACTGTTATGGATTGTATGGGACAGGTGAAGGGCTGTTCCAGAGCGGGATGGCATCCACAGGGCACATTCCGCTAAACCAAGAGTCCTTCCCAACTCAACAAGCGTAGTTCTCAAAATAGTGTGCCTGTCAAGTGTGCTCCTTATCTCATGTGTGAGCATGTGTACATGTCTGCCTGTCTCCTCCTGTGTTCTTATAATCCCCATCTCTTTGTCAAGCTCCTCAGCCTTATCCTTCAGATACCTCTCTCGCAACTTCACACTCAACAAATCAGGAATTATGTGCACAAGCATCAATGCCGTTATGCATGAAACCACTGCTGTCGCGGCTTTCGCCACTGTCATTACCACCGCTATAGTCTTGCTATAAGTGGCGAAAGTCCACAAGTTTATCAGGTGCGTTGCCCCACAAAGAACAATGAAGGCGCCGAACTGTATGAGCACCCATCGGTAAGGGAAGAATGAGGACTTCTTGACAAAGTATATGAGCTCCAAAGGGATCGAGAAGTACGCAAGTGCGATAAAAAAGTCAGATATGTACTGATACTTCACAAGGAGATCATCGGCCTGCCAAAGTGGTTCAATGCAATCACATGCGTCCATCTGCTAACAGCAAAAAGTGTTACCAGAGAGCTGCACTTTTCTTGAGAGAAGCACCGCCACGATCACACCTGTCAAAACATAACATCAAACTCTTATTTGACTTGATCTGGAAAACAACTCCACAAAAACCAGGAAAGAGAGCAACGTCCATACGGCAGCTATAATATGTTAATAGCATGGATTGGTGGTCCAAACCATGCATCCATCAGCCAAATTGGCATATGACAGGCTCTAGTTGGGCTAAGCTATGAAAAATACAGTCAAGATCAAGAGGACATGCAAAAAACATAATGCATCTGTAAGATTAGCAAACGCAGTGCTACGCGCTACACGAATAAACTCTAGCTGGTGCTAGAAATAGTCGGGGATCGTGATTTAAAATCCGTCTTCTCCCACCAAGCAGAAGAAAATTAAGAAGTAAGGATCAAGTTCATTACTAACATGAAACATCAACTAATGCTACCAAACGAATAACACTAACTTACACCTACCAACAAAGACACTAGTGAAAAAGATTGCCCTTCCCTGTAGAGTTAAAAGCCACAAGCTCCACGGCGCCGTGAAACTAAACACCACACTTTGACCCTGAATCCAACTCCGAACCATCATCCATGGGACACCTAAATCAAGGTCAAATTACTTGTGAACCTAAACTGAGGCCTGTGAAGCTGAGAAATTATATTGACAGTCCGTGGCACACAACCCTACCATGGTTACTATCAGACTGTCTGAGATTTTATTTGCGATTCACGAAATAGCTTGACTGCTTGAGGCTGAGAAATTACTTGAGCAAGATACCTCAGCTTAAGCTTGTCTTTTTTCTTTGCCTGCTCTCCTCTGCCGCCGCACGCCTTGTCTTAACCAGACCAAGACGACGCGGCAAGCTCGAGCGCGGCAGGTAAGAGGAAGGACCCCACCGCAACAGCACCAGGAAATGCAAGAAACCGGAGGCAGCTCTTCCAGCTACTCCCCCAGCCGCACAAGGAACTCCAGGGACAGGAATACCCCGCCGATCTCAGCACGGCGGCGCGCCGGAACCAAGAACCGCACCAACAACCGCCGGTGGAAAACGACGAGGTCCCCTCGCTCTAAATCGAAGCAGGAGCTGCTCGCGTGTTGACCTGAGCCAACGAAGGAGAGACGGGCGGCGACTCGATCTGCCGCTCGGCGCTCCCGTGCCGCAGCTGCCCGCGATTGTCGGGATGGATGAATTCTTGGGAATGGGGGGAGAGATGGGGGGCTAGAGGGGATGTCTCGGAGGGAGCTGCAAGTGACTAGAGAAAAAGCGTCCTTTTGGTTTCTGTTGGATGTGAAAGCGAGGACGCGACACCCCGCCGTCAATGGCAGCAACTTGGAACTTGGCTACACTTTGCAGGTAAACAAATTGGAGCACTGATCGAGCCTTTGCTCTCGACTTCTTTGTTTGGTATATCTACGATTTGTGCAAAGATTTTGTGCGTTATTTAAAGCATACATATACTACGATGTTATGCAAGATTATCACGAAATTTATGCATAAATTCTGTTTCAAGTTGCACATTTGTCCAAGGGAGTTTGTCTTTCTTTGTTTAGCATAGAGAAAATTGGCGAAAGACTTTTATGCCGTTCTGATACATATTTTAGCAGCCAAGTTGCACATAATGCTCTAAGCAAAAATATACTATAACAACTAATTTAAGATCAGTGTCTCTGAAGTCGCCAACACTAACAATTTCATATGTGTTTGTTCCTATAATTCTTTTCTAAATCCAGTAATACTGGAATCCAACCGTGCATCCGAATTCTGAAGAAGGAAGACCAGCACTAGTCTGCATGCCACTATTTAACCTATAAAACATTTTTTTTATACATGAGCGATCTTTTGTTTAAGGGAAGAAAATCCTTGGTGAAAGCGACGGGGGAGGCTGGATGCATTGCACCTGCTGGGCTGGATGCATGGACATGTGAGGCAGACGTTCGGAATCAGACTTGGCCACAGAGAGAGATGCTCTGCTGAAGGATGTACGGCATATGCTGATGTGTGATGGGTTGCACCTGCTCACCATGCATCCTTTTTGTGTTTGTGGAGAAATACTTGCAAGAATGGTACTGCCTCCGTTCCTAAATATAAGTGCTTTTAAGAATTTCATTAAATGACTACATACGATAGTAAAATGAATGAATGTACATTTTAAAATATATCTACATACGTAGATATGTACTTTTACTACACCAGTTTTATCTTTAACATTAATTGTTCCAACGACACCGACTTAATTCTTTTTTCTGTGTGTGGGTGGGTGTGTGGGTGGGGTGTGGGGTCGGCTATTTGGCGCGCGGGTCGCCCACAAGTGAGGAAAACCCTATTTGACGCTCTTTGTGTCAAATATTCGTCCCATGTGCGTCCGATCGACAGTTGGCCGCAACAAGCGGCGCGCGCATCCTTTGCCGCTGCTTGCTTGTATGGACCGGTCCATTTGCATTTATTTTTCATTTTTTTTCTTTCATTTTCATCGTTCTTTCGTTTTTCTTCTTCTTTCCTTTCACCTTTTTGTGAATTTTCTTATTTCAAATTCCAAACAAGTTTTTCATCGAATTCAGAAATTTTTCATCAATGTATTTTTTTTTATAAATTCAAAAAAATGTTTACTAAATTTATTTCTTTGTTTGTTGGATTTAAAAATTGTTCATTGAACTAAAAACATGTTCAATAAATTCTAAAATTTTCCTTGTTTTCAATAAATTCTCATCAAATTCAAAAATTGTTCATCCATTTTTCAAAAAGGAAAACTTAAATACAAAATTTTCTCATAAATTTCAAAAAATGTTTATCAAATTCAAAATTTGTTCATGAAATATTAAAAAATTGCTCATAAAAATATATCTTTTATTAAAATTCAAAAAATCATTCTTTTGAATCGCAATTATTTTTGAATTAAAGTACTCCTTTTTGACAATTCACAATGTTTTGAACAATTAGAATCAAGCTCGAATTATTTTACTATAGATTAAAACTAAAGAGAAAATGTGTGGATTTTTTGAGCAACTATATCCTTTATTAGTCATAGCTGTTCATAGGGATATAGATGATATCGGACATATATTGAAGCCACACATGGCGCCCAGAAGGAAGAGAGGAGGCCGCTGTGGCTAAAACATGAGCCTCTCCGTTGTGGCTTCTCTTTTCATGGGTGATTTTGACCTTCTGAAAGAGATCTCGCTGGTGGTGAATGTCCTGCAAGAGAGTAACATAGTGACACGACGTCCTGGTCTCAATATTTGTAGCC
Source organism: Hordeum vulgare subsp. vulgare (assembly GCF_904849725.1). Lineage (NCBI taxonomy): Eukaryota > Viridiplantae > Streptophyta > Magnoliopsida > Poales > Poaceae > Hordeum > Hordeum vulgare. The sequence goes on from NC_058518.1 coordinate 92,641,887, forward strand.
ACCTCCAAGCAATCTGTAGCAATGCAAAACGATTGTAGGTATAGATCAGAAGCTAGCGAGAAGGCTTCACTGCACGCCAGAGCTTCAAGTATGGTCGGATCCACCAGGCCTTTAAAAACTAAAGCCGAAGCCCCCAGGAAGGTGTCGTCCTTATTCCTGCAGACAACGGCTGCCGCCCCCGATCTCCCATCCTTGATAGGCTACCATCTACATTCATCTTGGCCTTAGAGTCAACCGGTGGCAGCCACCTGTTAGACTGCACATTCGAAGTTGGTTCTTGCAAATCCGTGGAGTTTACGTCCCTAGAGTTTGCATGCATGTCCCTAGAAGCAACATGCCGGGTGTTTGGTTGATCTTGGTAGAAGACAACCGCAGATTCAAGATCTTCAAGGAAGTTTTGCACAAAACAATGAGTGCTCATCACACTTTGGAACTGATTATCATGAATGACTCGTCTACGCACCCACCAAATTGCCCACATCATGACCAGAACACAGGCTAACTCTTGTTGGGGTAGGGTGTCAACCAGCCAGAACATCCATAGCTTCGAATCTTCAGCCCGGTTGGAGGTAATGACCTCAGTTAACTCCTCCTCTGCTAGGGCCGAGACGTACCTCGTCATATGACAGTAAAAAAGAGAGTGTCTCCACGTGTCCACTGCCACGTGGCATATCAAACATTCATATGTTTTTTTTTTGAAAGATCCAGCGATGGCCGGCTTGATTTAAAATAGCAGGAAGCACATGGTGAAGAAATACATCAAAAGGTGGGGGTGATCAATGGATCAAGGATGTAAGAGGAAGAACAACAAAAAAAAAGGGATGGGGTAGCTAGGAATCTCTTATGGTGGTTCCCCAAAGGGGTGCTCCAATTGGACTGCACGCCACAGCCTAAGTGTTCTGTTGATTTCCTCCTTTATGTCTTGAGCTTGTCCCTTCTTGTTTCTGAAGGTGCATTCGTTTCTCTCCTTCCAAATCTCAGCAAGAATTAGGATGACCATTGTTTTGATCGCCTTGCTGTGCTCTGCCGGTGTATTGCTTATCATTTTGGATATGATAGCTGCTGACTTGTTGTTGCAAGACCATTTGCTTGGGTGAGGAGAGCTGCAACCGACATACGATGCCGCCTGCGACCACACTGATATTGCTATTGGGCATTGCCAGAACAAGTGCACTGATGACTCAAGGTTTCTCATGCACAGTTGGCAAAAATAGTTGTTTGTCCATCCTCTTCTTTGTAGACGATCATTACACCATAACCTATCCTTGAGGAGCAGCCATGCGAAGAACTTGAGTTTTGCCTGTGCCCAAGTGGCCCATATAAGCCTACGGAAGTCTGATTTATAAAACCCCTGGAATTGGGCTTTATACGCAGAGACGGCAGTGTATACCCCTGAAGCTTCGTGTTTCCAGCGGATAGAGTCGCTTACTTGCTCTTGTAGCTGGATGTCCCTGTTTTGAATCCATCTATTCAACTTGATCGCTTCTTCCCATATGCTTGCGGTGTCACCGTGTGCTAGGTCTACAATCCAATTGTTGTTCTGGAGTGCCTCCTTGACCGTTCTATTTTTTCTAAGGGTGTGCCTGAAGAGATTTGGGAAGGCCGACTTTAGGTTTCCCGAGCCTGTCCAGGGGCAATTCCAAAACGAAGCCGTTCACCATTCCCTAGTGTAACTAACGTAGAGGCATTGAACAAGGCTTTGTCGTCATTATCACATGGAAGCTGCATGCCATTCCATGGTCTATCCTGGGTCGTCCAGGATAGCCATAGCCAGCGTAGTCGCAGAGCTCTGGTGAAACGTGTCATGTCTAGGATTCCGAGACCTCCGTTTTCTATTGGGGAACAGACCCCTTGCCAACCTACTTTGCATTTTCCCCCAGAAGCTTCCTCGTCTTGTGCCCATAGGAATCGGCGGCGGGCCTTGTCAATCTCGAGAAGAATTTTTTTTGGTACTCGCAGCACAGATAGGGCAAATGTGGGCAAGGATGTGAGAACATTCCTAACCAGAACTCTTCTACCAGCTATTGTGAGAAGTCTCCCTTTCCATCCAGCGAGCCTGGCCCGAATTCTATCTAAGATGAACTGGATGTGGACAAGGCGCAGCCGCAACAGCGTGAGGGGGAGGCCTAGGTATCTGATAGGGAAATCTACCGTCTGTCCCCCAAAACTATGCAGAACCTCCTGAAGGTCGATTCCTTCACAACGAATGGCCGTTGCAGTCGATTTCACTGGGTTAATACGTAGCCCAGTCGCGTTCCCGAAGTCATGTAGGATGCCCAGTAGCGTGTCTATCTCGTGTCTGGTCGGGGTAGCAAAAAGAACAGCATCGTCAGCGTATAGGCTGACCCTAAGGGGGATTTGTCTACCCGGCAGCGGAGCTAGCATCTGCATATCTATCGCCCGTGCTAGGAGTCTGTCTAGGGGGTCGATGGCTATGATGAAGAGGAGAGGCGACAGTGTATCTCCCTGGCGCAGCCCCTTGCGATGGCAGATATGGCCCCCAGGGATTCTGTTGAGCATGAATGAAGATGACGAGGTTCTGAGCAGCAGGGCGATCCAGTCACGCCATCGGGCTGGGAATCCTAGCACTTGCAGTAGCTCTAGTAGGTATTCCCAGGAGACGTTGTCAAAGGCTCGTGCAATGTCTAGCTTGAGGAGTAGTGCTGGTATCCTTTGTCGGTGGAGGCTTCTAATCACATTTTGCACATAGAGGAAGCTATCTTGCATGGACTTCGAATGTAAGAACGCGGACTGTGCCGGTGAGATGATGTCTGCTATCACCATAGATAGCCGAAGTGAGAGGACTTTTGCAACTAGTTTGGCGAAGGAGTGAATCAAGCTGATTGGCCTGAAGTCCTGAATCTTTGTTGCTCCATCTTTTTTTGGGATGAGTACAACCATGGCTGTGTTTAAACTACTGAAGTCTCCTCTTGCTAGATGATAGAAACTATTAAAAGCTAGCATGACGTGAGCTTTGATATGCTGCCAACAGCTTTTGAAAAACATCCCTATGTAGCCATCTGGACCCGGCGCCTTCTCCATCGGAGAAGCTTTTATCGCATCCCATATCTCCGTCTCGGAGAAGGGGTTGTCTAGGCTTGAGTTTTGTAGTGAGGGCATGCCGAGGGAAGTCCAATCTATGCCTATGAGATGGTCCGCTTTGGTTCCTAAGCTGGCGTTGAAGTGGCTGTAGATGAGGGCCTCTTTTTTCTCGTGCGATGTTGCAATCTCATTTGCATTCTGAAGGCTGTGTATGAAGTTCTTTTGTCTACGGGATCTCATCTTAGCGTGGAAATTTTTTGTTCCCGCGTCTCCTACACGTATCCAAGTTAGCCTGGATGCTTGCTGCCTCCTTGCACGCTCGACCGCCGATAGTCCTAACAGCTGCAGCTTTAGTAGTTTGCGCAGGTTGAACTCAGCGTCCGACAGTCGCCACGTTTCCTGTGCTACATCAAATCGAAGTACCAGTTCAGCTGCTATGTGGAATTGAATTTTCGCATTGCTGAGAAAAGCCTTGCTCCAGATTCTAAGGTCTCGCGTAGCTCGCCCTAGCTTGATGTGAAGACGCTGGAAAGCGGATGTTGCTTGTACCGGTCTACTCCAAGCCGCCATAACCGTTTCGTGTAAGCAGGGGAGGCTTGGCCAGAAGCTTTAGAACTTAAACATGGCAGGTCTAGGCGAAGTAGCTGTATCGGCGAGGAGTAGTGGACAGTGGTCGGATGTAGCCGTAGATGCCGCTATTAGGGAAGCACACGGAAAAATTTGTTCCCAGGCCTGGTTGCGGAAGAATTTATCTATGCTGGCCATGGTTGGGTCACGACGCTCATTGCTCCAAGTGTAGCGCCTATTTTTACATTTGATCTCCTTGAGACCCGCTGTGTCGATTGCTATTCTAAATCTGCCCATTAGCCTACGGTTCAGGTTGAGGTTGCTCTTATCCCTAGCTTCATAGATGAGATTGAAGTCTCCGCTGATCAGCCATGGCTCCGCTAACGGGGGTGCGGAGAGGGTGATTTCTCGGAGGAAATCTTCCTTTCTGGCGTCATCCGTTGGACCATAGACAGATGATCCAGAAGCTATTTAGCTGCCCAAGTAGTTTAACTTTTGCTGTGATTGCAAAAATTCCTACAACATGAGATTCTACCGTTGCTAGATTCCTGTTCCAAAGTATCGCCGCCCCGCCACTTCCCCCGATAGACGGCAACACTATGCAATCAGCGAGGGATTGTCCCCCAATTTCACTAATAATTGTTGGGGTCCAATCCGTGATCTTAGTTTCCTGAAGCCAGAGAATTGCAACGCGGTGCGCGGAAGCCACCTCACAAATGGCCGCTCTCTTGACTGGGTTGTTAATTCCCCGGACGTTCCATGACATAATTGGAAGAAGATTGTCATTCATTTGGAGACAGGGTTAAACTCCAATGGCTAATTTTACTAGATGGCCTCTGGCCCAAGCACAACTCCACTGCTAACATACAAGGGGGGCGCCGGCGTCCACCAATAGGCTCCAGAATATGCCGACGATGATGAGCTCTACCACTAGCCTTACACATGAAACTAAATCCTAACTTAGACCAGCTACGAGCCGGCCGCCATTGGAGCTGTAGGTTAGCTAACATACTAAACATCGGCCTCCGCGGCATGCCCATCGGGTCCGGCCAGGCGTGCCATGACGCGCAGTGCACCGTTGTCTAAGTGTGTGAGCTTTGCAATGACTGCAATGTCGCTATTCGACAGTGACTCCTCTAAGCGCCGGATGAGTGCTTTTGCGACGTCCTCGGTCATCTTTTCTCTAGGTCCTAAGAGCCCCAGCTCCTTGACGATGCGAAAGGAGGCTCGCTGCGCCACCGGTATAGTCGATGTGTTAGCCGCTTGACGGGCGCTGTGCCGAGTCGGGGTGGCTGCAGTGCGGCTCTTTGGTGGTGCTGACGGTCGTTTCGCCGGTGTGGTGAGGATGGGTGGATCCGTCGCGCGGAAAAGGCCGCGGTGCTGCTGCGGGTTGCCGTCGTCGGCGGTGATCTTGAGCTGGCATACTCGGCTTGTGACGGCGCCGAGCTGCACCTCCATTGTGCGGGTTGTTGATGGTGTAGCACGGTTGTACTGCCCGCAGTCCGTCGTAGCAGCTGAGAGCGTCGGGCTGAATGCATCAAGTTGCACCCGCTCGGCCTCGTCCATGTCCTCGTCGAAGTAGCTGTCGCCGCCGAAGTCTAGCGGTGCGGCGACTGCAGCCTCTGCAGCAGCCTGTACATCGGCCGCCACAGGGTCTGCTAGCATAGAGGCGACAAAGGTTTTCCTTACCTCCCTGAAGAAGTCATCAACAGGGCCTTTCCCCTCTCGTCTTCCTCCGTCGGCCGCCTCTGGACGTGTGACCAGAGTGCGCTCTCGGCCTCCCTCGTCGGCCGCCACTTGGAGTGGCGCTGCAGCTGGTGCCGCTAGGGTGCGGCCACGGCTTCGTCTGTGGCGAAGAGGAGGTGGTGGGGGAGGTGTTGTGGCGACCTTGCCTCCCCCCTGACGCTGCGTGGTGGACTTTGGGCGACGAGGTGATCGACTACGCTGGCGTGCCGCTCCTGGCTGCGTCTTCCTAGCCGGGGTGCGGCTTCTCCGGAGCAGGACATCTTTCCAGGAGCGCTGGCCCGCACCCCTGGAGCCTCCGTCGCCGTCATGGTCGCGGCCGTGTCCCCGGCGTGTCATGCCATTGCAGCCGGTGTTGGCTACTAGGGCATGGTCGCGGCGCTGCGCCCGAGCTCCCCGCTTGCCGTCCTCGGCCCCCATGGTCCTGGAGGCTGCTGTCACCGCCGGGAACGGGCGGTCGTCGTGGTCGGAGTCGGACGACGGCAAGCCACTCTGGCCAGAGTGGGAGGACCGCGGGGATGGAGTGGTCCAGTCCTCGATCCGATCCACATGGACGAGCATGGTGTAGTCAGCCGTCGCCGGTGGCAGAGCTACGCGTCGGTCGGGCGGAGAGAAGCCCTCCATCTCCTTGACCCGGCCTGCTCCGCGCGGGAGCACTGCCAAGGTGTGCTTGGTGGGGATGTTGGCGACGTCACTGGTCCAGACCCAGCATGCGAAAGTCTTGGTATGGCCCCGCTCGAGAGTTCTACTGTCGAGACGATCAACTCTCACTTTCTTGCCAAGGATGTCCTCAGCGCCTTCCACCGACCAGTAGTGCATGGGCACTCCCTCGATGACGACACGCACATGCATCAGGAGGGAGTCGAAGACGGCGTGGTCGTGCTCGTGCCACACGGAGACGATGAAGATGGCGCCATCCACCTTGATGGAGCCACGCCGCACGACGTTCACCTGGAGCGCTGGTTGGGTGAAGACGACAAAATAGTGCTCCGGGTGGTGGGCGGTGACGCGCAGCGAATGCACCGGGACGGAGAGCTGCGCCTCGAGCGCCCGTCCGACAGCCATCGGGGACGTGGCGTTCACTCTGTCAGCCACCCGAAGCGTCACGGCGTGCGAGCGGAGGAAAGCTGCAGCCTGCTCTATTGCCGGCGACGGGACAGTCACCGAACGGCTGTCCCGGGGGCGTCGAGCAGGGTCAGCCTGCCGCAGCAGCGACGCAGCCGGTGCCGACATGGCTCCTTGCAATAGAGGGAAACGTAGCCTGGCATAGAGCGGCTGTGCTGGCGGCACCGGGCCGAGCCTGCTCTTGACACACTCGGCTCTACCTGCGAACTTGGAGTGTTTCGGGCAGTGGCGGCTAATGTGTCCTGCACGCTTGCAAGTGATGCAGTGGACAGGCTCTCTGCAGCCGGCTACCTTGTGCCGAGAGCTGAGGCATCTAAAACAGCGTCCCCTGAACTTGCTTAAGAAGGCGAGGCGCGCTTGCTCTGAATTGGAAGCAGCTAGCCGGCCCGAGCTATGCATGTCAGGGCAATCTCCAAGACCCGCTGGTCCGTCCGCGCGGCGCCACGGTTTCTGGTAGGAGACCTCGTTCCAGCCCCCCCCCTCGGCAGAGTCATCTCTATCCAATGCGACTATGATTGATTTGAGCCTGGCTTGTGGTCTCGGCATGGGGAGCTCCGAGAGAACGGGAGACTTGACTGACGGCGACGTGCCAGTAGGTGGGGCGGGCGACTTTGCTGTAGGTGCAGGCGGCACTACTAGGCAATCAATGGCAGCGCCCCACTCTTCCCCGGTCCGAGCGCGGGAACACTCCCCCCGAAGCCAGATCCGTGGCGGAGAGGAGGGATCCAGCGTATGCTCGCGTGGCGACGGGGCCAGAGCAGCGAGCGGACTGATGGGAGAACGGGAGCTGTCGGTGTCGGCGCGGGTCGCACCAGTCGTCGGCTCGCGCATCAGGACGGCAGCCGACGGACCACCGGGCGGGCGGGGGCGGCTGGCGTCAATGTGGGAGGAACCGGCCGTCGGCCCGCGCGCCAGAAGGGCGGCCGACAGACCGACGGGCGAGAGGGAGTGACTATCTCCACGCCAAGCAGGGGAGGATCCAGTGGATCTTACTGGTGGCCAGCTCACCATGAAGGCTGTTAGGTGGTGGCTGCCGCGGCCGGGGTGGCCAGCAGCGCGGAGCGGGGGAGGACCCGGGCTCAGCTCAGCTCATGAGCGGGGAGCGGGGGCCTTCTGTTCTACTAGTACTCAAACACTTTCGTGTGATTCCTCACCTCCCCAGTCGGGAGAGAAGTGTTGGCCAGCCGCCACGCGAAGACACGACTTTGGCAGGGACCAGAACTCCCCATAACTTGGACCAGGAGCAAGGATCAACTGTTAGAGCATGGTTAATAATATAGCCAACAATCGGCTATAAGGATTTCTCATGTCATATAGAGCCAACCTAATAGACCGCATATACAATAGTAAGTTTTAGATGTGTACTACTTTAGTAGTAGTTGGCCCACCTTACAATCTCACAAAGTGTATTGGGTCTCGTGCTGCAGCTCGCTACTCACCAAGAGTCCGCTTCTCTTCTCTCTCCTCCTCTCTTTGCTCCAACTAAGTAAGGATATAATATTTTAATCCTTATAACCTACTTATGTCACCTTATTGTACTTGCTCTTAAATTACAATGTCCAGAATTGTGCTCCATCCAATTTGTACGATGTCGGTTTATAGTCGCGAGTAGCCTCTACACCGAGCGAACTGTGAATATCCCCTTCCTCTCATAATGCAAGACGAGAAGTCCTCTCGGGCTCGTAAAATAAGGCCATGTTTGGAACCACAATAGATTTTTATAATCTGGATTATAAAGATAGATTATATAATCTGGTTTATAAAAATAATCTAGGTGGGCATGTTTGGAGGCCAAATTATATAAACTGTAATCCAGGTTTTACATTGCATAATGACTTGTCTACCCTTTGTTTTTTAAAGGAGGGTGACGGTGGCAGGAATGTAATTATCTCCAACTTTACAAGGATAATGGGTCATTAGCAATTCATAATCTAATTTTAGCCGGGGTAGAGTAGATTGTGAGTTTTTAATAATCTGTCCATCTAGTTTTTATAATCTACACCATAATCTATCATGTTTGGAGACATAATAGATTATAAAAACTAGATTATATAATCTGAGTGGTTCCAAACATGGCCTAAGAGGTATATTCACAATAGTAGATTTATCAATATCGAAAAATTATTCCTCGATAGTCTGTAAACTCCATGACGATGTAGTTTGATCAATCAAGTCACTAACCATTTGTGGGGGATATGGAGATTTATGACACACTGGACGGAGTTTGAAGTCCCTAGGAATCCAGTTTTCCTACCAAATGTGAGTTTCATGTCCCCTTCCAATCTGCTTCACCAAGCCAAGTTTCAGAGTATCTCGTCCCTCCACTAATGAGCGCCAAACCCGCGAGGGGTGGTTTCCCAATTCTACATCAAGAACTGAACAAGTCGGATAGTAAACTGACTTCAAAATATGAGCATTGAGGGACGATGGGTCTTGTAACAGACGCCACACTTGGCGAGCGAGCATCGCCAAGTTAAAAAGTTCAATATCTCGAAAACCCATGCCTCCCATGAATTTTTGTCGCGACATGACTTCCCACGATACCCATGCAGTTTTCCTTTCACCTTTCTTTGATCCCCGCCAAAACTTGCAGAGGAGGCTGTTTATATGACTGCACAAACCTCGAGGTAGCTTGAAGCACGACATAGAGTATGACGGAATCGCCTGGGCAACAGATTTAATTAGTACCTCTCATTCTGCACATCAAGCACATGTTTAATTTCTTGTCTTAAACTATCGGGACAACCTTTGCTAAAAAGATTGACGACTTTTCCTTGTCTACGTGTTGACCCGAAGCTGCACAGTACTTGTGCAAAAGTGAGTCCACCCTCCCTACCATGTCCGCAGATGCATTGAAAAACAACAAATAGTCGTCAGCAAAAAGAAGGTGATTGACTTTTGGTGCCTCTGGTGCTACCATTATGCCAGCAATAACCTCATTAGGCAAGGAAGACTTTAACAAACATCATAAACCCTCGGCTACTAGAAGGAATAGGTACGGTGAAATGGAATCACCCTGTCGTAAGACTCGAGAGGGTTTAAATTCATCCAACTTTCCTCCATTTAACATCACAGAGAAAGAAACAGAGGTAACACAGCTCATCACCGTCTTCGTGAATCGTGGACTTATCCCAAGTTTTAGCATGACCGCCTTTAGATAGTTCCACTCAATCTTGTCATACACCTTCATCATATCGAGCTTCTAAGCACAAAACCTATTATTCCTTAATTTATTTGTTTTCATGTAATGTAGAAACTTATAAGGAGAGATAAAGTTATCACTAATAAGACGACCTAGTACAAATGCTGATTATTCCTCGGAAATGATAGCGGGGAGAATAAGCTTGAGCCGGTTAGCCAATACCTTGGATGCAATCTTCAAGATCACATTACACAGGCTGATCGATTGAAACTATCCTAAGTTTTTTGGACTTGCAATCTTGGGAATTAATACGATGAACATTTTATAAATCTCCTTCGGTGAATCCTCTCCACTGAGAACACGAAGCACCATAGCATTCACATCATTACCACACAGAGCCCAGTTCCACTGAAAGAAATGAGCAGGAAAACCATTTGGCCCTAGTGCATGTGATATCCCCGGATTATGCTACAGTAATCATTGTAATTAAGCTACAGTGATGGCCAAGATTAATCCAATGCTTTTGCTAATCCAATTATGATCACTGTTGGAATCAAGCCCAAATTCAAATTCCTTTGCAATTCAAATTCATTTCAAAAGTGAATTTAAAAGTTTTGCAAACCAAGAATTAAAAATCATGAATGGGTTGCAAATATTCCATAAGGTTTTATAAAATTGGAACACACATTGTATAAAGTGTCTTGGTGCCTCAAAATAAATAAACACAGGCCAATTCAATTATTAATTGCCCTTTCAAATTTTGGTATTTTCAAAACATATTCAAATGGCCCCCAAACATTGTGTGGCAGTGTATAAAAATGCTATGGGAATAGAAGACCTAGTGCCATATTTTTACAAAAGATTGTTGTTACAAAAATAAATAAAATAGAACTATAAAAAGAAAGCACGAAAGGAAAAAGGAATAAAAGGAAAAGACTCACTCGGCATTGAGGCCCAAGTCTACAGGATGCCCCGACCCATTTAGGCTAGCCTTCCCCTTCCCCTCGCCAGCGACAGGAGAAGGCCGACGTGCGAGGGCTGCCAACGCTTGCGTGCGGCCTTCGAGCACCCCGGGAGGATAAGAACGAGCCCCCTCGCTCTTTCTCGCTACTTCAGACCCTAGACCCCTCCTGCACTCCCTCTCCTCACCTGTTCCCCCTTCCCCATGCCCAACCGAACGCAACGATTGTTGCGCCGTGGTGAACCCCGCGGCTAGAGCCTCTTCCTCGCCCCCGTAGCCTGTCCAGAAGCTCCGCAATGTCGGCCTTGTCCTCCTCGAGCACCGGATCGAGCTTGGGGAGCCCCTACGACCTCTCCATGGACCTTCTTCCTCCTCGGTCCCGCAGCATGGCGTCGTTCAATTAGTTTCCTCCGCTGCCTCAAGCTCTGCACCGGGCCTTCCCATCAAAGCCAGTGAGCTCCTCTCGCCGCTCCTCCCTCTCTGTGCACTCCCATAGCCCTTCCTAGATAGTTGTCTCGCATCCGAGCTCTGGCGTCCACCATTGCCGACGTGCTCCAGCTCTGCGTGCCCTTGAGCGCCCGTGCGTGCTACTGGCATGCTCCAGAGCACCCACTGCACCCATTCCACACGTTAGATAGGTCAAATTCGTGTCATTCGCTACTTTCCATAGACGCTCGAAGCTGGATCCACCACGGCTCTTTGCCGCCATGCATTTCGGTCGCCCCTGCTCCGGGTGATGACTCAGTTGGAAGCGCGGCTCCACCAGCAACACGTAGGAGGTCTTAGCGCATGAAAGAGTGTACGGATCTGCGATTCCGATCCACCCCGTCGTCCCTCGTGCTCGCGGGAGCAACTCCAGCGCACCACCGCACGGGCAAACGCCGGCAACCGCGCGCTGGGTCACTGACCCGTGGGTCGAGCCAGTTAGCTACTTAGATTAGAGTTAAATCGGTGATTAGTTAAAAGTAGTACTCACTGACACTGGGACCCACTGTTAATTAGCCTAATTTAATTAAATCTGTTAACTACTGTGTCTATGACACATGGGACCCACGTGTAAGTTTGATCAGTCAACAGTCAACCTAGTTGACCATTGACCGGGGTGCTGACTTAGCCCCTGGCCCCACATGTCACTGACTGTGGGTGGCTAGCTTTGGGTCTAAAAAGTATTTCTACTATTTTGGATAATTCGAATTTAAAACTAAATGAAATTTTAGGATATTATTAAAACTTTAAAAATTCATATAAAATAATTTGTAACTTGGATGAAAATAATTTATATATGAAATTTGATCAGAAATACGTTGTCCGTTCGTTTGTCACATGCTCCTATCATAACGGACATGGAGCTTTTCCATCATTTTCGCGTGTCCCGTAGTAGCTAGAGACCCGGAAAATATCGTCACATATTATCCCGCTTCGTGTGCGACGTGTAATTCTCCATTAGCTCATGCCTAGCACTGCATGTTGCCATGTCATGCATCGTGTTGCATCTATGCTTTTATATTTATTGTTTCTTCCCCCCTCTTCGTGTACGACTACCCTCCTGAAGACAAACCCTTTCTTTCTCCCTCATGCTTGCGTTAGACTTCGCTACTGTTGTAGATAGCTCCTATGCTAATGCATAGCCTATTTTGATGAACTGCTACTTTACTCTACCACACTTTAAACTTCTCAGTATAGTTGAGCAGTGATCCCCTTTGACCCATTAGTCCAGTTGCCCATGCTTTTTCATCAAGTCTCGATCATCTGATCGACTAGCCAAGACCCGTCATATCACTCACACACCCTTAGTTGTATGACTCTACAGAGCTACCATCAAGTACCGAGGGTGGCACCTCATTTCGTACTCTGATAACGACTCTGTCGTACAACCCATCAAGCGTGGTCCATTGAAGGTGATTCCTTCCTGGACACCTTGACGATTGCATCGTCCAGAATCCATCGAGGGTGCTACCTCGGATCCCTTGATGTTACAACCACACAGTTACCTGACCTTGATACTGGAAACATGATGAGGTGTGTTGCGCGTGGATTCCTGCGTGGATGTGACGGGGCGTGGCTGGTCATTCTAGGCCCTTGCCAAACATCCTCGAGATGGGGCGACAGGACCACATATCGTCGATGGCCGATCATCGCTGCAATGTTAATTACAATGCTAATGGGATTTGGGTATTTGATCTGAGTTGTTCGTAGACCTTTTCGCACTAACCTTCATGTGGGAGAAGTTATGGGTACTCGACGTCGTTGTATCTGCCGAAGCTCTTCATACGTCAGCAATGGAGCGGCGCACGCCCAAGTGGTCCGTGTAACCATCGTCTTGTATAAGAGGTGTCAGGACTGACATCGGCCACCCACACATCATGTAGGGACACAAAGGGTGATGGGCCCATGACCCTGCGCGCTTAGGATTTAGACCGTCGGGCTGGCCTCTCTGTTGACTCTAGGTAGGGTTGCAAGGTGTTGATGTTCCGAGGCCGCGCATGACCGAGGAAAGTGTGTCCGTGTAGGATCGAAAGTATGCCTAGAGGGTTGGGGAGATTAGACTACTTGACAGGATAAAAACTTAACCTTTTGCCAATTTTAGTTGAGGGACTGTTTTGGTAGTTATGGCAAGTCAAGTACACCCTACACATGCAGTTCTGAGAGTATAACAGCAGAATGTAAAACATGCAAGTGTAAAGTAAAGGAGTGAGGTAGGTAGATCAAATGCATGAGGTCGACACGGCGATTTTTGGCATGGTTCCAATAGGTGGCGCTATCGTACATCCATGTTAGTGGAGACTTCAACCCACGGAGGGTAACGACTGCAGGAGTCCACAGAGGGCTCCACCCACAAGGGGTCCACGAAGAAGCGGCCTTGTCTATTCCACCATGGCTTCCGTCCACACAGGACTAGCCTCACTCACGGTAGATCTTCACGAAGTAGGCGATCTCCTTGCCCTTACAAACATCTTGGTTCAACTCCACAACACGAAGTACGAGGCTCCCAAGCAACACTTAATCAATCTAGGAGGCACCACCCTCCAAAAGGTAATAGATGTCATAGAACGATGAACTCCTTGCTCTTGTGCTTCTAAAGATAGTCTCCTCAACACACAATCACTCTCTCACAGAATAGGCATGGATAAGAGAGATTGATTTGGTGGAAAGCAACTTGGGGAGGCTAGAGATCAAGTTTCAAATGGTTGGATTGGAATATCTTGATCTCAACACATGAGTAGGTGGCTCTCTCTCAGAAAAATGGATCTGGCAATGAAGTGCGTGTTTCGAGTGCTTCTCCCACGAATGAGAGACATGTGGAGGGGTATATTGTCACGCCCAAGATGCGACCCTATCCTCAATTTGGCACGAAGGCCTCGTCAGGGATAGAAGCGCACCTCATCGTGTCGCAAGAATGGATATCGTTACAAGTACATGTACTGAAAAGAAGAGATATATATACAGAGTTGGCTTACACTCGCCACAAGCTACATCAGAGTCACATCAGTACATTACATATTCATCAAGAGTAAGAGCAGGGTCCGACTACGGACGAAAACAAACGAGAAAATAAGAACGACGTCCATCCTTGCTATCCCAGGCTGCCGGCCTGGAACCCATCCTAGATCGATGATGAAGAAGAATAAGAATCAACTCCACATGAACAATCAACGCGCTCGCTACAAGTAACCTTTACCTGTACCTGCAACTGGTGTTGTAGTAATCTGTGAGCCATAGGGGACTCAGCAATCTCATTTCCAAAGGTATCAATACTAGCAAAGCTTAATGGGTGAGGTAAGGTTAAGTGGTGAGGTTGCAGCAGCGGCTAAGCATATATTTGGTGGCTAACTTACGAGTACCAGAAATAAGAGGGGGAAGATCTACACATTATGGACGTGAACTACTGATGATCAAATGAATGATCCTGAACTCCTACCTACGTCAGACATAACCCCACCGTGTCCTCGATCAGAGAAATAACTCACGAAAGAGACAGTCACGGTTACGCACACAGTTGGCAAGTTTTAATTAAATTAACTTCAAGTTATCTAGAACCACCGTTAAACAAAGCTTCCACGTTGCCACATAACCGCGGGCACGGCTTTCCGAAAAGATTTAACCCTGCAGGGGTGCTCCAACTAGTCCATCACAAATTACCACAAGCAGCATAGAAATCCTCAATCACGAAGCTCGCGATCTTGTCGGATTCCCTAGTGGAAGACCTCAACTCTGAGATTACCCAAAGCATCGCCGGAATCCCGATGCACAAGATATCTCGTCAAAGGTAAAACTAATCCAGCAAGGCCGCCCGACGTGTCGATGATCCCGATAGGAGTCACGTACCTCGTTCTCAGGACACGACGGATGAGCGATGGTTACCACGCCAAACGCCGAGTTGCCCCGGGTAGCGTTAATAAGCTGCTCTGTTTTGGACCAACACTCATGAGGAGCACTGGCCCGGGGGTTGATTAAATTATCCTCGGGTGCCGGCAGGTCCCTATGCATTATTATTAGGTTATTAGGCAAATGTAGTACTAAAGTTGGGCCTTGCCAGACCAGTCTTAATCTAAAACGAATTATCAAGGGGGTCCCCATAACAACCCCGATCGTGTTAGGAGCGCTCATTTATGGAACATAACACCGGTAGCCGGAAACTAAGGGGGCAAAGGTGGAACAAAACACCAGGCTAGAAAGGCCGAGCCTTCCACCTTTTACCAAATATATAGGTCCATTAAATTAAATAGCATTAATATGGTGATATAACAAGGAACCCATGTCTTCACATGGAAGCAATGCACCTGCAACTATCAACGCTGACACAGGGTAAAGCAAGCGGTATCCTAGCCAATCAATGGTTTGCTAGGTTGAACAGGTTGAAGGTTTCATGGCATTGTTGAGAGGCTGATATTTGACATGTGGTAGGCAACGAGACATAATCGATAGAAACGGTAAACTAGCATGGCAATGATAGTAATGGTATCTGGGGAAATGATCATCTTGCCTGAGATCTCGCTTGGAAGAAGAACAACTCGGTGAAGCAGACGAACCAACGTGGACGAACGGGTCCTCACATGCCGACACGCTTGCGGAACTCTATCGAGACGGAGGGAAACGGAAACAAGCATCAACACACGATATACACCACACGATGCACAACACATATGATGCATGAACGGTCTAATGCAAGGCATGACAAACACAACAACCAAACACTACACATTAAGTGAAGCTCGATATGCAACGAGTTGCATATCGACGAAACTCCACGCCTAATTATTTAGTTCACTCCTGTTCAGGTACACAGATATATTAAATGTTGTTAAACATGGCACGAGGGTGAATCACAAATTAACCTACCTAGCTAGGCATTTTAAATGAGACCGGAAATGTCATATAGCATCTCCGAAATGACCCCACACGTTAAATTCTAATTCTGTCCAGATTTGTTCTAATCACATTTTAGGTTTGTCAGACGGCAAAAAAAAGTGGTTCACGTGATTCTACTCGTCGTTCTGGTCCATTTACATATATGGCACAACTCCAACGGAGCTACCGTTAATTAACTACGACCTAATCCGTTCCTTAACACGTCAGCACGCAAACCGATGCAAACAACACGCTAACAACCTTGAACATGCATGAGAGTTGTAAAATATTAATCTACGCGAAATTCTAGTCGAGTCTCATATATCACTTGTCTCGATCCGGTGCACGGTTTGAAAATTACGGACGGTTGAAAAACATGCTATTTTCTGAAATCTAGCAAATCGCTAGTTAAAAGAAAAATCATAGACAGCGAAAAAAAAGAAGCTATGGGCCGAATCACAACCTAGTGCAACAACCCATAATTGAATAAGCCCGAGGGGCTATGGGTGTGTGCAAAAAAATGGAAGCAAAATTTAAAAAACGCAACCTGGTGGATTTGAACCCAGGACCTCATGTGTGGAGGCCGGCCTTGATGACCAACCAGGCTAGGTTTATCTGTGTGAAACTGAGAGGACTGTCATAGGATAACAAGTCTCACTGCACGGTGCAAATGAAACAAAAAAACAGGGCAATCAGAGTTGTTGAGACTCGAACCCAGGACCTCTCGGGTCAATCCAGACGACGACAACCACTGGGCTACGGTGATACTTGAGAACAAAACAAATGCATGTGCTAGGTGTATCATACCCCCGTGCTGTACTGACGAAACTGAACTAAATCGCAAAAGCTCTGTGTACAGCCATGTTCAGGGGAAGCTAGTCAACGTACGTAGCAGCTCAAGCTCCGGCCGGTCCTTGCCGGATCTGGTGGAAGCGGAGGCGGGGATGAACAGATCTGGGCCGCGGGGTTCCATTCCGGACAGCACACGGCAGGATCCCGGCGGGGTCGTGGCTGCACCTGTAGTTCAGACAACCAGAGACATGAGGGAGATTAGAGAGGAAAAAGGGAAAACGGGGAAAAGAGGAGGGGAAGAGGGCTCCGGCCTACAGGTTCTTAGGGCGGACGGGGTCGATGCTACTGCTACTTGGTGCGGTGCGGGCCGCCGGGGTCGAAGATGGGCTCGGGGCAACCATGGTGCTGCTGTAGTCTGAAGAAAGAAGGACACATATAGTTCAGAGAAGAAAACAAGGGAAGAAAGAAGAGAGAAGAGAGAGGGATGATGTGAAACGGGAGGAGGAGGAGAGAGCGACAGCTTGACCTTGGGCTCGGTGGTCGGCTACTTGAGACTGGAGTGGCTGGCTGCTCGAGGTCGAGTCCAGTTCCACGGGCATGAGGCGCACTGGATTGGACCAGCTACGGGCGCGTGGCTCTGCGTTCGCCAGACGCCTCCTTTGCTGGTTGGGAAGGATCTGGATCGAGCAGGGGTTGGTCAAGGAGGAAAAACGAGGAAGGAGATGGAACAGGGGTGGCGGCGGCTGGGTGGTTAGATGGGTCAATCCTCCTAGATTTTAGGGTTGGGTCTCTTATATATATCACGTGGGAGAGGTTAGGGGTGGACCCTCCGATCTCGACCGGACGATCAAAAATACTATGTTAGGGGGTCCAATGGACAAACCGATGACAGTTTGCGGTAAAACAGGGTTGACCCGGATCCAACGGTCACGACCTCCCGCTCGGGTCCGGGGGGAGTTTCGGGCTAGGCTGCATGTAGGGTCGGTGCACTGTGCAGAGGGGCTAGGCGGAGATGAGAGGGAAAATGGGCAGCGCGACAATGCGATTTAAAACACCGGGACACGTCCGACGATAGACTGAATACGGTGCCGCTACGATCGACCGTTCGGGCACCAGACGGACTCCGATTGCGACGAAACTTGACAGGTGGCCTACCTATATTAAAATAACACCGCACGTCAAATCTCAACCCAAACAGAGAAAGTTTTCAACACACTTTTAAAACAGGGTTTTGACGATGCCGCGGGCGCGTGCGTGTGTGGCCGGGCTCAGAACGAACAACGACGAGAACCAGCAACTAACAACGGATGCAAGTTTTGAAAACTGGCGGCACGGAGACGCCGATGCAATGCATATGATGCAAATGATGCGATGATGATGCGACAAATGAAAATACCCACACGACGAAAATGGAAAGAAAGGGGAATCTTCTGGAACGTCGGCATCGGGCTGTCACATATATATAGGCAGCAACCAAAATACAACTATTACACATAAAGTGGCCAACTCGATGACATCGAAGTCATGAACTCGGCGGTACCGACTTGCACTAAAGGAAGCAACTTTTGAATCTCGGTGGAACCGATATACACAACTCGGTGACATCGAAAAGGTGGCTAACGGTCAGATGACACAACTCCGTGACATCGATACCCAAACTTGGACATTTCGATTTTCTGTACTGAGGCAACAAAAAGTTGGTCAGCTAAACTCGGTAGCACCGACATAGTTTCGGTTGCACCGATTTGGTGGCTATGGATAGGGTTCTGTCTAGGACAATAATCGGTAGGGCCGAATTGAGAAAGTTGGTGGCACCGATTTTGTGTATCTGGCTTTGGACATAATGATTATGTGGGAAAATAACTGAGTATATTTGGTGGCCATCACTGAGCACATGACCAACCAGTTCATTTTAATACCTCACCCCCTTTTAATAGTATTGGCTTTCCTATGGAATCAAAATTGATTTCTCACAAATATAACATAAAGAGTTTTCTAGCTTGAAGCTTGGGCCAATCTTATTCCTTTCTTGCATCAAGGGGCATCTCCACATAAGCCTTTAGCCAATGCATATTTTGAAATTTTCTGAAATATACTTGGATAAACATATTAGTCCAATGATGCATATGTTGTGATCAATTATCAAAATCACCCCAGGGAGCAATTGTACTTTCAGTCTAGCCAGCGTTTATCAAACGCGACGGGTAAGTTGGTGCACCCCTGCAGGGAAGAAAATTAGCTATTCGGATAGCCGTGTCCACGGTTACAGGAGGACTTGGAGTTGTGCCCCGATCTATTATAGCTAGAACTGTTACTTAACTCGAATGTTTGCTCTGAGATTGCTTTCTCACAAGGAGTCGAGAGAGAATCTCTGGGCATGACCTTAATTAATTTTGCTGCAACAATATGATTATATAATTGTGTTACTTTCTCTACTCCCGTCTATTGTTGCAAGACCCTGAAGATGCTAGTCTTCAATAGGACTAGTCCCCTCTCTTTATTCTTGCATTGCTGCAGTTAGTCCACATATAACCCCATTCCTTTGATATTGATGCATACTTAGTATAGTTCTAGTTCTGATGTCAGTCTTGTGAGTACTTTGAATGAGTACTCACCGTTGCTTTGCTCCCCCTTTTCCCCTTGATTAGATTGTTGTGACTAGATGACGGAGCCTAGGAGATGGTGTATCCCGCCGACGATGTCTACTGCCCCGACGGTGCCTGCTACTACGTGGAGGCCGCTGGCGACCATGAGTAGTTTAGGAGGTTCCCAGGAAGGAGGCCTCGGCTCGTTCGATCGATGTATCTTTTGTGTTTCTCTAAGGCAATCTCCTTGTATTATGTCTGTACTCAGATATTTGTTGCTTCCGATGACTCATGTGTTTCTCAAGCTTTTGTATTCTAGCCCTCTAGGCCCTTGGCTTGTAATATGGAGCTTGTATGTTTCTATTTGTGTATAGAGTTGTGTTGTGATATTTTCCCGTGAATCCTTGAGTTTGGTCGTACGGATTTTGTGTATGATTAGCATATGATCAAATCGAGGGCGTCACAGTGCCTTGGTAGGAAACATTTGGAACAATGCCGCTTTGACCTCTTCCTTGTTGTATGGCGCATCCATCTTGATGTTCATGTGTCCATCCACCTTGACAAGAATGTGTGAGAGGACCTCCTCTAGTCCCACTATATTCACTGGTGCATAAAGGTTTTCATAGAAACTAGTTCCCATGGCTGCCAACTCTTGATGTTCCTTACAAATTAAATCATCGGCCTACTGTAGCTATTGGATGCGATTTTTTGTTCTCCAGGCATTGGCTTTCTGATGATTTTTTTGAGTTGCTATCGCCCTCAAAGAGCCATTGGATGCGCACACGTTGGTGCCACATTACTTCCTCTCGGTAACAAAGTTCGACAATGCGGACTTCCACTCCTCGTTCCTATTCAGTTGGCGCCACACGAGTACAAACATGTGCCTCTACTATGCGACAATGAAAGTGCCATCAAGATTTCTGAAAACCCTAGTGATCACTCTCGCACCAAGAACATTGACATTCGGTATCACTTCTTAAGAGACCATGTGCAAAATGGTGATATTGACATTGCTCATTTTGGCATGGATATGCAACTTGCTGATATTTTCACCAAACCACTCGATGAACGTAGGTTCTGTCAACTTAGGCGTGAACTTGGTATCCTAGAGCTTGACAGCATTATGTGAAATTTTGCAAACATGCATACAGTTATGTCATGTCTTGTCTAGATGTAGGCATTTATCTAGGGGAGACACTGAATTCATGAGTTCTCTCACCCTATCTGATGCATAAATCAACCAAACACTCTCAAAGTTACTCATCACTTTGTGACTTGGTACTTTAAATTATGGAGTAGTGGCAATGTGCTCAAGGTTCATATCCTCGCTGTCTCATGCCACGTTAGCTCAAACATGGTGGTCATGCCACCCCTCTTATGAGAAATCTTAGAACGCTCAAGTTATCTCATTCAAAGACATCATTTGATTGTTTTAGTCTTGTTTGTAAGGATTTATATGCTGAAATTCATCATGCCCATGCCAAGCCATGCTGTTCACTCTCACTTACTCTCCTAGAATAACACATCTCTTTCCATTGCTATCCATCCAAGGAGACTAGAACTGTCATAGCCTTCCCCTCCCTAGTATGCACCCCCGTATATCCGGGTCTAGTTCCGGACATCCGAAGTCGTCTGGATCATCCTGGGCGTCTTCTGGACATCCGGCTCAGTCCACGCCCGCAACTAAAAAGAAGATAGCAGGGGAGAGGGACATGAGGTTATCCATCTATCTTCTTTCTTTGGTTCAAAAAAATAAATCTATCTTTTTTCTTCCCCATCTCGCCCTCATCTCGGCGGCTACTAGACCGCCGGAGGTCCTCTGCAGCCGCTACAACCAGCTCGCCCGGCCGTCTGCTTTGTGCTTGGATCTCTCGTTCCCCCGATCTCAGCACCGTCGTAGTCTCTCCGGGTGTTCCCTCCCTCTCCTACTACCTCGTTCCTCTACTTTGGAGATCCTCCATGGTGGTCTGAGGCAGTGGAGGTGGCCGACACGTCAAGAAGATGACCACGGGCCCCTCTCATGGTAATACTTCTTCCTTTCCCATTGCTTTTCAATTTCTTGCAATTGCTTGTTCGTCTAGGGTTTTATATTCACACTATGGCCTTGTACTGTTCGTGCTCGCAGCCGCGCGTCGTCAGGGCTCAACAGACTCTGATGATTCTGCTCATCCTCTCAAGAATGCGCCGGGTCGTGCACATCCTTCCTATGCAGGGCTTGATGACCCAATTTTGTGCGTGATATCCACGACGAGGAACTTGTGTGTGATCGTTCCAAGAAAAAATCAAAGATGAAGATGGCATCCACTAGCTCAAGTTCTCACTCTTGTTGCGCTGCGGGTTTGGTTCTGTCCATGGACAATCCCTCTAACCGTGGCCTCTGTCCCGTTGATTTTCGCTCCTTTGAGCCCTCCCAGTACTCTGCATTAAGGAGTGAGGTCAATCAATTTGCTGCCCGTGCAAATGCCACCGATCCTTGTTTTCGTACATTGACTCAGCAAGATGATGTTTGTTGTGTATCCCTTGCAATGGCGCCAGAAATAGTTGTGTCGACGACACCAGGAATCCTTCAGCTACGGCTATGCCTTAAGGGACTTCCTGGGCAAGTATGCAAAGGATTTCCCCCGTGGCCTTGGAGCCTTGCGTTGGTGTTCCCTCGAAGCGGAAAGGGTGATGTAGCACAACGACGGTAAGTATTTCCCTCAGTTTGAGAACCAATGTATCAATCTGGAGGAAGAGTATCTGAAGATCCTGCACAAACATAAAAGCTTGCACCCAACGCTGTGAAGGGGTTGTCAATCCCTTATAGATTGTTTGCCAAGTGAGAACTGAAAGCAACAAAGTAACAAAGCAAAGTAAAAGCGGATATGTAAACGATGTATGTGAATAGAATCGGGGGCCGTACTGTTTACTAGTGGCTTCTCTCATGAAAGCAAGTAGACGGTGGGTGAACAAATTACTCTCGAGCAATTGATAGAACTGTGCAGAGTCGTGACGATATCTATGCAATGATTATTTCTATAGGCATCATGTCCGAAACAAGTAGAACGATACTTTCTGCATCTACTATTATTACTCCACACGTCGACCGCTATCCAGCATGCATCTAGTGTATTAAGTCCATAAGAACAGAGTAACATCTTAAGCAAGATGATATGATGTAGAGGGATAATCTCAAACCAATGATAAAACCCCCATCTTTTTACCCTTGATGGCAAATGCTTGATGTGTGCCTTGCTGCCCCTACTATCACTGGGAAAGGTCACCACATGGCAGAACCCAAAACCAAGAACTTCTCCCATTGCAAGAATCATAGATCTAATTGGCCAAACAAAACCCAAGACTCGGAGAGACTTACAAGGATATCAAATCATGCATATAAGAAATCAGCAAAGACTCAAATATATATCATAGATAATCTGATCACAAGTCCACAATTCATCGGATCTCGACAAACACACCGCCAAAGAAGACTACATCGGATAGATCTCCATGAAGATCATGGAGAACTTTGTATTGAAGATCCAAGAGAGAGAAGAAGCCATCTAGCTACTAACTACGGACCCGTAGGTCTGAAGTGAACTGCTCACGAGTCATTGGAGGGGTGATGATGATGATGAAGAAGCCCTCCAACTCCAATGTCCCCTCCGGCAGGGCGCCGGGAAGGGTCTCCAGATGAGAACTCGCGGAAACGGAAGCTTGCGGCGGCGGAAAAGTATTTTCGAGGCTCCACTGATTTTTTGCGGAATATTTGGGAATTTATAGGCCAAAGACCTAGGTCAGGGGGCGGCCAGGGAGGCCACAAGCCTGCCCACCGCCGCCTCCCCCTAGTGGCGGAGTGGGGGCTTGTGGGCTCCCTGGAGCCCACCTGGCTTGGCCCAAAAGCCCCCTGGACTTCTTCCGTTCGGGAAAAAATCATTTCGGGGTTTTTCTTCCGTTTGGACTCCGTTCCAAAATCAGATCTGAAAAGAGTCAAAAACACGGAAAAACAGGAACTGACACTTGGCACTGAATTAATAAGTTAGTCCCAAAAAGATATAAAAAGGTACATAAAACATACAAAGAAGGCAAGATAAGAGCGTGAAAACATAAAAAATTATAGATACGTTTGAGACGTATCAAGCATCCCCAAGCTTAACTCCTGCTCGTCCTCGAGTGGGGAAGTGATAAGAATGAATTTTTGATGCTTTCATGCTACCTAGCATAGGTGTCCTTTGTAATTCCTCTTATGTGACGTGAATGTTCAGATCCATTAGATTCAAAACAATAGTTTGCTATTGACGTGGAAACAATAATAATTCAAGCAAACTAGCAAAGTAATCATGAAATTTCAAAATAACAAGGCCAAAAGAAAGTTATCCCTACAAAAGCATATAGTCTGGCTATGCTCTATCATCATTGCACAACGAGTTTAAATCATGCACAACCCCGGTATTGGCCATGTAATTGTTTCACACCTTTACTTTCTCAAACATTTTCAACTCTCACACAATACATGAGCGTGAGCCATGGTTATAGCACTATAGATGGTGTGGAATGTGGTGGAGGTTGCCAGACAAAAAGGAGAAGATAGTCACGTTAACTAGGCATATCAATGAGCCGTGGAGATGCTCATCAATAGATATCAATGTGAATGAGTAGGGATTGCAATACAAATGATGCACTAGAGCTACAAGTATGTGAAAGCTCTTAAAGAAAACTAGTGGGTGTGCATCCAACTTGCTTGCTCACGAGGACCTAAGGCAATTTTGAGGAAGCCTGTCATTGGAATATACAAGCCAAGTTATATAATGAGAATTTCCCACTAGCTATATGGTGGTGACAAAACGAGAGACTCTCAATCATGAAGATCATGGTGCTCAAAATGCACAAGTGTGGAAAAAGTGGTAGCATTGTCCCTTCTCTCTTTTTCTCTTTTTTTAAATTTTGGTGGGCTCTTTGGCCTCTTTTTTATGGGCTTCTTTGGCCTCTTTTATTTCCTCACATGGGACAATGCTCCAATAATGATGATCATCACACTTTCAACTCAAAACTTAGAGTAACTATGACTCTATATGGAATGCCTTCGGTAGTGTACCATGGCAATGATCTAGCATGGCATAGACATCAATGGAAACATCATGCTAGCTATCTTACGATCGTGCAAAGGCAATGTAGACATGGTGTCACATATCATGGTGGTAGTTGCATGGGAATATATCTCGGAATGACTTTGCAAAAGCCATAGTAGGTAGGTATGGTGGCTGTTTTGAGGGAGGCTAATGGTGGGTTTTGTGCACCGGCGAAAGTTGCACGACACTAAGAAGATAGTGATGCTGGAAGGTGAAAGTGCATCTAAACCATGGACTCAACATTAGTCATGAAGAACTCATATACTTGTTGCAAAAGTTTTATTAGTAATCGAAACAAAGAATTCAACGCATACTCCTAGGGGAAGGGTTGGTAGGTATAAACCATCGCGTGATCCCGACCGCCACGCAAAGGATGACAATCAATATACTAATCATGCTCAGACTTCATCACATAGCGGTTCACCATACGTGGATGATACGGGAATCACTAACTTCAACACAAATATTTCTAGATCCACAACACCTTACTAGCATGACTTCAATATTACCATAACCACAACTCAAAACTAATTGAGATGAATCAAACTTCTCTAACTATTCAATGCACATGAAGGTGGAAGTTTTCGTATCCCTTTGGATAGCTACCCCTTTTGAGACTACTTTCAAAGCATAGATCAACTACCAATCCACGCACCGCTGTGCTCTAAAAGATATAAGTGAAGCACATAGAGAAAAAGTATCTAGCTCAAAAGATATAAGTGAAGCACATGTGAGCTGAATTGTCTACCAAAAGATATAAGTGAAGCTCGACAAAATAATGGTGTGTGCATGTCTCTATCTCTAGGTGTGCAGCAAGGATGATTGTGACACAACAAAAATAAAAGACTCCTACGATACAAGACGCTCCAAGCAAAAACACATAACATGTGGTGAATAAAAATATAGCCCCAAGTAACGTTACCGATGGATTGAAGACTAGAGAGGGGATGCCTTCCCGGGGCATCCCCAAGCTTAGGCTTCTACGAAATCCTTGAATCTCTTGGGGTGCCTTGGGCATCCCCAAGCTTGAGCTATTGCCACTCTTTATCTTTTTGTCCATAAGAACTTCACCCAAAACTTGAAAACTTCACAACACGAAACTTAAACAGAAACTCGTGATAACATTAGTACAAGAAAGCAAACCACCACTTCCTTATGTACTGTAGAAAACTTAAATTATACTTGTGCTGATGTTGGATTACTGTACTTTCAATCTTCCATGGCTAATACCCCCTGATACTATCCATAGTTTCATCAAAATAAGCAACCAACACAACAAAAACAGAATCTGTTAATAGCAGACCAGTCTGTAGCAATCTGTATGTTTTGTATACCTATGGTACTTCAAAAATTCTGAACAATTACGACAGTCTGAAGAATTTGCGTAGAAATAATAAGCAAAAAGAATCAACTCAAAAGATCTTACATAAAAAAAATGAAAATTCTTTTCGTGAGCAGAAAGTTTCTGTCTTTTCCAGCGTGACCAAACGATCATCCCCAAGACTAATCATAACGGTTTTGCTTGGCACAAACGCAAAAAGAAACACAAAAAGCACAATCATAACAGAATTATGGAAGTGTGAAAAACACAAAACAGAAAGAAAAAGGATAGATTCATTGGGTTGCCTCCCAACAAGCGGTTTTGTTTAACGCCCTTAGCTAGGCGAAAGTGATGGAATCACGTATAGTCATCTTTGGTACTCAAACCATAGGTAGCCCTCATCATAGATTCATAAGGCAATCTTATTTTCTTTCTAGGAAATTGCTACATGCCCTTCTTTAAGGGAAATTGAAATCTAATATTCCCTTCCTTCATATCGATGATAGCACCAATAGTCCTTAGGAAAGGTCTACCAAGAATAATGGGACATGAAGGATTGCAATCTATGTCAAGTACAATGAAATCCACGGGTACATAGTTCTTATTTGCAATAATAAGAACATCATCGATCCTCCCCATGGGCTTCTTGATGTTAGAATCCGCAAGATGCAAATTAAGAGAACACTCTTCAATCTCATGAAAACCAAGAATATCACATAAAGACTTTGGAATCGCGGAAACACTAGCACCCAAACCACACAAAGCATTGCACTCATAGTTTTTGATCTTGATTTTCATAGTAGGTTCCCACTCATCATGAAGTTTTCTAGGTATAGAGACTTCTAGTTCGAGCATCTCTTCAAGAGATTTCATCATAGCATCTACGATATGCGCGGTAAAGGCTTTGCTTTGGCTATAAGCATGTGGAGAGTTTGCAATGGATTGCATCAAAGAAATGCATTAAAACAAGGAGCAATTATCATAATTGAATTCCTTGAAATCCAAAGTGGGAGTTTCATTACTACACAAAATTTTGACTTCTTCTACTCCACTCTCCACACCTTTATCATCAAGATAGGTGGACTACGAATCATTGGGGCGTTTTTCAACCAAAGTGGATTCATATCCAGCTCCTCCATAAGTAGGTTTGACACGCGAAAACAAATATTCAAGAGGAGACACACCAAGCACTTTAAGATCTTCATGATTTGCATCACTAGAACGCACCCTTTTAAACCATGCATGACTAGCACGAATTTGGGCGGTTCTTTCTTTGCTCTCATTCATGAAGATACACATAGCTTTCAAAGTTTCATCCAAGTTGATCTTGGGAGGAGCGCATCTAACTTTCAAAGCATCAATATCATAAGACATCCTATCAACGCTCTTAGCCAAATCGTCTATTTTGAGTAGTTTTTCCTCTATGGACGCATTGAAAATCTTTTGAGAGTTGATGAACTCTTTGATATTACTCTCTAGATCAGAGGGTAATTTGTTATGATTTCCATAAGTGTTGCCGTAGGAATTACCATAATTGTTAGAGGAGTTACTAGGAAAAGGCCTAGGAACATAGTTTTCTCTAAAAGCATTATTGTTGCCAAAATTGTTCCTACCGACAAAATTCACGTCCAGACTAGCGTTGCTACTCTCAATCAAAGAAGATAGTGGCATGTCATTAGGATCTACGGTAGCGTTTCTACTAGCAACCAAATTCATCAACTCGTCCATCTTAGCACTAAGCGAGTTAATTTCTTCTATACCGTGCACCTTTTTGCTAGCAGGCGACCTTTCAGTGTGCCAGTGAGAGTAGTTGGTCATGATATTGTCTAGGAGTTTTGTAGCGTCTCCTAACGTGATTTCCATGAACGTTCCACCTGAGGCGGAGTCCAAGATATTGCGAGAAGTGAAATTCAAGCCAACATAAAAGATTTGTATAATCATCCACAAACTCAAGCCATGAGCGGGACAATTTCTAATCATAAGCTTCATCCTCTCCCAATATTGTGCAACGTGTTCATGATCAAGTTGCTTGAAATTCATGATATCGTTACGTAAGGAGATGATCTTAGCCGGCGGAAAATACTTGGATATGTAAGCAACTTTGCACCTATCCCAAGAATCGATACTATTTTTAGGCAAAGAAGAAAACCAAGTTTTTGCGCGATCTCGCAACGAGAAAGGAAAAAGTTTCAAGTTAATCACGTCATTATCCACATCTTTTTATTTTGCATATCGCAAAGCTCAATGAAGGTATTGAGATTGGATGCGACATCTTCACTAGGAAGGCCAGAGAATTGCTCTTTCATAACAAGATTCAGTAGAGCTGCGTTGATTTCATACGATTCCGCACTAGTGGCGGGAGCAATCGGAGTACTAATAAAATCATTATTATTAGTGCTCGAGAAGTCGCAAAGTTTGGTGTTTTCACACATGATGTCTTCAACAAACAAACAAGCACACAAGCAAGCGAGAAACCGGCAAGGGCAAAAGAAAACGGCGAAGGAGAAAGGCGAATGAAAACGGCAAATGTGAAGTGGGGGAGAGGAAAACGAGAGGCAACTGGCAACAAAAGTAAATGCAAGAGAAGAGTTTGTGAGACCTACTTGGATAGATCTTGATTTCTCCTCCCCGGCAATGGCGCCAGAAATACTTCTGATGTTTGCTATGTATCCCTTGCAATGGCACCAGAAATAGTTGTGTCGACGGCACCAGGAATCCTTCAACTACGGCTACGCCTTAAGGGACTTCCTGGGCAAGTATGCAAAGGATTTCCCCCGTGGCCTTGGAGCCTTGCGTTGGTGTTCCCTCAAAGCGGAAAGGGTGATGTAGCGCAGCGACGGTAAGTATTTCCCTCAGTTTGAGAACCAAGGTATCAATCCGGCGGAAGAGTATCTCAAGATCCTGCTCAAACACAAAAGCTTGCACCCAACGCTATGAAGGGGTTGTCAATCCCTTATAGATTGTTTCCCAAGTGAGAACTGAAAGCAACAAAGTAACAAAGCAAAGTAAAAGTGGAGATGTAAACGATGGATGTGAATAGACCCGGGGGCCATAGTGTTTACTAGTGGCTTCTCTCATGAAAGCAAGTAGACAGTGGGTGAACAAATTACTGTCGAGCAATTGATAGAATTGTGCAGAGTCGTGACGATATCTATGCAATGACTATTTCTATAGGCATCACGTCCGAAACAAGTAGACCGATACTTTCTGTATCTACTACTATTACTCCACACGTCGACCGCTATCCAGCACGCATCTAGTGTATTAAGTCCATAAGAACAGAGTAACGCCTTAAGCAAGATGACATGATGTTGAGGGATAATCTCAAACCAATGATAAACGCCCCATATTTTTTACCCTTGATGGCAACTGCTTGATGTGTGCCTTGCTGCCCCTACTGTCACTCGGAAAGGTTACCACATGCCATAACCCAAAACCAAGCACTTCTCCCATTGCAAGAATCATAGATCTAGTTGGCCAAACAAAACCCAAGACTCGGAGAGACTTACAAGGATATCAAATCATGCATATAAGAAATCAGCAAAGACTCAAATATATATCATAGATAATCTGATCACAAGTCCACAATTCATCGGATCTCGACAAACACACCGCCAAAGAAGATTACATCGGATAGATCTCCATGAAGATAATGGAGAACTTTGTATTGAAGATCCAAGAGAGAGAAGAAGCCATCTAGCTACTAACTACGGACCCGTAGGTCTGAAGTGAACTGCTCACGAGTCATTGGAG
The DNA here is from genome assembly GCF_904849725.1 of Hordeum vulgare subsp. vulgare. Taxonomy (NCBI): domain Eukaryota; kingdom Viridiplantae; phylum Streptophyta; class Magnoliopsida; order Poales; family Poaceae; genus Hordeum; species Hordeum vulgare. The sequence continues at coordinate 92,671,375 of NC_058518.1, forward strand.
GGGCAATGATGATGATGAAGAAGCCCTCCAACTCCAAAGTCCCCTCCGACAGGGCGCCGAGAAGGGTCTCCAGATGAGAACTCGCGGAAACGGAAGCTTGCGGCGGCGGAAAAGTATTTTCGAGGCTCCCTTGATTTTTTGCGGAATATTTGGGAATTTATAGGCCAAAGACCTAGGTTAGGGGGCGGCCTGGGAGGCCACAAGCCTGTCCACCGCCGCCTCCCCCTGGTGGCGGAGTGGGGGCATGTGGGCTCCCTGGAGCCCACCTGACTTGGCCCAAAAGCCCCCTGGACTTCTTCCATTCGGGAAAAAATCATTTCGGGGTTTTTCTTCCGTTTGGACTTCGTTCCAAAATCATATCTGAAAAGAGTCAAAAACACGGAAAAAACAGGAACTGGCACTTGGCACTGAATTAATAAGTTAGTCCCAAAAAGATATAAAAAGGTACATAAAACTTACAAAGAAGGCAAGATAACAGTATGAAAACATCAAAAATTATACATACGTTTGAGACATATCACAAGACATCTATCAATACGTAATTGCTCACCTCGGGTTCTCTCCCCAACACCATGTGGATTTGGCATTCATCGAGGAAAACCCTGCCAAGTTTTAAGGTGTTCTGTAGAAGATTGATAGCATGGGGCTACATCAGTCCATGACTCTTCATTTGATTGGAATTAGGGTGCCACTCGCCAACTCTATGCCAGTTGTTTCTTCCATACGGATCGCTCCATTACTTGGATGACTCATCACTCTCAGTTTACTGTCACATTCGAGGAGTTTGTTGTTGCTTTGGGGATGCCTGGATCAGACGCTAACCTCTTTAGGATACATGCGGTAAATTCAAAGTTTGAAGCCATGCCCATTAATGCATGTAGCTGTCTTGTCACCCCCCTTCTCAAATGACCACGATGCATAAAGGGAAGGAAATAAATGAGATCTCTCTCTTTCGTTCCAAATACCGGTGGCTTTTCCAGTGTGTCCTTAACTCCATTGCTCCCAAGAAAGGGGATCGTGGAATGGTTCAGGCCTACAACATTGACTTAATGTACTATTCTCGAAAGGCTCCCAACCGTCGCATTAACATGTCTCACTTTCTATGGCACTAGATTCGCGTCGCTTGCCTCCATAAGCTTTGGAGCATTCCTCATGATCACTTCATTCAGACAACCATTGACTCTGTTTATCCATGCCCCATCGCCAAGGTGTCCATTCACACCATGTGGACTCCGCGCGATGACTCTCTCAGAGGAAAGGCTCCTATTCCTCCAAGTGCTGAGACAACTACTCGCTTCACTAAACCCTTTATGAAGCCTTTTGATCGCCTGGCTCGCTTTATTGGGAGGTCTCATAAAGTGATCTTTGACACATGCCGCTTCAGCGCCTCTCACGTTGCTACTGCGGAGGTTTGTTTCATCTCTGAGGCGAACGCACTTAGGGCTGGCCTTTGTGCGTGACTGAGAGCTCTGTTGAGCCTGATGAGCCTCTTCCTGAGCCGTTTCCTCTTTCGGATATCGATTTCCCTCCTGAATCCGATTTTCCGGAGTTCCTTTTAGACAATGTGACTCAAGTGGTGGTGATAGTGATAGTGATGGGGATGGTGATGGTGATGGTGATGGTGATGCTTAGTGATCCATTTTAGTCCTTTTGTCATTTCCCTTTTCGTACCTGCTGCCAAGGGGGAGATGTATATCTTAGATTATGTGGTTATGTCAGTCGTGGTACTTTTTAATATGTATGTCTTAATGATGTATTAAAGCTATGTGCAATGGACCTATGGCACCTGTCGTTTGCCACTTTCTAAGGTTTTAAGTATGCATCTGTTGTCATTTGATTCACTGTTTATGCTTGGATTTGTTTAAAATACAACTAAGGAAATCCACTCTATGTGTGCATCGTTATCTTGTCTCACTAATTTTTTCTGCACACATTGAGGGGGAGCTCTCCTTCAACTCATACTGACCCACTCTTCTAAAATATACAAATATCTATCTTGTGCTATTGAGCTATATGTATTTTGTCATCAACTACCAAAAAGGGGGAGATCAAAAGTGCAATCCTGCCCTTAAGATTATTTTGATGTTGATGACAAAGTACATATAGGGGACTAATTATGTTTGCTGAGTATATACATAGGTTATTAGCCCCCCTCGCATCACTGTGTGGGATCATGGACACATCATACAAGATATGACTCAAGCACAAAAGAAATGTTTTGGTTCTTTTACATATTTCTTGAGTAATAGGGATCCCACACTATTAAGAGGGGATCCAAAGGTTATGTTCAAGATTCGCTCAAAGTATCATCACTAGATCATAATTTCCTCGCAGTTGTTGTCTCACTAATTGATCCACAAAGAACAAATATCCCTAGGAAAACTACTTAGCCAAAACCAAGATGACCTATGTTCTAAATTTTGGTAGCCAGCCGGATCGTCCGAACTAGTTACCGGATCATCCGGACAAAGCCCGGATCATCCATACCCAGTCCCGGATCATCTGAATAAATACAAACCGAATGTAACAAAACGCCTCTAGTCTAGGCGGATCATCGGGGCCAGGTTCAGGATCATCCGGACAAAGCCCGGTTCGTCCGGACCAGTCTTGGATCATCTGGATAAAGCCCTGTTCGTCCGGTCCATTTGGGCATCACCCGGATCGTCAGGACATCCTCCCAGATCATCGAGCCCCTCGCTGCACTACCTTGTGGGCATTTAGTTCATGATCCCGGATCACCTAGACTCTGTTCTAGATCATCTAGGCAGGTCAATTTCTAGGCAAACGACTCTATCTAACGGGAAGTATATAAATCTCCTTACCCCTTCGGGTTTGAGCCGATCATTACACTCAAACACATCCAAAGAGCACAAGTGCTGCCTCTATCTTGCTTGCCCATGAAATCCTAGATCCCGAGTCGATGTCTGTGAGTTTGAGAGAGTTGTTCCAATCAAAAGAGAGATCCACTAACTCCACTTCGTGTGACTCAAGCAAATCGTGATTCGAGCAAGTCTTGAGCTTTCCCGTTTGTATCTTGTTACTCTTGGAGGTTGGAGACTCCTAGGCGGGAGGAGTACTCCGGTGAGGAATTGTTCATTGTGATTACCCCCGGAAATTTTGTGAGGGCTTGGAGGCCACCTCAAGGCCTACCACTAGTGTCTAAGAAATGCCTTTGTGGTGTTGTATCAAGAAGAGAATAGGGTGAGCCTTCGTGGCATTGGTGTGCCTTCGTGGTAACATCCACCTCTCTAAACGGTGACGTGGCTGCCCTCTAAGGAAGTGAACACCGGGATACATGCTCGTCTCTCGGAGTTGCGGTTATTACTAACCCTAGCTTCTTACTTGTGGTTACTTGTCTCCTTAACTGTTACACTTGTTTTCATATTAAGGTTTTATTATCTATTTAGGTGCTTAACTTGTATACCATACTTGTTACATTATCACTAGTGCAATTGTTAGGCTAAAATATATATTCCGCATTATTGCCTTAGATTGGTAAGTAACAACTAAAATTTGTAATTGTACCTATTCACCCCCCTCTAGGCCCATCTCGATCCTTTTCACCTGGGGTTCATACTTTCACTAGTGCAATTTATCAACAATGCTAACATAGTAGAATCATATGGTCATCCCTCAACATGCAACAAAGAATCACTCCAAACTTCCTATTATCGGAGGACATAATTAGAAGTTGTTGTAGGCACCAAACCACCTCAAAGTTATTCTTTGTGATCAAACATTTGAACTATTCCTATAAGTGTCACAAACAACCCTAGAGTTTGTACTAGAATAACACCCATGATACATATCAATCAACCCTAATGTCACCTAGATACTCCAATGTCGCCTCAACTATCTGTGGGCTAATTATACGGCATGCATCAAACAATTTCAGATATGTCATATTCAATGTGACACAAAGAACTTCATAGAGTACCCCAAGATTTCTATCGGAGAATGTAATCAACTCCTATTTATAGATCCCCAAGGTCACCGGAATCCGCAAGTTGATGCCTGATACATCTCCAACGTATCTGCTTTTCCAAACTCTTTTGCCCTTGTTTTGGACTATAATTTGCATGATTTTAATGGAACTAACCTGGACTGACGCTGTTTTCAGCACAATTGCCTTGGTGTTATTTTTGTGCAGAAATCAAAGTTCTCCAAACGTCCTGAAAATTTACGGGGAGCAGTTTTGGAAAATATCAAAAATATCTTCGCCAAGTTCCACCTCAGGGGTGGGCCAGTGGGCCACAAGCCCCTGCTCCGCCACCACCCCCTGGTGGCGGTGGGCAGGCTTGTGGGGCCCACAGGCACCTGCCGCCCCCAACTCCAGCTCTATAAGTTGCCTTTCGTCCCAGAAAAAATAAAAACAGAAGTTTTCGTCGCGTTTTCGATACGGAGGCGCCGCCACCTCCTGTTCTTCATATGGAGGGCAGATCTGGAGTCCGTCTTGGGCTCCGGAAAGGGGAAATCATCGCCATCGTCATCATCAACCTTCTTCCCTCTCCAATTCCATGAAGCTCTTCGTCATTCGTGAGTAATCTATTTGTAGGCTCGCTGGGCGGTGATGAGTAGGATGAGATCTATCATGTAATCGAGTTAGTTTTGATGGGGATTGATCCCTAGTATCCACTATGTTCTGAGATTTGATGTTGCTACTACTTTGCCATGCTTAATGCTTGTCACTAGGGCCTGAGTGCCATGATTTCAGATCTGAAATTATTATGTTGTCACCAATATATGTGTGTTTTAGATCAGATCTTGCAAGTTGTAGTTACCTACTATGTGTTATGATCCCGCAACCCCGGAGTGACAATAACCGGAACCACTCCCGGTGATGACCATAGTTTGAGGAGTTCATGTGTTCACCAAGTGCTAATGCGTTGGTCCGGTTCTTTATTAAAAGGAGAACCTTAATATCCCGTAGTTTCCTTTTGGACCCCGCTGCCACGGGAGGGATGGACAATAGATGTCGTGCAAATTCTTTTCCCTAAGCACGTATGACGACACACGGAATGCATGCCTATGTCACATTGACGAATGGAGCTAGCCACATATATCTCCGTGTTATAGATGTTGCATGATGAATATCATCCAAACAAATCACCGACCCATTGCCTACGAGTTTGTCCTACTGTTGCTACTGCTGTTACTTGTCTTGCTCTACTGCTGCTGCTACTAATGTTGCTACTGCTATTACTTGTTTTGCTCTGCTGCTACTATTGCTACTACTGTCGCTTGCTACTGTTGCTACTTGCTACTGCTGTCACTACTGCTGTTCCTTGCCACTGCTATTGCTCGTTACACTGCCGTTACTCGCTACTTTGCTGTTACTACTGTGCTTGCAAATACTAATCTTTCAGGTGTGGTTGAATCTGACAAATTCAGCTGCTAATACTTGAGAGTATACTCTCACCACCCATCGTGCAAACCAACAAATTGGGTCGAATACTCTACCCTCGAAAACTGCTGCGAACCCACGTGCTGGTGGGACGTCAACAACATTCTTCCAGTTTCATTATCGGGGAGTGCTAGCAGCATTCTTCTGGTGCCGTTGCGAGAGAAGGTTCGTTGTCATAAGCATTCGTCTAGCTAACGCCAGAGATTGCAGGATCAACCCTTTTCTGGAGCCATTGCTAGGGAAGCACAACTGACGTCAGCATTTTTGTGGCGCCGTTGGCGGGGAGGTATTGCTATATTCTCTGAGTCACTTGGTATTTATATCTGCTGATCACTATGAAGAATCTGAAGGATCCGAAGACCAAAGTCTTGCCCTCAACTACGAGGGGAGGTAAGAAATTTCCATCTAGCTCTGCACTTGATTCACCTTCAGTTATGAGTAAGTTTGCGACATCACCTCCTGCTAGAAATCTTGATATGTCGCCTGTGCTTGATGATGCTTCTGATACTACTGCTAGAGATGCTATGCTTGATACTACTGCTAGAGATGTTATGCTTGATACTGTGCCTGATACTGCTAGAGATGTTATGCTTGATACTACTGCTAGAGATGCTATGCTTGATATTGCTTTGCCTGATGATGCTAGAGATGCTATTTTGCCTGATGATGCTATGCTTGATACTGCTAGAGATGCTCCTTTGCCTGTTCCACTAGGAGTGTTCCTTGATGCTCATATTTCTAGAGTTACTGCCAATGCTCATGATACTTCTGATACTACCGATACTATTGAGATAGAACCTGCTTTTGCTCCTGCTAGATCTAGCTCTCCTAGATATGAATTGCCTGATATACCTAAGGGTTACGTTATGGAGGGAGAAATAGGTGAGGATTTTCTTGCGTGTAAGGATGCCTATGACGCTGAGAAATTAATTCTCAAGTGGAAGGAAAAATCTCGGGAAGTTAGGATGAAAAATGATCTGAAGTTTGCCAATTCGCCTATCTTTGTCGCCGATAAGGATTATGAATTCTCTGTCGACCCTGAGATAATCTCTCTATTCGAATCCGATCCTTTTCACGGTTATGAGTCTGAGACGGTCATAGCCCATCTTGCCAAACTATCCGAAATAGCCAACCTTTTCACTAATGAGGAGAAGATCCGCCACTACTATATCCTTAAGCTGTTTCCTTTCTCTCTAAAGGATGATGCTAAAGCCTGGTTCACCTCTCTTGCTCCTGGATGTGTGCGTAGTCCCGAGGAGATGGTCTATTACTTCTGTGAGAAATATTTCCTTGCCCATAAGAAGCAAGCTGCCTTGCAGGAAATATACAACTTTGCTCAACTCCAAGAAGAGAGTCTTCCACAAGCTTGGGGGAGGCTCGTCCAGGTACATAATGCTTTGCCTGATCACCCTCTCAAGAAGAACGAGATACTTGATATCCTCTATAACGGACTTACCGATGCCTCTAGAGACTACCTAGATCAAGCTGAGACCTTGCTCAATAACCTCTTGATCAACGATAATGCTTGGACTATTCCTGAACTACCTCCTAAGCTAACTCCTAAGAAAAGAGGTATTCTATTCCTCAGTCTCAAAGATATGCAAGAAGCCAAGAAATCAATGCAAGAGAAAGGCATTAGATCTGAAGATGTCAAAAATCTACCACCTATCGAAGAGATCCACAGTCTCGATAACCCGATACAGGTAGTAGAAGTGAATTCTCTGCGTAGGTTTGACAAGAGTGATATTCCTTTGATAATCCTGCTAGCCTATGCTTTGATGAATTTGAAAACTTTGTTGACAAACACAGAGTTTGAATGATTATGTTAGCAGACATTTGGAACAAAGTACTCGTATGCTTAGCCATTTAAGTGCTTGTGTAGACAGAAATGTCAATGCTCTGAAGCTTCTGAGTAAACATGCCTCTATGATTACTACTCAGGTAGAACAAGCACTTAAAGCTCAGAATGACCTGCTCGACGAATTAAATGACAACTCTGTCAGAGTCATTACTAGAGGAGGCAAAATGACTCAGGAACATTTGTATCCTGAAGGTCATCCTAAGACAATTGATCAAGATTCTCAAGGAATCAATGCTGATACACCAAGTCATCCTAAGGAGAAGAAGAAGGATGATAGAAACCTGCACGCCAGTTCACCAAATACTATCACACCTGAAGAACCTAATGATATTTCTGCGTCTGATGCAGAAACACAATCAGGTGATGAACATGAACCTGATGACAATGTGGACAGTGATGTTCATAATATTGCTCAACCTAGACATGATGAGGATGTGGAGATTGAACCTACGGTTAATCCTGATAATCCACAACCTAAGAGATACGACAGGAATGACTTTACTGCTAGGAAGCATGGTAAAGAAAGAGAGCCATGGGTTCAGAGACCTATGCCCTTTCCTCCTAAGCCATCCAAGAAAAAGGATGATGAGGATTTTGAGCTCTTCGTTGAGATGATAAGACCCGTCTTTCTGCAGATGCGGTTAACTGATATGCTCAAGGTGTCTCCGTATGCCAAGTAGATGAAAGATATCGTGACTAATAAACGGAAGATACCAGATCTTGAGATCTCCACCATGCTTGGCAATTACACTTTCAAAGGTGGAACTCCTAAGAAACTTGGTGATCCCGGAGTGCCCACTATACCTTGCTCCATTAAAGGAAACTACGTAAGAACTGCCTTATGTGACCTTGGAGCCGGTGTTAGTGTTATGCCGCTCTCTCTTTATCGTAGACTTGAGTTGGACAAGTTGACACCCACTGAAATTTCTCTGCAAACGGCCGACAAATCAACTGCTTTCCCTATGGGCGTTTGCGAGGATGTGCCTGTTGTGGTTGCTAACACCACTATCTTAACAGACTTTGTTATCTTGGATATTCCCGAGGACGATGCCATGGCTATCATCCTCGGAAGACCCTTTTTAAACACCGTAGGGGCTGTTATAGATTGCAACAAAGGCAATGTCACTTTCCATGTCAACGGTAATGAGCACACAGTGTAGTTTTCGAAGAAACGATATCCAGTACATTGCATCAATGCTATTGAAAAGACTTCATCGATTCTTATTGGGAGCTTTGAATGCCCTATTCCTTGTGTCAAGATGAAGTATGATTTGCTTGTTGGGGAGATTCATATCCCCATTGAGGTGAATTAGTGGCTATTCGAAAATTCTCCATTCTCTCTTGCGATTCGAGAAGGTTTTGTCATAAGGACTTGATCAACCCCATTGACAAATTTTTTCCGATGACCATGAAACGGATGAATCAGAGAGTCACATACCTCTGTTTTGAGTCTTCATTTTATGTTGCTTAGAAGAAAAATGATAGCACTAGTTTAGCTTTTCCTATTTTCTGTTCTAGCGTCCCGGAGAAAAATACCTCGAAAATAAAAGTTCTCTGATGGTCCTGAAAATTTAGTATGATTTTTTCTGGAATTTTTGAAAATTTCTAGGCCTGAGAGCTGGTCAGGGGGCCTGACGAGTGGGCCACAAGCCCCCCCACCGCCACCTACCCCCTGGTGGCGGGGTGCAAGCTTGTGGGGCCAACAGGCATCCCCTCCACTCATTCCAGCTCCTAGTTTCTTCTTCCACCTCCAGAAAAAATTGTTTCGCAGCTCAAACCCGTGTTCTTGCTCATTTGGCTATGATTTTCGATCTCCTTGCTCAAAGCACCATTCTCCGAACCGTTTTGGGGGAAATTACTCCTTGGTAAGTGACTCCTCCATTGGTCCAATTAGTTTTTGCTCTAATGCTTTATCCTTCACGAATTCTTGCTACTTTGGTGACCCTGTTCTTGAGCTAGAAAAGTTGATTTTAGCTGGTCCCAAGTAGTTTTAGCGCGTGATACGGTCTCTAGGCACTAGTAGGAGTAGTTGCTACAAGTTGGGTTAACCCTTATTCACTTTTCTTTCGAAGTCTCTAAAAATTTCAGAATTTTTCAGAGCTAGAAAAAGGAAGAGATGAGGAGGTTCTTGAGAGGCTCTTCAAGCCGTAACCACAAGGAGGATGAGAAGAACCACCACAAGTACATAGTCCCTCGAATCACAGAAGTACGAGCGTGCGAGTGGCCAAGTGATGAATTTTTGCGTGCCGCCGAACTTTATGAAGAATTTTATTACTTGGTGGAGAACGCAGGTCTTACTGTGTTCATTGAAGATAAGTGCCCACAATATCTCCTCCTCACCAATATTTTCATTCAAAGCTTCAACTTTTATCCGAGGAAGAATCCTCCCATGGTTGAGTTCATGATATACGATGTTCCCCAGTGCATGACGCTGCAGGACTTTTGCAATGTATGCAAATTACCTTATGTTGGGGATATTCGTGACCCTCATCCACGGGACTTAGAGGATTTCATTGGTTCTATTGCTGTTGGAGAGGAGAGAGGGGTGTCTCGCGCTAGAATTGCTAGCATACATTTTCTTGTGCTTCGGTACTTCTCACTATTTTTGGGAAAATGTTTGATTGGCCGTGGGGAGGCTGGATCACTTAGTTCTCCAAACCTTGCGGTTTTGCGCGAAGGCCTTTATAATGATAAGACTTATAGCTTGGGCGCTATAGTAGCTCAACGGTTGAACCTGAACCGTTCTAAAGGTGTTGTCTATGGAGGTATCTATGCTACCCGTCTTGCCAGACACTTTGAGATACCGATTAGACTAGGAGAGGAAGGAGAGATGCTTCTCCCTGAGAGATATCTGGATTATGACAGCATGCTTCGCCATGATTTTCTAGATAGAGATGCTAGTAGACGGATGATTTATAACCTGGTGTTTAGTCAAAGCACTCGAGAGACTATTTCTTTGCCTGCTCCTTCTTTGTTTGATCTTCATGCAGGCAGGTACACTATTATGCCCGCAGACATCTACGCATATTGGGGCTTGGCCCAACCACATGCGCCCGTGCCCGAGCCGCCAGTCTAGTACCAGACGCCAGTTTATCAGTGGGAGCTAGAGGAGCTCACACAGCAGTGGCATCCACAGTCTTCTCCGGAGTATCCTGGAGCTCGTTATTTCCCACCTTGGGAGTAGACCAAGCTAGGCCAAAAGCCTAAGCTTGGGGGAGCACGTGTTCTCACCGACTTTACATTCATGCTTATGCTTTCGCTTTGTTAGCCGGTGTTTACACTTTGCCACTGTATTATCCATGCTAGTTTCTTTTTGTTTTCTTGTTTTCTTGTTTTGTGTCCTTTTGAGAAAACCCAAAAAGATTTTTCTTTCTTCTTTTGCTTGTTGGGAGCTTTCCCGTGTAAATAGTTTTCTTTTTCTTTGTGTCAAGGTAGAAGATATTGCTTACAATGCTTATTGGTTCTTACATACTTACCTGTTTAGCTTTCAAAGAGCCATATTATTTTGTCTTCTCCTTTGTGTTTGCCTGTAGATTCAGCTTAGTCCAATGTTCTTATTATCGTTTTCATTGTTCGATCGTGCAAATGAAAGGCAACAATGATGATATATGATGAAGTGACTGAGACTGAAAAGCTGGTATGAACTCTATCTATTTTGTTTTTGTAAATATGACTAGCTTGTCGACCTAGATTTAGCTTTGTTGTGAGAGAACCATGTTTGCAATGAAAACTTAGAGATCATAGTTTCTGATGCCATGCTTATTTAGCTGAGAGCTTATAATGGTTTGTCTTGATTGCCAACATAGATTTTGAGATGACTATGATGTAGTATGATAGGATGGTATTCTCCTTTGAATGTTTCAAGTGGCTTGACTTGGCGCATGTTCATGCATGTAGTTGAAACAAAATCAACATAGCCTCTATGATGTTCGTGTTCATGGTGATTTATATCCTGTTCATGCTTGCATTCAATGTTAGTCAAACTCATTGCATCTTGATGACTGTTGTCGCTCTCTAGTTGGTCGCTTCTCAGTCTTTTGCTAGCCTTCGTTTGTACTAAGCGGGAATGCTGCTTGTGCATCCACTTCCATAAACCCAAAATTTTTTCAATGAGAGTCCACCATACCTACCTATTTGCGGTATCTACCTGCCATTCCAAGTAAATTTTCATGTGCCATTCTCTAAACCTTTAAGAAATAATCTGTTTTGCATGCCCGAACCGCTCATGTGGTGACAGAGGGCTATTGGTATCTTCCATGTTAGGAGTGTTATCCTTGACATGTGTTTATTCACGGTCCTTCACGAGAAAGGGGCCGGTATTTGGGATACCCAGTTCCATGCTTAAATCGAAAACATAACTGTAAAACAAGACTCCCCCCGGATTGATGTTAGTATGGACGGTACCCGAGGATTCGGCTAGCCGTGGAGTGTGATTGATTGGTGGTGGGGGAGTTAAAACTTTACTTTTCTGTTTGGGAACCGCCTATAGCATGAGTAGCATGGAAGATATTGAGAACTCTTGGTCCTTGCGTTGACAATGAAAGCATGCCACCCAAAATTATTATCTCTGTTTTCAAAGCTTGAGCTCTGGCACCTCTGCAAATCAATGCTTCCCTCTGCGAAGGGCCTGTCTATTTATTTTCCTGTCGAGTCATCCTCCTCTTATATAAGCAACAATTAGAGAGCATCTCTGTCATTTTTATGCTTTGCTTTTGATTGATATTGAGTATGACTATGACTGGATCTTCGTTGCTATGAATTACAATGTTTATTCAGCCCTTGATCTTTGAAAGTGCTCTGCATTTATGTTTTGCGGTCTCAGAAAGAGCTAGCGAGATACCACCTATTCATATTGCTTCATGCTTGTTTTGATTGAAGTGTTGGTATTTGAAACTCATTATTATTTGCTCGTTAGCTGATTGCCATTGATATTAGTTTACCGTGAGACCTTTGTGTCATTTGCTTATGTGGTTAACTTGTGATCTTGCTCAAATTCTGGTTATGAGTTAGACATAGTTGCAACAACAAGATCAAACAGAGTTTGTCAAAGTTTTTCTTTCTCTCTCATTTTGTCAACTCAGTTGCTTGAGGACAAGCAAGGTTTTAAGCTTGGGGGAGTTGATACGTCTCCAACGTATCTACTTTTCCAAACTCTTTTGCCCTTGTTTTGGACTATAATTTGCATGATTTGAATGGAACTAACCTGGACTGACGCTGTTTTCAGCAGAATTGCCTTGGTGTTATTTTTGTGCAGAAATCATAGTTCTCCAAACGTCTTGAAAATTTACGGGGAGTAGTTTTGGAAAATATCAAAAATATCTGCGCCAAGTTCCACCTCAGGTGGTGGGCCAGTGGGCCACAAGCCCCTGCTCCGCCACCACCCCCTGGTGGCGGTGGGCAGGCTTGTGGGGCCCACAGGCACCTGTCGCCCCCAACTCCAGCTCTATAAGTTGCCTTTCGTCCCAGAAAAAATGAAAAGAGAAGTTTTCGTCGTGTTTTCGATACGGAGGCGCCACCACCTCCTGTTCTTCATCTGGAGGGCAGATCTGGAGTCCGTCTTGGGCTCCGGAGAGGGGAAATCGTCGCCATCGTCATCATCAACCTTCTTCCCTCTCCAATTCCATGATGCTCTTTGCCATTCGTGAGTAATCTATTCGTAGGCTCGCTGGGCGGTGATGAGTAGGATGAGATCTATCATGTAATCGAGTTAGTTTTGATGGGGATTGATCCCTAGTATCCACTATGTTCTGAGATTTGATGTTGCTACTACTTAGCGATGCTTAATGCTTGTCACTAGGGCCCGAGTTCCATGATTTCAGATCTGAAATTATTATGTTGTCACCAATATATGTGTGTTTTAGATCCGATCTTGCAAGTTGTAGTTACCTACTATGTGTTATGATCCCGCAACCCCGGAGTGACAATAAACGGAACCACTCCCGGTGATGACCATAGTTTGAGGAGTTCATGTGTTCACCAAGTGCTAATGCGTTGGTCCGGTTCTTTATTAAAAGGAGAACCTTAATATCCCGTAGTTTCCTTTTGGGCCCCGCTGCCACGGGAGGGATGGACAATAGATGTCGTGCAAATTCTTTTCCCTAAGCACGTATGACGACACACGGAATGCATGCCTACGTCACATTGACGAACGGAGCTAGCCACATATCTCTCCGTGTTATAGCTGTTGCATGATGAATATCATCCAAACAAATCACCGACCCATTGCCTACGAGTTTGTCCTACTGTTGCTACTGCTGTTACTTGTCTTGCTCTGCTGCTGCTGCTACTACTGTTGCTACTGCTATTACTTGTTTTGCTCTGCTGCTACTATTGCTACTACTGTCGCTTGCTACTGTTGCTACTTGCTACTGCTGTCACTACTGTTGTTCCTTGCCACTGCTATTGCTCGTTACACTGCCGTTACTCGCTACTTTGCTGTTACTACTGTGCTTGCAAATACTAATCTTTCAGGTGTGGTTGAATCTGACAAATTCAGCTGCTAATACTTGAGAGTATACTCTCACCACCCATCGTGCAAACCAACAAATTTGGTCGAATACTCTACCCTCGAAAACTGCTGCGAACCCACGCGCTGGTGGGCCGTCAACAACATTCTTCCAGTTTCATTATCGGGGAGTGCTAGCAGCATTCTTCTGGTGCCGTTGCAGGAGAAGGTTCGTTTTCATAAGCATTCGTCTAGCTAACACCAGAGATTGCAGGATCAACCCTTTCCTAGAGCCATTGCCAGGGAAGCACAACTGACGTCAATGCCATAAAATATATCAAGTGAATCAATAGAATACCCTAATGTCACTACGGGTATCCGCATGCAAGACATACATCAAGTGTTATCAAATCCAATATTCAATTCGACATCACGAGATCCCAATGGCAAAGATTCAATTCATCACAACAAGATAGCAAGGGATGAACACCATATGATCCAACTATGTTAACAAAGCCCGTGATACATCAAGATCAGGACATTTCAAGAACATGGGCAAGAGAGAGAGAGATAGATCGAACACACATCTACTGGTACATACCCTCAACCCCGAGGGTGAACTACTCCCTCCTCATCATGGCCTCCGCCGGGATGATGAAGATGGCCACCGAAGATGATTTTCCCTCTCCGATAGGGTACTAGAAAGGCTCCAGATGGGTTTTTCTTTGATACAGAGAGTTGCGATGGCATATCAGAAGTTCTCTGTTTATTTCTGAGGGTTTTGGTATATATAGGAATTTTTGGCGTTGGAATCACGCTAAATGGAGCCACGTGGGCCCCACAAGGCATCAGGGCGCGACTAGGGGGGTGGCCGCGCCTGTTTCCTTTTGGCCCCCACGTGGCTCCCCTCTGGTTGTTCTTTTCTCCAATATTGCCCATATTTTCTAGAAAAAATCATCAAAAAGTTCCATGCGATTTCGAGAACTTCCATTTTGTGCACAAAAAACAACACCATGGTAATTTTGCTGAAGAAGGCGTCAGTCCGGGTTAGTTCTAAATAGATCAAAAAAGTGCATCCAAGCCATATAAAAATATTGTGAACATAGGTTAATATTGCATGAATACTTCATAAATTATCGATACATTGGAGACATATCAGCATCCCCAAGCTTAATTCCTACTCGTCTTCGAGTAGGTAAATGATAAAAGAAATAATTTATGAAGTGTGAATGCTAGCATAGTATATAAGTTTGATCAATGATAGTTCCAATAACTTTTTATAGCATCATAACCAGCAACTTTTTTTTATGAAAATCATCATGGTTGAGTAGCAATCAATCCACATATCATGGTTCAAATAATGCATTCTTTTGAAACTTAACAACCCATGGGATCTTATTCATCAAACAATTTTGATGCATCATCAAGTCTAAGTAAGAGCTCTACATACTCAATTATCATATAGTCTTGTATGATTGCTAATACTCAAGGCATATTTTTAGAACAAACAACATCCATCGAACACATAGAAAGATAGGGGCTTAAAGTTTCGCCTCCCAACATACGTATCATAAAGATAATTGTCAACAATAATGAATCATGATCAAATATATTTGAGTGGATATATATGTTTGGATCTTTCCACACCACATGGTGCTTGCCAACTAATAGATTGAGGTGGGAATAAGAAGTTGACCCAACATGAAAAGTAAGTAACATGAAAGTAAATAGATTGTCCCTTCGCAGAGGGAAGCATGTATTTGCAGAGGTTCTAGAGCTCATTGTTTTTAAACAGAGATGAATATGTATGTAAATTTTGGTGGTGTGCCTTTTCTGTCAATGTTACGACAAGAGTTTTCAATATCTTCCATTCTAATCACATTATTGGCGGTTCCCAAACATAATTGAAATTTTACTCCCCCTCAACCATTCAAACACTTTCCATGGCTAGCCTTATCCACAGGTGCCTCCAAACACTCAGCTTTCTAGGGGGAGTTCTTGTTTATTTATTGTTGTACTACGAAGGACTGGGCATCCTTTTACCAGCCTCTCTCGTGCAATGACAAGTGAATGAACTCTCATATTGAGAATAACTAGCTTAGCATGGAACATAATGACCGCCCCGTGGCTCCTTGAGTGGTATGAGCACACAAAACAGATGTTTATTTGAATGTTTAGAGGTGGCACATGCAAATTTACTTTGAATGACAATGAAATACCATATATAGGTAGGTATGGCAGATTCCATGGAATAAACTTGTCTCAAGGATTTGGATGCACAAGTAGTATATCTACTTAGTATGAAGTTTTAGCCAGCAAAA
Organism: Hordeum vulgare subsp. vulgare; assembly: GCF_904849725.1. NCBI lineage: Eukaryota > Viridiplantae > Streptophyta > Magnoliopsida > Poales > Poaceae > Hordeum > Hordeum vulgare. The sequence goes on from NC_058518.1 coordinate 92,687,406, forward strand.
AGTTCTAACCAAGCACCACACATTGGAGGATCCATAACAATAAAATCCTATGTAAATAAATCCAAACATAACCATTATGTTGTATTCCTTGTCCAACATCAACTATTTGATCAAGTTTGAAAATAATTAACGGGTGTTCACAATCATAAACGATGTCCATGATAATATATTTGTATGTGGAAGTTCTCTTTCTTATACTAATCCTTCATGAATTCTTGCATGATTGTCAAATTTCAATAAATTTTACTTTTTGAACCAAATGTGAAACCACTACTAAGCAGAAAGCACATGGATAATTTTAGATTTATGGTATTTCATTCATTCACAATTTACTCTTAGGATATAAGTGAAGCGCAAGAGTAAACATTCAAGCTACTCTCAAAAGATATAAGTGAAGATCAATGAGTAGTTAAAAAATAAGTACCTATATGAGGAGTCTCTCTCAATAAAAATATTCAAAACTAAGAATTTTATTCAGATAGTAAATTTATAAATAAGCACTCCAAGAATAGCACATATCATGTGGACAAATAAAAATTTGGGTTCAACATAGGCTAACCGATAGTTTTTGACGAAGAGAGGTGGGATGCGTAGCATCCCTAAGCTTAGATGCTTGAGATCTCTTGTAATATTTACTTGGGGTTCCTTGGGAATCCCCAATCTTGAGATTTTGTATCTCTTTCAATCCTTTCATATCCCGGTTTCACCTAAGTCTCAAAAACTTCATCCACACAAAACTTGAAAACAACTCGTGAGATAGGTTAGTACACATAAGAATAAATCAACACTTCATGTACTTCCAAGACAAGTCTCATAAGAATTTTCAAACATTAGGTACTGTATACTATCATTTCCACAATTTATATCTACCAATATAATCCATGAAAACTCTAGGATAAGTAGATGACAAAACTATGGTAGCAATTTGTCCAAATAGAACAGTCTATAGTAATCTATTAAAACAATATACTTATATAACACCAAAAATTATGAAAATTTAGGACAATATAAAGAATTTGTGTAAAAGTACCATGTAAAAATTTCAGAAAGTTTCCACGTTCTAGTAAAATCTTATAATTCAAATACTACAGAAACAATTTCTGTTTTTTACACCACACATCAGACATGCAATTCAAGCATTCTAAAGGCAATTTTTAGAACTTACTACTGAGAAACAAGATTATAAATAACATCTAACAGAGAACAAGAAAATGAAATTATGCTCCAAGCAAAACACATATCATGTGTCGAATAAAATTTTAGCTCCAAGTAAGATATAGCGACAATGTTGGAGACGAAAGAGGGGATGCCTTCCGGGGCATCCCCAAGCTTAGATGCTTGAGTCTTCCTTGTATTATTACCTTGGGGGTGCCTTGGGAATCCCCAAGCTTAGTTTATTTCCACTACTTATTATCCTTACATGAGAATGTCACCCAAAACTTGAAAACTTCAATCACACAAAACTTAACGGAACTTCATGAGATGAGTTAGTGTAATAAAGTGTGACATCCTCAAGTTTTACTACATTAATCTCTGTAATTAAGCTATAGTAAACCTATGCTAATGGTGCCACGTCACCGTGATTACTATCGTTCATCTCGCGTTAGTTCATAACCGATACAAATTCAAAATTAAAAATAAAGTCAAACATTAAAAGTTTTCGAATGCCAAAATAAAAATGTTCGGGTGTGTCAAATATTACCTAGGAGAATTGTCAATTAGGAATCGTTAATTTTAGAAGTATTTATTGCACTAAAATAAATTAAAACTAGAACTGTTAATAAATTAAAAAAAGAGAAACAAAACAAAAAAATAAAAATAAGGGGGGGGGGAACCACCCTGTCCAAACGAGGCCAATTGGCCCAGCCAGCCGAGCCACTCTCTCACCTAAATCGGCCCACTATACCCTTGGGTATATAAGCCCCTCCCCGTGGAAACCCTAGCCCACACCTCATTCACTCCCACCCCCGCCCCAGGGACGACGGGGGAACCCACCTCGCTCGATCCCATCGTCCCTAGCGACCGAACCTCTCTCCTCTCGCTCGCTTGCCCTGTCACCCTTCCCTCCCTCGTCAACTCTCCCTCTCCTCTCGTGGGGAGGCCAACCCCCACGCATCCCCACTCCCCAGGCCGACCCCTCTCCTCGCCAGCCTCCTCTCCGGCCAACTCCACCGCCACCTGCACCTCGGCCAAGGCCGAGCCCCTCGCTGGCCCCTCGTTCCCCACGAGGCCCTCGTCCTCCCTCGCTCCACTCGCCTCTCCCTCGCCTCGCTGGTTCCCTCGCCGGCGCTAGCGCCGCCGCCCGAGCCTCTTGCACCATCGGCCGGTGCCGGCTTCCACCACTAGGGCCCCTCCCCGCCTCCTCCTTGGGCCGCCACCACCCTCGCCCTCCACCGGCCTCCTCCGCGTCGCCCAGTGCCACCCCGCCACGCCCCGAGGCTCCTCCGGCCGACCTCGCCCTCGGCCTCCCCGCGCAGCCTCACCGGCCGGCCACCTCCACGTCGTCGGCCATCTTCACTGCATCGCCGGACTCCTTAACCTCCTCCCTCCGGCTCCTCCAAGCCTCAGCGCCCCTCTCCCCATCAACGGTGGTGATCCACCGCGGCTTCGGCCACCCTCCTCCTCCCCGTTTCCCTGCACTCCGATGAGCCGTTGGCCCCATGCTCGCATGCACCATGGCCGCACCCACCATGGCCGGCCCTAGGCCATCCTGTAACCGAGGGGATTAAACCCCCCTTTGATTTGTGTCCCCATGTGTGAGTATGTAAAAACGAAGAAGAAAAGAAGCATATGTATGTGAATGTATGCAGATTTATATGTGTGTGTGTGTAAACATGAAAATATATGTATGTATGTATGTGAAATTGTATGTATTTATATATGTAGATATATATGTGTATGTATCTGTGTATATGTATTTACGTTAGTATGAATAAAAGTGGTGTGTACAACATGTGTGTAGATGTAGTGTATTTGCTCGCTGTCCCAATGACATGCGGGCCACACCCCCCAAAAAAAGAAAAATAATATATAAAAATAACAATTAATAAACAGTTTAATTAATTGAATAATTAATTAGTGAATTAATTACTTAGTGAATTTATTAGTTAATATGACGATTAAGATTAATAGGTTAATTAGTGAAACTGTTAATTAATGTGTTTAATTATTTTGTTTTAGATAGTATGACACGTGGGTCACTCCCACTAATTAAACTGATTAATTATTAGTTAATCAAAAAAATAAATGTGCATATGACACATGGGACCCACTGGTCATATTTGACCAGTCAACCCCACTATTGACCGCTGTTGTCATAACTAATATCTGAATTATTTAAATATGTTTAATTCCTAATAACTAATAAAACTTTAAAAAATAATATAAAATAAACTGTTGCTCCGATGTAAATATTTTGAACATGAAAGTTGACGAGTAGAACGAGACGAACCCGGATACACTATCCGTGCGTCTGCACGCCTCCCTAGCATAGCAAACATGTAACTTTTCCACCGTTTTCATTTGACCGGTAGTAGCTAGAGACCCGGAAAATATCATGTGATATTTTCCCGTCCCGTGTATGACGGATAGCACTGCCTTAGCTCATGCCTAGACCTGGATATTTCCATGTCATGCTTAGTGTTTACATCGGTGTTATATTTATTGTTTATCCCACCTCTTCTTACCGGTAGACCCTGAGACTAACGCTGCTGCCGGGTACATCTACCCTCGTGACGACCAGCCCTTTGTCGCAGAGCAACAAGGCAAGCAAACCCCCTTGATCATTCCTATATTGCCCATTTCTTTCTCCCTCATGCTTGCATTAGAATTTTGCTACTGTTGTAGTTAGCTCCTATATCTGATGCATAGCCTAATTTTGATGAACTGCTACTTTCAGTACCGCACTTTAAACTGTTTAGTATAGGTGGAGCAGTCACCCCCTCTGACCCCTTAGTCCAGTTGCCCCGCTTCATTGTCTAGTCTTGATCCCTGATCGACGAGCCAAGACCGGACACAACACTTACACCCCCTTAGTTGTACGACGCTGCAGAGTTATTATCGGGTACCAAGGGTGACACCTCGCGAAGTACTCATGATGCTATCTCTGTAGTGCAACTAGTCGGTCGTGGCTATCGAGGGTGATTCCTCCTTCACCACTCCCGACGACGACTCTATCATGCAAACCCTCAAGTGTGAGACCCTCAAGGGTGATTCTCTAAGTCCATCTTCATGGTTACATCGTTCAAAATCCAACGAGGGTGATGCCTCAGATCCCCCTGATGTTACAACCACACTGTTACTTGACCATGATACTGGGAAATTTGATGAATAATGTTTGGCGGGTGGATTCTCACGTCGTTGTGTCTTTTAGTTAATTAAAATGTTAATGGATTTGGGTATTTGATCTGGGTTGGTCGGAGACCTTTTTGCACTAACCGGCTACGCAGGAGAAGTTATGGGTACTCGGCATCGTGGTATCAGTCGAACCTCTTCAGACGTCAGCAATGGAGCGGCATGCGGCCGGATATGCATCGCGCTTGTAATAAGGGGTGCTAGGACTGACCTTGGCCGCCCACGCATCGTTCAAGAGTGTAAAGGGGGATGGACCCATGACCCCTCCATGCTTAGGATTTGGACCGACGGGCTGGCCTTTCTGCTGAGTCTAGGTGGGGCTGCGATGTGTCGATGTTCCGAGGCCGGACATGACCCACGAAAGTTTGTCTGGCCAGAGTTTATCGAGTGTGACGGGAAACTTGGTGCACCCCTGCAGGGATGAAAATTAACTATTCGAATAGCCATGTCCACGGTTACAAGATGACTTGGAGTTGTGCCCCGATCTTATACAACTACAACTTTTACTTAACTGGAATAGTTGCTCTGGGCTTGCTTCCTCGCAGGGAGTCGAGGGAGAATCTCTGGGCATGACCTCATATTATTATCATTGCTGCAACAATATGACTATTATTTGTGTTACATGTTCTACTCTCATCTATTGCTGCAAGACCATTTAACATGCTAGTCTTCGATAGGACTAGGCCTTCCATCTCTTTCTCGCATTGCTGCAGTCAGTCCACATATCAACCCCTTCATTTGATACTGAATATTGATGCATACTTAGCTTAGTTGTGATGTTAGTCTTGCGAGTACTTTGGATGAGTACTCACCGTTGCTTTGCTCCCCCTTTGTCCCCTTGATCCGTTGCCGCGAGCAGATGATGGAGCCCAGGAGATGGAGTATCCTGCCAACGACGACTGCTACCCCGATGGTGCCTGCTGCTACGTGGAGGTCGCTGAAGACCAGGAGTAGTTTAGGAGGATCTGAGGTAGGAGGCATCGCCTCGTTTGATCGTGTACCTTTTGTGCTAGACTTCTCTAAGGCACCCCATGTTTAATGTCTGTACTCAGATATTGGTTGCTTCCACTGACTCATGTGTTTATCGAGCTTCTGAATTATAGCCCTCGAGGCCCCTGGCTTGTAATATGAAGCTTGTATGTTTTATTTGTGTCTAGAGTTGTGTTGTGATATCTTCCCGTGAGTCCTTGAGCTTGGTCGTATGCATTTGCGTACATGATTAGCGTATGATTAAATCGAGGGCATCACATAAAGATAGATCAATCTCTTAGGTACTGCAAGAAAAGATTCATAATTGTTATCACATGATACCTACTTTATTTTATCATTTCCATAATTATATCACTCAATATAAGCCATGGAAACACTAAAACAAGAAAATTGTGCATGCAAAACAGAATCAGTCAAAAACAGAATAGTTTGTGAAGATCTGAATGAACACCATATATCCCTCACTCTAAAAATTCTGAAAAATTACGACAACGCTGATAATTTGCATATAAAACCGTGTAAAAATTTCCGAATGACGATCGAGTTAAATCATAGAAATTCTGCACTAGATGTAAAAGTTTATGTTTTTGCACAGAATCAAACATGCAAGCATCCACACTATTCCAACAAGCGCTTTTCTTTAATGCCTTTTAGCTAGGCAAGATGATTTCAATGATGCTCACATAAAAGCAACGAATTGAAACACAATTTGAGCATCATGAAGCATATGACAAGCACATTTAAGTCTAACACACTTCTCGTGCATAGGGATTTTACAAGCAAACAATTTACTACAGAAATAATCAACTTGCATAGGAAGGCAAAACAAGTGCAACTTCAAAACTTTGAACACATAAAGAGGAAACTTGATTTTATTGCAATTCCTACAAGCACACGTTCCTCTCTCATAATAATTTTCATTAGCGTCATGAATGAATTCAACAATATAACTATCACATCAAGCATTATTTTCACGATGCACAAGCATAGAGTTTTTATTACTACCCACATGAGCAAATTCTTCTCATTCAAAGTAGTGGGAGAAAACTCAACAAAAGAACTATCATGTGATACTCGATTGGCATGATCCAATTGAAAACTAAAATCATGATGAGAAGTCTCATGGTTTTTATTACTCTTTATATCATACATGTCATCACAGTAATCATCATAGATAGCAACTTTGTTGTAATAGTCAATTTGAACCTCTTCCAAGATAGTGGAGTCATCACTAAATAAAGTCACGACCTCTCCAAATCCACTTTCATCATTATTGAAATAGGATCATTAGTACCTAGAGTTGAAACTCTTCCAAACCCACTTTCATCCATATAATAATCATAAATAGGAGGCATGCTTTCATCATAATAAATTTTCTCATCAAAACTTGGGGGACTAAAACTGAAGTGCGAGAGCTCATGGTTTAAAACTGAGATGAAATTGTAATTTTGGGTGGTGTGCTTTTCCTTTCAACATCACAACAAAGGATTTAGGCATCTTCCATGCTAAATACATTGCCAACGGTTCCCAAGCGAAATTTAAAAATTTACTCCCCTCCACGATACATACACAAGCCATGCCTAACCGAATTCATGGGTGCCCTCCAACAATCAACTTTCCAGGGGAGTTGATTTAATTTACTTTTTATTATGTAGGATTGGGCATCCTTTTACCAGCCTCCCTCGTGCGATGATAGGCGAATAAACATCCATATTGAGAATAACCCACTTAGGATAGAAGATACCGATCACCTGTTGCTCCCTGAGTGGTACGAGCACACAAAACAAATGTTTATTTGAATGATTAGTGGCGGCACTTGCAAATTTACTTGGAACGACTCGGTAATACCACATATAGGTAGATATGATGGACTCATTTTAAATAACTTGGATCTAAGGATTTTGGATGCACAAGCACTATTCCCGCTTAGTATATGTGAAGTCTAGCGAATAGATTGATATTCGACCAGCTAGAGAGCTAAAACGGTCATAGTCATGCATTGAGAATAATTGACATTGAACGCTAGAGCGAGTAGGATATAAACACTCTGAATATAAATACCATGAAGGCTGCATTGGTTTTGAATCAAGTAAATGTTTGCACATGTGCCAAGTCAAGCTATTCGAATTACTCAGAGGAGGGTACCATACTAACATACTACATCACAACAATTTTAATGCATGTTGACACACAAGATAAATCATTGTACACTCCTATCTATTTAAGCATGGCATGAACAACTATAACCTCTAATTATGATCATAAAAATATTTACTCATAATATGCTGAATCAATATTGACTGAGCTAAACATATTTATAAAAAGAGAAAACAAGAAGAGTTCATACCAGCTTCCTTTACCGCAATCATTTCATCAAATCATCGTCATTATTTCCTTTCACTTGCATGACTGAATTATGCAAAAATAATAATAGTCCAAGTGTGTCGTGGACTAAGGTGGAATTTGTGAAACAATTTGTTCGAAGGAGAAGACAAGGGTAACATTGGCTCTTTGTTAGATGAATACTATTGCGCATGAGAGCCTTTAAATAATTTAGCAAAGTATTCTCCTTGCAATGAGTCAAATAAAGAACATAATTTTAGAGAAACACAATGAAATGTTTTTGGAGTTTTTTTGAAGAAAGTGGAAAGAGCAAAAGAAGAAAAATAAGAACGAGAAAAACTATTTGCACAGGAAAGCTCTCAACAAGCAAAGGAAGAATATGCTATCTTTTTGTGTTTTCTTTTTAATACTACAAACTATAAAAGAAATAAATATTTTTGGGTTTCTGTAAGTTTTTCAAACACGCAAAAGAAAAGAAAAAATAAAGCTAAACATGGATATAAAATGAAAAATGATGAACACCGACAAGTGGAACGAATGTGTGGTACATGAATGTAATGTTGGTGAGAGAAACATGCCCCCAAGCTAAGGGTTTTGGACTAACGTGGTCTACGACCATGGCTGGCCTGGATAGAACTCCTAGAAGTAGCGGGGGTAGTGCTACATCACTGACGCAAGGGCCTGCTTGGCTGCCTCAGTTCGGCAAGCAGTCTCATCTGTGGTTGTGGGGTCTAGAAGAGGCTTCTAGAAGGGGATGAATAGACTACTCGACCAAATAAAACCTAACCTATTACTAGATTTAATGGTTGACAAGTTTTAGCAATTCTATCAAGTCTAGCACACGTTGCAAATTCAAATCTATGAGTATAGCAGCGAAAAGTAAAGAGATGCAAATGTAAGTAGAGGGCTAGAGATAGCAAGATCAAACGCAATGAATACACAAAGATTTTTGGCGTGGTTAGGTGGTGCTATCCTACACCTACATTGATGGATACTTAATCCCACGGAGGGCAACGACTGTGCGTGTACATGGAGTGCTCCACACACAAGGGGTCCATGAAGAAGAAACCTTGCCTATTCCACCATGGCTTACGTCCATGAAGGACTAGCCTCACTTAGGGTAGATCTTCATGAAGTAGGTGATCTCTTTGACCTTACAAGCTTCTTAGTTCAACTCCACACGATTTGGAGGCTCCAAGAAACACCTAACCAATTTAGGAGACACCACTCTCCAAAAGGTAATATATGTGGTATGGATGATGAACTCCTTGCTCTAGTGCTTCAAAAGATAGTCTGCTCAACACTCAATCACTCTCTCAGAGAATTTGGCTTGGTAGAAGAGATTGATTGGGTGGAAAGCAACTTTTGGAGGCTAGAAATCAAGGTTCATATGGTTGGAGTGGAAGATCTTGATCTCAACACGTGAGTAGGTGGTTCTTTCTTAGAAAATGAATGGTGGAAGTGCTTTCTTGTTCTGAGTGATCTCTCTATGAATGAGAGGGAAGTGGAGCGGTATATATAGCCTTCCCCAAAAATCCAACAATTACAACATTATTTCCCAACTCGATGGAACCGGAGTAAAAACTTGATTTCACCCACTAGTGCAAAATGTTGTAACTTTTGGGTTCTTGGTGAGACCGATACAAAAAATCTTGGTGAGACCAATTCGGTTGGCCTAGGTAATCCCATTGACTCAGTGGCACTGATATGAAAAACTCAGAAATTCTGATTTTTGCAAATGGGTAACAACAAGTTGGTCACTTTTTTTCGGCTGTACCGAACCATATCTCGATTGTACTGAGTTGCTAGTGCTTTGCTTGGGTTCTGTCTAAGGAATACTCGGTGTGTCTGATATGTGGAATGTTGGTGGCACCGAATTTGATCTTTAGGGTTTTGGACAAAATGGTTTGTGGGAGAAATGCTGAGGTTTCTAGTGGCTAATCTCTAAGCATTTTGAGCAACGAGATAATCATAGATACCTCATCCCCTTTTAATAGTATTGGCTTTCCTATGGACTCAAATGTGATTTCTCACATAAAGGAAAAGGTAGAGTCTTTAAGCTTTGAAGATTTTGCCAATCATGATCCTTTCCTTCTTGGGGATCCTCCTCACAATTCTCAGCTTCTATAATCTTTGGACTCAATCTAAAACAAACTAGGTATAATTGTGTGACGCCCTCGGTTTAATCGTACGCTAATCCTACACACAAATGCGTACGATCAAACACAAGGACTCACGGGAAGATATCACAACACAACTCTAGACACAAATAAAACATACAAGCTTCATATTACAAGCCAGGGGCCTCGAGGCCTAGAATACAGAAGCTCGATAAATACACGAGTCAGCGGAAGCAACAAATATCTGAGTACAGGCATTAAATATGGGGTGCCTTAGAGAAGGCTAGCACAAAGGATACAACGATCAAGCAAGGTGAGGCCTCCTGCCTGGGAACCTCCTAACTACTCCTGGTCTTCAGTGGCCTCCACGTAGTAGTAGGCGCCGTCGGGGTAGCAGTCGTCATCGGCGGGATACTCCATCTCCTGGGCTCCATCATTTGGTCGCAACAAGGATCATGGGGAAAAGGAGGAGCAAAGAAATGGTGAGTACTCATCCAAAGTTCTCGCAAGACTGACATCAGAACTATGCTAAGTATGCAACCGTATCAAAGGAAGGGGTTTATATGTGGACTGACTGCAGAATGAGAGAAAGAGAGAGAAGGCCTAGTCCTATTGAAGACTAGCATCTTCAAGGGTCTTGCAGCAATAGACGAGAGTAGAACAGGTAACACAATTAATAGTCATATTGTTCCAACAATAAATAATATGTGGTCACGCCGAGAGATTCTCCCTCGACTCCCTGCGAGGAAGCAATCTTGGAGCAACTATCTAGTTAAGTAAGAGTTGTAGGTGTATAAGACGAGGGCACAAATCCAAGTCGTCCTGTAACCGTGGACACGACTATCCGAATAGTTAATTTTCATCCCTACAGGGGTGCACCAAGTTTCCCATGACGCTCGATAAACTCTGGCCGGACACACTATTCTAGGTCATGCCCAGCCTCAGAATATCGACACATCGCAACCCCACCTAGACTCAACAGAGAGGCCAGCCCGCCGGTCTATATCCTAAGCACAAAGGGTTCATGGGCCCAATTGCCCTCTACGCTCCTTCATGATGCGTGGGTGGCCGATGTCGGTCCTAGCACCACTTAATAAAAGCATGATACATCTCGGGACCACTCGGGCATGCCGCTCCATTGCTGACGTCTGAAGAACTTTAGCTGATACCACGACGCCGAGTACCCATAAGTTCTCTCGCGTAGCCGGTTAGTGCCAAAAGGTGTCCGACCAACCTAGATCAAATACCCAAATCCATTAACATTTTACTTAACTCATTGACACATCCACACGGGAATCCACCCGCCTAATATTATCCATTAATGTTCCGAGTAACAAGGTCAAATAATTGTGTGGTTGTAACATCAAGGAGAATCCGAGGTATGACCCTCATTGGATTCTGAACGATGTAACCGTCAAGGTGGACTTAGTGGAATCACCCTCGAGGGTCCCACACTTGAGGGGTTGCATGACAGAGAGATCATCGGGAGTGGTGAATGAGGAATCACCCTCGATAACCACGACCGACTGGCTACACTAAAGAGGTAACATCATGAGTACTTCGTGAGGTGTCACCCTCGGTACCCGATAGTAGCTTTGCAGCGTTGTACAACTAAGGGGGGTGTGAGTGCTGTGTCGGATCTTGGCTCGTCGATCAGGGATTGAGACTTGACAAAAAAAAGCGGGGCAACTGGACTACGGGGTCAGGGGGGATGACTGCTCCTCCTTATACTAAACAGTTTAAAGTACGGTACTGAAAGTAACAGTTCATCAAAAACAGGCTATGCAATAGATATAGGAGCTAACTTCAAAAGTAGCAAAATTCTAATGCAAGCATGAGGGAGAAAGGCGATATAGGGATGATCAAAGGTGGTGTTTGCTTGCCTTGTTGCTCTGCAGACAAAAAGGTTCCTCGACCGTGAAGTAGTCGATCACCGTATCATCATCGATTTCGGGGCCTACCTGAAAGGAAGTAGCGTAGGATAAACACAACAAATAACAGAACAATCAAAAGCATCACAAAGCAAAGACGTGGCTAAAGGCAGCATTAGGCATGAGCTAACGCAGTAACATCCGTCATAGATGGATCGGGAAATATCAGATGATATTTCCCGGGTGTCTCGCTACTACCGGTCACATAAAAAACGATGGAGAAGTTCCACGTTTGCTATGCTAGGGACGCGTGACAGACGAACGGATAGTGTATCCGGGTTGTCTCGTTTTGCTGATCAACTTTCATGTTCAAAGTATTTTCATCCGAATTATGGATTATTTTATATTATTTTTTAAAGTTTTAATCATTATTAATATTTAGGAATGAACAGATTTAATTATATTAGACAATTTAATATGACCTCGTTGACTAGTCAAATATGACTAGTGGGTTCGAGTGTCATAGACACCTATTTAGAATTAGTTAATTTAATTTAAACATAGTTAATAAATAGTATGGGTCCCACATGTCATTTACTGCTATTAAATTAGTAGAATTAAATTAATTAGATTAGGCTTACCTAACTTAACTAATTACTTTAGTTAATTAGATAAATTAATCAAGGTTGAATTAAGACAATTAGTTAATCATTTACTAATTAATTAATTAATTATATGTTTACTTAAAAAAACTATTTTTAAAGGGGTGTGCCGCACGTGTCAATTGGTGGATGGTTAACTAATCCTAAGTGGGGGGTTAGTAGCCACTAGCTAATGGGGGGGGGGGGGGTTGGCCGGCGGAAGCCATAGCCACGGCCAAGAGGCCGGAGGGAGCAGCAGCGGGGCCTGGGGCGATGCGGCTAGGCCGGTGAGGCGGAGGCGTCCCAGAGCAATGGGCAGGCACCACGAGCGCGGGAGCTCTTCGGAAGGGGGGGGGGGGTGCGGCGGCGTGTTGGCAGAGGGCTCGCCAGGGAGGCAGTGGTTAGGGTGCACGTGGAGCGACACCAGACCGGGAGGGAGAAGGATGGGAGGAGGCTAACTGCCGGTTGTAGGGCATGACAATGTGCACGATGGCGAGGCGGGAGAGGCCGGCGTCGGGGAGGCGCGGTGGCCGATGGAGGGCGTGTGTGGTAGCCGATGGGGGCTGCCGCTGCTTCGTGGTGGCCGGAAAAGGGCCGAGCGCGGGAGGAGGTTATGGAGGATGGTGGCAGTGCGGTGATGGCGGCCGGCGGTGCGGCGGCTTCGGCTAGAGGGCCAGCCGGCGTTAGCCGAGGCTGGGTCAGCCTAGATGGCGGTGGCGGCGGAGGAGGAAGCGCTGGTGGTGGCTGGGGTGGCGCCGGTGGTGTGGTGGAGGAGAGGGAGCCGACGAGGGGAGGGCCTGCGGCGGTGTGGCAGAGAGGAGGAGGCCGAGGCCCGTTCGGTGGAGGCGGGGAGAGGCGAGCGAGGGTTGGCGAGGGGATCGGTTCCCTCTCCCGAGGCGCAGGGAGAGGCCAGTGCGAGGTGGAGGTGGTTCGGCGAGGGGAGCGAGGGAAGAGGGGCACTGGCTGCTCGATGGGGAGATGAATGAGGGGTGAGTGGACAGGGAGCGAGGCGAGAGCGCAGGGGGCTCGGTGGGGGCGACGGGCTGGGAACGAGGAGAGTTTTCCCCTCGTGGTGGGTGCGTGTGGCGGTGGCGTTGGGAGGGAATGGGAGTGGGTTAGGGTTTCCAGTGAGGGGGGGGGGGTATACCCGAGGAAAGTGTTGGGCTGGTTGGGTAGGTTTAGATGGGCCGGTTGGCCTAGCTAGGGTGGGTTTTTTTGTTCTTTTTCTTTTTCATTTTTTAATTTTTTAATAGTTTTAGTTCTAATTTATTTTAGTGCAATAAATACTTCTAAAATTAACGATTCCTAATTTACAATTCTCCTAGACAATATTTGCACACCCGAACATTTTTATTTTGGCATTCGAAAACTCTTATCGTTTGACAGTATTTGAAATTAGAAATCAAACCGTTTTGAACTAACGCGAGATTAACAATAGCAATCACGGTGACGTGGCACCATTAGCATAGGTTTACTGTAACTTAATTACATACGTCACTGTAGAAACACTTGAGGATGTCACAACTCTCCCCTACTAACAAGAATTCTCGTCCCGAGAATCAAGAGGTAGAAGGAAAGAGCTCATGGTATTCACCATGAAGATGATCCTCGCGTTCCCAAGTGGCCTTATCTTCAGAATGAGTTGACCACTGCATCTTAAGGAACTTGGTGACTTTGCGACGAGTCTGACATTTAGCTTGATCGAGAATGCAGACCGGATGCTCATTATAAGAAAGGTCTTGTTGCAGCTCAAGCATATCATGATCCACTACTCGAATAGGATCTTTGAAGCAGCGGCATAGCTGGGTCACATGAAAGACATCGTGAACCTGAGAAAGGTTCGCCGACAGTTCCAATTGATAAGCTACTTTTCCACGCCTTTCGAGAACAGTGAAATGTCCAATATAGCAAGGAGCTAGTTTGCCCTTAATCCCAAAATATTGTGTACCTCTCATTGGTGTGACATGAAGATAAGCCTTTTCCCCAGATTGGTAGACCGTATCTCGATGATGACGGCCATACTGACTCTTTTGACGAGACTGAGCAGCCTTGAGATTCTCATGAATAATGCGGACTTAATCTTCAACATATTGGATAACATCTGGACTGAAGAGTGATCGTTCCATTGGACGGTGGCTCGGGAACTTCATACAAAGCCAACTGCAAGGACACATGGGAGTCAAAGATGTCCAGGAGAGTTAGGTATCGATCCTGCGAAACTTTGGGTTATGGGTCTACCATGTGGGTTGAGAGTAGGGAGAGAGGTCACATCTTGCACGGTATTGAGAGCAAGACATGTCAGAGGATAACCTATCAGTTATGTTGGCAACAACGTCGGGACTAAGGGCAGGGGACGAATAGAACCATTTTCCTGCTCGTCGGAACGAGGCGGACCAGTAGGCAAAGTTCTTGTCCACCAGCGGCTACCGGAACGTTATCCACAATAGTAACAGGGTCTTACAGACAGAGTTGTATACCGAGGTGGTTGCCTAAGCAGGGAATTAACACTGCTTAGATAAGTTATGCCTCAAGAAAGGTTAAACAGATCAGTGGGAAGGAAAATGTGTTCACACACACAATATTAAAGTATACCATTCCCGAGGAAAAATAGGGTATGGTATAAGTGATAGGTCATCAAGTACACAACCATGTAGATAAAGAGGCAAGAAGAATCATGATGTTTACCCATACCATGCGGTTTGCATAATTGATCAAGAACAACTTAGCATTGGGCTTCCAATATTCCCGTTGAAATTTGAAGTACCACATCCGTGCTTCGAGGTAGCATCGACATGGTCATCAGATAAAGGTCGGACTTTGGGTACACAAGGGATTCACGAGGAACAACTTATAACACAAGTCTTAAAATTTCCACATGGTAGAATGGCTAACCTTACAC
Source organism: Hordeum vulgare subsp. vulgare (assembly GCF_904849725.1). NCBI lineage: Eukaryota > Viridiplantae > Streptophyta > Magnoliopsida > Poales > Poaceae > Hordeum > Hordeum vulgare. Next base: position 92,702,623 of record NC_058518.1, read on the forward strand.
ATGGAAGAAATTATAACAATAGGTCCTTCGGCCAGGTGTGCTAGACAAGACATCACCGCACTAGATTACATATATACCAAAGTTATAATTATTAGGAAATGTTCCAACCATCATATCTGCTCGAGATTCAGATCTGATTGGTGTGGGGACACCTCAGACTCAAGATGTCTGAGAACAAAAGATGAAGATGCAAGATTCTCAGGATATGAATTACGGAAGCAAGTTTTGGATCATGAATTGGATTGTAAGACACATGAACACAATGTCAAGACATTCGTGCCCACGTGGAATTCTTACAACACAATACAACCGAGTTCTGTTTTGAGAACCATCATCGAGGATATCAAGGACCTTGTGCAAGCCTCAATTATCTCTTATGACGGAACTTAATTTCATTGATCAAACCAGTCAGTGGCTTGGGGTGTTAAGAGAAGTTATACGAAGTGAAGATAGCAAATCTTCAAAACATATAACACCTCACACATGTGTGAATGATTTGCGATAACCCGAGAGAAAGCGAAACAAAATCTTTCTCATATTCACGATGGCAAGAATGCATGTGAACCTTGGGAAAAACATTTCTTGTATCAAACATATTCTTCATGAGCTAGGCACAAGGATAATGCTTTCAAGAGCTTCACTATGGAACATGGAGAAATTGAGGGTGTGGCTGATGGGGTCAACAACCATCCCTCCAGATTTTGACAGGGATGAATTTACAAAATTATAATATCAAGGAGATATCATTTGTCAAATCAAATGGTATAATGACGTATGCTCGATGGAACGACAACAATTAAACATTGTTATAAGGGTGCACTTGGAAATACTGAATGAGTAACACGACAAATGCTAGAATGGTGAGTAAACAACCAACACACCAAGAATGAAACTATCAGTCATTAAACTCAAGGAAATAGGGTTGCCAGAAGTATTGGAATCACACATCAAAGTTCACTTGTTGGTATTCCGGTTTGAAACAACACGGGGGCAAGGAAAAGAATGGTGATGGCGAGAAGTATCACTATATCAAGAATTCCTTAAGAGGTGCAACAATACTCACAACATTCTTTAAATAAAAGCTGGTAATACTCCAAGGTAGAAGACAACATAAGCTGGATAACGAGGAAGTCAAGGGACAACACAAAACATGAACAAGTTTGTGTTTGGAGGGAAGGCAAAAATATTGCCGATGAAAACACAAATCATCGAGGGGCAAGGATGGTATTTCTCAGCATGCATTCGATCGATACCCTGGAAGAGCTGAGAATGCTGATGATGATCACCACACATTTTTCAAGAAGTTTGACGAAGATGTAATCGATCAGCGATGACATCAAGCAAAGGAATGGTGAAGCTAAAGGTTGTCGGAAACACAGTTAAGACTATTAGCTCAGAATCAAAATTGCCTTTCGAAACAACCAACATGATGTGGAAAGCTCGATGTGAGCTTAACGCACAGTTGGAAATGTGTTCCAGAGATGGAGGACATAGATAACATTGTCAAGCTCCAACATGACGATGATGATGTAGCTTAACATCTTGGAATGACATGACCGAGTACAAACTCGTAAGCAAAGAAGATTACTAAGAGTTGTCGGATCGCAATGCGTACTCGATTCAGTTATCGGTATCCTTGAGTGTCCAATAACTCAAAACACGAGGAAAACTAGAATTAATGAAAATATCATAGTTGATGAGGAGCTCACGAGAAGTTATATAGCTCCCTGATATCCTCGAGTGACAAAGTATGATACTCGGAGGTAGATCAACATTAAGGCTTGGACCGATGTATTGATCTGAAGAAGGCAAGTATTTTAACTCGTCTAAGAATGAAATCAAGGTAGGACAACATGGTCGGAACCACGATTGCATAGGAAAAGATCACATATACCAGATTAAACCGTAGAATGAATGATTATTGATACGAGAAGCTTCTATGGTAAGTTCAACATCGTTTCCATGGGCATGAACACAAAGTTCAAGGTCGACTCCCACTTCATCAATGCATCACCTGCCATTTACTCCTCGCCTTTGATGACGTTGTAGCTTGGAAACATTATCTGGCAAAACACCAGAAGGGTAAGATTCGTGAAAACTCTTCGGGTCATATTGCTTTAGGAAGGCATAGGTTCAACCCATCGGGGCATCTTAGGAACATATACCACAAACTTCAAGAGTAATTAACACATGCTTGAAGAGCATGGCTGACAAGGGCATAGGATACAACTTATCAAAAGGAGAAGACACAATTTACCAATGGCATTATGTATGAGGGGAACAATATCACAATGGTTTTTTGAATGTAAAGGATGCCGTCGGATAATAACCCAACGATGGGTCTGACTATCCACAATGGATCTCATGTGAGTATTGTTACTCAATCAGAGGGAGATAGAATGCAAGGCACCGGATTATAGAACATCTGGAAAATATCGATACTTAAATACTAAAGGAATTTAGGATTTCCAAGTTGGTGTATCAGTATCACATGCTCCGATCAAATACAAGCAAGTTGAAAGGACTTAGATGGACAATCAACCAAGGTTGATTTGCCGAGAACCAACTCTATTTGGAAGGACATCTGAGCCGGAAAGATAATTTATGAGAATCAACTGATGATTGTGTGCATTCACACAAAGGCTGTATCAATAAGATCAAAGGAAATTCACAAAGAATTTTAATGAACGCGGCTAGAGATATGGATTTAACCATAATGCAAGGAGGTGAGAAGGTCATGCACAATAGGCTACTGGGGATTCCGAAAGATCGAATAGTTATTCGAAGAACTTTCGAAACCCATGACAACTAATGATGGACGAATCCCCGATAAGATAATTCGTTGCATCTCGTAAAACAAGAGCAATTGGAAAAGAAAGTATGAACTACATTTGTATGCAGTCATCCATAAGGGTTGACGGAGGAAGTGAAATCACAGAAGCGATGAGCACCAGCTCTTGAGAGAACATAAGAGAGTATCTTCGCAGTCTTCTGATGAATCAAGCCATCATCTGGAATGAGGGGCTCTCCGGGAGGAATTATTCACGAGAACCTAATGTTAGAGTTAGAAAAAATCTTTAACCCGAAAGAGAAGAGAGAGTAGAACCCAGAGTATAGAAAAGGAGTAAAAGATACTAATACCACCCAATTGAGATGTGGGCCCGTAAGCCACAACATCAAAGTTAGTAAGTTTTTCAAGTACTAGACTCAACTTCGGCCAAAGAGTTGGAAAGGGGGCTACCTACAGGTAGTTGACTCTGATACCAACTTGTGACGCCCTCGGTTTAATTGTACGCTAATCATACACGCAAATGCGTACGATCAAACACAAGGACTCACGGGAAGATAGCACAACACAACTCTAGACACAAATAAAACATACAAGCTTCATATTACAAGCCACGAGACTCGAGGGCTAGAATACAGAAGCTCGATAAACACACGAGTCAGCGGAAGCAACAAATATCTGAGTACGAACATTAAACATGGGGTGCCTTAGAGAAGGCTAGCACAAAGGATACAACGATCGAACGAGGCGAGGCCTCCTGCTTGGGAACCTCCTAACTACTCCTCGTCTTCAGCGGCCTCCATGTAGTAGTAGGCACCATCAGGGTAGCAGTCGTCGTCAGCGGGATACTCCATCTCCCGGGCTCCATCATCTGGTCGGAGCAACGGATCAAGGGGAAAAGGGGGAGCAAAGCAACGGTGAGTACTCATCCAAAGTACTCGCAAGACTGACATCAAAACTATGCTAAGTATGCAACGGTATCAAAGGAAGGGGTTTATATCTGGACTGACTGCAGCAATGCGAGAAAGAGAGAGAAGGCCTAGTCCTATCAAAGACTAGCATCTTCAAGGGTCTTGCAACAATAGACGAGAGAAGAACAGGTAACACAATTAATAGTCATATTGTTGCAGCAATAAATAATATGAGGTCACGTCGAGAGATTCTCCCTCGACTCACTGCGAGGAAGCAATCTCGGAGCAATTATCTAGTTAAGTAACAGTTTTAGTTGTATAAGATCAGGTCACAACTCCAAGTCATCCTGTAACCATGGACACGACTATCCGAATAGTTAATTTTCATCCCTGCAGGGGTGCACCAAGTTTCCCGTCACGCTCGATAACACTTTGGCCGGACACACTTTTCTAGGTCATGCCCGACCTCAGAATATCGACACGTCGCAGCCCCACCAAGACTCAACAAAGAGGCCAGGCCGTCGGTCTATATCCTAAGCACAAAGGGTTCGTAGGCCCACTTGCCCTCCGCGCTCCTGCACGATACGTGGGCAGCCGATGTCAGTCCTAGCACCCCTTAATACAAGTGCGATGCATCTCGGGACCACTCGGGCGCGCGCCGGTGATGACGAGTTGATGGATATACTTCTCGCCCCTCGTTGGTTAAAGATGTAGCCAGCAGCAGATTTCTCTTACACGAAGACTGTAAGGTTTATCGAACCAGGAGGACTCCTAGGCTCAACAAGTAGGTGTATTCCACCCTGGCGCTAGCAGAAGACGTGGACCTGCACACACAACAAATAACTTTGCTCCCAACGAGTACAAAGAGGTTGTCAATCTCTCTAGCCTTGTAGTTTGCACAGGATCAAAACACGAGCGGTAAAGTAATAGTGATTGCAACGGAAAAGTAAATGAAAGCGGTAAATGACGGAGGTGTAAACAATGATGGTGATATGGACCGGAGTCACATGATGTTCTCTAGTGATGTCTCTCTCCCAAAACACGATAAACAACTATGCTTGGGGTAAACAAATCACAGTTGGGCAATTGACAGAATTATGATCGCACCGCAATGCTAATTATGATACTTGATAGTTAGAGGTTCAATAGTAATGGGCAGTACGCCAAGACAAGTAGACCGTTTATTCATCAGCATCTACTTACTAATCATCCACCTTAAGATATCTATCCAGAACAACTCTTGGTTATTAAGTTGCAAGCCCCACCCAAAGTGTAAACTCAAAGCAATGGACAACTGCATTAACGAACTATGCGTAAGGTAAACAATCCTTGCAACCGTGGTCACAAGCATCGTTGTTTTCTCCCTGGTGGCAACAAGCACATCCCCTAGTTTCATGTTTCTGTCACTCAAGCTAGACATCGAGGGGCATGAACCCACAATCATGCATAATGCTCCCTCTTCGAGTTACAATCTACTACTCGGCCAAAGCAATAAATAGCAATGGAGAACATGGATGAATCACTAAGGAACATAATATAAAAGGATAATCAAATATATACCTCATAACAATCTGAACATAATCTCATTATCCATCGGATCCCAACAAACCGAGCATAGCAATAGCAAGAGAATTACATAGATGCCTTGATCATGTAGGGCAGCTCACAAGGACTAACCATTGAAGCACAAGATTGGAGAGAATACATCACACAACTACTGGTCATGGACTCATGGTCCAAGGAGGACTACTCACGGCACGTCCAGAAGCGTCCATGGTGGTGGAGAAGCTCCCGGAGGTCAATCCTCCTTTCGGCAGGGTGCCGGGAAGAGGTCTCCTGACGCTCCAGATCTCAGAAGCACTGCGGCGGCAGAACGATGGAGAAATTCGCGATTCCAGAAAGTCTGCAAGGGTTTCCTCTCGGGACTCTAAATATAGGCTAAAGGAGGGCACCGGAGGCGGTGGGACCCACCCAGGCGGGCTCCTGGTGCGGCCTAGGGCCTGGTCGCGCCAGCAGGTCGCCTGGGAGGCCCGTGGCCCCCTCTAGCCCATCTTCGGTGATCCGGAAGCTTCCGTTTCCCTGATTTTTGATATATATTTTTTGGAATTTTTCGGGCTTCGGAAAATTGGGTAAAATCCCTTGCAAAATAGACACCAGCAGACAGAAACTGACATCGGGTGCACTGAGTTAGTAGGTTAGTCCAAATATGTGTAAAATGATATAAAAGTGTAGCAAAACATATAACAATGTCACCCAAAAGATCATGGAACAAGCATAAATTATAGATACATTTGGGACGTATCGACATCCCCAAGCTTAATTTCTTCTCGTCCTCGAGGAGATAAATGATAACACAATAATTTCTGTGGTGACATGCTACCACACATATAAGAACTTCAAAGTAAAGCAAGTGAGATAATCAATTCAAGTCAAGAAGTGGGAGATGGGTTGAGATCATAAAATATTTTTTTAATTGAGAACTCAATCTACTAATTTTTCACACTTAGTCTCATTCAGAATCTTATTTTGACTCATCCCCAGACCACTAGTCAGGCACAAGTCAAAATGACCCTCTCCCTTTCGACTTTGAGCACTCATGCAATGGATGAGTGTAAGCAAGATATGTTGGCACTTATGATGGAAAATATAATAATGATGGGGAGGGAAGACAAAAATGTGTGAAAGGCTCACATCAATGAGGACAACCATAGGTGAGAGAAAGCCAAATGATAGTTATGATGTGAGGAGTAGGGATTGCCATGTAACATATGCACATATGAGCTAGGGTAAGCTCTCCAATCGAACTAGTGGGGTGCATCCAACTTGTTTGCTCATGAAGACCTAGAGCTCATTTCAGGAGGCTTATAATTGGAATATGCAAACCAAGTTGTATAGTGTAAGGGTCCCCACATAGTTATGCATGAATGATAATCTCTATGTAGTACCAATATAGTAAAGGAGTATGAGTGTGGGTATTTCAAAAGGAATAGTAGTGTTGCCCCCTTCTCTCTTTTTATTTCTTCTTTATTTCTTTTTCTTTTTCTCTTTTTTGTGGCCTCTTTGTCTCTTTCTTTTATCTCTCATTTGTCCTCTTTGGGATCTTTTGTTTGTCCTCTTTGGGATCTTTTCCTCACTTAAGGGCAACAGTCTATATTTTACATGAATAGAAAGAAAAATCATCACACTTTATAAGAAGCACTCAACATGAAGACAAGTGAAAACTATCATGATGTATGCAAATGTATGCCTCTGCCAGTGTAGCAGGATATGCAATGATACTAGCGTGTCATGTAGCAGTAATAAGGGCACGACCCAACTATCATGCGTCTCTATGATCAAGCAAAAGCATGTATGACATGAAGATCGAGTCATGAGATGATGGATGTTACATGGCAATGTATCTTGGAAAGGCTATGGAAATGCCTTAATAGGTAGGTATGGTGGCTGTTTTGAGGAAAGATATAATGAGGTTTATGTATGACAGAGCGTATCATGTCATGGGTTTGGATGCACCGACGGAGTTTGCACCAACTCTCAATGTGAGAAAGGGCAATGCACGGTACCGAAGAGGCTAGCAAAATATGGATGGTGGAAGTGCCAACAGTCGAATATTCACATTAGTCCGAAGAACTCATACACTTATTATCGGTAACTCCCTATCTAGTTAGGAAATTCACAAAGAGACAAGTACCCCGAGGAGGAGTGTTTGAGGGTTTGGTTATCCTTGCACATCCTCGACTCATGGTAACGTGAGGCTACTCTATATTCTGACCCCTCAGAGGTTAGCGATCAACTCAGTAGCTAGAGTTCTCAACTAATTTTTAGTTTTGAAACACACACGGATTTCCCAAAATACGGCACCTATCACTAATAGGCTCAAGCTCTTGGCACCAATAGTCCAAACATTACTCAAATCAATACCTCAAAACTATTGCAGGTTACTACTATACTTAAATAGCAACCTCAGTTACCTACTCATGCAAGACACACAACTCAGTGCAACAAGCCCACTCTCTAAACAATATAAGCATGATAACTCAAGAGAGTTCCAGAAGCAACCTAAATAAAATCTCTTAAAAAGATAAGCATGGAAACTAAGAGCTAAGCATGACATTAGCTACGAAAAGATGAAGAACACATAAAAGGGATAAGCATGAAAACCTATGTTGTGTTCTAGAGTGGAATGGAGCATGTCTCTCTCCCAAACAAGGTAGTCTAGGTTCCGAATTGTTATGAACAGCAATAAAAACTAAAACAAACTAAAAAGCAAATAGCGGGACACTCCAAGCATAGCACATAACATATGAAGTGATAAAAATATAGCATGGAGATGGACGAACTGATGATTGTTGATAGAGAAGGGGATGCACGGGGGCATCCCAAGCTTAGATGCTTGAGTCTCCTTGAATATTTCTTGGGGTGCATGGGGCAACCCTAAGCTTGAGCACTTGACACTCCTGTATCTTCTTTCATCATCTCCCATCGCATACTTGAAAACTCCCTTCATACGAAACTCATCATAGTCTGATTAGAGTGGTTAGTACCCTTAATAAAATAATTCATTATCTGCTGGAAATAAAGATTTTCATGAAAAACTACTGCTTCTCATGATTTACAAAAGGTTTTTGCAAATAAAAAGTAAGTTTAGGATTTGCAAAACAATGGAAACGCAAAACATGCAGAATCTGTGAAAAACACAACAACATGTAGTAAATAATTTGTCCGGGCCACTTATGCAACTCAAATAAAAAAATTCTGAACAGATGCCAGAAGGAAATTATATACAACATGCTGTCTAAAAAAATCAGAGCAAAAAGATGATCTGGTGATTTGTGACGAATTTTTCCGTCAGGCAGACATAATCTGTTTCTTGACAGCATGTCACAACTTTTGAACTTTCTTGCAATCGGAGGCTAAAACTTTGCACAAAGCTTAAAAGATACAATGATGTTTCTACAATAGTAACAAGCATCAAGACGAGTAAAACGGAAAGTAAAAACTCAAAGTAAAGATAACAAGGGTTGTCCTAGAGCTCTTTCTTTATAGCCATAAAGATATGCTTAAGATTTTAATGATGCTCTCCTAGGAATAAGACTTGTAGAACAAAAGAGAGCATCAAGAAGAAAATACCAAACACATTTAAGTCTAACATGCTTCCTATTCATATGGATATCGCAATAGGATAATTCATTGAATCACAAAGCAATAAGCATAGGAAGGCAAAACAAGTGCATCTTCAAAACCTTCAACATAAAGAGAGGGAACTTGGTATTATTGAAATATCTATACGCATATGTTCCCTTCTCATAATAATTTTCAGTGGAATCATGAATAAACTCAATAATATAAGTATCACATAAAGCATTGTTACCATGATCCACATGGACTTCATGAATAGGATAAAACTTGGAGTAAAAGAGAGGCTGAATCTCTTCCCAACCCCGTAGGTGAGAATCATCTAGTAGCCTATACCATTCCTATGCTTTTCTTTTTAGTGAAAAGGCAAATAATTTCCTCATGACTCCATCTCTTGTCAAACCTGAAATCTTAAACAACTCACAAAGTTCTATAAGTTTCAAAAAATGAATACTCGGATTGACTGTTCTATCTCCTGCATAACAATCATTTCTAATTATTTAAATTCTCCCAAGTGTCATTTTGAATGGGATAGATTCAGTAGGTGGAGGAGACTTTTCTACCACGGGTGTGGTAAAGCGGCCTTCCCCAAGCAGCGAACTAAGAGTGCAATTTTCCATAAGCCTAACTAGTGGAGTCACACAACTTAGTGTTCTCAGTGGAACCCATAGCAGCAGCAACAAGCAAGGACATAGCAACTAATTTTTTTGTGGTTTTTGGTATAAGACTCTAAAGCAAAAACTAGAAAGCAAACTAACAAGACTAAAAAGCAAAGGTAAAAGATAGCGTGCAACTCCCCTATCTTGAAGACTGGAGTCCTCGGCAATGGCGCCAGAAATTTGCTTGATAACGAGTTGATGAAATACTTCTCGCCCCTCGTTGGTTACCCGAACTGGAAGGTGAAGATGTAGTCAGCAGCAGATTTCCCTTACACGGATACTGTAAGGTTTATCGAACCATGAGGACTTGTAGGCTCAACAAGTAGGTGTCTTCCACCCTGGCGATAGCAGAAGACGTGGACCTGCACACACAACAAATAACTTTGCTCCCAACGAGTATAGAGAGGTTGTCAATCTCTCCGGCCTTGTAGTTTGCAAAGGATCAAAACACAAGCGGGAAAGTAATAGTGATTGCAACAGAAAAGTAAATGAAAGTGGTAAATGATGGAGGTGTAAACAATGATGGTTATATGGATCGGAGTCACATGATGTTCACTAGTGATGTCTCTCTCCCAAAACACGATAAATAACTATGCTTGGGTAAACAAATCACAGTTGGGCAATTGACATAATTATGATCGCACCTCAATGGTAGTTATGCCACTTGATAGTTAGAGGTTCAATAGTAATGGGCAGTACGCCAAGACAAGTAGACCATTTATTCATCAACATCTACTTACTAATCATCCACCTTGAGATATCTATCCAGAACATCTATCCGGTATTAAGTTGTGAGCCCCACCCAAAGTGTAAACTCAAAGCAACGGACAACTGCATTAACGAACTATGCGTAAGGTAAACAATCCTTGCAACCGTGGTCACAAGCACCGTTGTTTTCTGCCTGGTGGCAACAAGCACATCCCCTAGCCTTATGTTTCTGTCACTCAAGGTAGACATCGAGGGGCATGAACCCACAATCATGCATAACGGTCCCTCTTGGAGTTACAATCTACTACTCGGCCAAAGCAATAAATAGCAATGGAGAACATGCATGAATCACCAAGGAACATAATATAAAAGGATAATCAAATATATAACTCATAACAATCTAAACATAATCTCATAATCCATTGGATCCCAACAAACCAAGCATAGCAATAGCAAGAGAATTACATAGATGCCTTGATCATGTAGGGCAACTCACAAGGACTAACCATTGAAGCACAAGATTGGAGAGAAGACATCACATAACTACTGGTCATGGACTCATGGTCCAAGGAGGACTACTCACGGCACGTCCGGGAAGCGTCCATGGCAGTGGAGAAGCTCATGTAGGTCAATCCTCCCTTCGGCAGGGTGCCGGGAAGAGGTCTCGAGACGCTCCCGATCTCGGAAGCATTGCGGAGGCGGAACGATGGAGAAATTCGCGATTCCAGAAAGTCTGCAAGGGTTTCCTCTCGGGACTCTAAATATAGGCCAAAGGAGGGCACCGGAGGAGGTGGGACCCACCCAGGTGGCTCCTGGCGCGACGTAGGGCCTGTCCGCGCAAATAGGTCGTCTCGGAGGCCCTTGGCCCCCCTCTGGCCCATCTTCGGTGATACGGAAGCTTCCGTTTCATTTATTTTTTATATATTTTTTCTGGAATTTTTCGGGCTTTGGAAAATTGGGTAAAAGCCCCTGCAAAATAGACATCAGTAGACAAAAACTGGCACTGGGTGCATTGAGTTAGTAGGTTAGTCCAAATATGTGTAAAATGATATATAAGTGTAGCAAAACATATAACAATGTCATCCAAAAGATCATGGAACAAGCAGAAATTATAGATACGTGTGGGACGTATCAGCCGCACCATTGCTGACGTCTGAAGAGCCTCAACTGATACCATGACGCCGAGTACCCATAACTTCTCCCACATAGCCGGTTAGTTCAAAAAGTTCTTCGACCAACCCAGATCAAATACCCAAATCCATTAACATTTTACTTAACTCATCGACAGATCCATGTAGGAATCCACCCGCCTAACATTATCCATTAATGTTCCCAGGAACAAGGTCAAATAAGTGTGTGGTTGTAACATGAGGGAGAATCCGGGGTATGACCCTCGTTGGATTCTGAACGATGTAACCATCAAGGTGGACTTAGATGAATCACCCTTGAGGGTCGAACACTTGAGGGGTTGCACGCCAGGGACATCGTCGGGAGTGGTGATGGAGGAATCACCCTCGATAACCCCGACCGACTGGCTACACTACAGAGGTAACATCATGAGTAGTTCGCGAGGTGTCACCCTTGGTACCCGATAGTAGCTCTGCAACGTCGTACAACTAAGGGGGGTGTGAGTGCTGTGTCGTATCTTGGCTCGTAGATCAGGGATCGGGACTCGACAAAAAAGTGGGGCAACCGGACTACAGGGCCAGGGGGGGATGAGTGCTCCACCTATACTAAATAGTTTAAAGCACGATACTGAAAGTAACAGTTCATCAAAAACAGGCTATGCATCAGATATAGGAGCTAACTACAACAGTAGCAAAATTCTAATGCAAGCATGAGGGAGAAAGAATAGGCGATATAGGGATGATCAAAGTTGGGTTTGCTTGCCTTGTTACTCTACAGACAAAAAGGATCCTCGACCGGGAAGCAGTCGATCACCGGATCATCATCGGTCTCGGGGCCTACCGGAAAGGAAGTAGCGTAGGGGAAACACAATAAATAACAGAACAATCAAAAGCATCACAAAGCAAGACGTGGCTAAAGGTAGCGTTAGGCATGAGCTAACGCAGTAATATCCGTCATAGTCGGGTCGGGAAATAGCAGATGCTATTTCCCGGGTCTCTGGCTACTACCGGTCACACGAAAAATGGTGGAAAAGTTCCACGTTTGCTATGCTAGGGACGCGTGACAAACGAACGATAGCGTATTCGAGTTCGTCTCGTTCTGCTGATCAACTTTCATGTTCAAAGTATTTTCATCCGAATTATGGATGATTTCATATTAATTTTTAAAGTCTGAATCATTATTAATATTTCGGAATTAACAGATTTAATCATATTAGATAATTTAATATGACCTCGTTGACTGGTCAAATACGACCAGTGGGTCCTACTGTCATAGACACCTGTTTAGAATCAGTTAATTTAATTTAACCAGAGTTAATAAATAGTATGGGTCCCACATGTCAATTACTGCTATTAAATTAACAGAATTAAATTAATTAGATTAGGCTTAACTAACTTAACTAATTACTTTAGTTAATTAGATAAATTAATCAAGATTGCATTAAGAAAATTAATTAATCATTTACTAATTAATTAATTAATTATATGTTTACTTAAAAAAATGTTTATAAAGGGGTGTGCCCCACCTGTCATTTGGTGAGGGGTTAAGTAATCCTAAGTGGGGGGTTAGTAGCCCACTAGCTAATGGGGGGGGGTTTGACCAGCCGAAGCTATAACCATGGGTAAGAGGCCGGAGGGAGCAACAACGGGGCCTGGGGCGATGCGGCGATGCCAGTGAGGCGGAGGCGTCCCAGAGCAACGGGCGGGCGCCGCGGGCGCGGGAGCTCGTCGGTAGGGGGGGTGCGCCGACGTGTTGGCTAGAGGACTCGTCGGGGAGGCGGTGGTTAGGGTGCGCGCGGAGCGACGCCAGACCGGGAGGGAGAAGGATGAGAGGAGGCTCACTACCGGTTTTAGTGCGTGGCAATGTGCACGGTGGCGAGGCAGGGAGGCTGGCGTCAGGGCGGCGCGGTGGCCGACGGAGGGCCCGTGCGGTAGCCGATGGGGGCCGCCGCTGCGAAGGGGTCGCCGGAATCGGGTCGGTTGCGGGAGGAGGTGGAGGAGGATAGTGGCGGTGCGGTGATGGCGGCCGGCGACGCATCACCGGTGGGCGACGGCACGCGGTGCGGAGGCTTCGACCGGAGGGCCAGCCGGGCAGTAGCTGAGGTGGGTCGGCCTAGACGGCGGCGGCGACGGAGGAGGAAGCGCTAGTGGTGGCTGGGGGTGGCACCGGTGGTGTGGTGGAGGAGAGGGAGCCGGCGAGGGGAGGGCCTGCGGTTGTGTGGCGGAGAGGAGGAGGCCGAGGGCCAGCCGGTGGAGGCGGGGTGAGGCGAGCGAGGGCTGGTGAGGGGAACGGTTCCCTCGCCCGAGACGCAGGGAGAGGCCAGGGCAAGGTGGAGGTGGTTCGGTGAGGGGAGCGAGGGAAGCGGGGCGCTGGCTGCTCGATGGGGAGAGGAACGACGGGCAAATGGGTAGGGAGCGAGGGGAGAGCGAAGGGGCTCGGTGAGGGCGATGGGCTGGGAACAAGGGGATTTTTCCCCTCGTGGTGGGTGGGTGTGGCGGCGGTGTGGGTAAGGAATGGGAGTGGGTTAGGGTTTCCAGTGAGGGGGGGGGGGTTATACCCCAAGAAAGTGATGGGCTGGTTGGGTAGGTTTAGATGGGCCGGTTGGCCTAGCTAGGGTGGAGATTTTTTTGTTTTTTAGTTTATTAACAGTTCTAGTTTTAATTTATTTGAGTGCGATAAATACTTTGAAAATTAACGATCTCCTAGATAATATTTGACACACCCGAACATTTTTATTTTGGCATTCGAAAACTTTTATCGTTTGACTTTATTTGAAATTTGAAATCGAACCATTTTGAACTAACGCGAGATTAGCAAGAGCAATCACGGTGACGTGACACCATTAGCATAGGTTTACGGTAGCTTAATTACATAGGTTAGTGTAGCAACACTTGAGGATATCACAGATTGTTAGTCCAAGAGATAATGTATGTTGTCATGAACTATCAAAACCTCCAAGGGATCATATGTGCTTTCAATCTCCCCATTTTTGGTAATTGATGACAATATCCAATCAGAGCTTCGAATTGAAACAAGTAATAATATATGATAGCTTTGAGAGGCATATTACTAAGGCAATCCCCCTATAGATGTGCAATACCTTTAAGGAATGGTTGCTTTTGGAATGCATGATCACACACACAATAGATAAGACATTAGAAGTCACATGCACCTTGGCTATAGCACCAAATAAGTGAGAATGAAGTGTCTCCGTGTTCAAGGATCACTCTTGCAAACAATATGTGCAAGAAACAAGAGATTATCCTAAGCATGGGTATGATGCATATACTTACCTTGAAATTCAAGATCATTTAAACTAGAGAAACACACATGAGAAAAAAAGTTAGATAACACAAGAATATTTCTTTCATACAAATGCACAAAACTTCAAGTTTGCCAAGATTTGAATGACATGTAGGAAATAATATTTTCGTAAGATTAACATGTTTCCAAGAGTATTTGTAGAACTTTCTCCCTTGAATATGAGTTGTAGTATTCCTCTCCCCCTGAATCTTTTAGCATGTAGATATTGGGAGTAGGTAGAGCGAGACTAGTCTAACAAGAAAATGCGGAATCAACACGTGATATAAATTCAGGCTACTCATTATTTTCTCTCTCCTTTTTAAATATATTGATATGCTATGAACTTTCTCTCACCCGTAATTATTAGCCTTGAGCTTTGATGATTCTCCCGCTGAAGCTTTGAATTTACGCTTTGATCTTTTCTCCCCATTCGGCATCAATTTCCAAGAAGGATCAGAGGCGAAGGTATCCTAGAGAATAAGGGTCAGTGGGAAGTTTGTTTGAAAATTGTTAATTATTTGGCAAAGAACACAAGCAACAACAAAACTTGGAGGCTTCGAGGCAAGTTTGAACGGTGAAAGCGATAAGGAAGTTAGGGCTCTCGGTAAAGTCACTGTTGTTGAAGAGTTTCATGTGAGTTGTACCGAAGAAGCTCTGAGCATATTTTCTGCTACATGGGTGATGCCGATTCCCCTATGTCGGAGTGTCTAAGTTGCAAACAGAAACTTGGCAAAGGCATTCTTGGCTCATTTTTTGAAATAAATTTTGTCGGAAAAACTCGAACATTTTCCAAGGATTTTCAGTAAGATTTTCAAGGAATTTTCAATAATATTTGCAAGGAATTTGAAATATGATTTGAAAGGAAGTTTTATCTAGGTGAGGATTGAATGATGGATACAAAACATGCATCAAAAGATCATCCATTAATTTTCCTCATCTAGATATTCGTTGACGACTAGGTCACCTATATTTAAACTATATTGACTTAAAAAGCTAACCAAGAATGCTTGATCATAGGTCGTACTCTTCGTTGAGCTCAAAATGGGGTTACCATTTTTCTTTTAAGCATTTTATGTTTTCATATCATTTAGAATTGCTTTATCTCATGTCTTGGAGTAAAGCTACTTCAAGGATATGATTACATACCTTTTAATGATGTAGATGACGTAGCATGTAGGTGGACTTGTTGAGGATGCTCAAGAGTTGGAGTTTGGAGCATTCCTTCTTTCTTGGAATTAGGTCCTCCTACATGGGTTAGTCAACCAACTAAGAACATGAAGATATCCAAATGACATGTTATGAAGTTTTCATCAAATGTTTGTCAATGATATGGTTTGTGTTGTATTCTTCCTTCATCTCAAAGGGTGATTGTTGATACTCGGCCATGACAAGATTACTTATGATATGAGTTGATGGCAATCTTGTGGAGTGTAGTTCATCCAAGTACCTACAAAAGATTAGATGCAATACAAGGGATCATAGTTTTCCAAGATATGAAATGGTATGATGTCAATAGTATCAAGGAATATTCATGTAAGCTTATGCCCTAGCATGCATCAGAGTGGGTCTATAGAACAAGTTTTAAGCATCTATGATTTTCAACTCACTCCTCAAGTAGAAAAACACTTTATCATCAGGAGGCTTAGTAAATATATGTGCCAATTGCTTGTCCGTATGAACATGTTTGAGTTTAGTGTCTCCTTTGGCAACATGATCACGAATGAAATGATGAGGAAGTTTAATATGATTAGTTCAAGAATGTTGCACATGGTTGTGAGAAATCTTAATAGCACTCTCATTGTTACACAACAATGGAACGTGTTTCACATGTTTTCCATAATCTTTGAGAGTTTGAGTCATCCATAGCAATTGCGTACGACATGATCCAGTAGCAATGTATTCCGCTTTGGTGATAGATAGACATATCGTGTTTTGTTTCTTGGATGACCAAGACACAAGAGATCTCCCAAGAAATTGACAAGTATACAAGGTGGATTTTCTATCAACATTATCTCCGACATAGTCCGAGTCATAGTAGCCCATAAGATTAAAAGAAGATCCTTTGAAATACCAAATGCCAAAGTTTGGTGTATGTATCAAGTATCTCACAATTCTTTTCACGGCCTTAAGATGACATTCTTTGGGTGCCACTTGATACTGGGAACACATGTACACACTTAGCATGATATCAAGACGAGATTCACAAATATATAAGAATGAATATATCATTAATCAATAAACCTTTCGATCATCCGGTTTGTCCTCCTTAGTGAAGTCAACATGTCCACTTGTAGGCATGGGAGTTTTCATACCTTTGCACTCTTGCATGTTGAACTTATTGAACAAGTCCTTGGTGTACTTGGTTCGAGAGATAAATGTACCATCTCTCATTTGCTTGATTTTCAAACCAAGGAAAAATTTCAGCTCACACATCATATACATCTCATATTTCTCAAACATCAACCTTCCAAATTTCTCGCTAAAATGCGGGTTAGTAGATCCAAATATAATATCATCTACATAAATTTGGCACGCAAATAATTCACCTTTAACTCTTTTAGCGAGAAGGTTGCATCAATTTTACCAATTTGAAAACCCTTTTCTAAGAGAAACTTCATTAAGCATTTGTACCAAGCTCGAGGGTCTTGTTTAAGACCATAGAGGGCATTGCAGAGTTTATAGACATGATTAGGTTTATTAGGGTTCACAAAGCCGAGAGGTTGTTTAACATAGACTTCCTCCTCTATTTCTCCATTTAGGAAAGCACTTTTGATATCCATTTGGTAAAGTGTGATATCATGGTGATTGTCATAAGCAAGAAGTATGCGAATGTCCTCAAGTCTAGCAACGGGGGCGTAAGTCTCACCATAGTCCATACCTTCGACTTGAGTGTAGCCTTGAGCCACAAGACAAGCCTTGTTGTGTAGTACTTGTCCATTCTCATCTTTCTTGTTGTGAAACACCCATTTTGTTCCAGTGATGTTGTGCTCATCCTTGGGTTTCTCCACTAGTGTACACACTTCATTCCTCTCGAAGTTGTGTAGCTCCTTGTGCTTTGGCATTCACCCAATCCGGGCCTTCAAGTGTTTCTTCCACCTTTAGATGCTCAATACTAGAGATAAATGAGTAATTCTCACAAATGTTAGATTAACAAGTTTTAGAGCGAGCTATTCTCACGTTTGTTTTGTTGTCAAGACTTTGCTCTATGGAATGATTCTTGTCCACTCTTGTTCGAACTCGAGGTAGATTTTTCTTGTTGGACGGAGGAGCTTCCTCATCATCATCTTCTTTGTTATTGTTGAAGGCATCGTATCCTTATGGAGGTGGTGAAGGAGGTTGAGGTGGATCTTCTTGATTCACTTCTTCTTACTCTTCATCTTGGCATATACCGCTTGTGGATGCCTCCATGTCATTGTGTTGTTTGCCTTGACGCGAGGTGGGAGCTTCCACTTGTGTATATGAAGTAATTTCATTCACCTCCATGTGCGGAATCTTGCCAATGGACAAATGTTGGATGGCTTCCTGTCACAGCCCTAGATTGTAGCTTGTAGTTAGTTGCATCAGTGAGCATTCATGCATGCATTCAAATCAACTTAATACAATGGGGATGATCTACAATTGGGAAGTGATCAAAACCCCAATGATTTGAAAAATTGACAACAAGGCAATAAAAATTAATACCTTAAAAGGGACTAAGAAAATGTTCCAAATATTTGGAAAAATAGTGACATAAAATAAATTTGTCAAACCAAAATTTGAAGTCACAGAAACATTTTGAAATGGATTTTTGATTTGACCAAATAGCTATTTGGAATGGAATTATTTTGATTCCTTCTATTTTAAAGTTTCAAAAATGTTGAGACTTTTATGTGGCATTGGATATTATTATCTCTGTCACATAATAACATTTTAGGGTTTTATTTTTGGTCAAACAATTTATTTTAAAACCTAAATCTAAATGCCAGAAAGAGATAGAATAAAAAAAGAAGCTTACCTGTCGCCCCTGCTGGCCCAGCCCACCACGGGCTCCCGTGTCATCTTCCTCCTCCTGCCAGTAGGCAGGGGAGAAGATGAGCACGGGGCTGGCCGCACCACCTCCTGCTCGTCGTGGCAGCCTCTCCTCGCCTCCTCCGCGCCAGCAACCCCCCCGTGACTCTCTTTTCTTCCTCCCCCGAGCCCCTCCCTCTCTCTCTCCCTTATCTCTCCCTCCTCGCTCCGTGTCGTTACTCCTCGCCGTGGCTGAGATCTAGCGGAGCCGTCGCCGCCTCCAGGTCCTCCCCGACCCTGCCGTCAGCTCCACGAGCTTCACCCTGAGACCCTCGTTCCATTTTCCTCCTTCCCGACACCGTTCCCCTCCTATTTTCCCCTTCCATCGCGAAGCCCGAGTTCCCTGCTCCGGCAATGGCCGCCGAGGCCAGGGGCTCTTCCTCGCCCGGCCGAGCACGCTCGTGTGTTCATGGGGGCACGTAGGTGCCTCCCCGTCCCCCAGCTCCTCCTCTTGCACCCTGTGGAGACGAGCCCCACCTGGCCGAGCTCCGGCCGCCGCCTCTGCCGTTGCTGCCGCCAGCTCCGGCCACCCCAGCGCCCCAAACCAATCGAGATGGATGCGCCTGAGCGTGGGCTTTGCCCTGGTGCTTTCAACACGTTCAGCCGATGCCAGATGGCCATTCCGGCGAGTCTCGACCGTCTCAGGTGGTCGCCGGTGATGAGCCGCCGGCCATCACCCCTCCTGATAAGCCTAACCACCCCGTGGGTCCATGACAGCTGAGCCCAAAGCCCTTAATAACCGCAGGTGAAGTAATTAACTTCGTTTAAAGGTTGAATCAATGGCACATGGGTCCCATGGTCAGGTTTGACCTGGACCAGTCACGGTTGACTAGATGACGTCAGCATGATGTAGTATTTGACTTTCTAGATTAAAACAATTCAGTAAAATTCTAGAATAATAGCGAAACTTCAAATATTCATAGAAAATAAAATATAACTCAGATGGAAATAATTTATATATGCAAAATGATCAGAAAAATCCAAAGAATCTGATTATGGCATTTTCATGCATGCTTGAAAAAGTTAACAACACCAAATAGGCAAAATGATGAATAGGGTAAATTTAATAAATAGTTTGAAGTCGGAATTTGATTCCTATTTGAATTCCACTTCAATTACTATGACCAAACAATGATCTAGGAAACTCAGCACCCCAAAATGCCATCCTCATGCCTGTTAAAAAAAAGTTATACCCGAGCATCACGTCGAATCAATTAAAAGTGTATCCGGAAAATACCTTGTTGAAGTGATGTTCCAATCTTGATTCAAATCCAGCTTCAACCTAAGAAATGGTAGCTATATTAGCCGTGTCACATTTCATCTCCATTTCTTGATCACGCATAATAGTGTTGCATTTCCGTGAAGTAATTGTTGTTCCTTTCTTGTTTGCCGGTGTTGTTCCATCTCCGTCGATGATGGTTCCGACGATGTGATCGTTGACATTGATGAAGACTCAATGCTATCTTCAGACGTGTCAGGCAAGCAAAACCCCCTTGAACATCCCGATACAATCCCATTCTCTCGTTCTTGCTCTCTTTTAGTGCATTAGGACAACATCGATTCAACTGTTACTTATTCTCGGTAGTTGAACCATTCCTCTGCATGACCTGATTTTGCCACAGTAAATAGTTGAAACCACTTAGCATGAGTAGAAACTGTTTGAGCCTTTGTTGTGCTTACTCATCCATGCTTGATTACAATGCCTACTATGCCTAGAGTTGTGTCGGGTCTGATCCGTCTGGATGATGAATCGGAATGGTTGTGTTCATGTCCTACAGTGTGAGAATAAAGGTGTGAATCTGATTTGGTAAAGGTAGCGATGAGAGGCCATGTAGGAGTACATGGCGGGTTGTCTCATTGGGACCGTCCTTAAGAACTGAGTTCTGTGTATGTTATCCAAGACAAGATACTACCATGCATTGGGCCCTGAAATATGACCCTGCTCGGCTTATTAATTGCCTAGATCTCTGTCCAGGAGTTGCAATTAGTTTCTGGTGTTCGTAGGAAAAGTGTTGGCGGCCGTGTTTAGCTCTGCCCGACGGGGTAGGCTTCTCTGCGGTAGATACACAGTGGCACGATGTACCAAGTGGCACCCGGATGGTGGGCTTGGGAACCCTGCGCACATTGTTTGGGGCCGTAGAGGAAACCTCGGCCGGACTTCCTTGCGGGTTCAGTCTCAAATAGGCGATAAACCTGGACTAGGGTCTTGTGTGGTTAACGATCGTGGCCGACACCCACGCCAGTGCTTCCGCTTGAAGGTTGCCGAGATGCATGACGTGCATATGGTGCTAAGTCGTGAGAGCATGTGTGAAGAAGTATACCCCTGCAGGGTGATTCAGTCTGTTCGAATAGTCGCGTCCTCGGATATGGACTACTTGGAAGCATTACGTGGTACATAGACTATTTAAATGGATACTCTAAAACATGCAAGATAAGTGTGAGTGCTATGGAAGGCCTTCTCGTAGGGAGATGAGAGTGGATCCATAGTGGTGTATGGAATTGGTGAATATGTGGACTCGTGTGCGCTATCCCACCTCAAAGAAAGAACTTGTAGTCGTAGTACAGGTTAGCCAAGAGTCAAAGCTGGCTTGCTGCAATCAAACCCCACAATCCTTTCATTGAAACATGATGCATATGTAGATAGTTCTGATTAAGACTTGCTGAGTACCTTTGTACTCACGGTTGCTTTATTTATGTTTTTGCAGAGAAGACTTAGACTCATTAAAAGGTTCTACGCAATGTGTTCGATGTTGACCGGAATAGCTTGGGAATCCCAGACAGAGGTCTGGCTCCTTTGGTAGGGTCGTAGTAGCTTTTCAGGCTCTTCCAGCCACTTTTAGTAGTTGTTTGTACCCAGACATGATTTGCTTCCGCTTGTTGTTTGTATGACTTGAGTGTCGGGTCACGGGACCCCTGTTTGTAATAACACACTATGTTGATTCTTATGAGTCCTTAATAAAAGCTTGAGTCATAGAGTAATGTTGTGATGCCATGTTGTATCCACACATATCGTGCATATTGTGTGTATGTCATGAAATGCATTATATGTGTGGGATTCGACACCTAGTTGTGTGCCTTTAGTAGTACTCTTTACAGGGAAATGCCTCTTTGTGCTTCTATCGAGCCTTGGTAGCTTGCTACTGCTCTACACACATTGATTGACCGGCGTGTATCCTTCTTTGTTGCTGTGTCTGTCCCCTCGGGGAAATGTCACTCGGTGTAATGGAGTCCTTGTAGCTTGCTACGACTCGTCTACACACGCTGTTGATCGACACCTGCTTTGCTGGGTTATGTATGCCTGTCCCCGTACGGATGTACCGCTTGGGTTTATAACTAGTCATGTCGACCCGGGTTCTTTGTCGTTTGAATGCTAGCAACATATTCATATACGTGAGCCAAAAGACGCAAACGGTCCCGGCCAAGGTAAGGTGGCAGCCGTGGAGTTTACCGTGCGTGATGCCGTAAAGTGATGTGATGTGTTACAGGCTGGGTTCTTATGACTTAGGATCGGGGTCCCGACACTTCCAACGGTTCCTTATCTCCCACATCATTAGGCCATTGTTCAACTTGCGAACCATTAGTCTCCTCAAACTTTGCATCTACCGTCTCTTCAACATTTTGAGTGAAGTTGTTGTAGACATGGTAACTGTGAGAGTTTGATCTGTAACCAAGTAGGAAACCTTCATGAGATTTTGGTGAAAATTTAGAATGACAATGCTTATCAAGATTGTAGCACTTTGAGACAAATACCCCAAAGTATCCAACTTGAGGTTTGTTACCGGTGAGTAGCTCGTATGCCATTTTACCAAGAAGCTTGTGTAGGTAGAGTTGGTTTGTTGTATGGCAAGATGTTTCCACGACTTCCGCACAAAAGTGTCTTGGAGTTTTGTACTCGACGAGCGTCATTCTAGCCATCTCTATGAGAGTTCGGTTTTTCCTCTCAACAACTCCATTTTTTGAGGCATGTACGCAACCGATAAGTCATGTGAGATTATTTCTTTGTCAAGAAAGGTATCGACATTAGTGTTCTTGAACTCCGATCAGTTGTTGCTCCGAACTTTCTTGATCTTCACTTCAAATTGATTTTTGGTCTTTGTAGCGAAGTACCTAAAGATATTTTGTACCTGCGCCTTTTCATCAAGAAAGAATACCCCACGTAAATCTGAAAAAAATCATCAACTATAATTAGACCAAAAGAATTTCCACCGAGCCTCTTATAAGCATTGGGACCAAAGAGATCCATATGAAGCAACTCGAGTGGTCTCCTAGTAGTCATGGTTTTCCTTATGGGATGAATTCCTCCAACTTGTTTTCCTTCTTGACAAGCACTACAAACTCTATCTTTGTCAAAGATAACATCTTTAACACCAAGTATATGATCACCTTTAATTAGCTTGTCTAGATTATGCATACCAACATGTCCTAACTTTCTATGCCATAGCCAAATTTTCAAAATTTTGCAATAAGGCAAGTGCGAGGTTGAGCTATCTTAGTGAAGTCAACAATATATAGATCACCTCTACGGAAATTGGTAAATACCATGTTATGATTGTCTCGATGAAACACTTGGCAATCTACTTTAGTAAATAGGACATTGAAACTGAAATCAGCAAGTCTAGATATATAAAGAAGATTGTAGACAGGAGATTCTACAAGCATGAAAATTTGAATAGAACTATGATGAGATATAGCTACCTTACAAAGACCAAGTAACTTACCTTTGGAGTTTTCCCCGAAGGTAACATACCTTTGTGGTCCACGATTTGGTGCGATCTCATGAAACATGTCTCTATCTCCGGTCATGTGATCAGTACATCCGCTATCATAAATCCATTCCTTTCCTCTGGGCATGTAATCCTTTAAGTTTTCCATGAGACTTAGGTTCTTCATAGTCTTATCACATTCAATGTGGAACTCCTCATCGCTATCATAGTAGCCATGTTCCACATTGTCATCATCGAATGGATGTCCTTATCACAAAGATCAATATTGTCGTTAGAATTTTGATTATGATAATGTTCAAGCTTACGAATGCGAATGGATTCTATAATGATATTATTGATTGTAGTGATATGTCCTTTAGGACACATGAGGTAACAAAGCTCAAATAGATAATCATCAAAGTTACGATCACTAGGTTTCATTTTGTGAAAGACAATAGTTTTATGAAGGATGACATAAAGATTTTCCAAGGAGTAGTTTGGATATTGATAGGCCTCCAACATATCTTTAATTTTTGATTGTTCCATGCTATTATATTATCATTCTAGGTTACCTTTTAAGTAATAATTTACCAATTTATATTACTTTTGAGCACTAACCTATTGACCCAGTTCCTGGTGCCAGTTGTTGTTTTTTGCATGCTTTTTACTTTTCAGGTTTACAATACCAAACGAAGACCGATTGCCCCAAAACTTTTTAATGATTTTTTTGGACCAAAAAAAACCTGGAAGCCTCGGGAGAATACCGGAGGCCACACGAGGGAGGCAAGAGCCAACATGGCATGACCATGGGGGTCGGCGCGCCCTGATGGCTTGTCCCTCCCTCGTGGCCCTCCTACCCCTGTTCTCTGGCCTATAAATTCACATATATTCCGAAAACCCTCAAGGGCATCCCAAAACACTTTTTTCGTTGCTGCAAGTCTCTATTCCATCACGATCTCATCTGGAGCTTCGTTCCATCACCCTGTCGGAGGGGGGTCAATCAAGGGCCTCTTCATCAACCTTGCTTCCCTCATGATGATGTGTGAGTAGTCCAGGACAGACCTACGAGTCTGTAGTTAGTACCTAGATGACTATATCTCTCTTTTGATCTCCACTACAATGATCATTGCATCTTTGCTTTGTTCCATCCGATCTAATACTTCTGTATGGTGCATTTGTTGGGATACGATGAATTGTGGGTTAATGTTGAGGTGATTCATGAAAAGTATTTGAGTCACCTATGATATTACTATGATTCATAATTGTATTATCATCATAGCTTTGTAAATATCTTGGATATATTGAATTGCTTTGGCCAAGTAGATTGATAGTTCTTCAGTGAGAGGGGTGAGTCGTAGTGAGTTAACCTGATGGGTTTCTATATCCCAGTGACAGAAGGGGACATGATAAGTCTTTGTGTTGTTTCTACTAAGGATAAAACGATGTGGTTTATTCATATTGATTGAGTTTACTTTGTCTACATCATGTCATCGTTCTCCAAGCATTACTCTGTTTGTCATGAACTTAATACATAGAGAGGCAAGCATAGAAGCGCTCTTGAAGTGGAGTAATAGTAGTAGGTGCAAGCATGAGTCAGCGTATTTGCTTATGGACATGATGCCTATATACACATGATTATTGTTGTGAACATCACATAACTATCTGCTTTTTTGTCAATTGCCCAACAGTAAATTGTTTACACACCGTATGTTGCTTTTATGAGAGATGCCACTAGGGAACACTATGGCCCCTAGGTCTATTCACTTATATATTTCCAAAAAATTTCTTTACCTTGCTTTCATTATGTTTATTTTATTTTATTTTGCAATTTACAATTATCTACAATTATCTACACGCCTCATTTGCTTGCAAATAACGAGATCAAGGGAATTGACAGCCCTCTTGCCTGCGTTGGTTGCAAGTTGTTTGCTCTTTTGTGTGCAGAGCTGAAGACGGTTGAGTATTGATATTCCTATTGGGTTGATAAACCTTGGTTTCTCAACTGAGGGAAATACTTACCCATATTGTGCAGCAATTACCCATTCCTCTTCACAGAAAGCCCAACGTAGATCACAAGTGTTGGATTTCTGGCGCCGTTAGTGAGGAATATCATCACCAACTATCAAGTAACTTCAAACAAATTATCATTCACTTGTTACTCTTTTTATTTGCTGGTATATTTAGTTTAGTTCATAAAAATAAAAAATACAAACATATTTATCTTTGCTTATTACTCGTTTACTCGTTTACTTGCTAGTTTACTTGTCCTGCTTGTTACTTTGCTTGCTTGGTCACCATGTCTCAAGATACTACTAAGTTGTGCGACTTCTCAAATACTAATAACAATGATTTTATTATTACTCCTATACCACCCTCCACCAGTGCGGAGGCTTTGTATTTTAATGCTGCATTGCTGAATATTGTTGTGAAAGAACAATTTTTGGGAACTCCTAATGAGGATCCCGCTGCTCATCTTAATACCTTTGTTGATCTTTGTGATATGCAAAATAAAAAGGACATGGATAATAATACTGTGAAATTAAAATTGTTTCCTTTTTCACTAAGAGATGAATCTAAGGCTTGGTTTTCATGTTTACCACGTAATAGTATTGGAACAAGGGATAAGTGTAAATATGCTTTTATTGCTAAGTACTTTCCTCCTGCTAACGTCATCTCCCTTAGAAATCAAATAATTAATTTTAAACAAAATTATCAAGAAGATGTTGCACAAGCTTGGGAGATAATTAAATTGATGGTTAGAAATTGTCCTACTCATGGGTTAAACTTGTGGATGATTATCCAAGACTTCTATGCTGGACTAAACTTTGTGTCTAGAAATCTTCTAGATTCTGCTGCAGGTGGTACCTTTATGGATGTGGCCTTAGGAGAGGCCATAAAACTTCTGGACAACATCATGATAAATTATTCTCACTAGCACACCGAGGGAGGTCCAAGTAGCTAGAAGGTAAACACTGTCAAAGAAATCACTACTTTGAGTGAAAAAGTGGATGCTCTTATGAATGTGGTTTCTAGCAAAAATACTCATGTTTATCCAAATTATATGCCCTTGTCTACTTTCATTTAGAAAAATAATGATGCTATTGATATTAACTTTATCTCGTGAAACAATTTTAACAACAATTCTTATAGAGGAAATTTTAATGCTAGGCCGTATCCCGGTAACTATTCTAACAAGTATGGAAATTATTATTGTAATTCTTATGGAGATTCTTCTAGAAATGCTAATATGATACCCTATGATCTTGAGAATACAATTAAATAATTTATTGGTTCTCAAAAGATTTTTAATACTATGGCAGAAGAAAAGCTGCATACGATCGATACTTTGGCTAAAAGCATTGACATAATTGCTCTTGATGTAAAAAATATTAAAAGTAAAGCTTTGACACCCAAGCATGATTTAAATGATACTATTAAATCTATCCAAATATCAATTCATGAAAGCAAGGAGAGGACCGGTAAGTTGAAGGCTAAGCGGGAATTCCTAGAAAAAGCACTCCCACTCGGTTTTTACCGAAATAATGATGAAGATCTTAAAATGATTGGAACTTCTCCTATTGAATCCTTATTTCTCTTATCTAAATATAAATGATAAAGTCAATGGAGATGAGTTTACAATAGCTAGAGACCGCCTTGTTTGCTTGGAGGGTGATGATTCTAATGCTAAAACTGAAAAAGTGGGTTTGGAGAGGTTAAAACTTTAACTAGTGATGTGCCCACTATATTGGATTAAAAGGACTTTAATTATGAAAGTTTCTATTTAGTATAAATTTTTTTTTCTACAAACCATTATTATCTCACCCAATTCTTATGAACAAAACAAGGCTTTCACTAATCATATAGTGGAAGTAATGATAAAAGCATATGATGAGAAACTTGAACTTGATGTTTCCATTCCTAGAAAATTGCATGATGAGTGGGAACCTACTGTCAAAATAAAGATAAATAAATATGAATGGAATGATTTGTGTAACCTTGGTTCTAGTGTTTCAACAATACCTAAATCCCTTTATGATGTGCTTGGTCTCACTAATATTCAAGAGTGTTCCCTAAACTTGCATCTTACAGATTCTACCATTAAGAAACCGGTAGGTAGAGTTAATGATGTTCTCATTATTGAAAATAAGAATTATGTGTGTGTAGATTTCATTGTTCTTGATATTTATTGCAATCCTACTTGTCCAATAATACTTGGAAGACCTTTCATGCGAATTATAGGTGCAATTATTGATATGAAAGAGGGAAACATATGGTTCCAATTTCCATTAAAGAAATGGATGGAACAGTTCCCTAGAAAGAGAATCAAACCACCTTATGAATCAATCATGAGACCTACTTATGGGTTAAGTGTCAAATATGACAACACTTGGTCACACTCATTATGCCTAGCTAAGGGCATAAAACAATAGCGCTTGTTGGGAGGCAACCCAATATTTATCTTAATTTTTGCTTTTTACACTATATTTTGGTGTGAAGACATGATCATTGCCTGTGTAATTATGTTGTTTTTATGTTCAAATTAGTGTTTGTGCCAAGTAAATCCTTTGGGATGACTTGTATGATAAGTAGAATTGATACGGTGCAAAAACAAAAACTTTGACGTCCAGTGCATAATTTCTATGATTTTACTGGAACGTCTTTTTAAGATATAATTTTACATAGTATTTCTGTTCAAAATCCTCACGTCTTCCTAATTTTTCAGAATTTTTTGTGTTAATTAACTATAGGTCCTTTACAGATCATTACAGAGTGTTCTGTTTTAGACATATCGTGATTTTGCTTGTATAGTTTGCTTGTTTGGATGATGCTTTAGATTGTATAGGGGGTATAAGCCATGGAGAAGTTAGAACACAATACTATTATGAAATAATGAAATATAAATCAATTTATAACAATACCTTAAGTATTTTATATGTTGCTTATACTAACGGATCTCATGAAGTTTTGTTGAGTTATGTGTGATTGAAGTTTTCTAGTTTTGGGTGTTACCATGATGGACAAAGCACTAAAGAGCGGCAAAAGACTAACCTTAGGGATTCACAAGGCACCCCAAGTTAATACCCTAAGAACACTCAAGCGTCTAAGCTTGGGGTTGCCCGGAAGGCATCCCCTCTTTCATCGCAATCCATCGGTATGTCACTTGGAGCTACATTTTTATTCATCACATGATATGAGTTTTGCTTGAAGGATTGTTTGATTTTGGTTGCTTTTATTTTTAGTTTGTCACAATCATCATTTTCTGGACACATCTATTTCAGATAGCCACACCATCATGATTTTCCATAATACTCTATGTGATTCACTTATATATTTTTAGCTTAGCAGTTGCTGAACTACTTCACTTATATATTTTTGACCACGTTGGCGTATAGTTTTTTAGAAATAATTGAACTTTTGTTCATAACTTATATTTTTTTGAGAGTTTAATGAGTAGTGATGGTAATTTTCATGGGTCATAAGGCTAGTCCAAAAATAATAGGTATTCAATGTGTGATAATCAAAACCATCATGTAGAACACAAAGAGAAATTGTGGGTTAATGATATTGATGTGGTAATATAAAAAAGGTGTGAGTGCATCATTGTTGATTTGTATAAGTATCGGTATTAAGAGGTGTCAATTTCTTGTTTGTCTGAATATTAAAAAGGCATGGTGGGGATGAGTGAGCATTTCTATTCCTCATTAAAATACTAATGTTGTTTCGGGTCGGAGACACGCGATAGTTAACTCCTCACAACCTCCTTCCTCGAGTCATGTGAGTAGTACTTTGATTTGTAGTAGAACTAATAAAACTTTGCAATAAGTATATGAGTTCTTCATGACTAATGTGAAACCATGAACATTCGCAATCTCACCTCCTCATATTTTGCTAGCCTCTTCGGTACCGCGCATTACCCATTCTCACCTCAAGGATCAGTGCAAACTTCGTCGGTGCATCCAAACCCCATGGCATGATACGCTCTATAACACATACAAATTATTATATCTTCCTCAAAACAACCACCATACCTACCTGCTATGGCATTTCCATAGCCATTCTGAGATATATTGCCACGCAAATTCCACCGTTACATCATATGACTAGTTAGTTCATCATCATATTGCTTTGCATGATCATATAGAGCTGGCATAGTATTTTTGGCAAAGCCACCATTCATCATATTGCTGATAAATGTCATGCTAGATCACATGTCATGCTAGATCATAGCATATCCTGGTACACTGCCAGAGGCATCCGTATTGAGTCATATTGTCTCGTAATTCTTCATATCGAGTTTTCATTGAGTTGTAAGTAAATAAAAGTGTGATGATCATCATTATTAGAGCATTGTACTAGTGAGGAAATAAAAATTGGGGAGGCCAAATGAGCCCACCATAAAAATGAGAGAAAAAGAGAGAAGGAACTTTGCTACTATCCTTTTCCACACTTGTGTCTCAAAGTAGCACCTTGTTCTTCATATAGAGAGTCTCGTGATATGTCACTTTCATATGCTAGTGGGAATCACTTTTTCATTATTATAAACTTGGCTTGTATATTCCGATGTCGGGCTTCCTCAAATGCCCGAGGTCTTCATGAGCAAGCAAGTTGGATGCACACCCCACTTAGCTTGAGTTGAGCTTTGATACACTTATAGCTCTAGTGCATCATTTGCATGACAATCCCTACTCCTTGCATTGACATCTACCAATGGGAATCTGCATAGCTCGTTGTATGCCTAGTTGATGTGAGACTATCTTCTCCACTTTCTACCCCTTTGATATCTACCACCATATTCTATTCCACCTTTACGCTATGTCCATGGTTCACACTCATGTATTGCGTGAAGAATAAAAAGTTGATGCACATTGAAAAGTAAGATCCAATTTCCAGACTTGGACACCGTGGAGCTTGACATTTTTATTAATGTGGTGCAGATGGAGCCATGCCTTGCTAATATGATAAGATGAATGGGGGTAAACATTCTTTTAGGATCGTATGCTTTGAAAGATTGATGATTTTGTTGCTTGTGCTTATAAATATTACTATGTTGATGTTTGTTAATCCATCGTTTCTCAGTGAACATACATGCAAAAGATTACATATTGGGTAGCATGTCACAACAAAAAATATTTTTTTATCATTTACCTACTCGAGGATGAGCATGAATTAAGCTTGGGATGCTTGATACATCTCCAACCTAGTTATAATTTTTAATTGGTTCATGCTATTATATTATCATTCTAGGATACTTATTGAATAATAATTTACAAATTTATATTATTTTTGATCACTAACCTATTGACCCAGTGCCTATTGATAGTTGTTGTTTTCTACGTTCCAGTAAAATCTAATAATTCGAATACTACAACAAAAGTTTCTATTTTTATACAGCACACATCAGGCCTGTAATGCAAGCATTCTAAAGTCAATTCTTGGAAATTTTTATTGAAAAATAATATTAGAAATTACATAAAACATAGTAACAAAAAAATGATGCTCCAAGCAAAACACGTGGCATGTGACGAATAAAAATATAGCTCCAAGTAAGATATACCGATAATGTCGGAGACAAAAGAGGGGATGCCTTCTGGGGTATCCCCAAGCTTAGACGATTGATTCTTTCTTGGATATTACCTTGGGGGTTCATTGGGCATCCCCAATCTTAGATTTTTTTTCTTCTCCTTATTCTCCTCATATCGATAGCTCACCAAAACTTGAAAACTTGAATCACACAAAACTTAACGAAACTTTGTGAGATTGCTTAGTGTAATAAAGATAGATCACTCACTTAGGTACTGTAAATACAAGATTCATAATTTTTATCACATAATACCTACTGTATTATATAATTCACATAATCTATATCACTCATTATAAGCTATGGGAACATTAAAACAAGCAAACTATGCATGCAAAACACTATTTATCAAAAACATAACAGTTTGTGAATATCTGAATGAAATACATATGTGAGTATCTCAAAAAATTCTGAAAAATTAGGGAAACACATAGAATTTTCATATCAAAATTGTGTAAAAATTTCAGAATTGTTTGGCTCTCCAGTGAAATCAGAGAAATTCTGCACTGGGCGTAAAAGTTTTTGTTTTTGCACATAATCAAACTAGCAAGTATCCACATTATCCCAAAGGCTTTACTTAACACTCTATTGAAATTGAAGACAAAGAACATGATTACTACAGTATCTTAATCATGTGAACACACAAAAACAGAAAGTAGAAGTGTTGGGTTATCTCCCAACAAGTGCTTTTGTTAAATGCCTTTTAGCTAGGCATGATGATTTCAACGATCCTAACATAGGATATTTTTTGAAACATGCAAAAGAGCATCATGGATCACATGAAAAGCACACTTCAGTCTAGCCCACTTCCTATGCATAGGGATTTTGCAAGAAAACAATTTACTGTAGCAAGAATCAACTTGCATAGGAAGCCAAACAAATCATAACTTCAGAATTTTGACCACATAGAGTGGAAACTTGATATTATTGAAATATACATAAACATATCTTACCCTCTCATAATAATTTTTAGTAGCATCATGAAGGAATTCAAAAATATAACAATCACATAAAGCGTTATCTTCATGATGCACAAGAATTGTAAATTTTGCACTCTCCACATAAGCAATTTTCTCCTCATTCATAATAGTGGGGGCAAACTCAACAAAATAACTATCATGTGATAGTTGAGTGGCATAATCCAATTAAAAATTAAAATCATGACGACAAGTTTCATGATTTTTATTACTCTTTATAAAATGAATGCCATCACCATAGTCATCGTAGATAGCAACTTTGTTGTCATACTTAATGGAAACCTCTTCCAAAATAGTGGAATTATCACTAAATAAAGTCATGACCTCTCCAAATGCACTTTTATCATTATGAAGAGATTGAACACCCTCCAAAGTAGTGGGATCATTAGTACCTAGAGTTAACCTTATTACAAAGACCACTTTCATCAATATAATCATCATAAATAGGAGGCATGCTATCATCATGATAAATTTGCTCATCAATTCTTGGGGGACTAACGATATCATCTTCATCAAACATAGAATCCCCGAGCTTGTGGCTTTGCATATCATTAGCTTCATGGATATTGAGAGAATTCATACTAACAATATTACTATCATCCTCATCATTCAAGGAATTCACATTAAGCATTTTTATAAATTCTTCCTCTAACAATTGAGCACAATTTTCCGAACCATCATTTTCACAAAAGACATTATAAATATGAAATTAATAAGGCAACCTAAATTCCATTTTTGTAGTTTTCTTTTATAAAACCGAACTAGTGAAAAACAAGAAACTAAAAGATTTAATTGCAAGATATAAAGATACACCTTCAAGCACTCACCTCCCCCGGAATGGCGCTAGAAAAGAGCTTGATACACCTTCTTGCACACATTGTTGGTGAGGGAGTTCGGGAGTAAGGGGACCTCGAGCCACTGACCTATCTTCACGGGCCACACTCATGGGCTGCCCTGCGATTATCATTGAAGGTTCGAACTACAAGACGATGTTGTGTCCATAACATAATATTCCAAAGCCTTGGTGTATGCTCCAAGTGAAGATGATAATCCTATACGTTTATTCCTAGATGTAACCGACATGGTTTAACCCTAGGTACCTCTGGTACCTATATAAACCAAAGGGGTTTATTCTATAAGGTAGATTAAGATCATTACTCCTAGGGTTTTAGACCACATCATACATTCTCGATGTAGATCACTTTGTACTTGATACCTCATCATCAACACAAAATAAAGTAGGACGTAGGCTATTACCTCCATTAATAGGGTCTGAACCTGGGTAAACATTGTCTCCCGTGTATCCTGTTACCCCTTGATCCAAGATGCATAGCTCGGGACTCCCTACCCGAGATCTACAGTTTTAGAACCAAAATTGGTGCTTTCATTGAGAGTTCCACTGTAGGATTGCCAGAAAGACTGATGGCTCGTTTGGTCACCAGTGATGGCGTCAACACCAATGATATCTTTGTCCCTGGCCAACTTTCCCCACTCGGTAGAGTTGATCCGCATGTCGAGGCGGCTGGTCACCTCGACCGGATAGTCGGGTTCACCCCAGGGCAGGGAATCAAGTTTGGTGACCTAGAATATGTTGCCGATGCCTGAGGCGACCTGGTTGTCAAAGGGCTCTCGGCTTCATTTGATGAGCCCGAAAACACCGAAGGCTTGACTTCGGTTCTCCTGTCTGACCTTGTGTCTGGGGCGACACTCACCTCAGATCCAATCTCGAGCGTGGATCCAATCGTGGCATCCGAAGATCACGGGATAACCCTAGCAAAGTCCACTCCCTGTGCCGACACGTTGGAGATCAACTCCGCCAAAACCCTAAAGATGAGTCTAGCTGACCTCTTGCTATCAAATGAGAAGCTTGCCCAGATCCAAACTATGGAAATTACCGATGACCTGGCCTTGACCTATGCTCGGATCAATCTCGAGGCAGATCACAGGGAATTTTGTTTCCCACCCACCACCCACTTGATAGCCACTATCGAAGATTTAAACAATATGCTGGACTTCTCCTCGGATGAGGCTGAAGATATTGATATGAATGTTGACGCAACTGCTCCTCTCATAACTGGATGATGGTCAACCACCTCCACCTACTATGTGTATATGGTGGACACCCTTGGTGATAAGGATGATGGTGCCACAGGGAAGATCGGCGAGGACATCCCGATAAAAACACTGGCAATGAGCCACCCAAGCACCGACGTTAGGGCAAAAAATCTAGGGGCACATGGGCAGGAAAATCAATATGGGCATCGAAGAAAACGCTACCCCGAACAATCCAGAAGACCCCATTGATCCCCTATGGATCTGAAAAACCCATAGAACCTCAAGGACTCCGAGGACAACAACTACGTCCCTCGTTCTGAAGAGGAGGACACTCTCGGAGAATAGGATTTTATCGTCCCCAAAGACCCATTGGACCAAGAACAGTTCAAGCGGCAACTCATAGACACCGCTCGAAGCCCCAAGATGAAACAGAAGCAGATCAAACTAAACAAGAAACCATTAGCAGTAGATGGTCGCAAGTCCTACCTACGGAAGAAGGCTACGACTATGAATGGCGGGGGCAAAACAAAAGTTACACACGCCACCGTTTATTGCAACAATTTGTCGATGAGACCTTTGAGCCCGCACCGCTTAGAGGCACTTAGGGCAACCAGCTAGACTGCCCACTCGAGGGAGGGATAGGACATATGGAGAATGTCGATGTCAAAACGGGCAGATCTCGGGTAGGGGGTCTCGAACTGTGGACCTTAGATCAATGGGTTGCAGGAAAGAGGGGGAGACAGGGTTTACCTAGGTTCAGGCCCTCTTGAGGAGGTAAAACCCTATGTCCTGCTTGATTATATTGACATGGATGATGATTACAGAGAATACCTCGAGATCGTGCATACTAAACCCTAGGTGAATTAACCTGTCTACATGGACGAGGACTCTCGGTTTATATAGTCACCGGGGGACCTAGGGTTACACACAACTGACCTAGCCTACTTTACTTGGACGTCACACCGACCTTTTGGTGGTTTCCTTCTTGGGTACGTGATGACCACACAACCCAGCCTCCCCTAGGCACGTCCCACTGGGCCGACCTATTGATAGCAGGCCGTCTACCTGAGGACCCATTAATCTCGAACTCCCCCAGTAGCCGCCGAACTAGCCTTCAATGCCGATGTGTAGGGTCTTCGAATGATCATGCCCAGAGTGTACGATTTGCAAGGCGAGTTCCTTTGTTTCCTCCTAGAAGGAAATGTTGATTTTGTCCTTGACCGATTCTCGATTATCGGAGTGCCGTAGGGCCCACAACTTTTAACTTTGCATAAAGATTAATAATAATTCTCAATTCTTGTGTGCCTTTGTAGAGGCAAACACCTTTGGCAATCCCTGATGGAACCGTTCCCTATAGAAAGAGAGGGTAACACCCTTTATAAACAGATCAAAATCTGTTCTGAGGCTCCATCACCTCTGAGCTCCGCCATGAAACCCTAAAGCTCTCAACAACTCAGGAGTCATGGCAGGTTCCTCTTCATGCTCCTCGCCCCCTTCCGGGGGACTGGGCTAGTTGCTCCGATTCTGTCCTTCGCCCATGTGAGCTCAAATTGCAGGGATATCTTCCCCAATCGGATCTCGCACCTACTCACGCCGGCCTGACCTGCATTGATGGGAAAGCCTTCGTGGAAAACTACCCTTCCCCACAAAGGGGAGAACGGGTTTGGTTCGTTTCCTTGCTGCTGCGAGGGGTGTGATTCCCCATTCACCCTTTCCTAAGGGGTTATTAGAGTTTTAGGGCTGTAGCTCCACAATCTTACCCCCGGTTCCATCCTTCATATCTTAGGCTTCGTGGCCTGATGCGATATGTTCTTGGGTTGCGAGCCCCACTTTGATCTATGGAGAAAATACTTCTGCATCATTCCCCGAACTAGAGGAACAATAGTTCAAGAAGTGGCCGAAGCCAAAGTATGGCACATAGCCACCACAAGGTACCCGATTGGGACGGTAAAGAAGGAGCTTGACGAATGGCCTTCAGAATGGTTTATATAGATCTTGCCCTATCCGAGCTAGTTCGAAGAGGCCTTCCCAAATACTCCGTGGATCCTTTAAAGAAGTGATTCAGCTGGGGACCGAAGAGTTCCTCCCAAGAGGAGAGCTCCAAAGTGAAGCGCCTACCCGCCAAGGTCAGGGTGCTTACTCTTAGCGGGCTAACTATTATCGATGTGATGGCCGCGACAATTACCCGGTGCGTCCAGTCGCTCCAATAGTGCACACATCCTTTGTGGCGTTATAGCGGGATGAGCGATTCCACCTGATCTAAAAGGCAAGGACCGGATGACCAGAAGGCCTTAGCGGCCATTCTGGCCGATTTCTGCAAGGGGGAAAAAGAAGATTTTAGTAGCCTCATCCCTAAGGACAGCTATTCGACATACAACCCCGTGGAATGGGTAAGTGTGTTCATGTTCAAAGTTTTGGGTGTTCATGCCCATTATTGTTTTATTTATAACTCTTACACCTTCCTCGCAACCCTGGAAGCGTTGGATCAAGATGGTAAATTGTCCCGCGCCTCAGCCCAAAGACCTTGCCCGTAACGATGATCCTCAGTTTCATGAAGACTCGGAGAATTTGACCATCTTCGAAGACGGGGTGTTTTATCAAGAGGGCGTTGATGAGCAGAAGGTGGCCCTTATAGCCGACAAACCGAGGTCCCTTTCATCTCCGTAGAGTAAGAGAAAAACGATTGCCTAACGAGGGGCCGCGCCTAGGGATCGCCAGAGCGCATGCTAGACCACCCCTCGGACTAAACCGGTCGGGGTTCTATCAAGCGAGGATAGAATTCCCGAACAAGAGGTGGCGGGAGAAACATCATCTGCTGCCACTCCGTCAAAAAGGTACACCGATTGATTTATATCCCTTATGATAATAAATGTCCTTCTATACTTTTATGACCCTTGACCGACCAATGTAGGAGACACACGCAACCTTCCTCGCTCGAGGACGGTGTTGAGGTATTGGGTAATCAACCAAATCCAAGAGCGTTGGCTGACGCAGGAGTCCCGAACACAGGCCCGCTCCCAGAGGGTTTGGGCGGACCATTGGTAACTAACTCTGAATACGAGAGTGCAATGAATCATCCGTAGCGGAAGGAGTCGCTGCATCATCCTATATTTTCTAAATAAATGTTTAATGCTCTCAACTCGGCCGATGCATACCTTGGAGCCGCGCGAGCTGGCCTTAAGGAAGTGGCCAAGCAAGTGTGTGCCCATCTGTAGGTGGGTTATCGACATTATTATATTCGAACAAAAGTTCAGACCCAGTAGGCCCCAAGCCTTAATTTGGGTGGGACATCTAAATTAAGGGTTGACTTAATTACATTTAAATCTGCATGCGTTAAAGGAGGAAAACAAAATATTATCCAAAGATTTCCAACAGAGTCAGGCCTATTTAAAAGTCAGTAGGGCCGAGCTAGAAGATGTGAGGAAATTCACGAGAGAAGCCCATGGTAAGGGAGTTTATTTGTGATATGCTAAATTTTCGTAAAATATTTTTTTAATAGACATTTTTTTTGCTATAGCAGGTGAATCAATAGGCTAAATGCAAAAGGATCTGGATGCCTTTCGAGAGTCTCAACGGTATGCCGAATCTCAGCTTGAAGCCGGTCATCGCGTATTGAGGCGATGCCGCGAGGAAAACAATAATCTCAAGAAAGAGAATAAAAAACAAGCCGAGGGAGTTGATATATTGAAAACAGAGTTGGCGCAAACTCGAGAAGAGGACCAGAAATTAAAAGGTGGCCTATTCTGTAAGTAAAGCTCTAACCTGTAACTGATCCAATTTTTGTTGTGTTGATCATGAAAATGTGCGC
This sequence comes from Hordeum vulgare subsp. vulgare, assembly GCF_904849725.1. Lineage (NCBI taxonomy): Eukaryota > Viridiplantae > Streptophyta > Magnoliopsida > Poales > Poaceae > Hordeum > Hordeum vulgare. The sequence goes on from NC_058518.1 coordinate 92,740,425, forward strand.
TTCTTTTTGATTAGGTCTCCTGACTCGGAGTCCTGAAGAGAAGGCCAATTCCTTTGGGGGGCTGTTGAAGGAATTGTCCATTGTACATGAGCGGGCTCGGAATGCTATGCGGAGTATGGTCTAGGCTTTATGGCTGAATCAAAACCCTCCGCAAGGGATGGCCAAGCTTGCCGAGCATTTTAAAGAAGCCGGAGTCATTTCGAATTGTGGAAGGTCTCGGCCTACTGATAAGGAGCTCGGGAGCTGTGGGCTATGGTGAAGACCCGCTTTACTCGTCTAGATCCCGGGCATATGGCCCGGGTTGGACCAACGGAGCATATGGGAAGGACATTCCTCTACACCTGGTGTATGATCAAGTGATGCCCGTTGCACACTTGTCACAGGAGGATTCCACGTTAGATGTTATAATAAATCAAGTAGACCAATCGCCAAGCGTGGGATCATATGTAATGATATTTGTGTGTTATCTCACTTCCCTCCATATTTTCAAAATTCTGTCTTTAACTAGCCATCGGCTTCTAGCTCCCCTATTATCAACTGGCAGTGTTTTGTACTTTGTATACTACGAAGGTAGTAATTATTTTCTCACAACCAGGCAATCCGTCCATGTCGTACTAATAGACAAAAATTATATGGGGGGATTATGTTATATTACGATGAGACGTAAGAAACATCTTCCTAAAAAATAGCTCCTTGATGGGTACATTTTTTCGGGTTGCTACCTAGTTTGTAGTCGGCACGGCTGTTTCTCCATGTAACACGGCTAGCCATTTTACGACGCGAAATTGCCGAGTAGATGGGCATCGTTCTAGCCGATCAAGTTGTATCTCAAGAAATGCTAGCTTTTGGCTTTACCCGTCTGAGGTACGTATCCGGGTGAATCGGTCATAACAATCGTAGTGGTGCTCCCTTTACCCTCTAGCCGAACATATAGGGAACATAGAAGGTAAGAACAGGAGCGAGGCAACGCAGCATTGCTAAAATCATAAGTCCATTTGATGCATAAAATTCCTAGAATAGATGATTTAAGTCAAGGTTTATACATAAACAAGTCGGTATGACAAATACATTGAACAACTTATTGAGGAAGCCCCCAGGTGCTACTTGATCATTCCGTTTAACACGGATACTTTCATAAATGCTTGAGGACGTCCGTTTAAGCCGAACATGCCTCGGGAATAACTAAAGTTCCCTAGAGAGGAAAGATAAAAAAATGTGGGTGAAACGGGAAAAAGGAAGTGACGAGAAAAGGGTGATGACATTGGTCTAGCCGTAAAAACGCTGAAGGTGAGCTGCATTCCACAGGTTCGGCACGAGGCAGTTGTCCTTGGAGTTGCGCTAGCGATAATCTCCTCCTGTTAAGATCTCATAAATTTTAAAAGGGCCCTCCTATTCTGGATGAAGTTTATGCTTTTGCTTCTCGGGGAGGCGTCGGACGAGTTGTCCCATGTTGTATGCCTTTGCCCGCCTAGCTCTGATAGCGCCGAGCTTGCTGTTGATAGAAAGTGGATCAGGCCAGAGCTATGTCCCGCTCGCCTTCCAGTGCATCTAAGTGATCTTGCTGATCTAACTCGGCTCCTTTTTCCTCGTACATACTCACCCAAGGTGCACCGTGTATAATGTCGTAGGGGCGGACTGCTTCAACCCCGCACGCCATAAAAAGGGGGTGTACCATGTGGAACGATTCAGGGTCGTGCGCAAGCCCCATAGCACGGAGTCGAGATCCTTCACCCATTAGCAATCGGATTCTTGAAGGGAGTGGACCAACCAAAGTTTAATACCGCGCATAATGAGCCCATTAGCTCTTGCAACTTGTTCGTTGGTCTCCGGGTGGTATAGAGAGGCATAATTGAGCTTGATGCCCAAGTTTGCACACTAGTCTTTTACCTCCTGGGCGGTAAATTGGATCCATTGTCTGTTATTATGCTATGCGGGACACCATAATTTTGTACAAAACCGGAGATAAATTCGATCGTTGGCTTAGCATTGGCGGAGCTGACCGGCTTTGCTTCAATCCATTTGGTGAATTTCTCAACCATAACCAGGAGGTATTTCTTTTTCTTAGTCCCCCCTTTAAGTGGGCCGAACATATCCAGAACCGAGACCACGAAGGGCCATGTGATCTGAATTGTCCGAAGAGCTGTTGGGGGCATGTGGCATTGATCTGCAAAGATTTGACACCCCCGTACAACGCTGAGCGAGCGCTTGGGCGTCCTCTCAGGCTGTCTGCTAGAAGAAACCAGCCGGAAAGACTTGCTCACCAGGGCCCGGGCTACTGGTGGTGACCGCCCATACCGGCGTGTACCTCGGCCAAAAGTTGCCTTCCCTACTCCTCGGATATGCACCACCGGAGAACTCGTGTGGTGCTCTCTTTATATAGCTCACCCTGGTGGACCTTGTATGCTTTTGATTGGTGGATGATACATCGCGCCTCGGCCTGGTCATCTGGGAGTTCCTTGTGTAGTAGATAAGGAAGGAAGGGTTCGGTCCATGGCATTATTATGGCCATGACCTCATGGGCTGAGGGCGTTTCTTCAATTGAAGATCTGCCGATGAATTGATTATCTTGCTCGGTCATTGGGGTACCACCTCCTCCTCAACATCGGCTCCTGTGCGGACCATCTCGTCTTGCCATACGACGGATGGCTTGGACAGCCGTTCTAGAAATATGTTTCTCGGGACGGGGTCACGCTTTGTGCCTAAGCGGGCGTGAACGTGTGGTGCTTGGTTATTGTCTCGTGAGACGTGGGGGAACTCTAACGCTTCAAATCATGTTGATATTTTGAGGACGACGTTTCTATAAGACGCCATTTTTGGATATTTTGCATCAAATTCACCGTTGATTTGTGAGATGGCAAGATTAGAGCCTCCTCGTGCCTCGAGCCATTGTATGCGCATTGAGGCTGCCATCGGAAGACCGTGTAATAGCACTTTGTATTCTATTGTGTTGATTTAGTCGGCGTACATGATATGTAGCACATACCAACATTATCACGGTGGGCGATGTGAGAGTCACTCCAGCCCCCAGACCGGCGAGAGTTTCGGACCCGTCAAAATACATGGTCCAATGAGCATAAGTGTTGTACCCTCTCGGAAGTTCGGCCTTGGTCCATTCATCCACGAAGTCGGCTAGGACCTGAGATTTGATGGCTCGTCATGGTTTGTAAGTGATCTGTGTAGGATCGAAAGTATGTATAGAGGGGGGTGGGTGATTGTACTACTTGACAAGATAATTATTTTTCCTTTTCCCAATTTTACTTAATAGGCAGCTACGATAGTTATAACAAGTCAAGTACACCCTAGATATGCAATTCTAATAGTATAACAGTGGGAAGTAAAACATGCAAGTGTAAAGTAGAGGAGTAAGGTAGGGAGATCAAATGCATGATGTTGACATGACGATTTTTGGCTTGGTTCCGATAGGTGGTGCTATCATACGTCCATGTTAGTGGAGACTTCAACCCAGAGAGGGTAACAACTACGAGAGTCCATGGAGGGCTCCACCCACGGAGGGTCCACAAAGAAGTGGCCTTGTCTATTCCACCACGACTTCCGTCCATGGAGGACTAGCCTTACTCACGGTAGATCTTGACGAAGTAGGCGATATCCTTGCCCTTACAAACAGCTTGGTTCAACTCCACAACACGAAGTAGGAGGCTCTCAAGCGACACCTAACCAATCTAGGAGGCACCATGTCGTGGTTTTTTCACGGCAGATGTCCTCGTGGAAGGACTTAGTACTGGACCCATCGCACCTTGGTGGCGACTCAAAGGGGTTAAGCGGGAGAGACGCGGCGATTTACCCAGGTTCGACCCCTCTGAAGAGGTAATAGCCTACGTCCTACTTTGGTGTGTATTGATATGGAATCGATTACAAGGAAGGCGTAACTCTCCTAAACCTAGCACCCGATGATTTCTAATCTCCTCTCTGTCCCCCGGGACTCGCCTTTATATACAGGTCGATCCCCTAGGGTTTACAAGGATTCTTTCCTTCCTACAACTCGTGACCCCTGCGGTTTCTAAGTCGCCATCTTCCGAAGCTTGGAGACCTTCCAAGAGCCACAACCGTCATACAACTTTGATTCGGCCACAACGAGGCCCAACTAAACGTTTGGGTGAATCGCCCAATGGATGACCCGGCCCAACTAGGGCGGGTCATCCACAGGTAATATCCCCAACACACCACCCTCCAAAAGGTAATAGATGTGGTAGGTCAATGAACTCCTTGATCTTGTGCTTCTAAAGATAGTCTCCTGAACACGAATCACTCTCTCACAAAATATGCATGGGTAGGAGAGGTTGGTTTGGTGGAAAGTAGTTTGGGGAGGCTAGAGATCAAGTTTATAATGATAGGATTAGAATATCTTGGTCTCAACACATGAGTAGGTGGTTCTCTCTCAAAAAATGGATGCGGCAATGAAGTGTGGGTCCTGAGTGCTTCTCCCACTAATGAGAGGTGGGTGAAGGGGTATATATAGGTAGCAGCCAAAATTCAACCATTACACACAAAAGGGCAAACTCGGCGACACCGAAGTTCAAAACTCGGTGGTACCGATTAGCACTAAAAGTGTGAAGTTTTGAATCTCGGTGAGACCGATATACAAAACTCGGTGGCACTGAAAAGGTGACTAACGGTCAGATGTACAAACTCCGTGGCACCGATACTCAAACTCGGAAATTCTGATTTTGTGTATCTTGGCAACATAATGTTAGTCACACTGAACTCAGTAGCACCGACTTGGTTTCGGTTGCACCGATTTGGTGGGAATGGCTAGGGTTTCTGTCTGAGGTCAAACTCGGTGGGTCCGATATGGAAATGTTGGTGACACCGAATTTGTGTATCTGGATCTTGACAGAGTGGATATGTGGGAAAAATGACCGAGCGTTTTGGTGGCTAACTTTGAGTATTTGAGCAATCAGTTCATTTTACTACCTCGCCCCTTATAATAGTATTGTCTTTCCTGTGGACTCAAAATTGAAATCTCACAAATATAAAATGAAGAGTCTTCTAGCTTGAAGATTGAGCCAACATTGTTATTTTCTTGCATCCATGGGCATCTCCACATAAACCTTAAGCATAGCATCTCTTGAACTTTTTCTGAAATATACTTGGAAAACATATTAGTCCAATGATGCATATGTTGTGATGAATTGTCAAAACCACCCTAGGGAGGAATTGTGCTTCCAATATCCCCCTTTTTGGTAATTGATGACAACATATAGATCAATGCTTCGACAACAGATATAATCGATGATTAGCATCGACGTTTTGAGAAGTATGTGAAAAGCAAGAGCTCCCCTAAATTTGTGCATTATTTAAAATTTGCATTTGAATGCAAATGTAGAATTGATAAGGATCATGGGTCACACTTCCATGTCACATACATCTTGGTGGTGCGCATACAGAATAGGAATTAATAGCAATACACATGACACCAACAAGAAAAGTGAATGATCATCACAAAGATAGCTGCTACATCTTGAGCTTGCGTTGGTTTTCCCTTGAACAGGAAAGGGTGATGCTGCGAAGTAGATAAGTATTTCCTTCAATTTGTTGAGAACCAAGGTATCAATCCAGTAGACCCGGGGGCCATAGGTTTCACTAGAGGCTTCTCCCATAAAGGAAAATAATACGGCAGGTGAACAAACTACGGTTGAGCAATTGATAGAAAAGCGAATAATTATGAAGATATCGAAGGCAATGATTATGCATATAGGCATCACATCCGTGTCAAGTACACCGAAACGATTCTACATCTACTACTATTACTCCACACATCGTCCTACTCCTGGCCGCATCTAGAGTATTAAGTTCATGAAGAACAGAGTAACGCATTAAGTAAGATGACATGATGTAGAGGGATAAACTCAATCAATATGATGAAAACGCTATCTTTTTATCCTCGATGGCAACAATACAATAGTGCCTCGCTACCCCTACTATGTCACTGGGTGAGGACACCGCAAGATTGAAACCAAAACTAAGCACTTCTCCCATTGCAAGAATTACCAATCTAGTTGGCCAAACCAAACCAATAACTCGAAGGGACTTGCAAAGATATGAAATCATGCATATAAGAATTCAGAGAAGACTCAAATAATATTCATAGATAATCTGAACATAAACTCAGAATTTATTGGATCTCGACAAACACACCACAAAAGAGTATTGCATCGGATAGATCTCCATCAAGATCATGAAGAACATGGTAGTGAAGATCAAAGAGAGAGAAGAAGCCATCTAGATCTATGGACCCGTAGGTCTGTGGTGAATTAATCACGCATCATCAGAGGGGCAATGGAGTTGATGTAGATGCCCTCCATGATCAATTCCCTCTCCCACAGATTACCGGAAAAGGCTCCCAGATTGTATCTCAAAGGAATAGAGGCTCTCGGCGGCGAAAAAGTATTTTCATGGCTCCCTTTTGCGATGCGGGAATATTTGGGAATTTATAGGCCGAAGAATAGGGTCAGGAGACCTGAAGGGGACCACAAGCCAGGGCACAACCCACCCCATAGGGCGTGCCCTGCAGGCTTGTGGGCTCCCGGCAGGTGCCCTGCCCCCTACTCCAACTCTTCTGGGTTTTTTCCGGTCCTAGAAAATCATTCCGGAGATTTTATTTCGTTTGGACTCTGTTTAATATTCCTTATCTGCAATACTCAAAAACATCGAAAAACAGAAACTGACAGTAGGCTCTAGATTAATAGGTTAGTCCCAAAAATATTATAAAACAACATATTAATGCATCTAAAAAATCCAAAACATATAATATAATAGCATGGAACAATCAAAAATTATAGATACGTTGGAGACGTATCAAGCATCCCCAAGCTTAATTCCTCCTCGTCCTCGGGTAGGTAAATGATAAAAATAGATTTTTTGATGTCGAATGCTACCTAACATATTTATCCATGTAATATTCTCTATTGTGGCATGAATATTCAGATCCATAGGATTCAAAATAAAAGACAAATATTGACATAAAAACAATAATACTTCAAGCATTCTAATAAGGCAATTGCTTCCTTTCGAAATAACATGGTCTTAGAAAGTTATCCCTACAAAATCATATGGTCTGGCTATGCTCCATCTTCACCACACAAAGTATCCAAATCATGCACAACCCGGATGAAACTCAAGCAATTGTTTCACACTTTTTATGTTCTCAAACCTTTTCAACTCTCACGCAATACATGAGCGTGAGGCATGGATATATCACTATAGGTGGAATAGAGTATGGTGGAGGTTGCAAAAAAGGAGAAGATAGTCTCACATCAACTAGGCATATCAACGGGCTATGGAGATGCCCATCAATAGATATTAATGTGAGTGAGTAGGGATTGCCATGCAACAAATGCACTAGAGCTATAAGTGTATGGAAGCTCAAAAAGGAAACTAAGTGGTTGTGCAAAAGATGTAATTCCACTAGTTATATCAAAGTGGCAAAATAGGAGACTCTACATGAAGAACATGGTGCTACTTTGAAGCACAAGTGTGGAAAAAGATAGTAGCATTGTACCTTCTCTCTTTGTCTCATTTTTTTTCTTTTTTGGTGGGCTTCTTTGGCCTCTTTTATTTTTTATGGGCTTCGCTGGCTCTTTTATTTTTGTAAAGTCCGGAGACTCATCCCAACTTGTGAGGGAATCATAGCTTCCATCAACCTTTTCTCACACGGGACAATGCTCTAATAATGAAAATTGTCACACTTTTATCTACTTACAACTCAAAAGATTACAACTTGATATCTCGAAAAAAATATGACTCTATAAGCAATATGGAAGTGATGGTGCTTATCACAAAAGCGGGATGATGGTGTTGCATGGAAATATATCTCGGAATGGCTATGAAAATGCCATAATAGGTAGGTATGGTGGATGTTTTGAGGAAAATATATGGTGGCTGTTTGGAGGAAGGTGGGCTTAATGTACCGGCGGGAGTTGCCCGGTACTAGAGAGGATAGCAAATGTGGAAGGGTTAGAGTGCGTATAATCCATGAACTCAACATTAGTCATAAAGAACTCACATACTTATTGCAAAATGCTATTAGTTATCGTAGCAAAGTATTAGACGCATGCTCCTAGGGGAAGGGTTGGTAGGAGTTAACCATCACGCGATCCCGACCTCCACACAAAGGTTGTCAATCATTAAACAAATCATGCTCCGACTTCATCACATAACGGTTCACAATACGTGCATGCTACGGGAATCGCAAGCTTTAACACAAGTATTCCTTCCAATTCACAATTACTTACTAGAATGACTCTCATATTGCCATCTTCATATCGCAAAACTATATGCAAGGAATCAAACTTCTCATCATACTCAATGCACTTAATATGAAAGCTTTTATTATATCCCTCCTGGATTCCCATTATACTAGGACTAAATTCATAACCTTAACCAAATACCATGCTGTTTAAAGAACTATCAAAATAATATATGTGAGGTATGAGAGTTTAATAATTTATATAAAACACAACACCGCCGTGCTCTAAAAGATATAAGTGAAGCACTAGAGCAACATTGCTTAGCTCAAAAGATATAAGTGAAGCACAAATAGTATTCTAATAAATTCACGATCCAGCGTCTCTCTCAAAAGATGTGTTCAGAAAGCATGATTCTGGAAACTAAAAGTTAAAGACTCATATCATACAAGACGCTCCAAGCAAAACACATATCATGTGGTGAATAAAAATATAGCCTCAAGTAAATTTACCGATGGATTGAAGACGAAAGAGGGGATGCCTTCCGGGGCATCCACAAGCCTAGGCTTTTTGGTATCCTTGAATATGTCTTGCGGTGCCTTGGGAATCACCAAGCTTAGGCTCTTGCCACTCCTTATTCCATAGTCCATCAAATCTTTACCCAAAACTTGAAAACTTCACAACACAAAACTCAAGAGAAAACTCATGAGATCCGTTAGTATAAGAAAAATAAATCACCACTTTAGGTACTGTTGTGAACTCATTATTTATTTTTATTGATGTAATATTTACTGTATTCGAACTTCTCCATGGTTCATACCCCCGATACAACCCATGCATTCATCAAAATAAGCAAACAACACAAAGAAAACAAAATCTGTCAAAAACAGAATAGTTTGTAGCAATATGTTTATATCGAATACTTATATAAATCCAAAACTTCTGAAAAATTAGGAAAATCTGGGAAATTTGTAAATCAACTGTGTATAAAAAATTCATATCAAAATCATGTTCCAGTGAATTTACAAAATTCCTTGACTGAGAGCGAAAGTTTCTGTTTTTCAGCAAAATCAACATGCAAACTCGGTAGACCATCCCAAAGGTCTTACTTGGGTCAAACACTAATTAAAGTAAGAAAACACAATTATTACAGAAGTAATAATGTGTTCAGCACTCAAAAAATAAACCAAACAAAAGCATCAAAGTAAAATTGGGTTGCCTCCCAACAAGCGCTATTGTTTAACACCCCTAGCTAGGCATAATGGAATTGATTTAGGTATTGCCATCTTTGGTATGCAATCCATAAGTATCTCTCATAATAGATTCATAAGGTAATCTTATTTTCTTTCAAGGGAAGTGCTCCATGCCTTTTCTTAATTTAAATTGGAATCTAATATTACCTTCTTTCATATTAATAATTGCACCAATCGTTCAAAGGAAAGGTCTACCAAGAATAATAGGACATGTAGGATTGCAGTCTATATCAAGAACAATGAAATCTACGGGAACATAAGTCCTATTTGCAACAATAATAACATCATTAATCCTTCCCATAGGTTTCTTAATTGTAGAATCCTCTAGATGCAAATTTAAAGGGCAATCATCAAATTCACGGAATCCTAGCACATCACATAAAGTTTTTGGAATCATGGAAACACTAACACCCAAATCACACAAAGCATGGCACTCATAATCTTTAATGTTAATCTTAATATTAGGTTCCCATTCATCATAAAGCTTTCTAGGTATAGAAATTTCCATCTCAAGTTTTTCTTCAAAAGATTTCATCATAGCATCCACAATATGTTTAGTTAAAGCTTTGTTTTGACTATAAGCATGTGGAGAATTCAACATGGATTGCAACAAGGAAACACAATCAATCGAAGCGCAACTATCATAATTAAAGTCCTTGACATCCAAAAGAGTGGGCTCATTGCTATTTAAAGTTTTGACCTCTTCAATCCCACTTTTATCAATCTTATCATTAAGATCTATAAACTCTGAATCATTGGGACGCCTTTTAACTAAAGTTGACTCATATCCAGTCCCATAATTTTCCAGATTTATACAGAAAACAAAGATTCAATAGGTGTCACATCAATCACTTTAAGATCTTCATCATTATTATCAGGAGAAAACACTTTTTCAAGCCATTCACGCTTAGCACGTATTCTAGCGGGTCTTTCCTTACACTCATCAACAGAAATTCTCATAGCTTTTAAAGACTCATTAATATCATGCTTGGGTGGAATACATCTAATTTTCAAAGAATCAATCTCAAGAGAAATTTTATCTACTTTCCTAGCCAAATCATCAATCTTGAGCAATTTTTCTTCAATCATTGCATTGAAACCTTTTTGAGAGCTAATGAATTCTTTAATATTATTCTCAAGATTAGAGGGAATCTTATTATAATTTCCATAAGAATTGTTGTGGGAATTACCATAGTTGTTAGAGGAATTACTAGGAAACGTAATAGGATTGAAATTAGCTCTATACGCGTTATTACCAAAATTGTTCCTAAAAAAATTCACATCCAGAGATTCATTATTATTTCCAATCAAAGAAGACAAAAGCATATAATTGGGATCAATAGGGTCACTCTTACTAGAAAACTATTTCATTAATTCATCCATCTTTCCACTTAAAGTGTTTATTTCTTTAATAGCGTGCACTTTTTTACTAGTAGGAGATCTTTTGGTATGCCATTGAGAGTAATTTTCCATAATATTATCTAGGAGTTTAGTAGCTTCTCCTAATGTGATTTACATAAAGGTATCACCCACAGCGGTATCTAAAAGATTTCTAGAAGTAAAATTCAATCCCGTATCAAAAATTTGTATAATCATCCATAAACTCAAACCATGCGCGGGGCAATTCCTAATCATTAGTTTCATCCTCTCCCAAGATTGTGCAACATGCTCATGATCAAGTTTCTTAAAATTAATTATATCGTTCCTAAGGGAGATAACCTTAGCGAGTAGAAAGTACTTGGAAATAAAAGCATATTTACACTTATTCCATTAATCAACGATTTTTAGGTAAAGATGAAAACCAAGTTTTCGCACGATCTCGTAGTGAGAAAGGAAATAACTTCAATTTAACAATTTAATCATACACATATTTTTTCTTTTGCATATCACATAACTCAAAGAAAGTATTTAGATGGGATGCGACATCTTCACTAGGAAGGCAGAATTTTTTTCTTTCATAACAAGATTGACCAAAGCGACATTAACTTCACAAGATTCCGCACTAGTGGTGGGAGCAATCGGAGTACTAATAAAATCATTACTATTAGTAGTAGAAAAGTCACATAACTTGGAATTCTCTTGAGTCATTGTGACAAAGCAAACAATCTAGCATAAAAGGAACCAAACAAAAAGATGAATGGAAAAAGGGCGAATAAAAAGGCAAATATTTTTGGTATTTCTTGAAAATCATTTTAGAAGTGGGGGAGAGGAAAACGAGAGGTAAATGGAAAATAAAGTAAATGCAAGAGATGAGTTTGTGATGGGTACTTTGTATGCTTGATCTAGCTATGTATCCTCCCCGGCAACGGTTCTAGAAATCCTTCTTGCTACCTCTTGAGAGTGCGTTGGTTTTCCCTTGAAGAGGAAAGAATGATGCAACAAAGTAGATAAGTATTTCCCTGAGTTTATTGAGAACCAAGGTATCAATCCAATAGGATGAACAAGCAAGGCCCCACTCGTAGTACCAACACAAACAATCAAACACTTGCACCCAACGCTAAAAAGGGGTTATCAATCCCTTCAGAGTTATTTGCAAGGATGAGATATGATAGAGATAGATATAATAGATTGCAGAAACAAAATTAAATAAATTGCATCAAGATATTTTTGGTTTATAGATCTGAAAGTATAATATGGAAAATAGACCCGGGGGCCATAGGTTTCACTAGAGGCTTCTCTCATAAAGGAAAATAATACGGTGGGTGAACAAATTATGGTCAAGCAATTGATAGAAAAATGAATAATTATGAAGATATGCAAGGCGTGTCAAGTAGACTGAACGGTTCTGCATCTACTAATATTACTCCACACATCGACCGACTCATGCCTGCATCTAGAGTATTAAGTTCATGAAGAACAAAGTAACGCATTAAGTAAGATGTCATGATGTAGAGGGATAAACTCAAGCAATATGTTGAAAACCCCACCTTTTTATCCTCGATGGCAACAATATAATAGTGCCTCGCTACCCCTACTATGTCACTGGGTGAGGACACCGCAAGATTGAACCCAAAACTAAGCACTTCTCCCATTGCAAGAATTACCAATCTAGGTTGCCAAACCAAACCAATAATTTGAAGACACTTGTAAAGATATGGAATCATGCATATAAGAATTCAGAGAAGACTCAAATAATATTCATAGATAATCTGAACATAAACTCACAATTCATCGGATCTCGACAAACACACCGCAAAAGAGTATCACATCGGATAGATCTCCATGAAGATCATAAAGAACATGGTATTGAAGATCAAAGAGAGAGAAGAAGCCATCTAGCTACTAGCTATGGACCCGTAGGTATATGGTGAACTACTCACGCATCATCCGAGGGGCAATGGAGTTGATGTAGATTCCCTCTCTGGCAGATTACTAGAAAAGGCTCCCAGATTGGATCTCACGAGAACAGAGGCTCTCGGCGGCAGAAAAGTATTTTTGTGGATCCCTTTTCGATATGGGAATATTTGGGAATATATAGGCCTAAGAATAGGGTTAGGAGACCTGCACGGGACCCACAAGCCAGTGGGCGCGACCCACCCCCTAGGATGTGCCCTGCAGGCTTGTGGCCTCCCGATAGGTGCCCTTCCCCCTACTCCAAGTCTTTTGGGTTTCTTCTGCTCCTAGAAAAATCATTCCGGAGATTTTATTCCATTTGGACTCCGTTTAATATTCCTTATCTGCAATACTCAAAAACTTGGAAAAACAGGAACCGACACTAGGCTCTAGATTAATAGGTTAGTCCCAAAAATAAAATAAAAAACATATTAATGCATATAAAACATCCAAAACAGATAATATAATATCATGGAACAATCAAAAATTATAGATACGTTGGAGTCGTATCAATAGCTAAGAGATAATAGTGTAGCATCAAACAAGCAAAACGTATGATCAATCACACAGATAAGATAAAGTCATCCAAAAGACCAAAGTTTTTAAAACCAAACGAGGGCAAATAAGGTCAAAAGCTCTCTCTATCTCGAAGTCTATGATCTATACATGTCTCCCCCTTTGGCAACAAGTTACCAAAAAGTTCAAAAGTATATAACTACTAATCTCTCTGGGCAGCTGATGACGGAGTCGATAGAAGAGCGTCCGCGAAGGCTTCTGCTGAATGTCCTGGAGCTAGAGGAGTTGATAATTAAGGTGATGGAGGTGGAGCTGGTGCTGAAGGTGTTGAAGCTTGTACTGAAGATGTATGTCTTGTCTCTTGAGCAGGTACAACAGCTGACCTAGGCCTGGTGCTGAACTGAGTAGTAGTGGGAGGAGGAGACTCCTCCTCCTCCTCATCATCTTCTTCATCTTCCTCATCTAAGCGGGACATATCCACTGAGTCAACTTCATGTTGAAGCTGTTTGACTATAGTTGTCAACTCACAAACCTTCACATCCATGTCATGAAACTTAGTTTCTATGACTCTCTCAAGGCTTTTCTGACTTTACAATATCAGCTGGATGTTCTTCTCCATGCCTTGGACAGAGCTAACTAGAAATGCCATTTTCTCAGCTTGATTTCTGAGCTATGTAACTCGTGGTGGCCTATTTCTAGCAGCCTCAGCTTCTGCTGCCTCTGCTGCCATTCTTGTTGCAGCTGAGTTGGGATCATTGTCGTCCATTACCACTTCATTATCTTCAAACTTTGGCTGAAGAGGTAGATGGGGATGATCAAGTAGATATGCATGCTTGCCTAGCTTGGCATTGATAAGCATTTGAATGTAACGAGCATATCCACATGATCTCTTCTGATCCGCAACAGTCCTCCAGATAGTCTCTACTATCAAATCCATCACTCTCAATTTGGTATCAGTGTCTATCAAGTGCAGCAGGTTGATAGAATATCCTGTGATCATCTTTTCATCTCCTGATTTTGGCATCAGGGTGTGTCTCAGAATAGTGTTTGTAGTAGGAATGCCTGCTTGCAGAAAGTACACAAAACCCATCTTGTGACTAGCCAAGTACTTGTGTCGAATTGTCTTGTACATATTGGCCATTGAGTTGTGACTCTGCTTTGCTTCTGAGTACACATCTACATCTTGATCTTCCTGCTTGGGGGCACTAATGATAGTAGCCCATTCATCAATTGTGGCTTCATACTTGTGACCATAAGTCATCCAAACTGAACAACCATCTCCATGGAAATGAACAGTTGCATAGAATTGCATGATCATCTCGTCATTCCATGGGGTCATCTCTTTGCCAACAAACTTTTCAATGTCCACTAGCTGACGTTTCCTTGGACATGGGGAAAGAAATTCTCATTTTCCTTGATATATTCCCACTCGACATACCTCATATCACTGACAGCAGGACTCTTGTCAAACAAGACAGTCTCATAAAAATCTTGTTGTTCCTTGGTGTGAAACCTTGGATCAACATCAGTTCTTCTCCTGACAGCATATGGATCATTAGCCCTCCACTTTCTTAGTCCGACATCCTTTCTCTTCTTCATATCTTATGCTATTGGATGAGCAGCATTGTGAATAGTTCGGGTTGGTCTGAGCTTCCTAAGAATTGGTGCATTCTCATCTTCTACCTCCTCTACAGCATGGGCACTGGATGCAGGGCCTTTGCTCCTGGCAGCTGCAGGTATGTCCTTGGTAGTCCTTTTGGGAACTACAACCTTCTTTGCTTTGGCAGGAGGCTTAGGAGAAGATTTCATAGCATCAACCATCAGCTTCTTCTTCTTGGGAGGAACTGGGATCTCCTGAGGAGCTTCTTCCTCAGCAGCTTCTAGGTCTTCATACATTGAAGTCTTTCTTCCAACAAGATGAATTGTTCTCTTCCTGGGCTTCTTCATACCAGCCTTCTTGGAAGGTACATCACTGGTAAGTGTCATGCTCTTCCTAGCATATTCAGGTGCTATCAGATCAACAGGGGTAGCAGTTACCTTCCTGACAACCTTCCCTAGAGGACCTGAAGTTTTCTCTGGCACAAAGTCTGAGTCCTATTCATTAGAATCCAGCTTCTTCCTTTGCCTGGTGGCTGCCTTGGCCAAACCATGGGGGCTGGGAGAACTTGGGTCAGAGGCACACTTCTCTGGACTAGTGTTTGAGTCCATCTCTACGCTCTGCTCTCTAAAGTCATTTTGACTATCTTCTGAACCAGACATATCTGACACACACACAAAAACTCAGCAGCAAACAACAAAACCTGTGAAGTAGATATAGGAAAGACAGAAAGGATGAGCATCCAAAAACTTAGATGTTTTTTGAAAATTTGAACAAAGAAATCCTTAGTTTTAACTTTATCGGTGGAACCGAGTTTGAACTTTCAGAGTCACCAGACAGATGAACTCCTTAACAGAATCTTGGTCATCATTTTGGTGGGACCAAAAATGACATCGAGTTCATTCTCAGTAACCCTAGGTACAAAATTGGTAGCACCAAGTTTTGCAACTCGGAGGCACTAAGATGGGGTCTGCGGATGGGTAACCCTAAAAATTTCCTAATTCTCTAATCTATGGATTCATATGGTGGATGGAGAGGATGCACACAGTGGCTTGTGGATAAATATTCCCATTGCATAAGAATTAGATGGAGGAATGTAGAGGGGATCCGAACCATACCCTAACTCGGCGGTCGTCCGGCTACGACGACGACGGTGGTGAGGAATCCATCGGTGGCGGTGGTTCTGAGCGGCGGAGACGCTCGAGATTGAAGGGCGACGACCAGGGGTCTAGAGGGAGCGCAGGGTTTTGGGACGAAACAACTTTGACGAAGTAAAATCCAAGGTTCAGTCCGCTCGAATATGTACCCATTCACGGTTGGTATCACCGAGATTACGAAATCGGTGTCACCGAGTTCCTCTACTGTCAATTGACAGGGGAACTCGGTGGAACCAAGTTTGTGATTCGGGTGGTACCAACATGGAAATACTAGATCAACTCTGGAATTCGGTGGAACCGAGTTTGAAGTTGGTTTCACCGAGTTCATTCATAGAGAGGTTTTGGAGGTCAGCCATTGGTGATACGGAACTCCAAGTGCACCTTCACATAGAGGGATCGACAAGTGCTTGTTCGAGTTTTGTGATGAAGCATGAATAGAACTTGAGATGAGATAGCATAGATAGCTAGAGAAGGGTCCTAGGCATTCTTGTCCATCCAATTGGCAAAAGATAAATCAAGAGCCAAATAACAACAATTGGATGTCCTCGAATGATCAAACACATGCAGACCAATATGCTCACACAATAAGAATGATAGATAAAAACATGGTGAACATGCACAAACATCCTAGCAGGTATCAAGCACTTGGGCGATGACAAAGTCATCTATATATGAGTATATTGACATAGGAGCTAAGTATGAATACTTGATCATAGGTGTCGTGGTTTTGTCACGGCATATGTCCTCATGAAAGGACTTAGTGATGGAGCCATCACACCTTGGTGGCGACTCAAAGAGGGTGAGCGGAAGCGAGACTCAGGTTTACCCAGGTTCGGCCCCTCCGGTGGAGGTAAAAGCCTATGTCCTGCTTTGTGTATATTGATGGTGGATTCTATTACAAGGAGGGCGTAACTCGCCTGACCTAGCTCTCGATGGATTCTAGCTTAACCTATGTGCCCTAGAGACTCGCCTTTATATACTGGTCGAGGCCCTATGGTTTAAGGTCCTGGCCATGTTTACAAACCATGGCTTTCTATATCTCTAAGTTGCCATGTCTTCCAAGCTAGGAAACCTCCTTGGCGACTTATCTTCTCTCTTAATCTTGAACTGCCATCCAGCTCATGCGCCCTGGAAGCCCTTTGTCAAGGTCTCCTGGCGCATCTCAGACCCTAGGCCAAGGCTTGTCTTGATCATGAATGTAGAGTCGCCGTTTTACCTGACCCGACCCAATAGGGCGGGTCATACCGTAGGTAATATCCCCAACATTAGGCCCCAGATCAACTTGAATTTGTTCACGCCAATAAATCTTCACACTTGTCTTCGGCAACTCATACACGATCTCTGACCTTTCTTCAATAAGTGATGAGCCGATAACCCTTATGAATTGTCTAAGTCACCAGGTCCTTTATTGGTGATGTCATCTTCTCCAGTATTCCTGGGATCTTGATGAAATCACTCCCAACGGATCTTTTGTCTTATCCTATCATCCTTTCTGGTTTTTAATGTAGCTCCTCGAGTCCCGCGCGTGCCGTTTCGATTCTGCACTAGGTCTTTAAATAGCCGCATGGGGAGGGGGCATCTCCACCTACCTTTATTCCATCTCCTCTGTTGCGTCTTCTTCCTCGAGATCGTGTCACGAACACCACGCCATCACCGAACCTCTGTCGTGGACCAGCCGCTTCTCAGGCTGATCAGGGGTGCGGTCTCCGGCGCAGAACCTCCACGGCCTTCTTCCGTCGTTGTCTTCCTTCTTCAGGTAACTTCCTTTTCTCCTTTAGACCTAGATCTCGAACCTCCATAGTTCTTAGGGTAGCACCAAAACTCCATGAATGCCACCTCCTTGTTCCATTAACCCATCTAGGTATGGTGTTTAGATCCTTCCTTTAGCAATAGACTGCGGTAGTTCCATCAAAATCCCCAGCAAATTTTATTATTCCCCCATTGTTCTACAGGTCCACATACTGTTTCCAAAGTGTTTTTGTGTTCTTAGCGCTTGAATTTTTGCAAGTATTATTTTCCTTAATAGAATCATCTGTAGATCCATAAATTATCTCTCGGTATTGTAAACTTGTTTGTCCTCAACTAGGAATATCCTAAGGAAATTTTTAGAGTCACAACCCGCTCTCAATCTTGTGGCGAGTCACAACTCCCTCTGGCGAGTTACCATTCCGTAGGTCCTGACAAGCTGACAATCCCTCTTATGCAGATCTCCGTCCCCTCTTCTGAAACTTTGTAATCATGGGTTCCATCTCCAAATGAAACTGGTTGCCCACAGAAGTCAACGACGCCTATCTTGCAAAATTTGTGAAAGTGGGCAATCTTGCGTCCAAGGAAGCAATCGGCTGGCGAACCGCCTTTGGGGAGCAAATTCCACAACCCGCCGAAGGGGAAGTAGTAGTTTTTGCTGATGACGTTGAGCGAGGCTTCACGCCGCCCGGCTCAAAGTTCTTCAGGGACGCCTTGGATTTCGTCAACCTCCATCCCCAAGACTTAGGGCCAAACTCTATCAGCAACCTTTGTCAATTCCAAGTGTTCTGCGAAGCTTACCTGCAAATAGAGCCCACTATACTTTTGTTCAGGAAGTTCTTTTATCTGAACCGCCAGACCGAGTTTGCCAACGGGCCCTGCCTAGAGCTTGGGGGAGTTAGCATCTAGCGACGGCGAGAATGCGGGTTCCCGGCTGTTTCATTGCCCAGTCATCCCAAGGGTTGGGCAAACTCTTGGTTTTACTACCGCGACACTTCTCCACCCAATGAGAACCCCTTACCAGGCTTCAGGGAGGAATGTATGCCCATGGATTTCAAGTTGCCTGAAAAGCTAACTGAAGAAGAAGAAGCTACGTTTGTCCCTATCTTCGCAAAGCTCAGGGCTCTTACTGTCAACGGTCTTACTGGGATCGATCTGATCCACTGCTGGGTGGAGTGGAGAATCATGTCTTTGAGCCGACGGAACAACTTGATGTGTGAATACAATGGCGACTTAAACCACCCCCAATGCTTTTATAATGTGAGGCTTGAAGAAGAAGACATTGTCAAATTTATAAAGAAGCTAAGTGGCGAGACAGTTGAGAACTGCTCCAAAATTGGGTGTAAACCTTTTTGCGTTTTTAACCCGGCTCCAGAGATAAAACATCCCAAGTCGCCCTTCTAGCTTTTTAATGTACTCGTACCTGTTTCTGATCCGAGCTTTTAATCATGTCAATCAGAGGGACTTAGCCTTTTGGACCCGAAGGCCCAAGATAGTCGTCAAGAAAACGACCAAACACGCCCCGAAGAAGAAGAAAAACAAAGGCAAGGCCACTCCAAAGGAGTCATCCGTCGTTGGCGAGTCTCCGCCCGCCGAAGAACAATCAGAGGTAAATGCTCCCTTGTCTTTGCTGTTTTAATCTGACTTGTACTCATGCTTTGCTACCTATGCTTATAGGATGATGACCTTGAGAGCCAAGATGAAGATGTCGAGGTAATTTGCATTTCTTCCGACTCAAATTCTTCTCCTCCCAAGCCGGCCAGGCGAATCTGTAGGAAAGTTCCCCTGTCTCACCCGGATGCTTATCTGGATCCCAATTACCTTTTAAAGAAGGAGAGTTTTACGCCCAAGCGTCATACTCGAAGCCACTCTGGGGACCTATTGTCCGGCTTGCCCGAGAAAACAACTGGTCACAAACGACAAAGCGAGGTACATTGTTGTAAACATCTTTTTCTTCCTGTGCAAGCTATTCTCGTGATTTACCCAATCTTTGAATTCTTCACCTGACCGGTTTCACCTCCTTGATCTGGCGACTCAGCTGTCTCAACTCTTCCCCCATTGACCCATCTTCAAGGGTAAGTTCCTTTATTAACATATTTTTTCGGGTGTCGATGTTTCTGTTTTAACATTGGTACCATCATTCCTTAGGGCTCAAGCAAAAAAGAGAAAAACCGGTGAGTCGTCTTCTGCTCCCAAAGTTGCTGAAGTGTTTGGCATGAGTACTGATACGTCCATTTTGCATCATGCTTTCATGTTGATATTTATCGCTTCTTGGGTTGTTATTTCACTTCACGGTACAATACTTATGACTTTTCTCTCTTATTTTGCAAGGTTTACATGAAGAGGGAGAATGCCGGCAGCTGGAATTCTGGCCTCAAAAGGGAGCAAAGTTGAGATACCTATTCTGCGCAACTCCAAACGCCGTAAAAATCAACGAGGATTTTTTTCGGGATTTATAAAAAATACTCGGCCGACGAAGTGCCAGAGAGGCACCAGCACGTGGCCACAAGCCTACTAGGCGCGGCCACCCCCCCTAGCCGTGCCTAGGGGGCATGTGGGCACCCAGCTGGCCCTCTGGCTCCCCACTTTTGCTATAAGAAGGGTTTCGTCCAGGAAAAAAATCAGGGGGGGGGGCTTTTTCGAGGATTCGTCGTCGCCACGAGGCGGAACTTGAGCAGAACCAATCTAGAGCTCCGGCAGGACGATCCTGTCGGGGAAACTTCCCTCCCGGAGGGGGAAATCATCGCCATCGTCATCACGAACACTCCTCTCATCGGAGGGGACTCATCACCATCAACATCTTCATCAGCACTATCTCATCTCCAAACCCTAGTTCATCTCTTGTAACCAATCTCCGTCTCGCGACTCCGATTGATACTTGTAAGGTTGCTAGTAGTGTTAATTACTCTTTGTAGTTGATGCTAGTTGGATTATTTGGTGGAAGAGTTTATGTTCAGATCCTTGATGCTACTCATTACCTCTCTGGTCATGAATATGATTATGCTTTGTGAGTAGTTACTTTTGTTCCCGAGGACATGGGATAAGTCATGCTAATAGTAGTCATGTGAGTTTGGTATTCGTTCGATATTTTGATGTGTTGTATGTTGTTTTTCCTCTAGTGGTGTTATGTGAACGTCGACTACATAACACTTCACCATTATTTGGGCCTAGAGGTAGGCATTGGGAAGTAGTAAGTAGATGATGGGTTGCTAGAGTGATAGAAGCTTAAACCCTAGTTTATGCGTTGCTTCTAAGGGGCTGATTTGGATCCACTAGTTTAATGCTATGGTTAGACTTTGTCTTAATTCTTCTTTCGTAGTTGTGAATGCTTGCGAGAGGGGTTAATCATAAGTGGGATGCTTGTCCAAGTATGGGCAGTACCCAAGCGCCGGTCCACCCACATATCAAACTATCAAAGTAACGAACGCGAATCATATGAACATGATGAAAACTAGCATGACAGAAATTCCTGTGTGTCCTCGGGAGCGTTTTTCCTCCTATAAGACTTTGTCCAGGCTTGTCCCTTGCTAAAAAAGGGACTGGGCCACTTTGCGGCACCGTTGCTACTTTTTTTACTTGTTGCTTGCTACGAATCATCTCACCACACAATCACTTGTTATCGATAATTTCAGTGCCTGTAGATATTACCTTGCTGAAAACCACTTGTCAGATCCTTCTGCTCCTCGTTGGGTTCGACACTCTTACTTATCGAAAGGACTACGATAGATCCCCTATACTTGTGGGTCATCAAGACTCTTTTCTGGCGCCACTGCCAGGGAGTGAAGCGCCTTTGGTAAGTGGAAATTGGTAAGGGAACATTCATATAGTGTGGTGAAATTTATTGTCACTTGTCACTATGGAAACTAATCCTTTGAGGGGCTTGTTCGGGGTATCTTCACCTCGAATGGAAGCACAAAGAGTTGCTCCTCAACCTGCTGCACCTACTGAAAATATTTGCTTTGAATTTCCTTTGGGTATACTTGAGAAACTGCTGGCTAATCCTTTTACACGAGACGGAACATCACATCCAGACTTGCATCTAATCTATGCAGATGAAGTTTGTGGTTTATTTAAGCTTGCAGGTTTGCCCGAGGATGAGGTCAAGAAGAAGGTCTTTCCTTTATCTTTGAAGGATAAGGCGTTGACATGGTATAGGCTGTGTGATGATACTGGATCATGGAACTACAATCGGTTGAAATTGGAATTTCATCAAAAGTTTTTTCCTATGCATTTAGTACATCGTGATCGGAATTATATTTATAATTTTTGGCCTCGTGACAGAGAAAGCGTCGCTCAAGCTTGGGGACGCTTAAATCAATGTTATATTCATGCCCCAACCATGAGCTCTCGAGAGAAATTATCATTCAGAACTTCTATGCTCGGCTTTCTCATGATGATCGCACCATGATTGACACTTCTTGTACCGGTTCTTTTATGAAGGGAGATATTGACTTCAAATGGAATTTATTGGAGAGAATTAAACGCAACTCTGAAGATTGGAAGATTGAAGAAGGTAAGGAGTCAGGTATGAATTTCAAGTTTGATTGCGTTAAATCCTTTGTCGAAATAAATACCTTTAGTGATTTTAGCGCTAAGTATGAACTTGACTCTCAGATAGTAGCTTCATTGTGTGAATCTTTTACTGATCATATTGATCTCCCCAAAGAGAAGTGGTTTAAATATCCTCCTCCTTTAGAAGTCAATGTAGTTAAACCCAATCTAGTTGAAGAGAAAGTCATTGCCTATAATGATCCTATTGATCCCAGTGCTTACATTGAGAAACCACCTTTCCCTGTTAGGACAAAGGATCATTCTAAAGCTTCAACTGTGATACGTAGAGGCTACATTAGAACACCTACACCCCCTGAGCAAATTAGAGTTGAACCTTGCATTGCTATTATCAAAGATCTCCTTTCCGACGATGTTGAGGGAAATAATATTCACTTTTGTGAAGATACTGCTAGAATTGCTAAACCTCACGCTAGAGATAAACATAGGCCTGTTGTTGGCACACTTGTTGTTTCTGTTAAGATAGGAGATCATTGCTATCATGGTTTATGTGACGTGGGTGCTAGTGTTAGTGCAATACCTCAATCCTTATATGATGAAATCAAAGAAGAGATTGCACCTGTTGAGATAGAACCTATTGATGTCACTATTCAGCTTGCCAATAGAGATACTATCTGCCCTGTGGGAATTGTTAGGGATGTTGAAGTCTTGTGTGGTAAAACGAGGTATCCTACTGATTTCCTCGTTCTTGCTACCGCACAAGATAGCTTTTGTCCCATCATATTTGGTAGACCTTTTCTCAATACCGTCAATGCTCATATTGACTGTGAGAAGCAAACTGTCACTGTTGGCTTTGAAGGTGTGTCACATGAGTTCAATTTCTCCAAGTTTGGTAGACAACCTCATGAAAAGGAGTTGCCTAGTAAGGATGAAACTATTGCCTTAGCTTCTATTGCTGTGCCTCCTACTGATCCCTTAGTGCAATACTTGCTTGATCATGAAAATGATATGCATATGGATGAAAGGGATGAGATAGATAGAGTTGTCTTAGAACAATACCCTATCCTTAAGAATAATTTGCCTGTTGAACTGCTTGGGGATCCACCCCCACCAAAGGGTGATCCTGTGTTCGAGCTTATACAGTTGCCAGATACTCTTAAGTATGCTTATCTTGATGAAAAAGATATATATCCTGTCATTTTGCTAGCCTCTCAGAGCATGAAGAAAAGAAGTTACTAAAAACTCTAGGGAAGCACCGCGCTGCTATTGGATATACTCTTGATGATCTTAAGGGCATTAGTCCCACTCTACGCCAGCAGAAGATTAAAACTGATCCCGATTCCAAACCAGTTGCTGATCATCAAAGGAGATTAAATCCTAAGATGAAATAAGTAGTGAGAAAAGAAATACTAAAGCTCCTGGAAGCGGGAATTATCTATCCTGTTGCTCATAGTGATCGGGTGAGTTCGGTGCATTGCGTCCCTAAGAAGGGAGGCATTACCGTAGTCCCTAATGATAAGGATGAATTGATCCCACAGAGGATTATTACTGGCTATAGGATGGTGATCGATTTTAGGAAATTGAATAAAGCCACTAGGAAAGATCATTACCCTTTGCCTTTTATCGACCAAATGCTAGAAAGATTGTGTAAACACACACACTTCTGCTTTCTAGACGGTTATTCTGGTGTCTCCCAAATACCAGTTGCACAATCTGATCAGGAGAAAACCACTTTCACCTGCCCTTTTGGTACCTTTGCTTATAGACGTATGCCTTTTGGCTTATGTAATGCACCTGCCACCTTTCAAAGATGTATGATGGCTATATTCTCTGACTTTTGTGAAAAGATTGATGAGGTTTTCATGGATGACTTCTCCGTTTATGGGTCTTCCTTTGATGATTGCCTCAGCAACCTTGATCGGGTCTTGTAGAGATGTAAAGACACCAACCTTGTCTTGAATTGGGAGAAGTGCCACTTTATGGTTAATGAAGTCATCGTCTTAGAACATAAAATTTCTAAAAGAGGTATTGAAGTCGATAAGGCTAAGGTTGATGCGATCGAGAAAATGCCATACCCCACAGATATCAAAGGTATAAGAAGTTTCCTTGGTCATGTTAGTTTCTATAGAAGGTTCATTAAAGACTTCTCTAAGATTTCTAGGCCTCTTACAAGTCTCTTGCAAAAGGATATTCCTTTTGTTTTTGACGATGATTGTGAGGAAGCCTTCGAGATACTTAAGAAGGCTTTGATAACTACACCTATTGTTCAACCACCTAATTGGAACTTACCTTTTGAAATCATGTATGATGCTAGTGATTATGCTGTTGGTGCTGTCCTAGGGCAAAGAGTTGATAAGAAGTTGAATGTTATTTACTATGCTAGTAAAACTCTAGACAGTGCCCAAAGAAACTATGCTACTACGGAGAAGGAATTTTTAGCAGTCGTGTTTGCATGTGAAAAGTTCAGGTCTTACATAGTTGATTCCAAAGTTACTATTCACACTGATCACACTGCTATTAAGTACCTCATGGAGAAGAAGGACGCTAAACCTAGACTTATCAGATGGGTTATCTTGCTACAAGAGTTTGATTTGCATGTTGTTGACAGGAAGGGTGCCGATAACCCAGTAGCAGATAACTTGTCTAGCTTGAAGAACATTCTTGATGACCCACAACCTATTGATTATAGCTTTCCCGATGAGCAACTGAATGTCATCAATGCCTCATGTAGTGCACCGTGGTATGCTGATTATGCAAACTATATCGTTGCCAAATAAATACCACCTAGTTTCACTTACCAGCAAAATAAGAAATTCCTCTTTGACTTGAGACATTACTTCTGGGATGATCCTCACCTTTATAAGGAAGGAGTAGATGGTGTTATTAGACGTTGTGTACCTGAACAGGAACATGGATAGATCCTACAGAAGTGTCACTCTGAGGCCTACGGAGGACACCATGCGGGAGATAGAAGTGCACACAAGGTATTGCAATCAGGTTTCTATTGGCCCACTCTCTTCAAGGATGCCTCTAAGTTTTTCTTGTCTTGTGATGAATGTCAAAGAGTAGGTAATATTGGTAAACGTCAGGAAATGCCTATGAACTATTCACTTGTCATTGAACCATTTGATGTTTGGGGCTTTGATTATATGGGACCTTTTCCAGAATCTAACGGGTATACTCATATCCTAGTTGTTATTGATTACGTCACTAAGTGGGTAGAAGCTATCCCCACTAGTAGTGATGATCACAACACTTCTATCAGGATGCTTAAAGAAGTTATTTTCCCTAGATTTGGAGTCCCTAGATATCTAATGACCGACGGTGGTTCACATATCATTCATGGTGCTTTCCGTAAAACGCTTGCTAAGTATGATGTCAACCTTAGAATTGCGTCACCCTATCACCCTCAGTCCAGTGGTCAAGTAGAGCTAAGAAATAGAGAAATTAAAGTAATTCTGCAAAAGACTGTTAATAGGTCTAGAAAGAATTGGTCTAAGAAGCTCGATGGTGCACTGTGGGCTTATAGAACTGCCTATAAGAATCCCATGGGCATGTCTCCGTACAAAATGGTGTACGGTAAAGCATGTCATTTACCCCTTGAGCTAGAGCATAAAGCTTATTGGGCAATCAAAGATCTCAACTTTGATTTCAAACTTGCTGGTGAGAAGAGGTTATTTGATATTAGCTCGCTTGATGAATGGAGAGCTTAGCCATATGAAAATGCCAAGTTGTTCAAAGAAAAGGTTAAGAGGTGGCATGATAAGAGGATACAAAAGGGTGAGTTCAATGTAGGTCATTATGTCTTGCTATCTAATTCTCGTTTCAGATTTTTTGCAGGCAAGCTTCTCTCTAAATATATTGTTGATGAAGTATATCGTGCCGGTGCTATCAAGATCAACAACACGGAAGGTAATTGTCCGAGAGTTGTAAATGGGCAGAGAATCAAGCATTATATCTCAGGTACTCCCATAAATGTTGAAAGCAATATCATCAATACCATAACTCCGGAAGAATACCAAAGGTATATTTATCAGCCTGTTTCAGACTCCGAAAATGAAGAGGTATGTGATTCGGTAAGAAAATAGAATCCAAAACTTTTCCAGTAGGAATTTTTCTCAGTTTTCGAATATTTGAAAAATAGAAAAATTGGAAGTAGTACAGAAAGCGCGCGAGGAGGCGACAAGCCTGCCAGGCGCAGGCCCACCCCCTGGCCGCGCCTGGGGGCTTGTGGCCACCTCGTGTGCCTCTCGGGCTCCGTTTTCGTGCGGAGTATTCCTTCTGGTCTGGAAAAAATCATTATATATTCTCTCGTAAGGTCTGACCCTCGTATCACGCATATTTCCTCTGTTTTCATTTCGAGCCTGTTTTCTGCCGCAGATCTAGGTCAAGATGTCTTCTCAGGATTTAGAGGGGGAGAGCTATGTGGCTGATTACCTCGCTAACCCCAAGGTCTATGGGGACTTGGATCCTTATGGCTGGACCACTTATGAGGAAGAAGATTATGATCCCAAGGGGAAGGAACAAACAAGTTCTGATGAAGAGGAGGCTTCTCTACCTCAACCTGGACACACGCATGTGGAGTTCAAGAAGTCGAGCCTCCCTGCCTCAAGGAAGAAGCCTAATACATTGTTTATCGCTTCTCGTTTCTTGAAGGAGAGTAAGCAGGAATTATGCCAGAGGGTGTTGAAGCTTGAAGAGGAAAATGATGATGTGAGAGAGCAGAATATTATGCTCAGGTGGAAATTAAACAAGCTCAATACCTATGCAACAACTCCACCACCATCGCATCCAAAGGAAGACAACTGAGCATGGGTATGGGCAATCCCCTTGGCTTGTACCAAGCTTGGGGGAGTTTCCCTGGTATCGTATCACCATCACATCTTTTGCCTTTACCTTTGTTTTAGCTTGTTCCTTTTCACTTTTCTTTTTCTCTAGTAGATTATAAGTCTTAGTGTTCTAAGTCTTGGGTTTTGCTTTGTGTCACCCCCGATGTATTCGAGCTCGTGAGCCATATAATAAAGAGTGTCTTAGTTGAAGGGATTTGCCTCTTGCCATGATCAAAAGAGTGAGAAAAGAACAAAAACATGAAAATCATGTAATGATCTTATGGGAAGTGATGGCTTCACATATAAAAATAATGTTGATTGAAACTTGTTGAGGGTAGACAAACGTATACCTTGGTCATTGTTGAAATTAATAGGAAGTGATAAGGAAGGACAGTTTCACATATAAATATATCATCTTTGACACCATCTATGGTTGTGAACACTCACCAAACTATTACATGCCTAGAAGTAGATGTTGGACAAGGAAGACAACATAATGAATTGTGTTTGCTTGGTTCCGAACAATGTTATATGATTAGAGATCCCTTAGCATGTGAGGATTGCTTCCACCTCATATTAGCCATAACTCCTGCACCAAGTAGAGATACTACTTGTGCATCCATAAACCTTCAACCCAGTTTTGCCATGAGAGTCCACCATACCTACCTATGGATTGAATAAGATCCCTCAAGTAAGTTGTCATTGGTGCAAGCAATAAAAATTGCTCCCTAATATGTATGATCTATTAGTGTGTGGAAAATAAGCATTGTACGAACCTGTGATGAGGAAGACATAAAAGCGACATACTGCATAATAAAGTTCTTTATCACAGGAGGCAATATAAAGTGACGTTCCTTGATAACCCACAAGTATAGGGGATCGCAACCGTTTTCGAGGGTAGAGTATTCAATCCAAATTTGTTGGTTCACCAAAAGGGAAGCGAAAGAATATTCTCAAGTATTAGAAGCTGAGTTTGTCAGATTCAACCACACCTGAAAGATTAGTGTCTGCAAGCAAAGTATCAGTAGCAAAGTAGTAATATAGCAACGGTGTCAGAAACGATATGTTGACGGTAGACTATTCCTAACTGTTGTATCAATGGCGCCAGTCGGTTGCACGTGGGCAAGTAACTATTCTTCCCCGACAAAAGTGTTGGAAAAGATCTTGCAACAAGTAACATCGAAGTAGCAAGGAACAGCAGTAGCAGCAGCAGCAGAGGAACAGCAGTAGCAACAGTAGCAGCAAAGTGGCCCAATCCCTTTTGTAGCAAGGGACAAGCCTAGACAAAGTAACATAGAAAGGACCAGTAGTAAAAGACTCGTAGGAAGTGGACCGGTGATGGATGAGTATGACGGATGTGATTCATCATGTAACAACTATAACACACAGAGATATGTAACGAGCTCCCGTTCGTCAATCTAATGTAGGCATGTATTCTGTATGCAGTCATACGTGCTTAGGGAAAAGAACTTGCATGACATCTATTGTCCATCCCTCCCGTGGCAGTGGGGCCTAATGGAAACTACGGGATATTAAGGTTCTCGTTTTAATAAGGAACCAGACCAACGCATTAACACTTGGTGAATACATGAACTCCTCATACTATGGTCATCTCCGGGAGTGGTTCCGGCTATTGTCACTCCGGGGTTGCCGGGTCATAACATATAGTAGGTGACTACAACTTGCAAGATAGGATCTAAAACACACATGTATTGGCGACAACATAATAGGTTCAGATCTGAAATCATGGCACTCGGGCCCTAGTGACAAGCATTAAGCATAGCCAAGTAGTAGCAACATCAATCTAGAACATAGTGGATACTAGGGATCAATCGCCGCCAAAAACTAACTCGATTACATGATAGATCTCATCCAACTGATCACCGTCCAGCAAGCCTACGATGAGATTACTCACGAACGATGAAGAACATCATGGAATTGTCGACGGAGGAAGGTTGATGATGATGATGGCGACAATTTCCCCTCTCCGGAGCCCCGAACGGACTCCAGATCTGCCCTCGAGATGAAGAACAGGAGGTGGCGGCGCCTCCGTATCATAAAATGCAAGGAAACCTTCTCTCTGATTTTTTTCCGGGCGAGACGGAAGATATAGAGCTGAGGTTGGGGGCGGTGTTGCCACGTGGGCCCCCCAAGCCCTCACGGCGGGGCCTAGGGGTGGTCGAGGCCTGTGGGCTTGTGGCCCACTAGCACGCCCCCTCCGGTGGATCTTTGCGCAAGTGTTTTTCTTTTATTCCAGAAAAATTCTCCGTACATTTTCAGGACATTCCGAGAACTTCTATTTCTGCACAAAAACAACACCATGGCAATTCTGCTGAAAACAGCGTCAGTCCGGGTTAGTTATTCAAATCATGCAAATTAGTGTCCAAAACAAGGGCAAAAGAGTTCGGAAAAGTAGATACGATAGAGACGTACCAACTCCCCCAAGCTTAAAGCCTTGCTTGTCCTCAAGCAATTCAGTTGAAAAACTGAAAGAGGCAAAAGAAAAACTTTGACGAACTTTGTTTGATCTTGTTGTTGCAACTATGTTTAACTCATATCCAGAATTTCAGCAAGATCACAAGCAAACCACATAAGCAAATGACATCTAGGTCTCACGTAAACTCATATCAATGGCATAATCAACTAGTGATAAATAATAATATGCCTCAAATGTCAACACTTCAATCAAAACAACATGAAGTAGTTCAAACAGATGGTATCTCGCTAGCTCTTTCTGGGACCGCAAAACATAAATGCAGAGCACCTTCAAAGACCAAGGGCTGACTAAACATTGTAATTCATGGCAAAGAAGATACAGTCACAGTCATACTCAACATAGTTAAAAGCAAAGCATAAAAATGACAGAGGTGCTCTCTAATTGGTGCTTTTATAAGAGGAGGATGACTCAACAGGAACATAAATAGACAGGCCCTTCGCAGAGGGAAGCATTGATTTTTAGAGGTGCCAGAGCTCAAGCTTTGAAAACAGAGATAATGATTTTGGGTGGCATGCTTTCATTGTCAACGCAATGACTAAGAGTTCTCAACATCTTCCATGCTACACATGCTATAGGCGGTTCCCAAACAGAAAAGTAAAGTTTTGACTCCCCCACCACCAATCAATCACACTCCACGGCTAGCCGAATCCTCGGGTACCGTCCATACCAACAACAATCCTGGGGGAGTTTTGTTTGCAATTATCTTTTCGATTTGAGTATGGAACTGGGAATTCCAATTACCGGCCCCTTTCTCGTGAATGATAGTGAATAAACACATATCGAGGATAACACGCCTAGCATGGAAGATACCAATAGCCCCCTGTCACTACATGAGCGGTTCGGGCATGAAAAACAGGTTATTTCTTAAAGATTTAGAGAATGGCACATGCAAATTTACTTGGAACGGCAGGTAGAAACCGCACAAAGGTAGGTATGGTGGACTCATATGGCACAACTTTGGGTTTATGGAGGTGGATGCGCAAGCAGTATTCCCGCTTAGTACAAGTGAGGGCTAGCAAAAGACTGGGAAGCGACCAACTAGAGAGCGACAACGATCATCAAAATGCATTGAGATTAACTAACATTGAGTGCAAGCATGAGTAGGACATAAATCACCATCAACATGAACATCATAGAGGCTATGTTGATTTTGTTTCAACTACATGCGTGAACATGCGCCAAGTCAAGCCACTTGAATCATTCAAAGGAGGATACCATCCTATCATACTACATCATAGTCATCTCAACATTCATGTTGGCAACCAAGACAAACCATTATAAGCTCCTATCATACTACATCATAGTCATCTCAACATTCGTGTAAGCATGGCATAAGCAACTATGATCTCTAACTTGTCATTGCAAACATGTTTCTCTCACAACAAAGTTGAACTAGGAACAGTGAGCTAGTCATATTTACAAAAACAAAATAGATCGAGTTCATACCAGCTTTTCCAGGCTCAGTCACTTCATCATATATCATCCTTATTGCCTTTCACTTGCACGACCGAACGATGTGAACAATAATAAGAGTGCTCATGCATTGGACTAAGCTGGAATCTGCATGCAAACACAAAGGAGAAGACAAAGTAATATGGCTCTTTGAAAGCTAAACAAGTATGCATGCAAGAGCCACTAAACATTGTAACCAATATCTTCTACCTTGACCCAAAGAAAAAGAAAACTATCTACACGGGAAAGCTCCCAACAAGCAAAAGGAGAAAAAGAAAATCTTTTGGGGTTTTCTCAAACTAGACACACACACGAAAATAAAACGAGAAAAACAAAATAAACGAACATGGATGATACAGTGGCAAAGTGTGAACACCGGCTAACAAAATTAAAGCATAAGCAAGATTGTAAAGTCGGTGAGAACACGTACTCCACCAAGCTTAGGCTTTTGGCCTAAGTTGGTCTACTCCCAAGGATGGTCCTGGCGAAACCCAAAATCATAATGGGGGTTATACGGGAGCGTTGCAGCCACTGCCTGAATAGCTGCCTCACGGAGACGAGCAACCTTTGACTCCCTCTCATACTCCTCTACCTCTCCTCTGGTTATGTAATATCTTCGTTTTACCTGAAAGTCAAAGAAGGCAGGAGCAGGAAGGGTAATATGGAAAACACGCCGCCGGTTAAATATCAAACGGTATAGGAGGGATTCGTCATCCCTCTCAAGGAACTGGTAGCGTGTCAAAGCGACGCAGTCAAGGAAAGTTGTATGGAGCGGGGGATCTCCTTCGCGGATGGGTACTCCAAGAAAATTTGATATGCGAGTAGCATAGATGCCACCAAACAAATCCACTTCAATAGCATTCCTATTCAGCCTCCTTGCTATAATAGCTCCCATGTTGAAGCTTTTGTCACCCGTCACTGCGCTCTTAAGGATACTAAGGTCGGGTGCGCACAGGTGACAATGCTCAATCCTGCCATTAATGCATCTGCCTATGAAGAGGGAAAAATAATGCAAGGGAGGAAAATGAATACTCCCCATGGTAGCTGATGACCCACAAGTATAGGGGATCAATCGTAGTCCTTTCGATAAGTAGGAGTGTCGAACCCAACGAGGAGCAGAAGAATCTGACAAGTGGTTTTCACCAAGGAAAAATCTGCACGCACTGAAATTGTTGGTAACAAGTGATTGTGTGGTGAGATGATTCGTAGCAAGCATGTAACATCCCAAAATTATAAATTTTGGAATGTTAATATAATTATTAGATTGATTGTTTGTTTGTTTGCTGAGTGATTGAAACTTGTGTGAAATTTGAAACTTTTCGAAACTTTTGAATAAGAGGGAATAAAATGACTTTCCCCTTCTCCGGTGAATTCAAATTCAAGCTTTTAAAAGCCAAGAGAGAAGATGACATGACTTCTTCAATTATAAAGAATTTGAACAGAGATATTTGCATTGAATTCTTTTGCTTTTCCATTTTTCCTCGCTCGAGAAATGTCTGGAGAAAACTCTCTTGCACGCAAGAGAGAGAGAGCGGAGGAAAATGACACTCCAAAGTGCGCGCAATTTTTGAAATGTTGGAGCCAAGAAAACCCAAAGTTCTTTTGCAAAAATAATTGCAAAAAGAAATAAAAGCAAATTTGGGAATTTCTGAAAAAAACTTTTTTTTAGTTTTTATTTTGGCTTTAAAAAAAGTTATTTGGGTAGAGATTCTTTTTCTGATTTTTTTATATATATATTACCATATATAGATATTTTGATTTATTTCTTTTTTTAGTTTTTATTTTCTGTTTTGGAAAAGGTTTAAAAAAGGAAAGCCTTTTTATTTATTTTCTAACCTAGCCGCCGCCCTGGGCGCATCTTAAAATTGGCCGCCCTGCCCCTTATTTTCCCCCCTCCCACTTACCTGCGGGTCCCACCCGAA
This sequence comes from Hordeum vulgare subsp. vulgare, assembly GCF_904849725.1. Taxonomy (NCBI): domain Eukaryota; kingdom Viridiplantae; phylum Streptophyta; class Magnoliopsida; order Poales; family Poaceae; genus Hordeum; species Hordeum vulgare. Next base: position 92,773,440 of record NC_058518.1, read on the forward strand.
CCCTCTCCCCACGTCACCCTTCTTCTTCTTTCTCCCTCCTCCTTCCTATTCTACAGCGAGACCGACTCCTCCCCAGTACGGGATCCCTCCCCGATTTTTCTCTCCCTCTCTTACCTTAGCAGCACCCTGCCCCTTCCCCCTCCCACTGCCCCGTGGCCCCCACCCCATCTTCTCCTTCCTCCCTCGTCTCTTTCCTTCTTCTGCTTCCGTAACAGAAACCGAGCCACACCCCAGCGATTCCCTTCCCCACTGCCTCCCTCTCCTTCCTTAAGCTCCCTCCCCATGGCCTATATAAAGCCTACCCCCGAGCCACCCCGTTCCTACCCCGAGCCGCCGCCGCCCCAACCCCTAGCCGCCGCTCCACCGCCCGCCCCCGCCGGAGCTTCTGCCACCGTCTACCCCGCCCCTGGGAGCAACCCCGTCGCCACCCCTGCACCCCCACCTTCGGCCCCCTCCACCGCCGCCCCCTTGCCACTCCGCCACCCCGTTCCCACCCCCGCCGCCGCCTCCCCTCTCCCCTCGCCGCCTCGCCACCGCTGCCGCCGGTGCAACTACTGCACCTTCGGCCTCACCCCTGGAGGAGCCGCCCCTGAGCCCTCTCACCCCGCCGCCGCCTCCCCCGCGGAGGAGAAGGACCCCGCCGCCGCCTCCCCGACGCCACAGCCGCCCCGGAGCTTCTCCTTCCTTGCCGGCCAGCCCGCCCCCGACGGAGCAAGCTGCTGCCAGCACCCAGCCACGGTAGCTATCTCCCTCTCTCTCTGTATTTCATGTTCTGTAGTTTTTAGCCGTTAGATCTGGGATATGAGGCCTAGATTAGAGCACTAGGTAACCATTCGGTTTAGTCCAGAAAACCAGTAGGTTTTTTTGTCACTTAAGTTTTAACCAGCGAACTTGCTTAGCTTCGGCCGTTTGCCCGAAGCGTTCCAACAAACACCCCTCCCAGCCACTTGCAACATGCCACGTGTACCCTCTTTTAATACTAGTTAGCCCCATATTTTTCTGCCTACTCACAAAAAATAGAAACTTTCAATCTTGTTTTGGCCACAACTTTTGATCCCGAAGTCCAATCACATTGATTCTTTTTCCAGTGGCTCACAAATTGCCTGTAGTTTTTAAAAACATATAATTTGTCTATGTTTGAATTTTTCAAATATAAGTTAGATCAGATTTAGCTTAAACCTTGTTTTGCCTATTCCAGGAGTTTAAAAATAGCTTTTAATTTGATTCCTTTCGGTACTGATCACTAGTGTTCTTATTTATCAGTGGTAAAAATTTCAGATTTGTTTGAGTACTTGAGCTCACTGTTTCATGTGAAACAATTTCTGTTTCACCTCTTTTAGGATTTCGGCTAATTCCTTTTCTAATTTTGTTTTTTTTAATATTTTCTTTATTATTTCAGAAACATTATTGTTTTGTTTCTGTTAGTTAAACAGTAGTTTTGCAACAAGTTTTTTTTTTAATTTGTTTTCATGAAATCAATTCTAGTTCCTTAGTAACTTGCGATTGGTTTCTGCACCGAATCAAATCCCGTTAGGGAATGCTTTCAAATAGTTTTCTGAAAAACACTTTATTTTATCTTAGTTAGATTTATATTTTAGTTCCTTGTTATTATTTTTCTGTTAGACAAAAACTATTTAGTGTTTGACGTAGTAGAAGACTCCCTAGTCTTATTTGAAGTTTCTTTCAGATTCCTATTCGCTCTCTCTTTTGTTTTGATTGTTAGAATGACTGCTAGTATGAGTGCTTATGTGAATGATGTGTTGTTATATAGATTTCATCGGAGAGTGACGAGTAGTCTATCAAGTTATTTTCTCGAGAAAATTCTTCTTCGTCAACATCACAGGCAAGTCATCTTTGATCATGTTATTTTACCTATGTTTTCGATGCATAGTAGAACCTTCTTTGCCCTATTTGCATGCTGCCTAGGTACCTGGAAACTTTAGCTTAAGTTGTAGTATCATGTGGTAGGAACACAACAACCCCGACACTTGGCCCCGGGACGACAATTTCTTAACGCTATGCTTGAGTAGACGGGTTATCAGTTGAGTGTATACCACGAGTGATGCGAGGTTGATATAATAACCAAGACCGGACTAAGACAAGATTTTCAAGACCTTGGACGCAATGCAACACTGGGTGAAGGACGGTTGATCGGCTCCCTGGAAAACCCAGTGGATGCCCGGGATGTTGGAGAGGCCATGTCATCCTGCGGAAAGCTTCACCCAGGCTCAAAGAGACGGACGGATATTTTCAAGACCCAAGGCTTACCTGCACAGCCACAAGTCATTATGGGCTCTGGCTTGGTTGGACAACGCGGCGACTCTGGACAGGCGGTGCTAGCAGATGTAGAAGAACGGTAGGATTGGATGGGCACCGACAGGGATTCAGAGGGACCCGTTGAAAGACCATGTTTTGATCATCCGGTCTTCAAAACCCCTGAAGTGCGAAGACATACTCGGAGGCGATCAAATCTTGTGGGGAACGTGTGCAAAACTCTGCAGAGTACTCAAACCTAATCGATTAGCCGTGTCCACGGTCATGGACAACTTGAGCCAAAGGAATTGAAGTTATCTGGATTTCTCAACACCATTAAATATATTTGATGAGGGTAATTATTGACAACTCGGGTACGAGAATTGGTTGGCGGAACCATGTCGTTAACAACCAACAATGTAGTAACATTTTTGCTTTTAGCCCTCTATTGATGTAGGAGAAAACTTGCTTTTCGCTAAAAACTTATAGCCCCACCTGCAATATATGCATATAGTATAGATGATTACTTTTCACCCCTCTCATATGTGACTTGTGAGCATATTCAATATGCTGACCTACACGGCTGCAACGTCTTATGTTGCAGATATTTTTCCTCGACGAGTAAGAGTACGATTCAGGGTTACGGTCTACACTCAACTTGCCGTTGGTGTTTATTGGGACTCCACTCCCTTGACTGCTTCCGCTGAGATATTTAAGGTATATGTCGGTTTTATGCTATTTACATGTGATTGCACTTTGATATATACATTGATGTATTGTGTGTGCCAGCATACTGATCCAGGGATGGCACAGAAACACAGAGGCTTGACTCGTTTTGAGTCGGGTCGCTACAGAGATGGTATCAGAGCACATGTTGACTGTAGGACGTGACCCTAGAAACTGGAAATTTCTTAGGATAGGATCTCTCAAAAAAAATTCTTCAATAACACCTTTTACTTCTCATCTCTTCTGATTTCATCAAACGTTCTGTCTCACCTCAAATAGTTAGACAATCCCCTTACCCCTTTGTCCTCATGAAGAATCAACGGAGTTCTACTTCAAAGTAAAGAGGATTTCATCATGGAAATTGAAGCTACACAAATTGAAGACTCTCAAGACCCGAAGAATTCGAAGACCCTGAAGCGTTCGAATATTTATATGACCATTATAAGTCCAAACCCCTGTTATATACCCACGTTAGATACGATGATTTGTGAGCCGTCATTGGTGTGTGTTTTCCGACGGCCACAAATAAAACCTATTCTCAAAAATATTGTTTGTATTGTGTGTATCTCCCTCCCTCTCTTACCCGTCTCATCCCCAAAACCTCAACCCAATAGATGGCGTATGAAGCTGGACTTGTAGCCTCTCGACCAATGACCCAGCTGGAGGCTGATATATGGATTCAAAACATGGAGAACCACTTCGGGAGCAACTTGATCTTAAGGAAGTATGAAGTGGAACACGCTCTTCAGTAATTTACAGAAAGTGCTGCAATCTGGTGGAAAATGCATCATGCCATACAAGGATTTAGTGGAGCAGAAACCTAGGACGAATTCAAGAACACTCTGTTAAGATCCCGACTTATTCGGAAGTGCTATGATAATCCGAAGGAGAAGACTTGTGCATACAAGATCTGTGGAGCAATAGGACACACCCAGGAAGAACACAAGGATGGATGCACTCATTGTGAAGAAAATCACCCAGCTGAGGAGTGCCCAAGTAGTGAGGTGACTTGTTTCTTGTGTGAAGGGACCACCCACTACCCAGCTCAGTGTCACATTTACCCCAAGGTGCAACAAGTAGTCAAGCAGCAGAAAGATGCAGTGACAGAAACCCTCAAGAAGAAGATTCTAGAAGGACCGGTGATGAACGAAAATATTGAAGACCCTGATGGACAAGGTCTGACCGGATTTTTCTCCAATGCATGCTACTCATGTGGAGAAGAAGGACATTATTCACAGGATTGCATGAAGAGAAGCCAAGAGTATCTGGGAAACTTCCCAACGGAATAAGTGGAGTTTGATCCATTTGAAATAGAAGAACTGGCCAAAATGAAGGAGTCCAGAAAGAAGAAAATGTACCCTCGGAAGAGCCAAATCTCTGCAGACATAGACCTGAGTCATGTCAGATGTTACAAGTGTACGAAATTTGGCCACCACAAATACATGTGCTCAGGAAGGAAGCCGGAAAATCCAAGGAGGAAAAGCAAAAGCTAAGAAGCCTCGAGACTTGTCAGAACTCATTTGCTTTCGTTGCAAGGAAGCAGGACATTATGCTAGTGATTGTCCACAAGGGAAGAAAGCTAAAATGGAGTAGATAAGTTTTGACAGTGGCAATAAGTGTAATCTGAAGCACTCTTGTTTTTCATGAGATCATGGAGTGAAAAAAAAAATTGTAACAGAAGTTCGTGAGATTGTAATAACATCATGAATAAATGGAATTTATGATTGCCTATGTTGAAACTGTATGCGTTGTTTCTCTACGAGCAAAGATCTCTGAACAATTATGAGGATATGAGAAAATATGCTCTATGCAGGCATGAGTATAATTCATTTAAGTGTGGTAGTAATCAGTAAACCCACAGGATCCACTGAGCAGGAATGTACCAGGAATACCTGAGTGAAGTACATGCAGAGATAATGGAGATGAAAACTCATGACCACCAGGATGAAGCAAAAGATAGATGATTTCCAGGAGCACCTCGGAAAGTTCGAGTGGAACTAAGTACCTCCCACAGATGCAGATGAATAGAGTTGGCAGAAATGCTCGACCATACCGAACCATGTGGATGGTAGCATTTGTAATAAAGTACATTTGAATTGGAGTTTTTGAGGATAAATTAAGGATGTAATAAAGGATTGAGTATGAAATGAATATGATTTATGAAAGAAGCTATGATGGATCAGCAAACGTTTTCTTAGGAGCATACAAAAACCTGAGAGTTGTGAAGATACGATAGATGTTTCGTTCAGCTTGCAGAACCAATGGATTATCCGAACTTCGTTCGTGGACAAGAGAAATTCTACAACGCTTATGAGGATGCCCAAGTGTTAGAATGCGAGATTCGCTAAACCTTATACAGAGAAATGATTTGGGCGCGGAATGGATTGATCACCATGACGACTTACTCTTATCATTTATCTTGCTATTCGGAATGGTAAATATGAGAGACTTACCCATAGTGAGAGACGACGTTATTTGAAGCTTTTGTTTAAGCCTTAGAATGGTACAAGGAAAGCTCCATGTACATGGCACTTGTTGTCACGCGTAGGAAATTTTACGGTGAGAATGAAACCAAGACCCCTCTCTCTGCAGGATAACCACAAATGGTAGACCACCAGGAGAACCATCGATATGTTATGTAGAATTGACCACGAGACTGTCAGTTAAGAAGACCCAGTGACGGAAGAAGCTTATATCAACGGGAGAGCATCACCAAAGGATTTAATATGAAGACTGTGCGATGTCAGTGGCCAAAACGCCAGAGGATCGTTAAAGAATTTTGAGGGACCAGTATCTCTCATTTTAAGTGTGGTAGCATCCCACCTTGCCGGAGATTGGAATTGTTAGAAGACCCCCAGACCCTAACCTTTCTTTCTAGCCTCTTCGAATCTCGAGGACGAGATTCATTTGAAGTGTGGTAGTTTGTAACATCCCAAAATTATAAATTTTGGAATGTTAATATAATTATTAGATTGATTGTTTGTTTGTTTGCTGAGTGATTGAAACTTGTGTGAAATTTGAAACTTTTCGAAACTTTTGAATAAGAGGGAATAAAATGACTTTCCCCTTCTCCGGTGAATTCAAATTCAAGCTTTTAAAAGCCAAGAGAGAAGATGACATGACTTCTTCAATTATAAAGAATTTGAACGGAGATATTTGCATTGAATTCTTTTGCTTTTCCATTTTTCCTCGCTCGAGAAATGTCCGGAGAAAACTCTCTTGCACACAAGAGAGAGAGAGAGCGGAGGAAAATAACACTCCAAAGTGCGGGCATTTTTTGAAATGTTGGAGCCAAGAAAACCCAAAGTTCTTTTGCAAAAATAATTGCAAAAAGAAATAAAAGCAAATTTGGCAATTTCTGAAAAAAAAATTAGTTTTTATTTTGGCTTTAAAAAAAGTTATTCGAGTAGAGATTCTTTTTCTGATTTTTTTATATATAATACCATATATAGATATTTTGATTTATTTCTTTTTTTAGTTTTTGTTTTCTGTTTTGGAAAAGGTTTAAAAAAGGAACGCCTTTTTATTTTTTTTCTAACCTAGCCGCCGCCCTGGGCGCATCTTAAAATCGGCCGCCCTGCCCCTTATTCCCCCCCCTCCCACTTACCTGCGGGTCCCACCCGAACCCTCTCCCCACGTCACCCTTCTTCTTCTTTCTCCCTCCCCCTTCCTATTCTACAGCGAGACTGACTCCTCCCCAGTATGGGATCCCTCCCCGATTTTTCTCTCCCTCTCTTACCTTAGCAGCACCCCGCCCCTTCCCCCTCCCACTGCCCCGTGGCCCCCACCCCACCTTCTCCTTCCTCCCTCATCTCTTTCCTTCTTCTGCTTCCGTAACAGAAACCGAGCCGCACCCCAGCGATTCCCTTCCCCACTGCCTCCCTCTCCTTCCTTAAGCTCCCTCCCCATGGCCTATATAAAGCCTACCCCCGAGCCACCCCGTTCCTACCCCGAGCCGCCGCCGCCCAAACCCCTAGCCGCCGCTCCACCGCCCGCCCCCGCCGGAGCTTCTGCCACCGTCTACCCCGCCCCTGGGAGCAACCCCGTCGCCACCCATGCACCCCCACCTTCGGCCCCCTCCACCGCCGCCCCCTTGCCACTCCGCCACCCCGTTCCCACCCCCGCCGCCGCCTCCCCTCTCCCCTCGCCGCCTCGCCACCGCTGCCGCCGGTGCAAGCTACTGCACCTTCGGGCTCGCCCTTGGAGGAGCCGCCCCCGAGCCCTCTCACCCCGCCGTCGCCTCCCCCGCGGAGGAGAAGGACCCCGCCGCCGCCTCCCCGACGCCACTGCCGCCCCGGAGCTTCTCCTTCCTCGCCGGCCAGCCCGCCCCCGCCAGAGCAAGCTGCTGCCAGCACCCAGCCACGGTAGCTATCTCCCTCTCTCTCTGTATTTCATGTTCTGTTGTTTTTAGCCGTTAGATCTGGGATATGAGGCCTAGATTAGAGCACTAGGTAACCATTCGGTTTAGTCCAGAAAACCAGTAGGTTTTTTTGTCACTTAAGTTTTAACCAGTGAACTTGCTTAGCTTCGGCCATTTGCCCGAAGCGTTCCAACAAACACCCCTCCCAGCCACTAGCAACAGGCCACGTGTACCCTCTTTTAATACTAGTTAGCCCCATATTTTTCTGCCTACTCACAAAAAACAGAAACTTTCAATCTTGTTTTGGCCACAACTTTTGATCCCGAAGTCCAATCACATTGATTCTTTTTCCAGTAGCTCACAAATTTACTGTAGTTTTTAAAAACATATAATTTGTCTATGTTGGAGTTTCTCAAATATAAGTTAGATCAGATTTAGTTTAAACCTTGTTTTGCCTATAACAGGAGTTTACAATTAGCTTTTAATTTGATTACTTTTGGTACTGATCACTAGTGATCTTATTTATCAGTGGTACAAATTTCAGATTTGTTTGAGTATTTGAGCTCACTGTTTCATGTGAAACAATTTCTGTTTCACCTCTTTTAGGATTTCGGCTAATTCCTTTTCTACATATGTTGTTTTTAAATATTTTCTTTATTATTTCAGAAATATTATTGTTTTATTTCTGTTATTTAAACAGTAGTTTTGCAACAAGTTTTTATTTTATTTTTATTTGTTTTCATGAAATCAATTCTAGTTCCTTAGTAACTTGCGATTGGTTTCTACACCGTTTCAAATCCCGTTTGGGAATGCTTTCAAATAGTTTTGTGAAAAACACTTTATTTTATATTAGTTAGATTTATATTTTAGTTCCTTGTTATTATTTTTCTGTTAGACAAAAACTATTTAGTGTTTGACGTAGTAGAAGACTTTCTAGTCTTATTTGAAGTTTCTTTCGGATTCCTATTCGCTCTCTATTTTGTTTTGATTGTTAGAATGATTGCTAGTATGAGTGCTTATGTGAATGATATGTTGTTATATTGATTTCATCGGAGAGTGACGAGTAGTCTATCAAGTTATTTTCTCGAGAAAATTCTTCTTCGTCAACATCATAGGCAAGTCATCTTTGATCATGTTATTTTACCTATGTTTTCGATGCATAGTAGAACCTTCTTTGCCCTATTTGCATGCTGCCTAGGTACTTGGAAACTTTAGCTTAAGTTGTAGTATCATGTGGTAGGAACACAACAACCCCGACACTTGGCCCCGGGATGACAATTTCTTAATGCTATGCTTGAGTAGACGGGTTATCGGTTGAGTGTATATCACGAGTGATGCGAGGTTGATATAATAACCAAGACCGGAGTAAGACAAGATTTTCAAGACCTCGGACGCAATGCAACACTGGGTGAAGGACGGTTGATCGGCTCCCTGGAAAACCCAGTGGATGCCCGGGATGCTGGAGAAGCCATGTCATCCTGCGGAAAGCTTCACCCAGGCTCAAAGAGACGGACGGATATTTTCAAGACCCAAGGATTACCTGCACAGCCACAAGTCATTATGGGCTCTGGCTTGGTTGGACAACGCGACGACTCTGGACAGGAGGTGCTAGCAGATGTAGAAGAACGGTAGGATTGGATGGGCACCGACAGGGATTCAGAGGGACCCGTTGAAAGACCATGTTTTGATCATCCGGTCTTCAAACACCCTGAAGTGCGAGGACATACTCGGAGGCAATCAAATCTTGTGGGGAACGTGTGCAAAACTCTGCAGAGTACTCAAACCTAATCGATTAGCCGTGTCCATGGTCATGGACAACTTGAGCCAAAGGAACTGAAGTTATCTGGATTTCTCAACACCATTAAATATATTTGATGAGGGTAATTATTGACAACTCGGGTACGAGAATTGGTTGGCGGAACCATCAACCAACAATGTAGTAACATTTTTGCTTTTAGCCCTCTCTTGATGTAGGAGAAAACTTGCTTTTCGCTAAAAACTTATAGCCCCACCTGCAATATATGCATATAGTATAGATGATTACTTTTCACCCCTCTCATATGTGACTTGCCAGCATATTCAATATGCTGACCTACACGGCTGCAACGTCTTATGTTGCAGATATTTTTCCTCGACGAGTAAGAGTACGATTCAGGGTTACGGTCTACACTCAACTTGCCGTTGGTGTTTATTGGGACTCCACTCCCTTGACTGCTTCCGCTGAGATATTTAAGGTATATATCGGTTTTACGCTATTTACATGTGATTGCACTTTGATATATACATTGATGTACTGTGTGTGCCAGCATACTGATCCAGGGATGGCACAGAATCACAGAGGCTTAACTCGTTTTGAGTCGGGTCGCTACAAAGCAACAAGTAACAAAAGTAGCTATGGTGCAGAAAAGTGGCCCAATCCCTTTTGTAGCAAGGGACAAGCCTCGACAAAGTCTTATAGGAGGAAAAATGCTCCCGAGGACACACGGGAATTTCTGTCAAGCTAGATTCATCATGTTCATATGATTCGCGTTCGTTACTTTCATAGTTTTATATTTGGGTGGACCAATGCTTGGGTACTGCCCTTACTTGGACAAGCATCCCACTTATGATTAACCCCTCTCGGAAGCATCCGCAACTACGAAAGAAGAATTAAGACAAAGTCTAACCATAGCATTAAACTAGTGGATCCAAATCAGCCCCTTACGAAGCAACGCATAAACTAGGGTTTAAGCTTCTGTCACTCTAGCAACCCATCATCTACTTACTACTTCCCAATGCCTTCCTCTAGGCCCAAATAATGGTGAAGTGTTATGTAGTCGACGTTCACATAACACCACAATAGGAAAAACAACATACAACATATCAAAATACCGAACGAATACCAAATTCACATAACTATTATTAGCATGACTTATCCCATGTCCAGAGGAGCAAAAGTAACTACTCAAAAAGAATAATCATAATAATGATCAAAGGTGTAATGATTAGCATCAAGGATCTGAACATAAACTCTTCCACCAAGTAATCCAACTAGGATGAACTACAAAGAGTAATCAACACTACTTGCAACCTTACAAGTACCAATCGGAGTCGCGAGACGGAAATTGGTTACAAGATATGAACTAGGGTTTGCAGATGAGATGGTGCTGATGAAGATGTTGATGGTGACGAGTCCCCTCCGATGAGAGGAGTGTTGGTGATGACGATGGCGACGATTTCCCCCTCCGGGAGGGAAGTTTCCCCGACAGGATCGTCCTGCCGGAGCTCTAGATTGGTTCTGCTCAAGTTCCGCCTCGTGGTGGCGGCGAAACCACGAAAAAGCTCCCGTCTGATTTTTTCTGGATGAAACCCTCCGTATAGCAAAAGAGGGGGGCAAGTGGGCCAACAGGGTGCCCACAAGCCCCCATGGCGCGGCCTGGGGGGTGGCCGCGCCGTGCAGGCTTGTGGCCACCCCCTGGACCTCCTCCTGTACTTCTTCGGCCCAGTATTTTTTACGGCGTTTGGAGTTGCGCAGAATAGGTATCTCAACTTTGCTCCACTTTCAGGCCAGAATTCCAGTTGCCGGTATTCTCCCTCTTCATGTAAACCTTGCAAAATAAGAGAGAAAAGGCATAAGAATAGTACCGTTAAGTAAAATAATAGCAAAAGAAGCGATAAGTATCAACATGAAAACATGATGTAAAATGGACGTATCAGTAGCTTGCGTAATGGCTCTAATTTCTCCAACCGTAATACCAGAGAAAAAAATCTCTAACCGAAGATTTAGGAGGATCATTGAGGCTACCCCAAATAGGTATTTTGCAAATTCGATTGAAATCCTCTAAATCCATGGTATAAGATTTATCATAGAGATCGAATAGTACCGATGGCTCACGGCCAGCTGAAAATTTCAATCTACTAACAAAAGAGGCAGTGAGAGCAACATATTGTTCACATTTATCGGACATGAATTCTTCGAGTCCGACGTTGTGAACAAGTGCATCAAACTAATCTTTGAAACCTGCCTCAATCATAAATTCATCAGAAAGCCATTCAAATGGTTGTACCTACGCGTCCCTAGGTTTGTAAGGTTCAGGCTCCCGAATCGCAAGACGGGGAACTCTCTGGCTTGAGCAACCACCATGAAAGTTTCTCCTTAACATCTTCCTTTTCTGAAATTTTCAGTGACCCAAAGGAAAACTGAATAAGGCTCAACTAAACTAGTAGCAACTACTCCACAAGTGCCTAGAGTCCATATTACGCATCAAAACTACTTGGGACCAGCTAGAATCAGCATGTAAAGCTCAAGAACATGGTCACCAAGGCAGCAAAAATACGCGGAGTATAAGGCACTAGAGAAAAAACTAATTGGACCAATGGAGGAGTCACTTACCAAGGAGTAATTTTCACAAAATAGTTCGGAGAACAGTGATTTGAGCAAAGAGATCGAAAATCCCAGCAAGAGGAGCAAGAACACGTGTTTGAGCTGTGAAACGATTTTTTTCTGGAGGTAGGAGAACCAGATGAGAGCAAGAGTGAGTGGAGGGGGTGCCTGTGGGCCCCAAAAGCCTGGGTGGCGCGGCCAAGGGTGCCCGCGCTGTCAGGGCTTGTGGCCCACTGGTACAGCCCCCACACAAGCTCTTCGTCTCAGTATTTTTCAAAAATTCCAGAAAAAATCATACTTGATTTTCAAGACGTTCGGAGAACTTTTATTTTCGGGGTACTTTTCTACCAGACGCTAAAATAGAAAACAGGGAAAACTAAACTAAATCTATCATTTTTTTCTTCTAAGCAACCTAAAGTGAAAGCTTGGAGCAGAGGTTTGTGACTTCTTGATTCATCCATCTCATGGTCATCGAAAGAAAATCCGACAATGAGGTTGATCAAGTCTCCTTGACAAACCTTTTCGAATCGCAAAAGAGAATGGAGAATTTTCGAATAGTCACTAGGTCACCTCAATGGGGATGTGTATCTCCCCAACAAGCAAGTCATACTTCATCTTGACATGAGGAATAGGGCATTCAAAGCTCCCAATAAGAATCGATGAAGTTTTTTCGATGGCATTGATGCAATGTACTCGACATTGTTTCTTCGGAAAATGCACCGTATGCTCATTACTGTTGACATGGAAAGTGACATTGCCTTTGTTGCAATCTATAATAGCCCCTGCAGTGTTTAAAAATGGTCTTCAGAGGATGACATCCATGGCATCGTCCTCGGGAATATCCAAGATAACAAAGTCTGTTAAGATAGTGGTGTTAGCAACCACAACAGGCACATCCTCGCAAATGCCGATAGTGAAAGGAGTTGATTTGTCGGCCATTTGTAGAGAGATTTCAGTGGGTGTCAACTTATCCAGTTGAAGTCTATGATAAAGAGAGAGAGAGGCATAACACTAACACCGGCTCCAAGGTCGCATAACGCAGTTCTAACGTAGTTGCCTTTAATGGAGCAAGGTATAGTGGGCACACCGGGATCACCTAGTTTCTTGGGTTCCACCCTTGAAGGTGTAATTGGCAAGCATGGTGGAAATCTCAACCTCAGGTATCCTCCTCTTATTAGCCACAATATCTTTCATGTACTTAGCATACGGAGAGATCTTGAGCATATCTGTCAAACACATTTGCAGAAAGACAGGTCTGATCATTTTAACGAATCGCTCAAAATCCCGATCATCCTTTTTCTTGGATGGTTTGGGAGGAAAGGGCATGGGTTTCTGAACCCATGGTTCCCTTTTTACCATGCTTCCTAGCAGCGAAGTCATTCTTATCGTATCTCTTAGTATTAGACTGTGGGTTATCAAGATCAACACTAGGTTCAATCTCCACATCGTTTTCATTGCTAGGTTGAGCATCTTCATGAACATCACTATTTATATTATCATTAGGCTCATGTTCATCATCAGATTATATTTCAGTATCAGAGACAGAGGCATCATTTGGACTCTCAGGTGTAGCAGCAACAGGGTTGCTAGCGTGCAGGTTCCTATCATCTTTCTTCTTCTTCTTAGGATGACTAGCTGCATCAGTTCTAACTCCTTGAGAATCTTGTTCAATTCTCTTCGAATGACCCTTAGGATACAAAGGTTCCTGGGTCATTCTACCGCCTCTAGTGACGACTCTGACAGAATTGTCATTCAACTCATTGAGCAAGTCATTTTGAGCTTTAAGTACTTGTTCTACCTGAGTACTAACCATAGAAGCATGTTTACTCAGAAGTTTAAGATCATTGACATTTTTGTCCACACAAGCACTTAAATGACTAAGCATACGAGCATTCTGTTCCAATTGTCTACTAACATAATGATTGAAACTTTGTTGTTTGGCAATGAAGTTATCAAATTCATCCATGCATAGGCTAGCAGGTTTATCAAAAGGAATATCACTCTCATCAAACCTACGCAGAGAATTTTCTTCTACTACATGTATCGGGTTATCGAGACAATGGATCTCTTCAATAGGTGGTAGATTTTTGACATCTTCAGATTTAATGCCTTTCTCTCACATAGATTTCTTGGCTTCTTGCATATCTTCAGGACTGAGGAATAGAATACCTCTTTTCTTCGGAGCTGGCTTAGGATGTGGTTCGGGAATAGTCCAAGCATTCTCATTGCACAAGATGTTATTCAGTAGAATCTCAGCTTGTTCTACGGTTCGTTCCGTAAAAACACTACAGGCACAACTATCTAGGTGGTCTTTAGAAGCGTCAGTAAGTCCATTATAGAAGATATCAAGTATTTCATTCTTCTCAAGAGGGTGATCAGGCAAAGCATTCAGCAGCTGGATAAGCCTCCCCCAAGCTTGTGGGAGACTCTCTTCTTCATCTTGAGCAAAGTTGTATATTTTCTGCAAGGCAACTTGCTTCTTGTGGGCAGGGAAATATTTTTCAGAGAAGTAGTAGAGCATATCCTGGGGGCTACGCACACAACCAGGAGCAAGAGAAGTGAACCAAGTCTTAGCATCATCCTTTAGCGAGAAAGGAAACAACTTGAGCATGTAGTAGTGGCGGATCTTTTCCTCACTAGTGAATAGGGTGGCTATATCGTGTAGTTTGGTAAGATGGGCTACAACCGTTTCAGACTCATAACCGTGAAAAGGATCAGATTCGACCAGTGTGATTAACTCAGGGTCGACAGAGAATTCATAATCCTTATCGGTCACAAAGATAGGCGAAGTAGCAAACTTCGGGTTGTATTTCATCCTAGCGTTCAGAGATTTTTCTTTCCACTTACGCAGTAAGTTCTCAACATCATAGCTATCCTTACACGCAAGAAAGTCCTCAGCTATCTCTCCCTCCATAACATAGTGTGTATCAGGCATAACATGCATAGTAGCAGGTCCTACTTCAATAGTATCAGCAGTTCCAGAAGTATCATCACATCTAGCAGCAACTCTAGCAATATGTGCATCAAGGAATGCACCAAGTGGCAAAGCAGTATCAGGCATAGCATCATCATGCATAGTAACAAGCATAGCATCATCACGCATAGTATCAAGCATAGCATCATCAGGCATAGCATCAAGCATAGCATCATGGGCAGCAGAAGTAGCATCATCAAGCACATGCGACATATCAAGATTTCTAGCAGGAGGTGATGTCGCAAACTTACTCATAACTGAAGGTGAATCAAGTGCAGAGCTAGATGGCAGTTCCTTACCTCTCCACGTAGTGGAAGGCAAGATTTTAGTTCTTGGATCTTTCGGATTCCTCATAGTGATCAGCAGACGAAAATCCCAAGTGACTCAGAGAATATAGTTGTGCTTCCCCAGCAACGGCACCAGAAAAAGGTCTTGATAACCCACAAGTATAGGGGATCGCAACAATTTTCGAGGGTAGAGTATTCAACCCAAATTTGTTGGTTCACCAAAAGGGAAGCGAAACAATATTCTCAAGTATTAGCAGTTGAGTTTGTCAGATTCAACCACACCTGAAAGATTAGTGTCTGCAAGCAAAGTATCAGTAGCAAAGTAGTATGATAGCAACGATGTCAGAAACGATCTGTTGATGGCATACTATTCCTAACTATTGTATCAATGGCGCCAGTAGGTTGCACGTGGGCGAGTAACTATTCTTCCCCGACAACGGTGTCGGAATAGATCTTGCAACAAGTAACAGTGAAGTAGCAAGGAACAGTAGTAGCAGCAGCACCAGAGTAACAAAAGTAGCAAGAGTAGCAGCAAAGTGGCCCAATCCCTTTTGTAGCAAGGGACAAGCCTAGACAAAGTAACGTAGCAAGGACTAGTAGTAAAAGACTCGTAGGTAGTGGATCGGTGATGGATGAGTATGACGGAAGTGATTCATCATGTAACAGCTATAACACGGAGAGATATGTAACTAGCTCGCGTTCGTCAATCTAATGTAGGCATGTATTCCGTATGTAGTCATACGTGCTTAGGGAAAAGAACTTGCATGACATCTATTGTCCATCCCTCCCGTGGCAGCAGGGTCCTAATGGAAACTACGAGATATTAAGGTTCTCCTTTTAATAAAGAACCGGACCAACGCATTAACACTTGGTGAATACATGAACTCCTCATACTATGGTCATCTCCGGGAGTGGTTCCAACTATTGTCACTCCGGGGTTGCCGGGTCATAACACATAGTAGGTGACTACAACTTGCAAGATAGGATCTAAAACACACATATATTAGCGACAACATAATAGGTTAAGATCTGAAATCATGACACTCGGACCCTAGTGACAAGCATTAAGCATAGCCAAGTAGTAGAAACATCAATCTAGAACATAGTGGATACTAGGGATCAATCGCCGTCAAAAACTAACTCGATTACATGATAGATCTCATCCAACTCATCACCGTCCAACAAGCCTACGATGAGATTACTCACGAACGATGAAGAGCATCATGGAATTGTCGATGGAGGAAGGTTGATGATGACGATGGCGACGATTTCCCCTCTCCGGAGCCCCGAACGGACTCCAGATCTGCCCTCGAGATGAAGAACAGGAGGTGGCGTCGCCTCCGTATCTTAAAACGCGATGAAACCTTCTCTCAGATTTTTTTCCGGGCGAGACAGAAGATATAGAGCAGAGTTTGGGGGCGGTGGCGCCACGTGGGCCCCACAAGCCCTCACGGCGCGGCCTAGGGGGGTGGTCGCGGCCAGTGGGCTTGTGGCCCACTGGCACGCCCCCTCTGGTGGATCTTTGCGCAGGTATTTTTCTTTTATTCCAGAAAAATTCTCCGTAAATTTTCAGGACACTCCGAGAACTTTTATTTCTGCACAAAAACAACACCATGGCAATTCTGCTGAAAACAACGTCAGTCCGGGTTAGTTCCATTCAAATCATGCAAATTAGAGTCCAAAACAAGGGCAAAAGAGTTCGGAAAAGTAGATACGACGGAGACGTATTATTCGTCCGCACTAAGAGGACACGCATCCAAACCTCAAAAGCGCATGACAACCTCTGCTTCCCTCTGTGGAGGGCCTATCTTGTACCTTTACTTTTTTCCCTTGAAAGAGTCATGGTGATCTTCACATATTCCTTGTTTCGCCTTTATCTTGGCTAACGTCATATGCTAGGGAAAGATCTATATTCATATGTCAACTTGGAGGTAAGCATTCATGAATTATTATTGTTGACATTACCCTTGAGGTAAGCAGTTGGGAGGCAAAACTATAAGCCCCTATATTTCTCTATGTTCAGCTGAAACTTTGATCTCATGAGTACCACGTGAGTTGTAGAAATTGTAGAGAATGAAAAGATGATTGAGTATGTGGATTTGCTTTACAAGCTCTCATTTGACTCTTTCTGATGTTGTGATAAATTGCAATTGCTTCAATGACTACAGGCTATTGGTTGTTACTTCTCGGTAAGGTTCTTGATCCATACTTTACTTTGTGAAAGAGTTGTCACTTTAGCATGAGAGATTATATGTTGGTATTGCTGTTCTGATCATGATCATGATGCATGCATGTTCGTATTTTGTTTTGTCGACACCTCTCTCCCTAAACATGTGGACATATTTATTGAGCTAGGCTTTCGCTTGAGGACAAGCGAGGTCTAAGCTTGGGGGAGTTGATACGTCCATTTCGCATCATGCTTTCATGTTGATATTTATCGCTTCTTGAGCTGTTATTTCACTTCACGGTACAATACTTATGCATTTTCTCTCTTATTTTGCACGGTTTACATGAAGCGGGAGAATGCCGGTAGCTGGAATTCTGGCCTGAAAGGGAGCAAAGTTGAGATACCTATTCTGCAAAACTCCAAACACCGTAAAAATCAACGAGGATTTTTTTCGCGATTTATAAAGAATACTGGGCCGAAGAAGTGCTAGAGGGGCGCCAGCAGGTGGCCACAAGCGTGCTAGGAGCGTCCACCCCCTTGGCCGCGCCTAGGGGGCTTGTGGGCACCCAGTTGGCCCTCTGGCTCCCCCCTTTTGCTATATGAAGGGTTTCGTCCGGGAAAAAAATCAGGGGGAGGCTTTTTCGAGGATTCGCCGCCGCCACGAGGCAGAACTTGAGCAGAACCAATCTAGAGCTCCGACAGGACGATCCTGCTGGGGAAACTTCCCTCCCGGAGGGGGAAATCGTCATCACCAACACTCCTCTCATCGGAGGGGACTCATCACCATCAACATCTTCATCAGCACTATGTCATCTCCAAACCCTAGTTCATCTCTTGTAACCAATCTCTGTCTTGCGACTCCGATTGGTACTTGTAAGGTTTCTAGTCTATACTTATACTAATTAGAGACTCCGAACAAATTCCCACGTTAATTAGAAAATACTAAACGTTAATCTGGTGGGACCGAATTATTTCGGTGTAGATTAACTCATCTTTTTTTAGGTGTTGTAGATTAACTCATCTAATTGTCGACAAAACCAATTACTCCTGGATCCCACAATCCTTTCACGAATGTAGAGATAAAAACCACACTAAAATACTTTCACATGGGCCATGCATGTGACAGCCCATGACTTAAGCACGTAATCAAAACAACTAGCTAGGTTTTTTAGCGTATAATATGCCTAAGAAAAAAAACTAGCACGTAATCATCAGATCTCGCAACGCTAAACCTGCCCTATCACTTAGTAAAAGGAAGAAAAAACTAATTGGATTCAGCATTGGAGGCACCTGTAACATCCCAAAATTATAAATTTTGGAATGTTAATATAATTATTAGATAGATTGTTTGTTTGTTTGCTTGAGTGATTGAAACTTGAGTGAAATTTGAAACTCTTCAAAAAAATTTGAATGAGAGGGAATAAAATGACTTTCCCCTTCTCCGGTGAATTCAAATTCAATCATTTAAAAGCAAAGAGAGAAGATGACATGACTTCTTCAACTATAAAGAATTTGAACGGAGTTTGCATTTGAATCCTTTCAAAATATTTGCCCTTGCTTCTATATTTTTCTTCCCCGAGAAAATGCCCCGACAAAATTCTTGCACGCAAGAAAGAGCGGAGGAAAATGACCCTCCAAAAACCAGGGCCATTCATTGAAATATTTTGAGCCAAGAAAAAACCAAAATTTAATTTGAGAAAATAATTGCAAAAAGAAATAATGCTTTTAGGGATTTTTTGGAAAAACATTTTTTTAAGTTTTTATTTTGGCCGTGGAAAAATGCCCATCATTTAGATTTTATTTTTCTGATAATTTTAGTATATAGAAACTCTATATTCCGAATTGATTTGATTTCCCTTTTGCCGTTTTAGTTTCCTAGTTTTAAAAATAGGAAGGAAATCACTTTTATTAGGAATATCTGCTGGCCCATTAAGACTTTCCTATTCTAGCCCAAGAAGATCATCTTCTTCCTCCTCTCTCCCTCACGTCACAGAAAAACTTGCCATCCATGGACAGAGAATCCCCACCTCCGGGATTCGCGAAGCACATTCCTTCCCAGCGCCTCCCGTCGCCTCTATAAGAACCCCCTGCACCTCCTCGTTCCATTCCCGTTGAAACCATACCCTCTCCTCGCCTCTAGCTCGCGCACCCCTCGCCGGAGTCGGCACCGGAGAACATCACAGGAGCTCCTCCACCTCGGCCCCCCTGCACCCTCTCCTCCCTGCCGCACCACCCCTCCCTTCGGCCCCTCCTCCACCGCCGCACCACCCCACCCCGTCGCCCCCCTCCCTGCATCTCCTCCCCACCCCACGAAAAATCTCCTGCCAGAAACTTCCCAGCACATCCCGTCGGCCCCCCCTGCAGCCACCCCTCCACCTCGCCTCCCTCCCCTCCCTGGAGCCCCTCCACCCTTCGCCCCCCCTCCACCACTCCTCCCGCCGGCCCCTCCCCCACCCCACCGGAGCTCCACCACTACCCAGCCCCATCGGCCACCAGCATGGGAGCAACTCCACCACGGTAAGGCTCCTCCCTCCTTTCTTTTTTCTTTTACTTGTTTTGTCTTTTTTGTATTACCGTTAGATCTAGATCCTACGGTGTAGAGTAGGAGGTACTTACCCCTTCGGTTTTCTAAAAAGAACCGGTCCATCAGTTAAGTGAACCGAAGCATTGTCTTATTTAGCGGTCATCCGTTGTTTAGTCTATGCAGAAAACACCCCTTAGCCAATCAGGGACTGCCACGTGTCTGTAGCAATTAGTCTTTTTTTCTGTCTAGTTCCAAAAACAGCAAAGTTTCTGTTTTGTTTTGGCCATAACTTTTGATCCCGAAGTCCAATGATAGTGATTCTTTTTCCAGTAGCTCACAAATTTCCTTTAGTTTTTAAAAACATATAATTTGTCTATGTTTGAATTTGTAAAATATAAGCTAGATCAGATTTAGTTTAAACCTTGTTTTGCTTATTCCAGGAGTTTAAAAATAGCTTTTAATTTGATTCCTTTTGGTACTGATCACTAGTGATCTTGTTTATCAGTGGTAAAAACTACAGATTTGTTTGAGTATTTTATCTCACTGTTTCTTGTGAAACAATTTCTGTTTCACCTCTTTTAGGATTTCGGCTAATTCCTTTTCTATCTTTGTTTTAAAATATTTTCTTTATTATTTCAGAAATATTATGTTTTGTTTCTCTTAGATAAACAGTAGTTTTGCAACAAGTTTTTATTTTATTTTTATTTGTTTTCATGAAATCAATTCTAGTTCCTTAGTAACTTGCAATTGGTTTCCGCATTGTTTCAAATCCCGTTTGGAAATCCTTTCAAGTAGTTTTGTGAAAAATACTTTATTTTATCTTAGTTAAACTTATATCTTAGTTCCTTGTTATTATTTTCTGTTGGACAAAAATCATTTAGTGTTTGATGTAGTAGAAGACTCCCTAGTCTTATTTGAAGTTCCTTTCGGTTTTCTATTTTGCTCTCTCTTTTGTTTTGATTGCTAGAATGATTGCTAGTATGAGTGCTTATGTAAATGATATGTTTGTTATATAGATTTCATCGGAGAGTGACGAGTAGTCTATCAAGTTATTTCTCAAGAAATTCTTCTTCGTCAACATCACCAGGCAAGTCACTTTAATCATACTATCACCTATATTTTATGCATCGTAGTTCTACCATCCTATGCCCAATTGCATGCTGCTTAGGTACTTGGAAATTTTAGTATAGATTGGAGTATCATGTGGTAGGCACACAACAACCCCAATACTTGGCCCCGGGACGACAACTTTAATATTGCTATGCTTGAGTAGACGGGATTTCGGTTGAGTGCATAACACGAGTGATGCGAGGTTGATTAAATAATCAAGACCGGTTAAGACAAGATTTTCAAGACCTCAGACGCAATGCAACTCTGGGTGAAGGACGGTTGATCGGCTCCCTGGAGAACCCAGTGGATGACCCAGGATGCTGGGGACGGCCATGACATCCTGCGGAAAGCTTCACCCAGGCTCAAAGAGATGGACGGATATTTTCAAGACCCAAGGCTTACCTGCACAGCCACAAGTCATTATGGGCTCTGGCTTGGTTGGACAACGTGGCGACTCTGGACAGGCGGTGCTAGCAGATGTAGAAGAACGGTAGGAATGGATGGGCACCGACAGGGATTCAGAGGGACCCGTTCAAAGACCATGTTTTGATAATCCGGTCTTCAAACACCCTGAAGTGCGAGGACATACTCGGAGGCGATCAAATCTTGTGGGGAACGTGTGCAAAACTCTGCAGAGTACTCAAACCTAATCGATTAGCCGTGTCCACGGTCATGGACAACTTGAGCCAAAGGAAATGAAGTTATCTGGATTTCTCAACACCATTATATATATTTGATGAGGGTAATTATTGACAACTCGGGTATGAGAACTGGTTGGCGGAACCATCTCGTTAACAACCAACAATGTAGTAACATGTTGCTTTTAGACCCTCTTGTTGTAGGAGAAAATTTGCTTTACGCTAAAACTTATAGCCCCACCTGCCATATATGCATATAGTATAGATGATTACTTTTCACCACTCTCATATGTGACTTGCCGGCATATTCAATATGCTGACCTACACGGCTGCAACGTCTTATGTTGCAGATATTTTTCTTCGACGAGTAAGAAAATCTTGATAGATGGCACAGAAACACAGAGGCTTGACTCGTCTTGAGTCGGGTCGCTACAGCACCACGTTAACCGTAGAAAATCTTGCAGAATTACCCATCAGATCTCCCTGTCATCTACAATCGTTGGATCAAGTTTCTCATGAAGTCCATGCCATTGTCTCACAGGAGAGCCTATTACTTCACAAACTCATCCCAAGATGGCACAGAAAACGAAAACATGCAGAATCCCCAATCAATGGGATATCAGATTGTCTCTCCAATCTTCCTTCTGGCCATAGCTCCTGTGGCCCTACCCAAATCGATCGGTCATCTGACGCTCTCCCCGTTTTTCCTCCTCGCCATACGCCCATGTTTTTCCAGTAGCATCTTCGTTTCTCACTAGCTAATATGTTTCTTTCCTTCTATCCTTCATGTATATCACTTCCCTAGAAAAACTCATCACTCTGCCCGCAATATTTTTGCAGGCACATTGAAGATTGATCCATCGACATCGCTTTCTGGCCGATGAATTTGGAAGCACACGAAGAACAATTATAGCTGGTTTCGGCAACGAAGGAAGACACGGCGGGGTACAGAAACGGGCTTGAAATTTTTGTTCAATAGTCTCTCTCATGTCTTCTGGTACAAATTCATGCATATAATTTTATGGCTCTCTCCATACCATGTTGTCACGTCCAGATTTACTAATGTTTCTTCTTGGATCGGGTGCAGAAGGAACTGTCAAGATGAAGCATCATCTAGATCAGTTCATTTTACTCCTATTATGTTTTGACCTGATTTCAGTTTCTCATGTTTATTCCTAAATAGTTCATGATACGATCCGTTTTTTAGGGTTTCTTCCTCAAACACTCTTTTTCTCATAATCTACCACTTCTCAACTTCTATGTATGATTTCTTTGCTACTAGGACTGTACTGACTGTGCCTTCCCCTTGACTTAGAAAAATAAGTGTCAGTTCTTTGGTGAGATGCCCAACTGCCGGTGGTTGTGAGATATCTTACAAAGGCATCGACTGGATGTTCACGGTGTTCATTTTCTCTTGGTCATGTGATACAGATCCTAGAAAAGTGCAACTAGCGGGATGTCCTGTCCAAAACTGTGCAGATTTTCCGTTGGGCATGACTGCCAAAATATCCTTCACTTATTAATCATCCTTGCCTACACGAGGTTAGAGAACCTTCCTTTTGAAAATTAATCAACCACTGATTGGATGGGTTGCGCACCAGAAATGATGGGTGGCACCAAGTCCTACCATCAACTTCTCTGTTGTTTCTCTTAGCATGTGAATAGGGCATATCACGACAAAACAACGTCTTTGAGTGAATGTATGAATAACGTACCTGTGCATCTTTTTTAATCTCATACTTACGTCTTCGAATGATTGTCTATTCTGTTGTAATCATCATGATGCAAAAATACCAGCATGCAAAGTGTGCATAAACTTGGGATAACATATTACAACGTAATAAATAAACATGAACATTGCTACTTCATCCAGCAACAGTGCCGGTATACTGAGCTCTAACTGCGTCTATGTTTGCACTTATTTGCAATTTAATATACAATGCATGTTGAGACATTGGATCTATGTATCAGGGTAAGATGTGGTCGACTTGGAGGCTGTCGTCACTTCTAATGGAATAGGTACATGTTGGACTAGATCCATTTTTATCCTCTTATTGTTAATGTACTAATTAGTCCTTATAATTTCTCTCATCGTCTCTACGTACATAGAAGTCATGAATTCGCGTAAAAGTTATATATGAATCATTTGTTTTTATATATGAACCGTTAGTGCAAGATTAAGTTGTCAAGGAGATTTTTGTAGGCCACCATGTAAATGTGATCTACTGTTATATATGAATCATTTGTTTGTATTCAACATATTTTCTTTGTGTGTCTACTATTTTTTTGCATTGTTGGTTATATTGGTCGTCTATTTAATTATATTAGTTTATTTAATTCTTTCAAACAGGGGATATCCCTGGCCTCAACGTCATATTATGCACATTTATTAGTCTTAAAATCATTAATTTATTATTGCAGTGTATTATTTCATATTATTATCAACCACTTAATAATAATATCATTACCTCATCATGATGGATATAGTTTTCATCATGAGTATCGGTCCAGCAAGATAGTAATGAGTTCAATGTATTGTATTTCATAGTTTTCTTTTACTTGACTTCAGCATGATCTAATAAGGAAACTTATTTCAGTATGACATGTGAAATGCAAGAAGGTACAAAAACTCATTTTTTGCACTAACGTTCATAGAAAACTCTCCTGCTAGCACATATGATGTCTTACCACAGAACCAGTAGCAACTCATGACAATTTAGTGTGGTGATGACATGTTCATGTCCATTGATATGGTTGACACTCACTGCACTTAATTGATCCTCATTTTATATGTACCAATGTGTTTATGGATTTAAATACATGTAGTACGTGAAGATCATATTTCATTTACAATATTTCTATATTTATGGTGTGCTTGGCTATTATTTTCTGAAAGAGGGTTGTCTTATCCATCAAATCTCTCTTTCTCTCCACAATACTTGATGTGGCTGATTGTTTGACTAAAGGATTTAAAGGCAAAAACCTGATTTAAGATGGGGTCTGTCTTATGATCCAAATAGTATAACATGGTACCTTCTAAGTGAATGGAGAAGCAAACAATGGAAGCAAGGATACATATGCGCACAGATAAGCATAACGTGTGAGTTTATATTTGAACGATTTTGTTCACACTAATATGGAGGATACTTCATGCTCCAATTAATGGAATTGTGGGTGGTAACTACAAGTGCTTTACGTGTGGATATAGTCGGATTATCATTACATATTTGGCACCACAATTTTAGGTCAGCTAGCTCCTTCTACGAGGTTTATTGTATGAAAATTATGCCCATTTGGATATCCTACCTCCTTTTGGGCTTACTTGGCACAAATATTTTGAGTTCTAGTATTACCATCGACTTGATTAGTAGCGTAGGTTACCATCAATTAGACAAGTAGTGTAGGTTACCCTTTATTAGACAAGTAGTATATGATCCGATATAATTGAAAAAAGGTTACTTTATATACCATAAATCATTTGCATTCATAAAAAATATGTATTGTGTGTTTAGAAAATATATCTTAATAAATCTTGACCTCTACATATATTTGATGTATAAAATTATTCCTGGAAAGTACCACTTTACAATTATTTTATTTTATCATCAACGTGATCATTTGCTTCTCACTTATCCTTTATTAAGTTATAATTAAAATTGTTATATTTACAAACGAATTGGCATATTCTAGATGAAAAAGCTATAATTAATACCGTACTATGCAATTTAATGATCTCACAATGTTCATGTCACTTCACCCATATAATTATTGGTAAGAATTCTCGTGCAACGAATGTGATTTGATGAATAACTACCACTTCTAAACCCATAAAGAATAGAAGTGATGACAAATCTATCACAAAGGGAACAAGATACTCCTTCCAAACTTCACATCAGCAGGGAAATGTAGCGACCCGACTCAAGACGAGCCAAGCCTCTGGTGTTTCCGTACCATCCCAAGATCATGCTGGTACACACTCAGTACATCAATGAATATATCAAGAGTTCAATCACACAGCTTTATTAATCGAAATCTCATATAGAGTACTTTATTACAATAAAGGATTACAATAAAGTGGCTGAAGACCATCTCATGAGATATCTAACGAAGACTAGAGGAAGCATCAGGTAGACGAGTCCATCCGACTCCAGGGCATGTCGCTGAGCATAGATCGTAGCCTCACTCCTGGTCGGAAAAGTACTCTGCAACATGATACGTTGCAGCCGTGTAGGTCAGTATATGGAATATGCCGGCAAGTCATCAAAGAGAGGGGTAAAATAATAAACAACTATCTCTACATGCATATTTGGCCGGTGGGGCTATGAGTTTTGCATAAAGCCAATTTTATCCTACAACAAGAGGGGCTGGAAGCAAAGTATTACTACATTGTTTGTTGTTAACGAGATGGTTCCGCCAACCAATTCTCGTACCCGAATAGTTGTTAACACCCACATCATTATTAAGTTGTGACGAGAGTTTAGGGGAATTTCAATGCCTTCGGCTCAAGTTGTCCATGACCGTGGACACGGCTAATCGATTAGGTTGGGCACTCTGTAGAGTTTTGCACACGTTCCCCACAAGATTTGATCGCCTCCGTGTATGTCCTCGCGCTTCAGGGTGTTTGAAGACCGGATGATCAAAACATGGTCTTTCAACGGGTCCCTCTGAATCCCTGTCGGTGCCCATCCATTCCTACCGTTCTTCTACATCTGCTAGCACCGCCTGTCCAGAGTCGCCGCGTTGTCCAACCAAGCCACAGCCCATAATGACTTGTGGTTGTGTAGGTAAGCCTTGGGTCTTGAAGCCTCCGTCCGTCTCTCCGAGCCTGGGTGAAGCTTTCCGCAGGATGTCATGGCCGTCTCCAGCATCCCGGGTCATCCACTGGTTTCTCCAGGGAGCCGATCAACCGTCCTTCACCCAGAGTTGCATTGCGTCCGAGGTCTTGAAAATCTTGTCTTAACCGGTCTTG
This sequence comes from Hordeum vulgare subsp. vulgare, assembly GCF_904849725.1. Classification (NCBI taxonomy): domain Eukaryota; kingdom Viridiplantae; phylum Streptophyta; class Magnoliopsida; order Poales; family Poaceae; genus Hordeum; species Hordeum vulgare. Next base: position 92,799,811 of record NC_058518.1, read on the forward strand.
ATTATTTAATCAACCTCGCATCACTCGTGTTATGCACTCAACCGAAAACCCGTCTACTCAAGCATAGCAATAAGAAACTTGTCGTCCCGGGGCCAAGTATCGGGGTTGTTGGGTGCCTACCTCATGATACTACAACATATACTAAAATTTCCAAGTACCTAGGCAGCATACAATTGGGCAAAGAAAGGTGAAACTACCATGCATCAAAAACATAGGAAAATAGTATGATCGAAATGACTTGCCTTGATGATAGTTGTCTTGATCGAGCGCTTCTAAGTAACAAGCTTCGCACTCCGGGTGATCTACCGATACAAACAAAATACACACCATAAGCACTACAATCAAGCAACAAGTAAAATAACATCACAAGTAAAAGTTTGCTATGGCCTAAGTGAAAGAATTCAATACACGTCACTAAGGCAGAAACTAAACCCAAGTAAAAATATTTAAAAAAAATTGAAACTTCTACCACAGTAAGATATAATCTCTAGAAATCAGCAGCAAAAAGAATCAACTCAAAATATTTTTTAAACTCTTGGAATAAGCAAAACAAGGTTTAAACTAAATCTGATCTAATTCATATTTGAAAATTTCAAACATAGACAAATTATATGTTTTTAGAAACTACAGAAAACTTGGGATCTACTGGAACAAGAATCAACATCATTGGACATCGGGATCAAAAACTATGGTCAAAACAAAATTGAAACTTTGTTGTTTTTGGAACTAAACAGAAAAAGAAAATAATTGCTAACAGACAGGGGGGGTACACGTGGCGCTCTGTGAATGGCTGCGGGGGTGTGTGTTGCTAGTGTTACGAGCAAACGGCTGAAGCCTAACAAGAACCCGGTTCGGCTAAGTAAAGTAAATAAAAACCGAGCGGTTTTGTTAGAAAACCGAAGGGGTATCTAGGAACTAATCTAGCGCGTCGGTGAAAGATCCAACGGTTACTGAGGAGGGGTGGGGTGCTCACCGGCGGGATGAACTCCGGCAGGAGCTCGACGACGGCGGCGGCTCGGGCGTAGGCAGGGCTGGCGCTGCAGAGGTTCTCCGGCGGCGGCGAGAGCTCCAGAGGGTGCGGGCGAGGGCGGCGAGCGCGATGGTGGCGTCGGGGAGTGCTCCGGGTGGCCGGAGGCGGTGCCTCGGGTGGCCGAAGGTGGCCGGCTTCGGGTGACTCCGGCGAGGGCAGAAAGGGGCGACGGGGGCGGAGCTTGGGCGTGGCGTCGGCGGGTGGAACGGAGTGCAGGGGAGAGGGGCAGCTTTTATAGGCGGGGTGGGGGCTCGGGAAGGGAAGGGCAGGGGAATCCCGGGTGGATCCCGGCGAACCTGGGGACTCGGGCTCGGGCGCAGGTTTGGAAAGGGGAGGAGGGAGATCAGGCGGTGGGGTCCAGCGCCACAGAGAGGGGGCTGGGGCGCGCGGGGTCGGCCAGCCGATCCGTAAGGGATTCGGGATCCCGGGCTCTGGGGATTCGGCCCACGGCTAAGATGCGCTCGCTGCGGTTTCCTTTTAAAAAAAACTTTCCTAGTTTTAGTCTTTTTCTGAAACAGAAATTAGAAGGTGATAAAAAGGAAACAAATAAAATATTTAATATGGGGTATTATATACCAAAAAAATCAGAAAAATATCCTCTACTCGAATAATATTTTTCAAAAGCAAAAATAAAAACTTTAAAAAAATGTTTTTTTCCGAAATTCCCTAAATGCTTTATTTTCTTTTTCCAAATATTTTTGCAAATAAACTTTGGATTTCTTGGCTCCAAATATTTCAGAAATGCCCGCACTTTGGAGGGTCATTTTCCTCCGCTCTCTCTCTCTTGCGTGCAAGAGAGTATTTTCCCGGCATTTCTCGTGTGAGGAAAAATGGAAATGCAACAATCAAAAGTCGAAAGAATTCAAATGCCAACTTTATTTCAATCAATATGCATAGATGCTTAGCTACAATGTAAAACATTCCCAATTAGAAAAATTGGGATGTTACAGGAAAGAAACTAACCTACTTAAAAAGATAGCACCAACAATCACTCATAAGTCGCATAAGCAAGCAATATTTATATAGGCCAGCTAATTTATCCATGTCAAATAGCATAAAATCGCATTGAAAATTCATTTAATATATATTTTTGCGTGAGTTATGTAAATATGCAAACAACTATAAATTTCCATATATATTAGTAAAGAAACTAGCCCGTGCGAATGCACGGGTGGGCGACTAGTAGTGTTAATTACTCTTTGTAGTTGATGCTAGTTAGATTATTTGCTGGAAGAGTTTATGTTCAGATCCTTGATGCTACTCATTACCTCTCTGGTCATTAATATGATTATGCTTTGTGAGTGGTTACTTTTGTTCCTGAGGACATGGGATAAGTCATGCTAATAGTAGTCATGTGAGTTTGGTATTCGTTCGATATTTTGATGTGTTGTATGTTGTTTTCACTCTAGTGGTGTTATGTGAACGTCGACTACATAACACTTCACTATTATTTGGGCCTAGAGGAAGGCATTGGGAAGTAGTAAGTAGATGATGGGTTGCTAGAGTGACAGAAGCTTAAACCCTAGTTTATGCGTTGCTTCATAAGGGGCTGATTTGGATCCACTAGTTTAATGCTATGGTTAGACTTTGTATTAGTTCTTCTTTCGTAGTTGCGGATACTTGCGAGAGGGGTTAATCATAAGTGGGATGCTTGTCCAAGTAAGGGCAGTACCCAAGAGCCGGTCCACCCACATATCAAACTATCAAAGTACCGAACATGAATCATATGAACATGATGAAAACTAGCATGACAGAACTTCCCGTGTGTCCTCGGGAGCGTTTTTCCTCCTGTAAGACTTTTTCCAGGCTTGTCCCTTGCTACAAAAGGGATTGGGGCACTTTTCTGCACCGTTGCTAATTTTGTTACTTGTTGCTTGCTACGAATCATCTCACCACACAATCACTTGTTACCGATAATTTCAGTGCCTGCAGATATTACCTTGCTGAAAACCACTTGTCAGATCCTTCTGCTCCTCGTTGGGTTCGACACTCTTACTTATCGAAAGGACTACGATAGATCCCCTATACCTGTGGGTCATCAAGTACCTCCATCCGAGAGGCTCAAGAAGAAACAGCTGAGACTCATGACGATATCTTTGATGATTCCCCTGACATCCGAGTCAACCTTCCAAGCCCTCAAAAGGAAGTAACTGAAGACATCAACCGCCCAGTCCTCATAAGGTGTCTGAAGGCCCGGATTCAATCGTTGTCACTGGTACATGCTATTCTAAGCCTGCAACCGCGGTTTTAACCAAACACGCAACAAAAGATGCCCAAGTCTTTGCAGAAAAAGATATCACCCAGCTGAAGCTCCCCAATTATGAAAAATTGGAGTTTGATGAACTGTACTCTGGTTTTGAGAGCCGCCTCGAGACGAGCCATGAGATGGAAAAGATCTTGGCCAACATGATGCAAATAAAACATGAGGTATGATACCTTTTAACCTTCTTGACATGTCCTCCCATTAGCCCTCCAAAGGACGAGTCATCCATGACGAATCGTGCGTTTGTGCAATCTTTTAACGTGTAGCCCCCAAGGGCCGGGTCATCTTTGTAAAGATGAGCCGGGTCTTTAATTTATAACTTGGAATAAAAGCTTCAGCCTATAGCCCCCAAGGGTCGGGTTATCTTTTTAAAGATGAGCCGGGCCTTTTAGTTTATAACCTGAAGAAAAGCTGCAACCTTTAGCCCCCAAGGGTCGGGTCATATTTTTAAAGATGAGCCGGGTCTTTTAGTTTATCACCTGAAGAAAAGCTTCAACCTGTAGCCCCCAAGGGTCGGTTCATCTTTTAAAAGATGAGCGGGGTCCATAGTTTGTATTTGAACAAGAGCTTCAGCCTGTAGCCCCCAAGGGCCGTGTCATATTTTTAAAGATGAGCCAGGTGTGTAACTTATACTTGACGAAAAGCTTCACCCTGTAGCCCCCAAGGGCTGGGTCATCTTTTTAAAGAAGAGCTGAGTCTTGCTTGAAGGTATTACCTTAGAAAAAATGAATCATACATTAGCCCCCAAGTGTCAGAGATGTTGCTTGCAATGGTCGTGAAACTTGCTTTCCTGATGTTTGTTGCAGGAATCATTGACTCGGGCCGACTCAACTGTGGCCGGCTCGAAACAAATCCTAGCAGAGCAGCAGGATGCTCGAGCTAAGTTTGAAAAGAAGCTTCACCTTGCTCTAGCCGACATGGAAAAATGAAGGCAGAGAACAAAAATTTGAAGACAAGGCCCATGCTGAGCAAGCTGCCATTTTGAAAACTTAGCTCGGTGCGTGCCAACTGTTGTGGTTTTGTCACGGCAGATGTCCTCGTGAAAGGACTTAGTGATTGAGCCATCACACCTTGGTGGCGACTCAAAGAGGGTGAGCGGCAGCGAGACTCAGGTTTACCCAGGTTCGGCCCCTCCGGTGGAGGTAAAAGCCTACGTCCTGCTTTGTGTATTTTGTTGGTGGATTCGATTACAAGGAGGGCATAACTCGCGTGCCCTAGCTCTCGATGGATTCTAACTTAACCTATCCGCCCTAGAGACTCGCCTTTATATACATGTGGAGGCCCTAGGCTTTACAAAGTCCTGGCCACGTTTACAAACCATGGCTTTCTATATCTCTAAGTCACCGTGTTTTCCAAGCTAGGAAACCTCCTTGGCGACTTATCTTCTCTCTTAATCTTGAACCGCTATCCAACTCATGGGCCCTGGCAACCCTTTGTCAAGGTCTCGTGGCGCATCTCAGACCTTGGGCCAAGGCTTATCTTGATCGTGAATGTAGAGTTTCCGTTTTACCTAACCCGACCCAATAGGGCAGGTCATACCGTAGGTAATATCCCCAACAATAGGTCATACTCATCGTTAAGCACAAGTGGGGTTACCAATTTTACATAAGCATTAATGTGTTCATTTCCTTAGGAGATGCTTATACTCAAGTCTTAGAGTAAAGCTCCCCCTTCATATGACATCCCCACTAAGAGGGATCAACTAACCTTGGGTTTTTTCGTAGAACACTTCAAATAGGTGAAGTAGTGGTGGATGGTCAATGTTGATGAAGATCATCTTGAGTTGGGAGCAATCCTTGTTGTTTTATACTCTTCTCACCTACATGGGTTACTCCCAAAGCACGAGGAACATATGTAAAAAATATCTATGGACATGGAGTGAAACAGAAATGGGATGATGTCCAAAGATGCATTAATTACCTTGTTCCTTTCTTATTTTTGAGGGAATGTGTGACTCCTTGAACTAATGCATATGGTTGAGGTTGATTGCAAATAGTTCTTGCCAAAATGAATAAGAGTGGATTTCATTGGCGGAGTCATCCCTCAAGAACTTCCCTAGGTATTCCTCTTGGGGAACCAAATCAAATTGATGGGAATCCTTGGATTTGTGGTAGCACTTGTTGAGGTAGAGCTAGTAGTGTCCTTGGGAACACACTTGACCTTGGCTTGGGGTTCTTCTTCAAATAGGTCAATGTCATCTTGAAGCTTTCCCTTGCCTTTGTGATCTTGTGGTAGAAGGTCGTCTTGTTATCTTGTTCCTTTGGGAGGAGTGGGATCACACTTCTCCTCTTGGGGAACAAACTTAGGAGTGGGATATGGACCTTCTACCCAATCATCTCCGTTGATGTTGAAGTAGCCAACACCTTGTTTCTTTTGATGTCCTCCTTGCTTGCACACAATTTTCTTGAATTGTTTACTTCCGGCAATGCTCTTGAACATACCTTTCTCTATAATCCCTTTCAATAGATCATTTTCTTGCTCAAGTGTAACTTGGCTAAGAGAATTGTTAGTGTAATCAATAGAGCTACTAGCAACAACATTATTGGTTTTAGCTGTAGCGTAGTTGTTACTAGATGAAGGAACCTTCTTGCCTTTGGTACTAGTGTTCCTAGTTTTAGCTTGTGGAACAAAGTTGGACAAGAGTAATTGTTTGGATAGATAATAAGAACTCTTGTTTCAAAGATCATCATTGATCGCTTTTAAGAACTCATGCTCTTGCTCCAAGTTGACCTTCTCAAAGTGTAGATTCTCATTGGTTCTTGCAAGCTCTCTATGATATTCTAGAGTAGTCTCATGAGATAACTTAAGAGTTTTCAATTCTTGAGTTAGTCGTTCAATTTCTTTCTTATCATAATCATTCAATTTCTCTTAACAATAATGATAATTAGCAAGTTCATTTTCAGTGCAATCACTAGTTTTATGAAGAAGCAAGTCATCTTCTCCTACCAAGTCATCCTCATCACTATTAAAATCAAGCTAATCGGGATGTGATACCTTGGGGCCTTTAGCCATGAAGCAGTTTCCGACTCCCTCATTTGGTGAATCAAATAATTGTAGGAGTTGGTGGAAACAAGTGCAATCCCGGCAACACCTTCATCTTGAATATAGTCGGAATTGGAGTGACAACTTCTCTCGGAGTGGTGATCAGACTCGAAGCCATACACACATTCACCAACATGAGCTTGATGTCTTCTTCTTGAACTGCTCTTGGTGTATTTGTCCCTCATCTCCGATTCCTTGCCTCCCTGTGAGTGTCTTCGTTCATAGTGATCTTCTCTACTCCTTCTCTCTCTTCAAGGTGACTCATCTCTTGAGCTTCGTCTTCTAGGTGACTCTTCCCTTCTTTTGTAGGGAGCCGAGCACTCATTTGAGTAGTGTCAGGTCTTCCCACAATTGTAGTAGTTTCAGTCACGACTGGACAAACGCTTCTCTACATGTGTCGATCTTGAGCTTCTCTCTTTGCCTCTACACTTATAGAACTTGTTGAATTTTATGACCATGAGGCTTATCTCTTCATCAGTGACAAGATTGTCCTTTGAAGTAGCGGGGGCATCACATGAAGCTTTATAAGCACCGCTTGACTTGTTGTGCAGCTCATCTTTGTCCTTGAGTGACATCTCATGAGCAACAATCCTACCAGCGACTTCAGTTGGCTTGAGATCTTTGTAATGTGGCATCATTCAGATCAATGTGCACACTGTGTCATACTTGCCATCGAGAGCTCTAAGTATCTTCTTGATGATGAATTTGTCGCTCTTCTCTTCGCTTTCTAAGCCGGCAATCTCTTTGTAATTTCAGCGACACCTTCACCATCCTTCATCTTGAACTTGTCAAGCTGACTTTGAAGCACATCCAACTTAGATTCTCTAACAGAATTAATACCTTCATGCATATCAACCAAAGTATCCCAAATTTCTTTTGCATTCTCAAGACGACTGATTTTGTTGAATTCTTCGGGCATAGTTAGTTGAAGATGATGTCGCAGGCTTGATCATTAAGTTGCAACTTCTTCAGTTCATCAGCTGTCGCATCACGATCTAACACATGCCCTTCTCCAAAGAAGTTACCTTGCACACCAACACGAATAACAACCCAAACATGAGGATTAAAGCCAAGAATATGCATTTTCATTTTATGCTTCCAACTAGCAAAATTAGTGCCATCGAAATATGGAGATGTACGATGATAATTTCCATCACTAGATGCCATACTCTCCTAGGTTGTTAAACTAATGAAATGGATACCAAAGCTCTGATACCACTTGTAGGATCGAAAGTATGTCTAAAGGGGGGTGATTAGACTACTTGACAAGATAATTTTTTTGCCATTTCCCAATTTTACTTGAGAGGCAGCTACGATAGTTATAACAAGTCAAGTACACCCTACACATGCAATTCTAATAGTATAGCAACAGAAAGTAAAACATGAAAGTGTAAAGTAGAGGAGTAAGGTAGGGAGATCAAACGCATGAGGTTGACACGGTGATTTTTGGCATGGTTCCGATAGGTGGAGCTATCGTACGTCCATGTTAGTGGAGACTTCAACCCACGGAGGGTAATGTCTGCCAGAGTCCAGGGAGGGCTCCACCCACGGCGGGTCCACAAAGAAGCGACCTTCTCTATTCCATCACGGCTTCCGTCCACGGAGGACTAGCCTTACTCACGGTATATCTTCACGCACTAGGCAATCTCCTTGCCCTTACAAACATCTTGGTTCAACTCCACAACACGATGTAGGATGCACCCAAGCGACACCTAACCAATATAGGAGGCACCACCCTCCAAAAGGTAATAGATGTGGTAGATCAATGAACTCCTTGCTCTTGTGCTTCTAAAGATAGTCTCCTCAACACACAATCACTCTCTCATAGAATATGCTTTGGTAGGGGAGGTTGATTTGGTGGAAAGCAGTTTGGGGAGAGTAGAGATCAAGTTTCGAATGATAGATTGGAATATCTTGGTCTCAACACATGACTAGGTGGTTCTCTCTCAGAAAATGGATCTGGCAATGAAGTGTGTGTTCTGAGTGCTTCTCCCACGAATGAGAGGTGGGTGAAGGGGTATATATAGGCAATAGCCAAAATCCAACCGTTACACACAAAAGGGCAAACTCGGTGACACAAAAGTTGAAAACTCGGTGGTACCGATTAGCACTAAAAGTGTGAACTTTTGAATCTCGGTGAGACCGATATACGAAACTCGGTGGCACCAAAAAGGTGACTAACTGTCAGATGGCCAAACTCGGTGGAACCGATACTCAAACCCGGAAATTAGGTTTTTGTTTATCTTGGCAACAGAATGTTGGTCACACTGAACTCGGTAGCACGAACTTGGTTTCGGGTGCACCGATTTGGTGGGAATGGCTAGGGTTTCTGTCTGAGGTCAAACTCGGTGGGTCCGATATGGAAATTTTAGTGACACCGAATTTGTGTATGTGGATCTTGATAGAGTGGACATGTGGGAAAAATGACTGAGTGTTTTGGTGGCTAACTTTGAGCATTTGAGCAATCAGTTCATTTTACTACATCACCCCCTTTTAATAGTATTGGCTTTCCTATGGACTCAAATGTGATTTCTCACAAATATAAAATGAAGAGTCTTCTAGCTTGAAGCTTGAGCCAACATTGTTCCTTTCTTCCATCCAGGGGAATCTCCACATAAACCTTAACCCATAGCATATTTTTAACTTTTTTTGTAATATACTTGGAAAAAATATTAGTCCAATGATGCATATGTTGTGATGAATTATCAAAACCACCCTAGGGAGTAATTGTGCTTTCAATCTTGAATGGCAAGAGCTCGATGGCCCATTTTGCTATTCGGCTGGTGGCATCTTATTTTTGATGATATCATTCAACGGAACTTCCGAAGTCACAATGACCGCACACTCCTGGAAATAGTATTGAAGCTTCAGTGATGCCATTAACACTGTATAGGCGATTTTTTGGTAGTGTGGGTACCTGGTTTTGCATGGGGTGAGTACTTTGCATACGTAATAGACCGGCCTTTGAATCCGTAGTTGTTGGCCCTCAGCTTCTTATTCTACATGAGTACCAGAGTGACGAGTTGATTGGTGGCCGAGATGTATAGCAGTATCGGCTCCCCTATGAAGGGTGCTGCTAGTATGGGGTTGCAGGCTAATATTGCCTTGATGTCCTCCAGAGCCGTTGTGGCCTCGTCAATCCAGTTGAAGTCTTTGGTTTTCTTCAGCAACCTATACAGTGGGAGGGCCTTCTCTCCTAGGCGAGATATAAATCGGCTTAAGACCTCCACTCTGCCTACTAGCTTTTGGACGTGTTGTAGCTCTGTTAGTATCATGAGCTGTGACCTCGTATTTTGGCTGGATGGGCTTCGATTCCTCTTTGCGACATGATATATCCGAGGAGCTTGCTGTCTAGGACTCCGAAGACGCGTTTATCCGGATTAAGCCGAATATCGTATGCCCGTATTTTGGCAAAGGTCTCCCTTAGGTTGTCCACCGGCTAGTTGACGTGTCTGGTCTTAATGACCACATCGTCCACATCCGCTTTACTGTTTTGACGATTTGTTTCCCCAAGCATGTCTGGGTCATGCGCACGCAAGTGGCGCCCACATGTTTAGCCCCAACGACATTGTGTTAAAGCAGAATGGTTCGTAGGGTGTTATAAAAGCGGTTGCTCCCTCATCAGATTCCTTCATCTTAATCTGATGGTATCTAGAGTAGGCATCGAGGAAACACAAGGAATCATGTTCGACTGTAGCGTCGATAATTTGGTCTTTTCGGGGCAACGGAAAAGGATCCTTAGGGAAGGCTTTGTTCAGGTCTTTAAAATTGACACATAGCCACCAAGATTAACCTTCTTTGGTACCATGACCAGGATTGCCAACCAGTCAGGGTGTTTAATGTCCCTGATAAACCCGACTTCCAATAGCTTGGCAAGCTCCTCGCCCATGGCTTGACGCTTGGGTTCAGAAAATCGGTGCAAGGCCTGTTTGACTAGTTTTAAACCGGCTATTAGGTTGAGGCTGTGCTCCGCCATCCCCCAAAGGATTCCTGGCATGTCCGAGGGATGCCATGCGAATATATCCCAATTTCTGCGCAGAAAGGTGCGTAGTGCTTCGTCGATTTCATGCTCCATGTGTACCCTGATGGATGTTATTTTATTGGGATCCGTTGGGTGTACCTGGAACTTGATGATTTTCATCTGTAGGTTTGAAGGATGTGGACTTGGGCCGCTTGCCGAGGATCACGTCGTCCTTGTCCACCACGACATGTAGCGCCGTGAGTTTTTCTGCGGCAAGGGTCTCCGCTAGTACCTCCATGGCGAGGGATGTCGTTTTGTTTTTGGCTCGAAGGGCTATTTGGGGGTCACTGTTTACTGTGATCACTCCGTTTGGCCCTGGCATTTTGAGTTTCCTACACCCGCAGTATCGTATGGTGTAGAATCTTGTGAAGGCTTTGTGTCCCAATAGTGTGTCGTAACCGCTATGGAATGGGACAATATGGAAGAGGAGCTCTTTGAATCGATAGTTACTGGGTGTACCGAATACCACGTCGAGTGCTACTCATCTAGTGCAGCGAGCCTCTCTCCTGGGGACAATACCCCGGAAGGTGCTTGTGCTCGGCTCTATTCAAGATCGGTCGAACTGCATTTTTTTCAAGTGTGTCCTCGTAGATGACGTTGAGGCCGCTGCCGCCACCCATCAGTACTTTATTGAGTCTGAAGCCATCGACTATGGGGTTCACGACTAGGGCCGCAGGTATCCGGCCTCTACTGGTCATCGACTCGTCACCCAAGTCGAAGGTGATAGGTGTGTTCGACCATGGGTTTGTGATATCCCACAAGTATAGGGGGTCGTGTGTAGACTTTTCGATAAGTAAGAGCGTCGAAGCCAACGAGGAGCTAAAAGAGGGATGAATATTCTATCAAGTTCTATCAACCATTTACACAACTCTACACACACTAAACGTTTTGCAATATCTAGGAGATAAAACTAGAGTGACAATATGGGTATGAGAGAAAGCTTTGCAAGATAACAAATACAAGGAAGTAAATGTTAGTGTTGCAGCGGTAAAATATACTAAGTAACCATAAACTAACAGTACCATGAGTGTGGAAAAGTGGTGGCAATTGTGGTGGAATTGACCATGCTCAAATAGTCAAATACAAGGTTGATATTCATCTTTTATGTGGGAGAGGCAAAGCTAACAAGCTCTCACTATCCAATGATTGCAAGTACTTATGATTGGAACTCTAACAAACATCCGTAAATACTAGAAGATACATTAAGGTAAAAATACCTGACCATAGCATTAAGATCAAAAGGTCCTCTTTATCCCATATGCTTTGATCACTAGATTGGGGCTCATGTTTCTGTCACTTAAGCAGCCCATCCTCTAGCTTTATCCACATACTACAAACCCTATGATGTGATCCATGCGTGCATAAACATATGATGGACACCATAGGACTGTAACAAATTCAATATATAGCTCAAACCATCCATGGAGATTCAACAATCAATCATATGACAAAAGGGAACTACACAAACATGACATAGATGCAACATATCATCTGCAAATAATTTATAACATCAAACACCATGTTTACATAGGAGATTATAGAGGTTTGTGGGAGAGTGTACCTCTGTAGCTATGGAGGATATGATGATGGAGATGTTTGTGAAGGCGGCATCATGCCCGAGAGGATGGAGAAGGGGCAGCACGTGAGGTGCAGGGCGGCGCCGGCAGCCGTCGGCGGCGCATGGGGCTCCTCTTACGCCGGCCAACCATTATGGGGAAGCGCAGCCACTTAGCCCCCTTCCTCCATGGATTCTTGGTGCTGTAGTTGATCCCTCCCCCATGGAGATGAGGCCATGGGGGAGGCAAAATTCGTGGCTTTCGGTGGCTGCCTAGAAATCAGGGTTTTCCTCTCCTTATATGAGCTGGGACGATCATCCTTGGCCCTCTGAGGGATGCCCCTTTGATACAAGGGCTCCTGGGCACCTCTAGAACCTTCCTAGGGACCCCTTTCAGCCCTAATGTGGTTCAAAAGTCGTGGCCTGGCAGAATCCATCAAATATGGTAAGAGTTGGACTCAATCACGTCATTGATTCCCTTAATCCCGTAATGAGATATTTGTCCTCGTGTAAAACAGGCTTTCGTGGAGCGTCCGAACTCCAAATGGGCCGAATTCTATGTCTAGAATTATAAGCATAAAATTCCCCACACGTTTGTCTTTTGTGAGATTTTCGTTTGAGTCCGTATTTGAGCCGTAATGTGGCAATCTTTAAAAAGAGTTTTCAGAGAGACTTCCTCTTCTATTTTTGATAGTTCCTACACATAAAAATTTAAAACAAGAACATTGTGCACTTTTGCAACTATTAATAAGTTAGTCCAAATTAATCATAAACTTAATATAACAACAATTATCAAAATAATAAAAGTAGCATGAAACCATCAAAAATTATAGATGCGTTTTGGACGTATCAACATGCCCAAGCTTAGTTCCTACTTGTCCTCGAGTAGGTGAAACAACAAAAATAAAGTAATTTTTGAGGTGGCATGCTACCAACAAAATCTTGATCATCATATTTGGAAAAGCATCTGTAAGCTATGATCATAACACTCTAAACATAGGCATGATAGATATAATTCTAACAATGAAACTTAGCAACCATGTTGCAACATGAAAGTTAACACAAACAAAAGATCATTAATAATAATGAACTTGAAAGTTATACATTTGTTTCGAGCATAAAGAAAACATAGCAAAGTGGTATTTCACTTGTCCTTAAGAGTGGGGCAAAACATAAATGCCAGGACACCTTCGAAGTTCAAGTGGATGACTAGAACACATAATTTGAGAGCAAGTAATAACACATCATGAATCAATCAATAATAAATTTTGGGACTATGCACATTATACTTAGAATGACAACTATGTTCTCTTAATTGGTGCATAAAGTTAGAAGATGATGACTCAACATAAAAGTAAAAGAAAGGCCCTTCGTAGAGGGAAGCAGGGATTACTCATGTGCTAGAGCTTTTAGAGATTTTTGAAATCAATAAGATTGTAAAACAAGCTTTTGGGAGGTGCATAATTCATCAATGAATGCTAGCAGATAGCCTAATACTTCTCATGTTGAACAAGTTTTGAGGAACGGATCCCAAAGTGGGGATGATCACATCCCCTTATTCTCCTTTGTTTATCACTATTCTGATTTCTCATGAACAAAGCGTGAAGGAGGTTTTGTTTGTTGCTATTATCTTTTACGAGCTGGGCGCACTCATGCTAGTCCCTCCTCGTATTAGGGGTTCGCAGATTAGACATGCAAAACCAAGATAAAGCTTGTCCAATATGAGAAGATCATGAATTATCTACTACTTCCTCATGAGCTAAAACAGAGGCACAAAATAGGAATAATTTTGGAAGTTTTAAAGGTAGCACATGAGAAATTTACTTGGAGTGGCGGTTAAATACCACATGTAGGTAGGTATGGTGGGCTCATACTCAATACAGGTGGAGGCTAGCGAAAGACTGAGAGCGACAAATTAAGAGAGCAATAATGGCCATAATCATGCATAGCGACAAAAACATTATTAATCAAAGCATAAATTGTATTACTAGTCAAAAACTAAATGATCATAGAGGCTATAAGTGACTGGTTTGTAGTCATAACATGCTGTGAGCATGCGCCAAGTCAACCCAAAATGAAGTAGTAAAGGAGAATACCACAATATTATGCTTCGATATGATAAAAACAACACATGATTCTTTCAATGGCACATTAAGCACTCTCAGCTATTTGAGACAAGTTATGCTACATCAATAACTACTAATGATATAATTAAGATAATATCTAACATGACATGTTCAAATCTAAGCCATAGTCTAAACGAGCTTCCTATGGCACCACTATAAGCATGAAATATTTTACTCTTCTCCAACACCAATCAACTTTCTTGAAACAACTCTCATAGTTAATATTAATTATAGATCAGAGAGATAATCATATATAACTGAAGCAAATTAACAAGCTCTAAACAAAATATGAGTGGAAAACAAGAGCTAAACGCAGTACTAGCAAAAAGTGAACACTCACAAAATAATAAGAGTGAAAACTAGAGTGTTCTAAGCAATTAAAATGGAGCGTGTCTCTCTCCACACTAATATGATGGGATCCAACCATTTAGTACATCAAATAAAACTAAAAAAACTAAGAAGTAAAGAGTGGGACGCTCCAAGCATAGCACATAACATATGAAGTGATAAAAATATAGCATGGAGAAGGACGAACTGATGATTGTTGATGAAGAAGGGGATGCACGGGGGGATCCCCAAGCTTATACGCTAGAGTCTCCTTGAATATTTATTGGGGTGCATGGGGTCATCCCCAAGCTTGAGCGCTTGACACTCCTGGATCTTCTTTCATCATCTTACATCGCATACTTGAAAACTCCCTTCATACGGAACTCATCATAAGCTGATTAGAGTGGTTAGTGTCCATAATAAAATAATTTACTCTCTACTGGAAATAAAGATTTTCAGGAAGAGATATTGTTTCTCAAGATTGACAAAAGGTTTTTGCAAATAAAAAGCAAGCTTAAGATTTGCAAAACAATGAAAACGCATAACAGTGTAGAATTTGGGAAAAACAGAACATCAGGTAGTAAATAATTATTTCGGAGCACTTCTGCAACTCAAATAAAAAAACTCAGAACATATGCAAGAAATTAAATTATATATAGCATACTGTCAAAAAACTTCAGATCAAAAATATGATCTGGTGATTTTTGGCGATTTGTTCCGTCAAGTAGACAGAATCTGTTTGTGGACAGCATGTCACAACTTTTGAACTTTCTTGTAATCGGAGTCTAAAACATGGCACAAAACGATATAAAAAGGATAAGGAGAGGTTGAAACAGAGGTAACAACTTCCAAGACTCAAACAAAACAAAAGAAACTGAAAGTAAACAACATGAAAACATAAGGAAAACAAAGTGGGTTGCCTCCCACAAGTGTTTTTTACGCCTTTTAGCTAGGCATGGAAAAAGGAGGGATGCCTTAGACATCCCTAAGCTTTGATGATTGAATATTCTTGAATACTTCATTGAGGTGCACTTGGGAGTCCCCAAGATTCAGCTTTTCTCTTCTCATTCATCTCGTATCACCATCTCCATTAGATCTTAAATACTACATTCACATAAAACTTGACAAAAACTCATTAGTAGGGTTAGTACTCATTAAATAAAATCCACTCATGTTCAAGCATTGACAAGTTTCATAATATTTACTCAACATTAGCCACTATATATACTAAGGTGTTCATGATTTCCATTGTCCGTCGAAAAACTAATTAAACTAATAATACCAAGTACAATATTGAATAAACTAAGAAATCTGTCAAAACTGAACAGTCTCTAAAGATGACACTCAATGAGATAGTTCGGTAGCTCAAATGTAAAAAATCAAAACTAATGAAAGACAGATCATAATCTAAGGTTTATGCACACAAAAATTAAGATCAAAATACTATTCTGAGATTTATCATGATTGTTTAGAGTGAAGCACATGAAATCTGTCTAAACAGAACAATCAGTAAAGAATGAATTATTAGACCTATCTACGCACCTCAAATCAGAAAAATCAAAACTAATGAAAGTAACGTAATAAAAAGCATTTTGCACTCAAGAAATTTCAGATCAAGATCAAATTCTGGTGATTTTTAAAATTTTCTACGGTGGAGCACGGAAATCTGTTTCTAGGAGCAAAGTGGCAAACTTGCATCATATACAAACTAGAAGTTATCTATAGATTTTATTTTTATGGTACACAGGAATATGTACAATATATACACAATATATACAAGTTTTTAACTGAAAATCTTCCATGGAAAGAATTTTTTTGGTTTCATAGACATGAACACAAGTGTTCAAGGTCGACCCCCACTTAACCATTACTCATCTTTCCAATCACTTTCCCTTTTGAAAACATTTTTAGATAACAAGTACATTTTTTTGTAATTCGCATTCCCTATCCATATAAAGATAGAGAACAACTTAAGACTCAAAGTAAAAATAATTAGAGACAAAGCAAACAAGTGCACACTAGAACATTCACCCCACGCTATTGCTCCCCGACAACGACGCCAGAAAAGGTCTTGATATCCCACAAGTATAGGGGATCGTGTGTAGCCTTTTTGATAAGTAAGAGTGTCGAATCCAACGAGGAGCTAAAGGTGGGATAAATATTATGCTTTGCAAAATAATTAATACAAGAAAGTAAATGTTAGTGCTGCAGCGATAAAATATACTAAGCAACCATAAACTAACAGTACCATGAGTGCGGAAAAGTGATGGTAATTGTGGTGGAATTGTCCATGATCAAATAGTCAAATACAAGGTTGATATTCCTCTTTTATGTGGGAGAGGCAAAGCTAACAAGCTCTCATATATCCAATGATTGCAAGTACTTACGATTGGAACTCTAGCAAACATCCGTAAATACTAGAAGATACATTAAGGTAAAATTACCTGACCATAGCATTAAGATCAAAAGGTCCTCTTTATCCCATATGCTTTGATCACTAGATTGGGCTCATGTTTCTGTCACTCAAGCAGCTCACCCTCTAGCTTTCTCCACATACTACAAACCCTATGATGTGATCCATGCGCACATAAACATATGATGGGCACCATAGGACTGTAACAAATTCAATATATAGCTCAAACCATCCATGGAGATTCAACAATCAATCATATGACAAAAGGGAACTACACAAACATGACATAGATGCAATGGATCATCTGCAAATAATTTATAACATCAAACATGATGTTTACATAGGGGATTACGGAGGTTTGGGGGAGAGTGGACCACTGTAGCTATGGAGGAGATGATGATGGAGGTGTTGGTGAAGGCGGCATCATGGCAGTGAGGATGAATAAGGGGCAGCACGTGAGGTGTAGGGCAGCGCCGGCAGCCATCGGCGGCGCAGGGGGCTCCTCCAGCGCCGGCCGGCCATCATGGGGAAGCGCTGCCACTTAGGACCTTTCCTCCATGGCTTCTTGGTGATGTAGATGATCCCTCCCCCACGGAGACCATGGGGGAGGCAAAATTTGTAGCTTTTGGTGGCTGCACAGAAATTAGGGTTTTCCTCTCCTTATATGAGCTACGACGATCATCCTTGGCCCTTCGATGGATGCCCCTTTTATCCAAGAGGTCTTGGGCACCTCTAGAACCTTCCTAGGGATATCTCTCAGCCCTAATTAGGTGCCAAAGTCATGGCTTGGCCGAATCCATCAAATATGGTAAGAGTTGGACTCAATCACGTCACCGATTCCCGTAATCCCGTAATGACATGTTTGCCCTCCAGTAAAACGGGCTTTCCTTGAGCGTACGAACTCCAAATGGGATGAATTCTATGTCTAGAATTATCAGCATAAAATTAACCACACTTTGGACTTTCGTGAGATTTCCGTTTGAGGCCATATTCGAGCCGTAACGTGGAAATCTTTAAAAAGAGTTTTCAGACAGATTTCAGGAAAGTCCCAATTCGACTGCAACAAGGTTTCCTCTTCTATTTTTGATAGTTCCTACACATAAAAGTGTAAAACAAGAACATTGTGCACTTTTGCAACTATTAATAGGTTAGTACAAATAAATCATAAACTTAATATAAAAACAATTATCAAAAGCATAAAAGTAGCATGAAACCATAAAAAATTATAGATACGTTTTGGACGTATCAGTTTGCCGCCATTACATGGTGGATTTTATGGAGCTGCCGAAAATCTCTCTTTATCTGATTTTTTGAGGTGAACGTCTCATAGATCGTTAAGATTTCTGTGGTCGTATCCGACGGTGCCACTGGGTGGCGGTCTAAGGGTGTTGCATTGAGGATGTTCTCCCCGCTTTTTGCGATCTGCGTGATGACCCAACATACTCTAAGGCTATGGGTGGAGCTTGATTTAGGCAGGGTAGAATGTATTGGGAATGGCTTGTCCAGTAGTACATTAAGTACCGACCTCGTCCGCGTCTGTGTTCTCTTCGTTGTGTGTCTGATGGTGACCGGCCCCATGAGTGAGGGTGTACGTCTTATCGAGATTTGTTTCGCGAGGCTAGGGTCGTTGCACATTTGCTGAATTTGCAAAGTGCTTTCCATGACACAATATTTAAGCACTAGGCTTGACAACTCGGTGAAGGTTTGAATCCGACAAAGGGAGAGGGTGTTGAGGATACCCTCATCATGTCAATGATGCTGGAAAGCACGAATAAGCTCTTGCTCGTTGCGGCCTCCGGTCCTTTTGCCGAGGAGGAATATGGCCCAAAAGTGGTGTACTGATTCCCTGGCCTCTGCGTGACTTCATGTGTGGCCGTAGAACCACACTCTTCCGTCTTATGCTCGAGTTGGGTGGTGGGTGGGGAAAGATATTGAATTCCCGTGATTTGTGGGCAGGAGACCTTAATGGTTGCGTTCCCAACTGGGTCGTGCACTAGACCTGTCGCTGGCCCCGACACATTGCCGGGGCGAGATAGAGTTTTCATACTATTTGGTAAGTATGGAATATTATTGATCGGTACGTAAACCATCCTCAACTCAGGTGACTGGTACACGGAGCCCGTAATCGGGCGCTTGAGGATCTTGGTCAAGTGTGTGATGGGTGGGATGTAAATTTCCCTATTGTTGGGTCTAAGCCTGATCTAATCGTAGACCATAACCTCGTCATTCGTCATGCCTATGACTTGTATCTGATCAAGTAGCTTGTGTAGCACCGGGGTTTCACTCGAGCATGTGCCGCCTATGAGTTCGTGTTTATCCCATGTCGCTGATCCCCTGGTAGCGCTCAAGGTCGCTTCGTGAGTGTTCTCGGCTGAGACGCGCTCCAGCGTGTTTACCACATCGAGCTCTAAGGCCGGGGTGGGGACGTAGGTCGTCCCAGTGGCGAGGTATACGGTTTCCGATGCCGAACTATAGGGACCCGTGAGTTCCTCGAGAGGAGCTAAGAGTCTTGTTAATGCGAAATCTCCCGAGGGGCCAGTGGTGAACTCTAGGTTCCTGAACGTGACCTCCTGATCGGGGGTAAAGTTCTCGACCAGGCCGAGGTGGCCGACCGGATTGGCATGTAGAAGAACGCTTCGAAAGGCGAAGATCTATCCGGGGATGAAGACATCTGTGTTGATGATCTCCTCGCTGTTAACTAGGCGTGCCATCGATCCTTCCGGTGATCCAATCAGTGGAACTCTCAATGAAAGCACCAACGTCGGTGTCAAAACCGGCATATCTCGGGTAGGGGGTCCCAAACTGTGGACCTTAGATCTATGTGTTGTAGGAAAGAGGGGGATACAATTTTTACCCAGGTTCCGACCCTCTTGAGGAGGTAAAACCCTACGTCCTGCTTGATTATATTGATGTTGATGATGATTACATAGTCTACTTCGAGATCGTGTATACTAAACCCTAGGTGAATCAACCTGTCTACACGGACAAGGACCCCTTGTTTATGTAGTCACCAGGGGACCTAGGGTTACACACAACCGGCCTAGTCTACTTTACTTGGACGTCACACCGGTCTTTAGTACTTTCCTTCTTGGGTACGCGATCACCGCACAACCCGGCCTCCCCTAGGCACGGCCCATCAGGCCGACCTCTTCATAGCAAGCAGTCTACCTGAGGACCCCTTAATCTCGGACTCCCTTAGAGAAGCCGAAAACCGACCCGAACCCCCTGCAGAAGAAGGAAAGAGCCAGCGCAGCCCGGAGATGTTGGGGATCGTAGTAATTTCAAAAAAAATCCAACGCCACACAAGGATCTATCTATGGAGAAACCAGTAACGAGCAAAGGAATAGAGCATCTTCATACCTTTGAAGATTGCTAAGCGGAAGCGTTGCTAGAACGCGGTTGATGGAGTCGTACTCGCAGCGATTCAGATCGCGGTGGATTCCGATCTATGCACCGAACGACGGTGCCTCCGTGTTCAACTCACGTGCATCCCAGTGACGTCTCCAACGCCTTGATCCAGCAAGAAGGGAGGAGAGGTTGAGGGAGAGCTCCGGCAGCACGACTTCGTGGGGACGGTCGAGCTGCGTGGTAACTCTGACAGGGATTCGCCAAGCTATGCGGAGGACGAGGAGGAGGAAGGGTAGAGCTGCGCCTTGGCGGGAGGAGAAGTTGTGTGCAGCCCTCCCAAAACCCTTGGTACATATAGGAGGGATGGAGAGGGGCCGGCCACCCTAGGGTTTCCCCCTAGGTGGTGCGACAGCCTCCTAGATGGGAGGAAAGGGGTGGCGGCCAGGGCAAGGGTGAGGCAGCCCTAGGGGTGGCCTGC
This sequence comes from Hordeum vulgare subsp. vulgare, assembly GCF_904849725.1. Classification (NCBI taxonomy): domain Eukaryota; kingdom Viridiplantae; phylum Streptophyta; class Magnoliopsida; order Poales; family Poaceae; genus Hordeum; species Hordeum vulgare. The sequence continues at coordinate 92,820,414 of NC_058518.1, forward strand.
CACCCAAGGCAAGCCCCCACGCCCAAGGGTTTTGGCCCACCTTGCGTGCACCAGCCCACTTTGGGCTGGTTCCCATCCACCTCTTGGCCCAAATATCCTTTCGTGATTATAGGCCTTTCTCGGTGGACCCCGAAACCTAGTGGTCCCGGTACATTACCGGTGACGCCCGAAACACTTCTGGGGTCCAAATCCTCACTTCCTATATACAAATCTTTACCTCTGGACCATTCCTTAACTCCTCGTGTTGTCCGGGATCTCATCCAAGACTCCGAACAACCTTTGGTAACCACGTACACTATTCCCCTATAACCCTACCATCATCGAACCTTAAGTGTGTAGAACCTACGGGTTTGGGAGACATGCAGACATGACCGAGACACCTCTCCGATCAATAACCAAGAGTGGGGTCTGGATATCCATGTTGGTTCCCACATGTTTCACAATGATCTCATCGGATGAGCCACGATGTCAAGGATTCAATTAATCCCGTATGCAATTCCCTTTGTCTACCAGTATGATACTTGCCCGAGATTTGATTGTCGGTATCCCCATACCTTGTTCAATCTCGTTACCGGAAAGTCTCTTTACTCGTTCCATAACACATCATCCCGTGGCTAACTTCTTAGACACATTGAGCTCAATATGATGATGGATTATTGAGTGGGCCCAGAGATACCTCTCCGTCACACGGAGTGACAAATCCCAGTCTCGATTCCTACAACCCAACAGACACTTTCGAAGATACCCGTAGTGCACCTTTATAATCACCCAGTTACGTTGTGACTTTTGATACACCCAAAGCATTCCTACGGTATCCGGGAGTTGCACAATCTCATGGTCTAAGGAACTGATACTTAACATTAGAAAAGCTTTTGCAGACGAACAACACGATCTACTGCTATGCTTAGGATTGGGTCTTGTCCATCACATCATTCCCCAATGATGTGATCCCGTTATCAATGGCATCCAATGTCCATGATGAGGAAACCATGACCATCTATTGATCAACGAGCTATCCAACTAGAGGCTCACTAGGGACACATTGTGATATATATATTCACGCATGTATAGACAATTATCATGAACTAGGAAATATAATAATAACCACTTTACTATTGCCTCTAGGGAATATTTCCAACAGTCTCCCACTTGCACTAGAGTCAATAATCTAGTTACATTGTGATGAATCAAACACGCATAGAGTTTGGGTGTTTATCATGCTTTGCCCGTGGAAGAGGTTTAGTCAACGGATCTGAGACATTGCAATGGAACACCCATAGAGTTTGGGTGTTGATCATGCTTTACAAATATCTATATCTCCATCCTGGATATATCCACAAATGGAGTTGAAGCGGCGCTTGATGTGCTTGGTCTTCTTGTGAAACCTGGGCTCCTTTACAATGGCAATAGCTCAAGTGTTCTCACAAAACACAGTTATCGGGCCCGACGCACTTGGAATCACTCCTAGGTCGGTGATGAACTCCTTCATCCAGACTCCTTCCTGTGCTGCTTCCGAAGCAACTATGTACTCCGCTTCACATGTAGATGCCGCCACGACGCTTTGCTTGCAACCGACCAGCTAACTGCCCCATTATTCAAAATATACATGTATCCGGTTTGTGACTTGGAGTCATCCGGATCTGTGTCGAAGCTAGCATCGATGTAACCCTTTACGACGAGCTCTTTGGCACCTCCATAAACGATAAACATATCTTTAGTCATTTTCAGGTACTTAAGGATGTTCTTGACCGTTGTCCAGTGATCCACTCCTGGATCACTCTGGTACCTCCCTACCAAACTTATGGCAAGGTTCACATCAGGTCTGGTACACAGAATGGCATACATGATAGATCCTATGGCTGAAGCCTAGGGGACGGTACTCATCTTTTCTCTATCATCTGTCGTGCTCGGTCGTTGAGTCGCACTCAACGTCACACCTTGTAATACAGGCAAGAACCCCTTCTTAGCCTTCTCCATATTTAACTTCTTCAATATCTTCTCAAGGTATGTGTTTTGTGAAAGACCTATGAGGCGTCTTGATCTATCTCTATAGATCTTAATCCTAATATGTAAGCAACTTCTCCAAGGTCTTTCATTGAAAAAATCTTATTCAAATAGGCATGTATGCTATCCAATAGTTCTATATCATTTCCCATCAACAATATGTCATCCACATACAATATGAGAAATGCTACAGAGCTCCCACTCACTTTCTTGTAAATACAGGCTTCTCCATAAGTCTGTATAAACCCAAATGCTTTGATCACTTCATCAAAGCGAATGTTCCAACTCCGAGATGCTTGCACTAGCCCATAGATGGCGCGCTGGAGCTTGCATACCTTGATAGCATTGGTACGATCAACAAAACCTTCTGACTGTATCATATACAATTCTTCTTTAAGAAAGCCGTTCAGGAATGCTGTTTTGACGTCCATTTGCCAGATTTCATAATCATAGAATGCGGAAATTGCTAAGATGATTCGGACCGACTTCAACATCGCTACGGGTGAGAAGGTTTCATCATAGTCAATCCCTTGAACTTGTCAACAACCCTCAGCGATAATTTGAGCCTTTTAGATAGTCACATTACCATCCGCGTTAGTCTTCTTCTTGAAGATCCATTTATTTTCTATGGCTCGTCGATCATCGGGCAAGTCCACCAAAGTCCATACTTTGTTCTTATACGTGGATCTTATCTCGGATTTCATGGCCTCAAGCAATTTCTTGGAATCCGGGCCCGCCATCTCTTCTTTATAGTTCGAAGCTTCACTGTTGTCCAACAACATGATTTCCATGACAGGGTTACCGTACCACTCTGGTGCGGAACTTACCCTTTTCTACCTTCAAGGTTCAAAAGCAACTTCATCTGAACTGCCATGATCATCATCATTAATTTCTTCTCTTGCCGGTGCATGTGCCTCACTAACATTTTCTTGCGCTGTCCTACTCTCCAGTTTGAGAGGAGGTACAATTACCTCATCAAGTTCTATTTTCCTCCCACTTAATTCTTTCGAGAGAAACTCCTTCTCTAGAAAGGACCCGTTCCTAGCAACAAAGATCTTGCCTTCGGATCTAAGATAGAAGGTGTACCCAACAGTTTCCTTAGGGTATCCTATAAAGACCCTTTTTCCGCTTTGGGTTCGAGCTTCTCTGGTTGAAGTTTCTTCACATAAGCATCGCAGCCCCAAACTCTTAGAAACGACAGCTTCGGTTTCTTTCCAAACCATAATTCATACGGTGTCTTCTCAACGGATTTAGACGATGCCCTATTTAAAGTGAATGCGGCAGTTTCCAATGCATATCCCCAGAATGATAGCGGTAAATCGGTAAGAGACATCATAGATCGCACCTTATCTAATAAAGTACAATTACGACATTCAGACACACCGTTACGCTGCGGTGTACCAAGCGGCATGAGTTGTGAAACAATTCCACATTTCCTTAGGTGCGTGCCAAACTCGTGACTCAAATATTCTTCTCCACGATCAGATCGTACAAACTTTATTATATTGTCCCGTTGATTCTCTACCTCACTCTGAATTTCCTTGAACTTTTAAAAGGTTTCAGACTTGTGCTTTATTAAGTAGACATACTCGTATCTACTCAAATCGTAAGTGAGGGTGAGAACATAATGATAGCCTCCACGAGCTTCAACGCTCACTGGACCGCATACATCGGTATGTATTATTTCCTATAAGTTTGTTGCTCGCTCCATTATTCCCAAGAACGGTGTCTTGGTCATCTTGCCCAAATGATTCAAATGATTCAAAATCAAGAGACTCCAAAAGTCCATCTCTATGGAGTTTCTTCATTCACTTTAGGCCGATATGACCAAGGCGGCAGTGCCACAAGTATGTGGGACTATCATTATCAACCTTACATCTTTTGGTACTCACACTATGAATATGTGTATCATCACGATCGAGATTCATCAGGAATAAACCATTTACCAGCGGGGCATGACCATAAAACATACCACTCATATAAATAAAACAACCATTATTCTTAGATTTAAATGAGTAGCCATCTTGCATCAAGCGAGATGCCGATACAATGTTCATGCTTAAAGATGGTCCTAAATAACAAGTATTAAGGTTTATAACTAATCCCAAAGGTAGATGCAGAGGTAGCATGTCGCCGGCGATCACATCGACCTTGGAACCATTCCTGACGCGCATCGTCACCTCGTCCTTAGCCAGCCTACGCTTGTTCCACAGTTCCTGCTTAGAGTTGCAAATGTGAGCAACAACACCGGTATCAAATACCCAGGAGCTACTAAAAGCGCTGGTAAGGTACACATCAATAACAAGTATATCACATATACCTTTGACGTTGTCGGCCTTCTTGTCCGCTAAGTACTTGGGGACATTTAGTTTCCAGTGACCGGTTCCCTTGCAGTAATAGCACTCAGTCTCAGGCTTGGGTCCTTTCTTTGACTTCTTCCCGACAACTAGCTTACCGGACACTGCAACTGCTTTGCCGTGTTTCTTGAAGCTTTTCTTACCCTTTCCCTTCTTGAAACCGGTGGTCTTATTGACCATCAACAATTGATGCTCTTTCTTGATTTCTACCTCCGCAGATTTCAGCATTGAATACAACTCGGGAATAGTCTTATCCATCCCCTGCATGTTGTAATTCAGCACAAAGCCTTTATAGCTAGGTGGAAGCGACTGGAGGATTCTGTCAATGACCGCATCATCCGGAAGTTCAACTCCCAGCTGAGTCAAGCGGTTGTGCAACCCAGACATTCTGAGTATGTGCTCACTGACAGAACTAATCTCCTCCATCTTACAGCTAAAGAACTTGTCGGAGACTTCATATCTCTCGACCTGGGCATGAGCTTGAAAAACAAGTTTCAGCTCCTCCAACATCTCATATGCTCCGTGTTGCTCAAACGCCTTTGGAGCCCCGGTTCTAAACTTTAAAGCAGGCCGCACTGAACGAGGGAGTAGTCATCACTCCGCGACTGCCAAGCGTTCCTAACATCCTGGGTCGCCGCGGGACCGGGAGGATCACCTAGTGGTGCATTAAGGACATATGCCTTCTTGGCAGCGTTGAGGATGAGCTTTAAGTTACGAGCCCAATCAGCATAGTTGCTCCCATCGCCTTTCAACTTGGTTTTCTCTAGGAACGCATTGAAGTTAAGTGGGACATTTCTGTTGGCCATTGGATCTACAATATTTGTAAAGACAATTTTAGACTAAGTTCATGATAATTAAGTTCATCTAATCAAATTACTAATGAACTCCCACTTAGATCGACATCCCTCTAGTCATCCAAGTGACATGATCCACGTTGACTAGCCTGATGTCAACTATTCTTCCTCTTGCAACAGCACCAGAAGAATGCTGCTAGCACTCCCTGGCAATCGAAACTAGGAGAATGTTGTTGACGCCCACCAGCGCGTGGGATCGTGGCAGTTTTCGAGGGTAGAGTATTCGACCCAAATTTGTTGGTACGCCTATCGGAGGTGAGAGGATACTCTCAAGTATTAGCAGCTGAATATGTCAAATTCAACCACACCTGAAAGATTAGTATCTGCAAGCAAAGTATCAGTAGCAAAGTAGTATGATAACAACTGTGTCAGAAACGATCTGTTGACAGCAGACTATTCCTAACGATTGTATCAATGGCGCCAGGTTGCCGCGTTGACGGAAGTTGTCAGTTCCCGTCAACGTCCAGCGAACCAAAATTGTAGCAGGTAGCAGCAATGTAACGAGCAACAGTAGCAGCAGAGCAAGACAAGTAACAGCAGTAGCAACAGTAGTAACAGCAGGAGAGCAAGGCAAGTAACAGCAGCAGCAACAGTAGTAACAGCAGCAGAGCAAAACAAGTAACAGCAACAGTAGCAGTAGTAGCAGCAGCAGCAGAGCAAGACAAGTAACATTAGTAGGACAAACTCGTAGGCAATGGGTCGGTGATTTGTTTGGATGATATTCATCGTGCAACAGCTATAACACGAAGAGATATGTGGCTAGCTCCCGTTCATCAATGTGATGTAGGCATGCATTCCGTGTGTCGTCATACGTGCTTAGGGAAAAGAACTTGCATGACATCTATTGTCCATCCCTCCCGTGGCAGCGGGGTCCAAAAGGAAACTACGGGATATTAGGGTTCTCCTTTTAATAAAGAACCGGACCAACGCATTAGCACTTGGTGAACACATGAACTCCTCAAACTATGGTCATCACTGGGAGTGGTTCCGGTTATTGTCACTCCGGGGTTGCCGGATCATAACACATAGTAGGTAACTACAACTTGCAAGATCGGATCTAAAACACACATATATTGGTGACAACATAATAATTTCAGATCTGAAATCATGGCACTCGGGCACTAGTGACGAGCATTAAGCATGGAAAAGTAGTAGCAATATCAATCACAGAACATATTGGATACTAGGGATCAATCCCCATCAAAACTAACTCGATTACATGATAGATCTCATCCTACTCATCACCACCCAGCGAGCCTACGAATAGATTAATCACGAACGACGAAGAGCTTCATGGAACTGGAGAGGGAAGAAGATTGATGATGACGATGGCGACGATTTCCCCTCTCCGGAGCCCAAGACGGACTCCAGAACTGCCCTCCAGATGAAGAACAGGTGGTGGCGGCGCCTCCGTATCGTAAACGCGACGAAAACTTCTCTTTTTATTTTTTCTCGGACGAAAGGGGACTTATAGACCTGAGGTTGGGGGCGGCAGAGCTGTGTGGGCCCCACAAGCCTGCCCACCGCCACCAGGGGGTGGTGGCGGAGCCAGGGCTTGTGGCCCATTGGCCGACCCCCTGAGGTGGAACTTGGCGCAGATATTTTTTATATTTTCCAAAACTGCTCCCCGTAAATTTTTAGGACGTTTGGAGAACTTTGTTTTCTGCACAAAAATAACAACAAGGCAATTCTGCTGAAAACAACGTCAGTCCAGGTTAGTTCCATTCAAATCATGCAAATTATAGTCCAAAACAAGGGCAAAAGAGTTTGGAAAAGTATATACGATGGAGACGTATCAACTCCCCCAAGCTTAAAACCTTGCTTGTCCTCAAGAAACTCAGTTGACAAACTGAGAGAGAAAGAAAAAACTTTGACAAACTCTGCTTGATATTGTTGTTGCAACTATGTCTAACTCATAACCAGAATTTCAGCAAGATCACAAGTTAACCATATAAGCGAATGACACAAAGGTCTCACGGTAAACTAATATCAATGGCATAATCAGCTAACGAGCAAAATAATAATGAGATTCAAATACCAACACTTCAATCAAAACAAGTATGAAGCAATATGAATAGGTGGTATCTCGCTAGCTCTTTCTGAGACCGCAAAACATAAATGCAGAGCACTTTCAAAGATCAAGGGCTGACTAAACATTGTAATTCATAGCAACGAAGATACAATCATAGTAATACTCAATATCAATCAAAAGCAAAGCATAAAAATGACAGAGGTGCTCTCTAATTGGTTCTTATATAAGAGGAGGATGACTCAACAGGAAAATAAATAGACAGGCCCTTCGCAGAGGGAAGCATTGATTTGCACAGGTGCCAGAGCTCAAGCTTTGAAAATAGAGATAATAATTTTGGGTGGCATCCTTTCATTGTCAATGCAATGACCAAGAGTTCTCAATATCTTCCATGCTACTAATGCTATAGGCGGTTCCCAAACAGAAAAGTAAAGTTTTAACTCCCCCAGCACCAATCAATCACACTCCACGGCTAGCGAATCCTCGGGTACCGTCCATACTAACATCAATCTCGGGGGAGTCTTGTTTTACAGTTATGTTTTTGATTTAAGCGTGGAACTGGGCATTCCAATTACCAGCCCCTTTCGCGTGAATGACTGTGAATAAACACATGTCGAGGATAACACTCCTAGCATGGAAGATACCAATAGCCCCCTTTCACCACATGAGCGGTTTGGGCATGCAAAATAGATTATTTCTTGAAGGTTTAGAGAGTGGCACATGCAAATTTACTTGGAACGACAGGTAGATACCGCAAATAGGTAGGTATGGTGGACTCTCATGGAAAAAAAATAGGTTTATGGAAGTGGATGCACAAGCAGTATTCCGCTTGGTACAAGTGAAGGCTAGCAAAAGACTGGGAATCGACCAACTAGAGAGCGACAACAGTCATCAAGATGCAATGAGTTTGACTAACACTGAATGCAAGCATGAACAGGATATAAATCACCATGAAGACGAACATCATAGAGGCTATGTTGATTTTGATTCAACTACATGCATGAACATGTGCCAAGTCAAGCCACTTGAAACATTCAAAGGAGAATACCATCCTATCATACTACATCATAGTCATCTCAAAATCTATGTTGGCATTCAAGACAAACCATTATAAGCTCTCGGCTAAATAAGCATGGCATCAGAAACTATGATCTCTAAGTTGTCATTGCAAACATGGTTCTCTCACAACAAAGCTAAATCTGGGTCAACAAGCTAGTCATATTTACAAAAACCAAATAGATAGAGTTCATACCAGCTTTTCAGTCTCAGTCAATTCATCATATATCATCATTGTTGCCTTTCATTTGCACGATCGAACAATGAAAACGATAATAAGCGCATTGGACTAAGCTGAATCTGCACGCAAACACAAAGGAGAAGACAAAGTAATATGGCTCTTTGAAAGCTAAACAGGTAAGCATGCAAGAACCAATAAGCATTGTAACCAATATCTTCTACCTTGACACAAAGAAAAAGAAAGCTATTTACACGGGAAATCTCCCAACAAGCAAAAGAAGAAAGAAAAATGTTTTTGGGTTTTCTCAAAAGGACACAAAACAAGAAAATAAGAAAACGAAAATAAACTAGCATGGATAATACAATGGCAAAGTGTAAACACCGGCTAACAAAGTGAAAGCATAAGCATGAATGTAAAGTCGGTGAGAACACGTACTCCCCCAAGCTTAGGCTTTTGGCCTAGTTTGGTCTACTCCCAAGGTGGGAAATAACCAGCTCCAGGATACTCCGGAGCACACTGTCGATTCCACTGCTGTGTGAGCTCCTCTGGCTCCCACTGATAAACTGTCGTCTGGTACTCTACTGGCGGCTCGGGCACGGGCGCCTGTGGTTGGGCCAAGCCCCAATATGCGTAGATGTCCGAGGGCATAATAGTGTACCTGCTTGCATGAAGATCGAACAAACAAGGAGTAGGCAAAGTAATAGTCTCTCGAGTACCCTGACTAAATACCAGGTTATAAATCATCCGTCTACTAACATCTCTATCCAGAAAATCATGGCGAACCATGCTGTCATAATCCAGATATTTCTCAGGGAGAAGCATCTCTCCTTCCTCTCCCAGTCTAATGGGTATCTCAAAGTGTCTGGCAAGACGGGTAGCATAGATACCTCCATAGACAAGACCTTTAGAACGGTTCAGGTTCAACCGTTGAGCTACTATAGCGCCCAAGCTATAAGTCTTATCGTTATAAAGGCCTTCGCGCAAAACTCCAAGGTCTGGAGAACTACGTGATCCAGCCTCCCCACGGCCAATCAAACATTTTCCCACAAATAGTGAGAAGTACCGAAGCACAGGAAAATGTATGCTAGCAATTCTAGCGCGAGACACTCCTCTCTCCTCTCCAACAGCAATAGAACCAATGAAATCCTCCAAGTCCCGTGGACGAGGATCACAGATATCCCCAACATAATGTAATTTGCATACATTGCAAAAATCCTGTAGTGTCATGCACTGGGGGACATCGTATATCATGAACTCAACCATGGGAGGATTCTTCCTCGGATAGAAGTTGAAGCTTTGAACAAAAATATTGGTGAGGAGGAGGTATTGTGAGAACTTATCTTCAACGAACGCAGTAAGACCTGTGTTCTCCACCAAGTAATAAAAGTCTTCACAAAGTCCAGCAGCGTGCAAAAATTCATCACTTGGCCACTCGCACGCTCGAACTTCTGTGACTCGAGGAACTACGTACTTGGGGTGGTTCTTCTCATCCTCCTTGTGGTTACGGCTTGAAGAGCCTCTCAAGAACCTCCTCATCTTTTTCCTTTTCTATCTCTGAAAAATTCTGAAATTTTTAGAGACTTCGAAAGAAAAGTTAATAAAGATTAACCCAACTTGTAGCAACTACTCCTACTAGTGCCTAGAGACCGTATCATGCGCTAAAACTACTTGGGACCAGCTAAAATCAACTTTTCAATTTCAAGAACAGGGTCACCAAGGTAGCAAGAATTCGCGAAGGATAAAGCACTAGAGCAAAAACTAATTGGACCCATGGAGGAGTAACTTACCAAGGAGTAATTTCCCCAAAATAGTTCAGAGAATGGTGCTTTGAGCAAGGAGATCGAAAATCATAGCCAAATGAGAAGAACACGTGTTTGAGCTGCGAAACAATTTTTTCTGGAGGTGGAAGAAGAGGCTGAGAGCTGGAATGAGTGGAGGGGGTGCCTGTGGGCCCCACAAGCTTGCACCCCGCCACTAGGGGGGTAGGTGGCTGGGCTTGTGGCCCACTGGTCTGGCCCCCACGCCAGCTCTCAGACCCATAAATTTTCAAAAATTCCAGAAAAAATCATACTAAATTTTCAGGACCATGGGAGACTTTTATTTTCGAGGTATTTTTCTCGGAGACGCTAAAACAGAAAACAGGAAAAGCTAAACTAACTCTATCATTTTTCTTCTAAGGAACAGAGAATGAAAGCTTAAAACAGAGGTATGTGACTCTTTGATTCATCTGTTTCACGGTCATCGAAAGAAATCCTTCAATGGGGTTGACCAAGTCCTCGTGACAAAACTTTCTCGAATCGCAAGAGAGAACGAAGAATTTTCGAATAGCCACTAAGTCACCTCAATGGGGATATGTATCTCCCCAACAAGCAAATCATACTTCATCTTGACACGAGGAATAGGGCATTCAAAGCTCCCAATAAGAATCGATGAAGTTTTTTCGATAGCATTGATGCAATATACTTGATATCGTTTCTTTGGAAAGTGCATGGTGTGCTCATTACCGTTGACATGGAAAGTGACATTGCCTTTGTTGCAATCTATAACAGCCCCTGCAGTGTTTAAAAAGGGTCTTCCGAGGATGACATCCATGGCATCGTCCTCGGGAATATCCAAGATAACAAAGTATGTTAAGATAGTGGTGTTAGCAACCACAACAGGCACATCCTCGCAAATGCCTATAGGGAAAGCAGTTGATTTGTCGGCCATTCGCAGAGAAATTTCATTGGGTGTCAACTTATCCAATTCAAGTCTACGATATAGAGAGAGCGACATAACACTAACACCGGCTCCAAGTTCACATAAGGCAGTTCTTACGTAGTTTCCTTTAATGGAGCAAGGTATAGTGGGCACTCCGGGATCACCAAGTTTCTTAGGAGTTCCACCTTTGAAAGTGTAATTGTCAAGCATGGTGGAGATCTTAAGATCTGGTATCTTCCGTTTATTAGTCATGATATCTTTCATGTACTTAGCATACGGAGACATCTTGAGCATATCAGTTAACCGCATCTGCAGAAAGACGGGTCTTATCATCTCAACGAAGCGCTCAAAATCCTCATCATCCTTTTTCTTGGATGGCTTAGGAGGAAAGGGCATAGGTATCTGAACCCATGGCTCTCTTTCTTTACCATGCTTCCTAGCAGTGAAGTCATTCTTATCGTACTTAGGTTGTGGGTTATCAGGATTAACCGTCGGTTCAATCTCCACATCCTCATCATTGCTAGGTTGTGCATTATTATGAACATCACTATCCATATTGTCACCAGGTTCATGTTCATCACCAGATTGTGTTTCTGCATCAGACGTAGAAATATCATTAGGTTCTTCAGGTGTGATAGTATTTGGTGAACTGGCGTGTAGGTTTCTATCATCCTTCTTCTTCTCCTTAGGATGACTGGGTATATCAGCATTGATTCCTTGAGAATCTTGATCAATTCTCTTAGGATGACCTTCAGGATACAAAGGTTCCTGAGTCATTTTGCCTCCTTTAGTAATGACTTGGACAGAGTTGTCGTTTAATTCATTGAGCAAGTCATTTTGAGGTTTAAGTACTTGTTCTACCTGAGTAGTAATCATAGAGGCATGTTTACTCAGAAGCTTCAGATCGTTGACATTTCTGTCTACACAAGCACTTAAATGGATAAGCATACGAGTAATCTGTTCCAAATGTCTGCTAACATAATCATTGAAACTCTGTTGTTTGGCAACAAAGTTGTCAAATTCATCAAAGCATAGGCTAGCAGGTTTATAAGAAGGAATATCACTCTCACCAAACCTACGCAGAGTATTCATTTCTACTACCTGTATCGGGTTATCGAGACCATGGATCTCTTCGATAGGTGGTACATTTTTGACATCTTCAGATCTAATGCCTTTCTCTTGCATAAATTTCTTGGCTTCTTGCATATCTTTGGGACTGAGGAATAGCATACCTCTTTTTTTCGGAGTTGGCTTAGGAGGTGGTTCAGGAATTGTCCAAGCATTATCGTTGATCAAGATGTTATTCAGTAGAGTCTCAGCTTGTTATACAGTTAGTTCCCTGAAAACACAACCGACACAACTATCTAGGTGGTCTCTAGAGGCATCGGTAAGTCCTTTATAGAGGATATCAAGTATCTCATTCTTCTTAAGAGAGTGATCAGGCAAAGCATTATGTAGTTCGACGAGTCTCCCCCAAGCTTGTGGAAGACTCTCTTCTTGGAGTTGAGCAAGGTTGTATATTTCCTGCAAGGCAGCTTGCTTCTTATGGGCAGGGAAATATTTCTCACAGAAGTAATAGACCATCTCCTGGGGACTACGCACACATCCAGGAGCAAGAGAGGTGAACCAGGCTTTAGCGTCATCCTTTAGAGAGAAAGGAAACAGCTTAAGGATATAGTAGTGGCGGATCTTCTCCTCATTAGTGAAAAGGTTGGCTATTTCGTGTAGTTTGGCAAGATGGTCTATGACCATCTTAGACTCATAACCGTGAAAAGGATCAGATTCGACTAGAGAGATTATCTCGGGATCGAGAGAGAATTCATAATCCTTATCGGTGATAAAGATTGGTGAAGTGGCAAACTTCGGGTCATATTTCATCCTAGCTTCCCGAGATTTTTACTTCCACTTGAGAAGTAATTTCTCAGCGTCATAGGCATCCTTACACGCAAGAAAATCCTCAGCTATCTCTCCCTCCATAACGTAACCCTCAGGTATATCAGGCAATTCATATCTAGGAGAGCTAGATCTAGCAGGAGCAAAGCAGGTTCTATCTCAATAGTATCGGCAATTTCAGAAGCATCACGAGCATTGGCAGTAACTCTAGCAATATGAGCATCAAGGAACACTCCTAGTAGAACATCCGGCAAAGTAGTATCTCTAGCAGTATCAAGCATAGCATCATTAGGAAAAATAGCATCTCTAGCATCATCAGGCAAAGCAGTATCAAGCATAGCATCTCTAGCAGTATCAAGCATAGCATCATCAGGCATAGTATCAAGCATAGCATCTCTAGCAGTATCAGGCATAGCATCAGGCATAGTATCATCAGGCATAGTATCAAGCATAGTATCATGAGGCATAGTATCAAGCATAGCATCTCTAGCAGTAGCATCATAAGCATCATCAAGCACAGGCGAAATATCAAGATTTCTAGCAGGAGGTGATGTCGCAAACTTTCTCATAACTGAAGGTGAATCAAGTGCAGAGCTAGATGGCAATTCCTTACCTCCCCTCGTAGTTGAGGGAAAGACTTTGGTCTTCAGATCCTTCAGATTCTTCATAATGATCAGCAGATATAAATCCCAAGTGACTCAGAGAATATAGCAATACCTCCCCGGCAACGGCGCCAGAAAAATGCTTGATGTCAACTCTTCTTCCTCTTGCAACGGCACCAGAAGAATGCTGCTAGCACTCCCCAGCAATCGAAACTAGGAGAATGTTGTTGACGCCCACCAGCGCGTGGGATCGTAGCAGTTTTCAAGGGTAGAGTATTCGACCCAAATTTGTTGGTACGCCTATAGGAGGTGAGAGGATACTCTCAAGTATTAGCAGTTGAATATGTCAGATTCAACCACACTTGAAAGATTAGTATCTGCAAGAAAGGTATCAGTAGCAAAGTAGTATGATAACAACGGTGTCAGAAACGATCTGTTGACGGCACACTATTCCTAACGATTGTATAAATGGCGCCAAGTTGCCGCGTTGACGGAAGTTGTCAGTTCCCGTCAACGTCCAGCGAACCAAAATTGTAGGAGGTAGCAGCAGTGTAACGAGCAACAGTAGTAGCAATAGTAGAAGCAGAGCAAGACAAGTAACAACAGTAGCAACAGTAGTAACAACAGGAGAGTAAGGCAAGTAACAGCAGCAGCAACAGTAGTAACAGCAGCAAAGCAAAACAAGTAACAGCAGCAGTAGCAGTAGTAGCAATAGTAGAGCAAGACAAGTAACAGTAGTAGGACAAACTCATAGGCAATGGGTCGGTGATTTGTTTGGATGATATTCATCATGCAACAGCTATAACACGGAGAGATATGTGGCTAGCTCCCTTTCGTCAATGTGATGTAGGCATGCATTCCGTGTGTCGTCATACGTGCTTAGGGAAAAGAACTTGCATGACATCTATTGTCCATCCCTCCCGTGGCAGCGGGGTATAAAAGGAAACTACGGGATATTAGGGTTCTCCTTTTAATAAAGAACCGGACCAACGCATTAGCACTTGGTGAACACATGAACTCCTCAAACTATGGTCATCATCGGGAGTGGTTCCGGTTATTGTCACTCCGGGGTTGCCGGATCATAACACATAGTAGGTAACTACAACTTGCAAGATCGGATCTAAAACACACATATATTGGTGACAACACAATAATTTCAGATCTGAGATCATGGCACTCGGGCCCTAGTGACAAGCATTAAGCATGGCAAAGTAGTAGCAACATCAATCTCAGAACACAGTGGATACTAGGGATCAATCCCCATCAAAACTAACTCGATTACATGATAGATCTCATCCTACTCATCACCGCCCAGCGAGCCTACGAATAGATTACTCACGAACAACGATGAGCTTCAAGGAATTGGAGAGGGAAGAAGGTTGATGATGACGATGGCAACAATTTCCCCTCTCCGGAGCCCAAGACGGACTCCAGATCTGCCCTCCAGATGAAGAACAGGTGGTGGTGGCGCCTCCGTATCGTAAACGCGACGAAAACTTCTCTTTTTATTTTTGCTAGGACGAAAGGGGACTTATAGACCTGAGGTTGGGGGCGGCAGAGCCGTGTGGGCCCCACAAGCCTGCCCACCACCACCAGGGGGTGGTGGCGGAGCCAGGGCTTGTGGCCCACTTCCCACCCCCTCAGGTGGAACTTGGTGCAGATATTTTTTATATTTTCCAAAACTGCTCGCCGTAAATTTTCAGGACGTTTGGAGAACTTTGATTTTGCACAAAAATAACACCAAGGAAATTCTGCTGAAAACAGCGTCAGTCCAGGTTAGTTCCATTCAAATCATGCAAATTATAGTCCAAAACAAGGGCAAAAGAGTTTGGAAAAGTAGATACGATGGAGAAGTATCATAGCCCGTGTCCGATCATCACGTGAGACAGACTAGTCATCAATGGTGAGCATCTCTATGATGATCGTATCAACCATACGACTCATGTTCGACCTTTCGGTCTCCCGTATTCGAGGCCATGTCTATACATGCTAGGCTTGTCGAGTCAACCTAAGTGTATTGCATGTGTAAACTGGCTTACACCCGTTGTATGCGAACGTTAGAATATATCACACCCGATCAACACGTGGTGCTTCAAAACAACAAACCTTCAGAACGCTGCACACTTAGGGGAATACATATCTCAGAATTTTAATAAGGGGTCATCTTATCTTTGCTACCGTCGTTCTAAGCAATAAGATGTAAAACATGATAAACATCACATGCAATCATATAGTGACATGATATGGCCAATATCATCTTGCTCCCTTGATCTCCATCTTTGGGGCACCATGATCATCATTGTCACCGGCATGACGCCATGATCTCCATCATTGTGTCTCCGTGGAGTCATCATGTCAACTATTACTTCTACTACTATAGCTAACCGTTAGTGATAAAGTAAAGTAACCAACATGGCGTTGCATCTCATACAATAAATTAAGAAAACTCCTATGGCTCCTGCCGGTTGTCATATTCATCGACATGCAAGTCGTGAATCCTATTACAAGAACATGATCTATCTCATACATCACATATGTAGCATCACATCCTCTTGTCCATATGACATCACATAGCGTACCCTTCAAAAACAAGTTAGACGTCCTCTAATTGTTGCTGGAAGCTTTACGTGGCTGGTTAGGGTTTCTAGCAAGAACGTTTCTTACCTATGTGACAGCCACAATGTTGATATGCCAATGCTATTACCCTTCATAAGGACCATCTTCATCGAATCCGATCCGATTAAAGTGGGAGAGGCAGATACCCGTTAGCCACCTTATACAACAAGTACATGTCGGTCGGTGGAACCAGTCTCACGTAAGAGTATGTGTAAAGTTGGTCCGGTCCGTTTCATCTCACGATGCCTCCGAATCAAGATAAGACTAGTAACGACAAGCAATTGACGAAATCAGCGCCCACAACTTTTGTGTTCTACTCGTGCATAGAATCTACGCATAGAACCTTAGCTCGGATGCCACTGTTGGGAATGGTAGTAATTTCAAAAACTTTCCTCCGCCACACAAGGATTTGTCTATGGAGAAACCAGCAACGAGCAAAGGAGTAGAGCATCTTCATACCTTTGAAGATTGCTAAGCGGAAGCTTTGCTAGAACGCGGTCGATGGTGTCGTATTCGCAGTGATTCAGATCGCGGTAGATTCCGATCTATGCACCGAACGATGGTGCCTCCGCGTTGAACACACGTGCAGCCCGGTGACGTTTCCAACGCCTTGATCCAGCAAGGAGGGAGAGCTCCGGCAGCACGACGGCGTGGCGACGGTGGAGCTATGTGGTAACTCCAGCACGGCTTCGCCAAGCTATGCGGAGGACGAGGAGGAGGAAGGGTAGGGCTGCGCCTTGGAGGGAGGAGAAGTTGTGTGCAGCCCTCCGAAAACCTTTGGTACATATTGGAGGGAGGGAGAGGGCCCGGCCACCCTAGAGTTTCCCCCTAGGTGGTGCGGCAGCCTCCTAGATGGGAGGCAAGGGGCGATGGCTGGGGCAAGGGTGCAGCAGCCCAAGGGGTGGTTTGCCACCCAAGGCAAGCCCCCAGGCCCTAGGGTTTTGGCCCACCTTGCCTCCTTGCGCCTTGGGCTGGGTGGTGGTGGCGCACCAGCCCAATTTGGGATGGTTCCCATACACCTCTTGGCTCAAATACCCTTTCGTGGCTGTAGGCCTTTCCCGGTGGACCTCGGAACCCTTCCGGTGGTCCCGGTACATTACCGGTGACGGCCGAAACACTTCCGGCGTCCAAATCCTCACTTCCTATATATGAATCTTTACCTCCAGACCATTCCAGAACTCCTCGTGTCGTCCAGGATCTCATCCGGGACTCCGAACAACCTTCGGTAACCACGTACATTATTCCGCTATAACCCTAACGTCATCGAACCTTAAGTGTGTAGACCCTATGGGTTCGGGAGACATGCAGACATGACCGAGACACCTCTTCGATCAATAACCAACATCGGGATCTGGATATCCATGTTGGATCCCACATGTTTCACGATGATCTCATCACATGAACCACGATGTCAAGGATTCAATTAATCCCGTATGCAATTCTCTTTGTCTACCAGTATGATACTTGCCTGAGATTCGATCATTGGTATCCCCATACCTTATTCAATCTCGTTACCGGCAAGCCTCTTTACTCGTTCCGTAACACAACATCCCATGGCTAACTCCGTAGACACACTGAGCTCAATATGATGATGGATTACCGAGTGGGCCCGGAGATACCTCTCCGTCACTCAGAGTGACAAATCCGAGTATCGATTCGTACATCCCAACAGACACTTTCAGTGATACCCGTAGTGCACCTTTATAATCATCCAGTTACGTTGTGACGTTTGATACACCCAAAGCATTCCTACGGTATTCGGGAGTTGCACAATCTCATGGTCTAAGGAAATGATACTTGACATTAGAAAAGCTTTAGCAGATGAACAACACGATCTAGTGCTATGCTTAGGATTGGGTCTTGTCCATCACATCATTCCCCAATGATGTGATCCCGTTATCAATGACATCCAATGTCCATGATCGGGAAACCATGACCATCTATTGATCAACGAGCTAGCCAACTAGAGCCTCACTAGGGACATATTGTGATCTATATATTCACACATGTATTACGGTTCCTGGTTAATACAATTATAGCATGAATAATAGACAATTATCATGAACTAGGAAATATAATAATAAGCACTTTATTATTGCCTCTAGGGCATATTTCCAACAGGAGACTTGTTTGACCTGTGACACAACTTAATGTTAGAGCAGACCAGACAACATCCATCTATGGATCCAGAGAGCGCAGCCCCACTAGACGAGACGGGTACTAAGCATGGCTCGACCAGAATAATAGAGTTTGGGAACAACAACGGGTCAGAATTCCATCCAACCTCTAGCATCATGTAGCTCGGATTAGGGGCGCTGCTCAACCAATATGTTTTACAAATGAGGTGATTTAGCATCAGTTCCCTGAGGGGTTTAAACCCGTAAATATAGAACAATACGACGGGACAATAGACCCAGTCGTGTGGATTGAAGACTTTCTTCTCCACATTCATATGGCCCGAGGAGATGACCTCCATGCCATAAAATTATTTACCATTGAAGCTCAAGGGACCATGTAACAGCCAGGAACCGATGCTTTAGAATATTCCCCTTTTATTGCATTGTCATCGTGTGGTTATTATGTTTGTCGCATTCATCATCGCATCACACGCATCATCCTCATTGCATTGGCACTCCGTTGTCGTCAATTTTCAAAACTTTCATCCGTTATTAGTTGTCGGTTCTCTCCATTTTGTCATCGGCCGTGTTTGATCAACCAGACACGCACGCACCCGCGTCACCAATAATATTTTTGTTTTTTTAAAGTGGTGTAAAACTTTCTCACGTTGAGTTGAAAGTTAGCGTCCGGTCTTATTATAGTTTAGGTAGGCTGCCTGCCAAATTTCATCCCAATTGCAGTCCGGTTGATACCCGAATCGTTAAACATACAGCGGCACTGTAGCCTTTCAAATTGTGAGATGTTTTCGGTTTCGAAAACTTTATCATGGGATGCCAAACTTCCGGCCCATCTCAGCCTTGCCCATCTACACAACCCACTAGACCTACCTAGCCCCTCCCTCCGTTCTTGGCCGTCGGATCACGATCGAACGGACAAGGTCCAACCCACCATAGACCATTCCCTATATATAAACCCACCTTGTGGAGAGAGACTCTAACTCCACCAGGGTTCCCCCTAGCCACATTTGCAGCCATCCCCTCGCAAACCTCCCCTCTAGCCCTCCAAACCTCTCTCGCCCAAAATCCTACCCCGATCCAAATTGGGACCATGGGATGCCCATCCAATGGCCCAAAATCGCCCAAAAACACTGAGCCACACATTGTCCTCCACCACCCGGACATGTACGGAGACCAGAGTCAACCACCGCGCCGCCGCTAGCCACGGGAGGATCCCGAGCTCCCTGCCCTGAGCCCGAACCGGATCAACGACGCCGCAGCCTTCCGCGGATCCCGTGCGCAGCCCCTCAAAGGAGCGACACCACGTGAGGCCGTCCCGACCAACGGGATCCTGCCTCGTGCCGCCGCCCGCACCCGCGCAAATCGACACGCCGCCGCCTCAAGTTCACCACTGGGCTCCAGATCCCTCTAGCTGCGCTCCCGCCATCGCCGGAGGACACCCGTCTTCGACCGTCCACCGCCAGCCCCACCTGTCTTCGACCGGATCCAAGCCATCGAAACCCCACCGGACCCGTGTCGCCGCCTCCTTCGCCCTGCCCGTCACCATGACGTGAGGAGGACGAAGCCTCGGCCTCTCGCGTGGTCACTCTAGCACGCGCATGGGCCACGTCAGCCAGCCCAGGCCAGCCGCGCGACCCCGCCAGCCCAGCATCGGCCAGCAGCAGCACGACCGAGTCCGCAAGGGCAAGGCCTAATGCCCCGCCGGTCATGCAAGGCCTAGCCGGCGCCCGATCCGCCCAGCCCATCACCACATACGTATGTGGGTCCTTGGTGAGCCCCCCACCTATCCTTTGCCCATGCGTGGTATTGCTATCCGACGTTGAGTGCTCTATTCAGATTTAGCCCATAGACATTTTTGTCCTCTATGCGATTTCGCAAATAACCAAGACATATTTAATTACACAAAAATACATATTTTTAAAATGCTAATAATTAATTAACTGTGCATCGCATGTAAAAACTTTATACATGAAAAATGCTTAAAATTGTGTGTAGTTTCACAATATCCAACTTTCGCACATGTTAAAAATATTTAACTTGTTGTTTTCATGTAATTTGCATTAATGCCATGTTGAAATGGTTTAATTCATAGATATTAAATCGTAATTCCGATTAAAATGTTTCATATATGTAACTTGACCAGAAAAATATGTCGAATAACATGGTAGCATTTATTTTGCTGTTTAACAACTCTAAAATTGTGTTATAGACAGAACAATACTGAAATCTTAATTTAAATATGGGGACCTTCCGCAATTGTTATTCGTTGTTTTGGCATTATTTAAACTTGCCTAGAATTTCATGTAGTTTCATAATATCTTGTTATAGGGGAACGTAGCATGCGAAACAAAAAAATTCCTATGCACACGCAATACCTATCCATGGTGATGATCATCTATGAGATGGGAGAGTGAATCTACGTACCCTTGTAGATCGCTAAGCAGAAGCGTATATAACGCGGTTGATGTAGTGGAATGTTTCCACGATTCAAATCGCCGTAGTCCCACGATCTCATCACGATCCGTCCCATGATCTCATCACGATCCGTCCTGCGATCTCATCATGATCCTTCCCGATCTAGTGCCGAACGGACGACACCTCCGCGTTTAGCACACGTACAACTCGATGACGATCTCCACATTCTTGATCGAGCAAGAGGAGGTGGAGAGGTAGATGAGTTCTCCAGCACGGTGGAGTGGTGGTGGTGGTGGTGGTGCTATTCCAGCAGGGCTTCGCCTAAGCATCGCTGAAACTAGAGGAGTAACATATCTAGAGAGAGAGGGCAGCACATGGCTGTTTTTTGTTGTCCAAAAACCCTCAAACCCCTTAGTATATATAGGAGGAGAGGAGGGAGAGGGTTGCGCCCTAAGGCAGCCTTCTCTTCCCTTGCGCAAGCGAGAGGAGGAGGAGTCCTACTCCAATCCTATTTGGAGTAGGATTCCTCCTTCCCACTTGGAAACTCTTTCCACCTTTTTTTTACTTCTCAATTCTTATGGGATTTAGTGGAAACTTATTCCTGCCCACTAGGGGCTGGTTTATCTCTACCCACAGCCCATGAGGCCCCTTGGGGCGTGACACCCCTCCCGATGGTCCCCGGCACCCCTTCCCGCACTCTCGGTACACTACCGATGAGCCCGAAACATTTCCAGTGACCAAAACAGGACTTCCTACATATCAATCTTCGTTTCCGGACCATTCAGGAAACCCTCATGACTTCCGAGATCTCATTCGGGGCTCCGAACAACCTTCGGTCACCAACACATATAACTCAACTGTACCGAAACGTCACCGAACCTTAAGTGTGCAGACCCTGCGGTTCGAAAACTATGCAGACATGACCTGAGACACTCTCTGGTCAATAACTAACAGCGGGACCTGGATGTCCATATTGGGTCCTACATATTCTACGAAGATCTCTATTGGTTAAACCTCTATGTCAAGGATTCATATAATCCCGTATACTATTCCCTTTATCCTTCGGTATGTTACTTGCCCGTGATTCGATCGTCGGTATCTCCATACGCAGTTCAATCTCGTTACCGGCAAGTCACTTTACTCGTTCCGTAATACAATATCCCGTGACTAACTCCTTAGTCACATTGTTTGAAAGGCTTTGTTGTGATGTTTTATTACCGAGTGGGCCCTGAGATACCTCTCCTTCACACGGAGTGACAAATCCCAGTCTTGATCCATGCCAACCCAATAGACACCTTTGGAGATACTTGTAGAGCACCTTTATAGTCACCCACTTATGTTGCGACGTGTGATACACACAAGGCATTCCTACGGTGTCCGGGAGTTGCATGATCTCATGGTCATAGGAACAGATACATTGACATGCAGAAAAACAGTAGCAATAAACTGACACGATCATATGCTACGTTTACAGTTTGCGTCTTGTCCATCACATCATTCTCCTATTGATGTGATCTCATCATCAAGTGACAACACTTGTATGTGACCAGGAAACCTTGACCATCTTTGATCAACGAGCTAGTCAACTAGAGGATCACTAGGGACAATGTGTTGTCTACGTATCCACACATGTATTTGAGTTTCCAATCAATACAATTCTAGCATGGATAATAAACGATTATCATGAATGAGGAAATATAATAATAACCAATTTATTATTGCCTCTAGGTCATATTTCCAACACTTGTTGCATCCATGATTAACATGAGTGTGGCTGTCATTTGCATACATTTTTCATCCATGTCATATTATCTTGTGTTGGTCATATCTTTTAGACCGTAGCTTCGTTTCACATGATCTATATATGTAAATCGACTAGAATGACGTGTAGAAGCACATGGTCCACTTTATTTTGATGTTTTATAAATATAAAATGTGTTTAGTTCAGATCTATACCAATTTCGAAATTAACATATGGCGTCATTTCGGAATTGCTAGATGTTGTTTTTGACCTCATTTAAAATGCCTAGATAGTGCAGTTTATTTATGCTTCACCTCTCGCCATGTTTAGTAAAATTTAATATTGTCGTGTATGGGAGTGAACTTAGTAATTCAAATATGGAGTTTCGTCAATTTGTAACTCGTTGCATATTAAGCTTCATTTTATGTGTTGTAATAAATTGTTGTGCTTTTTTGTGTCGTGCATAATTAAATGGACATGCATTATAATTTCTTGCACATCATGTCAGGAATATGGTTAGGTGGTTGTCGTGTGTTGATTGTTTGTTTCTGGATTATTTATTCTCTTTAGAGTTCCGAAGTGCTTCGGAGTGTGAGGATTCGTTCGACAACGCCGAGTCGTCTATTTCATGGATTTGTTCTTCTTCCAAGCGGGATCACAGGCAAGATGATCATTTCCCTAGATACCACTACAATCATTGCTATGCTAGTTGTAGCGTTTCTATCACTATGTCTCGCTGCCTATCACTTGTTAATATTAGCCTCCTAACATTGCCATGAAAAGCCTCTAACCCCCTCCACATCCCAGCAAACCCTTGTTTGGCTATGTTAACGCTTGCTCAGCCCTTCTTATAGCATGCTAGGTGCAGGTGCAGTTGATTTTCCTGTGATAACATGGATTCCTTGTTATATCACCATATTATTGCTATTTAATTTAATGCACCTATATACTTGTGTAAGTGCATCTAGTGCCCCTTAGTGATTTTGGTGGTTTGAAGACTTATAGGTTAAGTATCTAATGTGTTTATAAGTGTACACAGGATCTATAAGTCATTGAGGAGTTTGAGATATTTGAAGAATATCGACCCCTAAAAATATATGTCTTCACTTAAAGAATTTGGTCTGAAGCTGAAGAAATGAATCGCGAGGAATCTGCGATGAATTTGATATTCCTCATGAAGATATTGATATTAAGAAGATCGGTGGTTCCTGAAGAAAATCGTTCTGAAGAAATTGAAGCATGAAGATTTACGTTTTTTGTTTTACTTTCTTTGCATTTGATGAATAGGAACACCGTACTGTTAAAGGGGGTCAAAGTAACACTATGGAATGGATTTCCTCATGATGCTCAACCTAAGCCAAATCCTACCAAAAGCCTCAAGTGAGGAATATGAGTGACATGAGGACTCTCACAGTTGAGGGTTCTGACCGTTTCGATAACCACGCCAAGTCACTGGTCTTATCCACTCCAACGGTCATATTATTTAAGGGCATTAGTGTCAAATCATGTCGGGATGCTCCCAGGCTATAAATAGCCACCCCCCACAACCACTAGCTGGTTGGCTGCTCCGTTAGAAACTGACACTTGTCATAAGAGCAACCCAAATTCCTCAGAGCCTTCGAGAGTAAATCATCAAGTGAGGAAATACACCACCCACCGAAACCACAAACCAAACCTAGTGATTGAGCATCACTGAAGAAGTTGTTCCTGTGTGGGACTGAAGCCTTTTACCTTTGAGGATTGTGCATCCTCCAGACGGTTAGGCGTCATGGTCTAGAGCAATCCAGCAGTCAATTGTGGATCGCCGGGTGACCGAGTTTGTGAGGGTTTGGATGTCCGCCCTGAAGACTTACCACGAGTGTTGGGCGAGGACTGTGTGTCCTTAGCTCAAGGAGAATACGGTAGGGACTGTGTGTCCCGGGACTGGGTGTCCTTTGGTTTCAATACCAAGCCGCTCCAAACCAGATGTACAACTAGTACAGCAGTTGGAACTGGGTGATCAACAACAGTCTTCACCAAGAATCGGGTTCTAATTCCTCAACTCTTTACCTTCTCTGTATTATGTGTTGATGACTTTCACTGTGACTGTTTGAAGAATTTGCTGAAGACTTTCTCTGAATTTCCTCAACCCCAAATTCTTCCCTTGAGTTAATCATCATTTGTATTCTGCGTGCCTGCTTACTGTGCAATCTATTTTTCACATTTTTCACTCTGTAATACTGCTATTGTGAAAGTTTGCACGTCTGATCCGTAACTGTTTCCACTGTAAGTTAGTCATCAGTGAGGAATTTCCTCAAAAAGAATTTCCTCAGCGATAAAATTCTAAAAATCTCCTATTCACCCCCCCCCCCTCTAGTCGATATAACGCACTTTCAATTGGTATCAGAGCAAGGTACTCCCTTGTTCTGTGTGATTTTGGTTTAACCACCTAGAGTTTTAGTTATGTCGATTGCAGGCATGTTTAAGGTGACTGCAGCATGTCCTACCTACGAGGGAAAGAACTTTCCCTTCTGGAAGAACAAAATGCAAATGCATCTACAAGCTATTGACAATGATCTCTGGTATACTGTGGAAAATGGTGTCCCCATCATTTCTGCCAGTGTCACTATAGCTGATGTGAAGAAATTCAAGCAACACGATTCTCAAGCGAAGAACATCATCTGTGGTCATCTGAGCCCTGGTCAGTTTGGAAGAGTAAGTGCCTTAGGCTCTGCAACACTGATCTGGGAGAGACTGTGCAAGGTAAATGAAGGAGTATCAACCCAACGTGACTCTCGTGTTGATATTCTTCGCAATCTCTTCAATCGCTTCAAGAGACATGACAATGAAAGCTGCCAAGACACCTTTGATTGCCTCACTGTATATCAAATGAACTGCAAGCACTGGGAGCTCGAGACATCACGGATCACGAAGTTGTGAAGAAACTGCTGAGATCTTTGGATTCTTCATTTGATACTTTAGTTCTGATGATTCAAGAGAGACCAGATTACAAGATGCTTGATCCAGCTGATATACTAGAAATGCTAAATACTCATGAATTCCAGCTAGAAGAAAAGAGAGATTTATATGGACCAAGCTATTCCAGACCACGTACACTGAAGGCTAGAGCAATTTCCTCATCTGAAGACGAAGACACAGATGACAGTATTTGTGACCCTGAAGAATTTGGACAGGAGCTTACAATGCTTGTGAGGAAATTCCATAGATTTACACGACGAGGCCAGTTCGGTAAATCTTCAAGAAGAGACATGAGGAAATCAGAATCTGCATCTCAGGACTACAAGAAACGAACCTGTCACAAGTGCAAGAAATCAGGTCATTACATTGCTGATTGTCCCCGTTGGGGAAAGGAATCAAAGAAGAAGAAATACAAGGATGACAGTTCTGATGGCTCGAAGAAGAAGAAGAAATCTTCAAAATCCTCATCTTCAAAGCCCTCATCGCACAAGAAGACCAGTTTCAGAAAGGCTCGGGCACTTATTGGCAAGGAAATGGACTCCAAGGCAGAATCAGAGGAATGTGATGAAGAAGAGGGTTCTGATGAAGACTCAGAATCAGGACAGGCTAGTCTTGCACTAGCAACCACTTTCGTCAGCAGGTCAATCTTCAATCTTGAAGAAAATGATTGCACCATCCATACTGATGACTATGCTGATGACATCCCTCCAACCTATTGCTTCATGGCAAAAGGTTGAAAGGTATCAAATAATGCCTCCTCCTCTGATTCAAGTGACTGTGAACCTAATGATTATAAGAAACCCAGTTACAGTAAACTTGCTATCATTGCCACTAAACAACAAACTGCTCTGGAAAGGCTTTAGAAACTGCTAGACAAGAGTAATGATCTGTTGAATGATGAAATGAACCTTACCCAAATCCTCACTGATGACATGAAAAGTCTCCAGTCTAGATTTGATAATCTTCAGGATCATTATGATACACTCCTCACTGATCATGAGAAGCTTTCCTATGAATTTCTTCAAAGGAAGCTTGATCTTGAGAAGCTGAGGATGTCTCATGATGATCTTCGTATGGAAAATGAGTCATTATTAGCTCAACAGATCAGCGCTAGTCAAGTTGAATTTATTCCTCCATGTCTTAAATGCATTGAACGCAAAACTGCTAATTCCTCACCAGAATCATCAAATGCTACCATTGCTACAAATTCTTCAACTGCACCTGTTGTGTCTATTTCCTCACTTGAGGAAAACACAAATGTTACTGATGAATATGCAGGATTGAAGGAATTGTACGTGACAGGCATGTACAAAAGCCTCAAAGGACATCAAACCCTTTGTGATGTGCTCAAAAAGCAGATCTTGAACAGGAATCCGAGGAAGGAAGGAATTGCCTTTGAGAGGAAATTAAATGCTGATGGATCTTATTGGAAACCTGAGCAGTATCCCAAAACCTCATGGGTTGCTGCTACTCGGCCTCCTTTTGATCCATCTAATCTAACTGGCTTTGCATGTGAATTATCCTATTCCTCGGATGAGTCATTTGATTCCAACTATAAACTGTTCAAAAATTAATCTGGTGAAGTATTTGCTCGATATGTTGGAACTAAGTGCAGGAATGGGCTGTTGGAAATATGCCCTAGAGGCAATAATAAATTAGTTATTATTATATTTCTTAGTTCATGATAATCGTTTATTATCCATGCTATAATTGTATTGATTGGAAACACAATACTTGTGTAGATACATAGACAAAACACTGTCCCTAGTAAGCCTCTAATTGACTAGCTCGTTGATCAAAGATGGTCAAGGTTTCCTGGCCATAGGCAAGTGTTGTCACTTGATAACGGGATCACATCATTAGGAGAATCATGTGATGGACTAGACCCAAACTAATAGACGTAGCATGTTGATCGTGTCATTTTGTTGCTACTGTTTTCTGCGTGTCAAGTATTTATTCCTATGACCATGAGATCATATAACTCACTGACACCGGAGGAATGCTTTGTGTGTATCAAACGTCGCAACGTAACTGGGTGACTATAAAGATGCTCTACAGGTATCTCTGAAGGTGTTAGTTGAGTTAGTATGGATCAAGACTGGGATTTGTCACTCCGTGTGACGGAGAGGTATCTCGGGGCCCACTCGGTAATACAACATCACACATAAGCCTTGCAAGCAATGTAACTTAGTGTAAGTTGCGGGATCTTGTATTACGGAACGAGTAAAGAGACTTGCCAGTAAACGAGATTGAAATAGGTATGCGGATACCGACGATCGAATCTCGGGCAAGTAACATACCGAAGGACAAAGGGAATGACATACGGGATTATACGAATCCTTGGCACTGAGGTTCAAACGATAAGATCTTCGTAGAATATGTAGGATCCAATATGGGCATCCAGGTCCCGCTATTGGATATTGACCGAGGAGTCTCTCGGGTCATGTCTACATAGTTCTCGAACCCGCAGGGTCTGCACACTTAAGGTTCGACGTTGTTTTATGCGTATTTGAGTTATATGGTTGGTTACCGAATGTTGTTCGGAGTCCCGGATGAGATCACGGACGCCACGAGGGTTTCCGGAATGGTCCGGAAACGAAGATTGATATATAGGATGAACTCATTTGATTACCGGAAGGTTTTCGGAGTTACCAGGAATGTACCGGGAATGACGAATGGGTTCCGGGAGTTCACCGGGGGGGCAACCCACCCCGGGGAAGCCCATAGGCTTTGGGGAGACACACCAGCCCTTAGTGGGCTGGTGGGACAGCCCCAAGGTGGCCTATGCGCCAAGAACAAAGAATCAAAGGAAAAGAAAAAAAAAGGAGGGAGGAAGTGGGAAGGGAGGGGGACTCCTCCCACCAAACCAAGTCCAACTCGGTTTGGGGGGGAGTCCTCCCCCCCTTGGCTCGGCCGACCCCTTGAGGGTCCCTTGGACCCCAAGGCAAGGTCCCCCTCCCTCCTCCTATATATATGGAGCTTTTAGGGCAGATTTGAGACGACTTTCTCACGGCTGCCCGACCACATACCTCCATAGTTTTTCCTCTAGATCGCGTTTCTGCGGAGCTCGGGCGGAGCCCTGTTGAGACAAGGTAATCACCAACCTCCGGAGCGCCGTCACGCTGCCGGAGAACTCTTTTACCTCTCCGTCTCTCTTGCTGGATCAAGAAGGCCGAGATCATCGTCGAGCTGTACGTGTGCTGAACGCGGAGGTGTCGTCCGTTCGGTACTAGATCGTGGGACTGATCGCGGGATTGTTCGCGGGGCGGATCGAGGGACGTGAGGACGTTCCACTACATCAACCGCGTTCTCTAACGCTTCTGCTGTACGATCTACAAGGGTACGTAGATCACTCATCCCCTCTCGTAGATGGACATCACCATGATAGGTCTTCGTGCGCGTAGGAAAATTTTTGTTTCCCATGCGACGTTCCCCAACAGTGGCATCATGAGCTAGGTTCATGCGTAGATGTCTTCTCGAGTAGAACACAAAAGTTTTTGTGGGCGGTGATGTGCGTTTTGCTGCCCTCCTTAGTCTTTTCTTGATTCCGCGGTATTGTTGGATTGAAGCGGCTTGGACCGACATTACTCGTACGCTTACGAGAGACTGGTTTCATCGTTATGAGTAACCCCCTTTGCTCAAAGATGACTGGCAAGTGACGGTTTCTCCAACTTTAGTTGAATCGGATTTGACCGAGGAGGTCCTTGGATGAGGTTAAATAGCAACTCATATATCTCCGTTGTGGTGTTTGCGTAAGTAAGATGCGATCCTACTAGATGCCCTTGGTCACCACGTAAAACATGCAACAACAAAATTAGAGAACGTCTAACTTGTCTTTGCAGGGTATGCTTGTGATGTGATATGGCCAACGATGTGATGCGATATATTGGATGTATGAGATGATCATGTTGTAATAGAAATATCGACTTGCACGTCGATGGCACGGCAACCGGCAGGAGCCATAGGGTTGTCTTTATACTAACGTTTGTGCTTGCAGATGCGTTTACTATTTTGCTAGGATGTAGCTTTGGTAGTAATAGCATGAGTAGCACGACAACCCCGATGGAAACACGTTGATGGATGATCATGGTGTGGCGCCGGTGACAAGAAGATCGTGCCGGTGCTTTGGTGATGGAGATCAAGA
The DNA here is from genome assembly GCF_904849725.1 of Hordeum vulgare subsp. vulgare. Classification (NCBI taxonomy): domain Eukaryota; kingdom Viridiplantae; phylum Streptophyta; class Magnoliopsida; order Poales; family Poaceae; genus Hordeum; species Hordeum vulgare. The sequence goes on from NC_058518.1 coordinate 92,850,099, forward strand.
AGCACGTGATGATGGCCATATCATGTCACTTATGAATTGCATGTGATGTTAATCCTTTTATGCACCTTATTTTGCTTAGAACGACGGTAGCATTATGAGGTGATCTCTCACTAAAATTTCAAGACGAAATTGTGTTCTCCCCGACTGTGCACCGTTGCTACAGTTCGTCGTTTCGAGACACCACGTGATGATCGGGTGTGATAGACTCAACGTTCACATACAACGGGTGCAAAACAGTTGCGCACGCGGAACACTCGGGTTAAGCTTGACGAGCCTAGCATGTGCAGACATGGCCTCGGAACACATGAGACCGAAAGGTCGAGCATGAATCGTATAGTTGATATGATTAGCATAGAGATGCTTACCACTGAAACTATTCTCGACTCACGTGATGATCGGACTTGAGATAGTGGATTTGGATCATGTACCACTCAAATGACTAGAGAGATGTACTTTTTGAGTGGGAGTTCTTAAGTAATATGATTAATTGAACTAATTGTCATGAACATAGTCTAATGGTCTTTGCGAATTACGATGTAGCTTGCGCTATAGCTCTACTGGTTTTTATATGTTCCTAGAGAAAATTTAGTTGAAAATTGATAGTAGCAACCTTTGCAGACTGAGTCTGTAAAACCGAGGATTGTCCTCGTTGCTGCACAGAAGGCTTATGTCCTTAATGCACCACTCGGTGTGCTGCACCTCGAGCGTCGTCTGTGGATGTTGTGAACATCCGACATACACGTTTCTGATGACTACACGATAGTTCAGTACAAAATACTTAATGGCTTAGAAGCAAGGCGCCGAAAACGTTGTAAAACGTCACGGAACATAAGTGATGTTCTAAAGAGATGAAATTGTGATTTCATGCTTGTGCCTTTGTTAAGAGGTACGAGACCTCCGACAAGATTCTTTGTCCATAAAGTAAAGGAGAAAGGCTCAATCGTTGAGCATGTGCTCAGATTGTCTGAGTACGACAATCGCTTGAATCAAGTGGGAGTTAATCTTCCACATGAGATAGTGATAGTTCTCCAAAGTCACTGCCACCAAGCTGTGAGAGCTTCGTGATGAACTATAACATATCAAGGATACATACAATGATCCTTGAGCGATTCGCGATGTTTGACACTGCGAAAGTAGAAATCAAGAAGGAGCATCAATAGTTGATGGTTTGTAAAACCACTAAGTTTCAAGAAAGGCAAGGGCTAGAAGGGATACTTCGTGAAACGGCAAAACAGTTGCTGCACTAATGAAGAGACCCAAGATTAAACCCAAACCCGAGACTAAGTGCTTCTGTAATGAGGGGAACAGTCACTGAGGCAGAGCAACTCTAGATACTTGGTAGATAAGAAGGCTGGCAAAAGTCGAAAGAAGTGTATTTGATATACATGATGTTGATGTGTACTTTACTAGTACTCCTAGTAGCATGAGGGTATTGGATACCGGTTCGGTTGCTAAGTGATTAGTAACACGTAATATAAGCTACGGCATAAACGGAGACTAGCTAAAGGCGAGGTGACGATACGTGTTGGAAGTGTTTCCAAGGTTGATATGATCAAACGTCGCACGCTCCCTCTACCATCGGGATTGGTGTTAAACCTAAATAATTGTTATTTGGTGCTTGCGTTAAGCATGAACATGATTGGATCGTGTTTATTGCAATACGATTATTCACTTAAAGAGAATAATGTTTACTCTATTTTCTTGAATAATCACCTTCAATGGTTTATTGAATCTCGATCGTGGTGTTACACATGTTCATGATATTGGTGCCAAAAGATACGAGTTGATGATGATAGTACCACTTACTTGTGGCACTGCCGCTTGAGTCATGTTAGTATAAATTGCATGAAGAGGCTCCATGCTGATGGATCTTTGTACTCACCTGTTTTTGAATCACTAGTGACATGCAAATCATACCACATGAGCAAGGCCTTGTTTTCATTGAGATGAAATAAGATAGTAACTTGTTGGAAGTGATACATTTTGATGTATGCAGTCCAATGGGTGCTGAGGCACGGAGTGGATATTATTATGTTCTTACTTCACTGACGATTTGAGTAGATACAGGAGTATTTACTTAATGAATCACAAGTCTGAAATGTTGAAAAGTTCAAATTCCGTTTCAGAGTGAAGTTCGTCGTAACAAGAGGATAAACTGTCTACGATATGATCATGGAAATGAATATCTGAGTTACGAGTTTTTGGTACACAGTTAAGACAATGTGGAAATTGTTTCGCAGTTCATGCCACCTGGAACATCATAGTATGATGATGTGTCTGAACGTCATAGCCACACACTATTTGGTATGGTGCATACTATGATGTCTCTTATCGAATTACCACTATCGTTTATGGGTTATGCATTAGAGACAACCGCACTCACGTTAAATAGGGCACCGCGTATTTCCGTTGAGATGACACAGTATAGACTGAGGTTTAGAGAAATCTAAACTGTCGTTTCTTGAAAGTTTGGGTTTCGACACTTATGTGAAAAAGTTTCAGTCTGATAAGCTCGAACCCAAAGCGGATAAATACATCTTCATAGGATATCCAAAACAGTTGGGTACATCTCCTATCTCAGATCCGAAAGCAAAGTGTTTGTTTCTAGAAACGGATCCTTTCTCGAGGAAAGGTTTCTCTCGAAAGAATTGAGTGGGAGGGTAGTAGAACTTGATGAGGTTATTGAACCATCACTTCAACTAGTGTGTAGCAGGGCACAGGAAGTTATTCATGTGGCGCCTACACCAATTGAAGTGGAAGCTGATGATGATGATCATTGAACTTCGAATCAAGTTACTACAAACCTCGTAGGTCGACAAGGTTGCGTACTGCTGCAGAGTAGTACGGTAACCCTGTCTTGGAGGTCATGTTGTTGAGCAACAGTGAACCTACGAGTTATGGAGAAAGCGATGGTGGGCCCAGATTTCGACAAATGGCTGGAAGCCATGAAATCCGAGAGAGGATCCATGTATGAAAACAAAGTGTAGACTTTGGAAGAACAACTTGACGGTCATAAGACTATTGAGTAGAGATGGATCATTAAAAGGAAGACAGACGATGATGGTGATTAGTCACTATTAAGAAAAGCTCGACTTGTCGCAAAGATGTTTCCGACAAGATCAAACAGTTGACTATGATGAGACTTTCTCACTCGTAGCGATGCTAAAAGTCTGTTAGAATTATGTTAGTAGTTGCTGCATTATTTATGAAATATTGCACGTAGGATGTCAAAACATTGTTTCCTCAACGGTTTCCTTGAGCAAACATTGTATGTGATACAACCAGAAGGTTTTGTCGATCCTAAAGATACTAGCAAGTATGCAAGCTCCAGTGATCCTTCAATGGACTGGTGCAAGCATCTCGGAGTTGGAATATACACTTTGATGAGATGATCAAAGATTTTGGGTTTGTACAAGGTTTATGAGAAACTTGTATTTCCAAAGAAGTGAGTGGGAGCACTATAGAATTTCTGATAGGTATATGTGGTTGACATATTGTGGATCAGATGTAATGTAGAATTTCTGTAAAGCATACAAGGTTGTTTGAAAGGAGTTTTTCAAAGGAATACCTAGATTGCGCTACTTGAATGTTGAGCATCAAAGATCTATGGAGATATATCGAAAGTGCTTAATAGAAGTTTCAACAAGATGCATGCCTTGACAAGTTTTTGAAGGAGTTCAAAATAGATCAGTAAAGAAGGAGTTCTTGGTTGCGTTGTAAGGTGTGAATTTGAGTAAGACTCAAAACTCGACCACGGCAGAATAAAGAGAATAGACGAAGGTCGTCTTCTATGCCTTAGCCGTAGAATCTAAAGTATGCCATGCTGTGTACCACACCTGATGTGTGCCTTGACTCAAAGTCTGTTGAGAGGTACAGAGAGTGATCCATGATTGAATCACTAGCAGCGGTCAAAATTTATCCTTAGTAACAAATGGACTAAGGATTTTTTTCTCGATTATGGAGGTGGTTAAAGAGTTCGTCGTAAAGGGTTACGTCGATGCAAGCTTTGACACTAATCCGAATAACTATGAGTAGTGAAACGGATTCATATAGTAGAGTAGATATTTGGAGCATTTCCGAATAGCACGTAGTAGCAGCATCTATAAGATGACATAAAGATTTGTAAATAACGCACGGATCTGAAAGTTTCAAAACCGTTGACTAAAACCTCTCTCACGAGCAAGACGTGATCAGACCCCATAACTATATGGGTGTTGGATTCGTTGGAATCACATGGTGATGTGAACTAGATTATTGACTCTAGTGCAAGTGGGAGAATGTTGGAAATATGCCCTAGAGGCAATAATAAATTAGTTATTATTATATTTCTTAGTTCATGATAATCGTTTATTATCCATGCTATAATTGTATTGATTGGAAACACAATACTTGTGTAGATACATAGACAAAACACTGTCCCTAGTAAGCCTCTAATTGACTAGCTCGTTGATCAAAGATGGTCAAGGTTTCCTGTCCATAGGCAAGTGTTGTCACTTGATAACGGGATCACATCATTAGGAGAACATGTGATGGACTAGACCCAAACTAATAGACGTAGCATGTTGATCGTGTCATTTTGTTGCTACTGTTTTCTGCGTGTCAAGTATTTATTCCTATGACCATGAGATCATATAACTCACTGACACCGGAGGAATGCTTTGTGTGTATCAAACGTCGCAACGTAACTGGGTGACTATAAAGATGCTCTACAAGTATCTCCGAAGGTGTTAGTTGAGTTAGTATGGATCAAGACTGGGATTTGTCACTCCGTGTGACGGAGAGGTATCTCGGGGCCCACTCGGTAATACAACATCACACATAAGCCTTGCAAGCAATGTAACTTAGTGTAAGTTGCGGGATCTTGTATTACGGAACGAGTAAAGAGACTTGCCGGTAAACGAGATTGAAATAGGTATGCGGATACCGACGATCGAATCTCGGGCAAGTAACATACCGAAGGACAAAGGGAATGACATACGGGATTATACGAATCCTTGGCACTGAGGTTCAAACGATAAGATCTTCATAGAATATGTAGGATCCAATATGGGCATCCAGGTCCCGCTATTGGATATTGACCGAGGAGTCTCTCGGGTCATGTCTACATAGTTCTCGAACCCGCAGGGTCTGCACACTTAAGGTTCGACGTTGTTTTATGCGTATTTGAGTTATATGGTTGGTTACCGAATGTTGTTCGGAGTCCCGGATGATATCACGGATGCCACGAGGGTTTCCGAAATGGTCCGGAAACGAAGATTGATATATAGGATGAACTCATTTGATTACCGGAAGGTTTTCGGAGTTACCGGGAATGTACCGGGAATGACGAATGGGTTCCGGGAGTTCACCGGGGGGCAACCCACCCCGGGGAAGCCCATAGGCTTTGGGGAGACACACCAGCCCTTAGTGGGCTGGTGGGACAGCCCCAAGGTGGCCTATGCACCAAGAACAAAGAATCAAAGGAAAAGAAAAAGAAAAAGGAGGGAGGAAGTGGGAAGGGAGGGGGACTCCTCCCACCAAACCAAGTCCAACTCGGTTTGGGGGGGGAGTCCTCCCCCCCTTGGCTCGGCCGACCCCTTGAGGGTCCCTTGGACCCCAAGGCAAGGTCCCCCTCCCTCCTCCTATATATATGGAGCTTTTAGGGAAGATTTGAGACGACTTTCTCACGGCTGCCCGACCACATACCTCCATAGTTTTTCCTCTAGATCGCGTTTCTGCGGAGCTCGGGCGGAGCCCTGCTGAGACAAGGTCATCACCAACCTCCGGAGCGCCGTCACGCTGCCGGAGAACTCTTTTAACTCTCCGTCTCTCTTGCTGGATCAAGAAGGCCGAGATCATCGTCGAGCTGTACGTGTGCTGAACGCGGAGGTGCTGTCCGTTCGGTACTAGATCGTGGGACTGATCGCGGGATTGTTCGCGGGGCGGATCGAGGGACGTGAGGACGTTCCACTACATCAACCGCGTTCTCTAACGCTTCTGCTGTACGATCTACAAGGGTACGTAGATCACTCATCCCCTCTCGTAGATGGACATCACCATGATAGGTCTTCGTGCGCGTAGGAAAATTTTTGTTTCCCATGCGACGTTCCCCAACATGGGCCTCCTCTGAGGAAAATCTGGGTTTCCAAAAGTTGTCTTGAAAATCCTTAGGTGAATGTCCTCATGACACCACCTCTGAAGAATCTGAACCCCAGATCAAATTCCTCAGGAGGACCAAAGTCTTCAAGAGGATCAAAATCCTTAACTAGTCCAAACTATGCTCGTACCCATGCTTATGCGTCTAACATGCACGGAAACTTCAAGGAATATGAATATGAGCGTTACTCCTCAAATCATTATGTTCATAAATCCTCAAACCAGTTCTCTGTATACTCATATGAGTACTTTAACCCCCCTACTATTAAGAGAAGTGCATTAGCTTCAATGCCACCTTTCTCATATGGTGCTCGCAGGATGATGAACGCTTTGCCACCCCTTCAGATGTGGGTGGTGAAGAAATCAAACTAATCACTTCTGCAGGTCAGGTCTCCAGATGAAAATCATCATCTAAAGAATTTGCTGGAGATCTGAGGAAATGCTTGATAGGACGCAAGCTAATGATTGATGAAATAAAAATATTTCACACGTCCTTACATTTCTGTTATGATGAAATTACTGAACTGATGAAATTAGTATCATATTCTTCAAATCTGAAGCATATGAGATGGTAAGCTGTACTAATTCATCTGCAGGATGACAAACCCAAAAATACTGAGTGGGTTCCCGGTAGTGGCTGCACGCATCACATGACTGGTGATAAAAGCCTACTGATGAATATGCCACTAACTCCATCACCTCTGAAGCAAATCACATATGCTGACAAAGGTAAAAGCAAGGTATTGGGACTTGGCAAAGTAGCTATTTCCAAGGATAGGCATATGGACAAAGTGATGCTTGTTGAATCCCTTGGTTTTAACCTCATGTCAGTCTCGATGCTTTGTGATCTTGATATAATTGTTATCTTTGGTAGATATAGATGTGTAGTCATCATGGAATCTGACAGATCCAAAGTCTTCGAAGGTGTAAGAAGAGGGGATTTGTACATTGTTGATTTCTCTACAGGTCCTCAACCAGCCACTTGCTTACTAGCAAAAACCTCTGAAGGATGGCTGTGGCACCGAAGACTAGGTCATGCAGGCATGAGGAATTTGCACACACTTGCAAAGAAGAAGCATGTCATTGGCATCGAATCAGTCAAATTCCTCAAGGATCATCTCTGCGGTGCTTGTGAAATGACCAGATCCAAGCATCCCTCCAAAACCAACATGACCACTACACGTCCATTTGAATTGCTTCATATGGATTTATTTGGACCTACTCACTATGCCACACTAACCAATGCAGCATCTCTATATGGCTTTGTCATAGTTGATGATTATTCCAGATACACTTGGGTGCATATTATAGTGTATAAAACTGAAGTGCAGGAAATCTTCAAACGATTTTCTTCAAGGGCCTCGACGAACTTCGGCATCAAGATAAAACATATCAGGAGTGATAATGGAACCGAGTTCAAAAACACTGGTCTTGATGATTGTCTTGATGAACTTGGTATTACTCACGAATTGTCTGCTCCTTATACTCCTCAGCAGAATGGTGTCGTCGAAAGAAAGAACAGGACTCTGGTTGAAATGGCAAGAACTATGCTTGAAGAATATCAGACTCCTCGTCGCTTCTGGCCTGAAGCAATCAACACTGCATGCCATATCATCAACAGGGTATATCTGTTGGGGAACGTCGCATGGGAAACAAAAAATTTCCTACGCGCACGAAGACCTATCATGGTGATGTCCATCTACGAGAGGGGATGAGTGATCTACGTACCCTTGTAGACCGTACAGCAGAAGAGTTAGAGAACACGGTTGATGTAGTGGAACGTCCTCACGTCCCTCGATCCGCCCCGCGAACAATCCCGTGATCAGTCCCACGATCTAGTACCGAACGGACGGCACCTCCGCGTTCAGCACACGTACAGCTCGACGATGATCTCAGCCTTCTTGATCCAGCAAGAGAGACGGAGAGGTAGAAGAGTTCTCCGGCAGCGTGGCGGCGCTCTGGAGGTTGGTGATGACCTTGTCTCAGCAGGGCTCCGCCCGAGCTCTGCAGAAACGCGATCTAGAGGAAAAACCGTGGAGGTATGTGGTCGGGCAGCCGTGGAAAAATCGTCTCAACTCAGCCCTAGAACCTCCGTATATATAGGTGGGAGGGAGGGACGGCCGAGTCCAAGGGGGAGGACTCTCCCCCCCCAAACCGAGTTGGACTAGGTTTGGTGGGAGGGAGTCCCCCTTCCTTCCCACCTCCTCCTTTTTTTTTCTTTCTCTCTTGATTTTCTTCTCCTTGGCGCATAGAGCCTTTTTGGCTGTCCCACCAGCCCACTAAGAGCCGGTGTGCCACCCTCAAGGCCTATGGGCTTCCCCGGGGTGGGTTGCCCCCCCCCCCCCCCCCCCGGTGAACTCCCGGAACCCATTCGTCATTCCCGGTACATTCCCGGCAACTCCGAAAACCTTCCGGTAATCAAATGAGGTCATCCTATATATCAATCTTCGTTTCCGGACCATTCCGGAAACCCTCGTGACGTCCGTGATCTCATCCGGGACTCCGAACAACATTCGGTAACCAACCATATAACTCAAATACGCATAAAACAACGTCGAACCTTAAGTGTAGAGACCCTGCGGGTTCGAGAACTATGTAGACATGACCCGAGAGACTCCTCGGTCAATATCCAATAGCGGGACCTGGATGCCCATATTGGATCCCACATATTCTACGAAGATCTTATCGTTTGAACCTCAGTGTCAAGGATTCATATAATCCCGTATGTCATTCCCTTTGTCCTTCGGTATGTTACTTGCCCGAGATTCGATCGTCAGTATCCGCATACCTATTTCAATCTCGTTTACCGGCAAGTCTCTTTACTCGTTCCGTAATACAAGATCCCGCAACTTACACTAAGTTACATTGCTTGCAAGGCTTGTGTGTGATGTTGTATTACCGAGTGGGCCCCGAGATACCTCTCCGTCACACGGAGTGACAAATCCCAGTCTTGATCCATACTAACTCAACTAACACCTTCGGAGATACCTGTAGAGCACCTTTATAGTCACCCAGTTATGTTGCGACGTTTGATACACACAAAGCATTCCTCCGGTGTCAGTGAGTTATATGATCTCATGGTCATAGGAACAAATACTTGACACACAGAAAACAGTAGCAACAAAATGACACGATCAACATGCTACGTCTATTAGTTTGGGTCTAGTCCATCACGTGATTCTCCTAATGACGTGATCCAGTTATCAAGCAACAACACCTTGTTCATAATCAGAAGACACTGACTATCATCGATCAACTGGCTAGCCAACTAGAGTCATGCTAGGGACGGTGTTTTGTCTATGTATCCACACATGTAAATGAGTCTTCATTCAATACAATTATAGCATGGATAATAAACGATTATCTTGATACAGGAATTATAATAATAACTATATTTATTATTTCCTCTAGGGCATAATTCCAACAGTCTCCCACTTGCACTAGAGTCAATAATCTAGCCCTCACATCACCATGTGAATTACATTGTAATAAATCTAACACCCATACAGTTCTGGTGTCGATCATGTTTTGGCCGTGGAAGAGGTTTAGTCAGCGGGTCTGCTACATTCAGATCCATGTGCACTTTGCATATATTTACGTCCTCTTCCTCGACGTAGTCGCGGATGAGGTTGAAGCGTCGTTTGATGTGTCTGGTCTTCTTGTGAAACCGTGGTTCCTTTGCTAAGGCAATGGCACCCGTGTTGTCATAGAACAAGGTTATTGGATTCAGTGCGCTTGGCACCACTCCAAGATCCGTCATGAACTGCTTCATCCAGACACCCTCCTTAGCTGCCTCCGAGGCAGCCATGTACTCCGCTTCACATGTAGAATCTGCTACGACGCTTTGCTTGGAACTGCACCAGCTTACTGCACCCCCATTAAGAATAAATACGTATCCGGTTTGCGACTTAGAGTCGTCCGGATCTGTGTCAAAGCTTGCATCGACGTAACCTTTTACGGCGAGCTCTTCGTCACCTCCATATACGAGAAACATCTCCTTAGTCCTTTTCAGGTACTTCAGGATATTCTTGACCGCTATCTAGTGATCCACTCTTGGATTACTCTGGAACCTACCTGCCATACTTATGGCCAGGCTAACATCCGGTCTAGTGCACAGCATCGCATACATGATAGAACCTATGGCTGAAGCATAGGGGACAGAGCGCATATGCTCTCTATCTTCATCAGTTGCTGGGCACTGAGTCTTACTCAATCTCGTACCTTGTAAAACTGGCAAGAACCCTTTCTTGGACTGTTCCATTTTGAACCTCTCCAAAACTTTATCAAGGTATGTGCTTTGTGAAAGTCCTATCAGGCGTTTTGATCTATCCCTATAGATCTTAATGCCTAGAATGTAAGCAGCTTCTCCTAGGTCCTTCATAGAGAAACTTTTATTCAAGTAACCTTTTATGCTCTCCAAAAGCTCTACGTTGTTTCCAATCAGTAATATGTCATCCACATATAATATTAGAAACGCCACAGAGCTCCCACTCACTTTCTTGTAAATACAAGATTCTCCAACCACTTGTATAAACCCAAATGCTTTGATCACCTCATCAAAGCGTTTGTTCCAACTCCGAGATGCTTGCACCAGTCCATAAATGGATCGCTGGAGCTTGCACACCTTGTTAGCATTCTTAGGATCGACAAAACCTTTGAGTTGCATCATATACAACTCTTCCTTAAGGAAACCGTTAAGGAACGCCGTTTTGACATCCATCTGCCAGATTTCATAACCGAAAAATGCAGCTATTGCTAACATGATTCTGACGGACTTAAGCATCGCTACGGGTGAGAAAGTCTCATCGTAGTCAACTCCTGGAACTTGTGAAAAACCCTTTGCCACAAGTCGAGCTTTATAAATGGTCACATTGCTGTCAGCGTCCGTCTTCTTCTTAAAGATCCATTTGTTCTGAATAGCCTTGCGGCCCTCAGGTAGTATCTCCAAAGTCCACACTTTGTTCTCATACATGGATCCTATCTCGGACTTCATGGCTTCTAGCCATTTGTTGGAATCTGGGCCCACCATTGCTTCTTCATAATTTGTAGATTCATTGTTGTCTAACAACATGATTGATAAGACGGGATTACCGTACCACTCTGGAGCAGCACGTGATCTCGTCGACCTGCGTGGTTCAACAGAAACTTGAACTGGAGTTTCATGATCATCATCATTAACTTCCTCCTCAACCGGCGTCGCATCGACAGAGGTTTCCCCTTGCCCTGCGCCACCATCCAGAGGGATGAGAGGTTCGACAACCTCGTCAAGTTCTATCTTCCTCCCACTCAATTCTCTCGAGAGAAACTCCTTCTCGAGAAAAGCTTCGTTTTTAGCAACAAACACTTTGCCCTCGGATTTGAGATAGAAGGTGTACCCAACTGTCTCTTTTGGGTAACCTATGAAGACGCACTATTCCGCTTTGGGTTCCAGCTTTTCAGGCTGAAGCTTTTTGACATAAGCATCACATCCCCAAACTTTGAGAAACGACAACTTTGGCCTTTTGCCATACCACAGTTCGTATGGTGTCGTCTCAACGGATTTTGATGGTGCCCTATTTAAAGTGAATGCAGCTGTTTCTAATGCATAACCCCAAAATGATAACGGCAAATCAGTAAGAGACATCATAGATCGCACCATCTCTAACAAAGTACGATTACGACGTTCGGACACACCATTACGTTGTGGTGTTCCAGGCGGTGTCAACTGTGAAACAATTCCACATTTTCTTAAGTGATCACCAAACTCGAAACTCAGATATTCACCCCCACGATCAGACCGTAGGAACTTGATCTTCTTGTTACGATGATTTTCCACTTCACTCTGAAATTGCTTGAACTTTTCAAATGTTTCAGACTTGTGCTTCATCAAGTAGACATAGCCATACCTACTCAAATCGTCAGTGAAGGTGAGAAAATAACGATATCCGCCGCGTGCCTCCACGCTCATCGGACCACACACATCGGTATGTATGATTTCCAATAAGTCACTTGCATGCTCCATTGTTCCGGAGAACGGAGTCTTAGTCATCTTGCCCATGAGGCATGGTTCGCACGTGTCAAGTGAATCAAAGTCAAGTGACTCCAAAATTCCATCAGCATGGAGTTTCTTCATGCGCTTTACACCAATATGACCTAAGCGGCAGTGCCACAAAAATATGGCGCTATCATTGTTCACTCTAACTCTTTTGGTCTCAATGTTATGTATATGCGTATCGCTATCAAGATTCAATATGAACAATCCTCTCACATTCGGTGCATGACCATAAAAGATGTTACTCAAAGAAATAGAACAACCATTATTCTCTGACTTAAAAGAGTAACCGTCTCGCAATAAACAAGATCCAGATATGATGTTCATGCTCAACGCAGGCACTAAATAACAATGATTTAAGTTCATCATTAATCCCGACGGTAGCTGAAGTGACACTGTGCCGACGGCGATTGCATCAACCTTGGAACCATTTCCTACGCGCATCGTCACTTCATCTTTAGCCAGCCTTTGTCTATTCCGCAGTTCCTGTTTCGAGTTGCAAATATGAGCAACAGAACCGGTATCGAATACCCAGGCACTACTACGAGAGCCGGTTAAGTACACATCAATAACATGTATATCAAATATACCTGATTTTTCTTTGCCCGCCTTCTTATCTGCCAGATACTTGGGGCAATTGCGCTTCCAGTGACCCATACCCTTGCAATAGTAACACTCCGTTTCAGGCTTAGGTCCAGCTTTGGGTTTCTTCGGCGGATTGGCAACAGGCTTGCCGCTCTTCTTCGAATTGCCCTTCTTGCCTTTGCCGTTTCTCTTGAAACTAGTGGTCTTATTCACCATCAACACTTGATGCTCTTTACGGAGTTCAGACTCTGCGACTTTCAGCATCGCAAACAACTCGCCGGGAGACTTGTTCATCCCTTGCATGTTGTAGTTCAACACAAAGCCTTTATAGCTTGGCGGCAGTGATTGAAGGATTCTTTCAGTGATATCCTCTTGCCGGAGTTCAATCCCCAGCTCAGCTAGACGGTTTGAGTACCCAGACATTTTGAGCACATGTTCACTGACAGACGAGTTTTCCTCCATCTTGCAAGCATAGAATTTATCGAAGGTCTCATACCTCTCGATCCGGGCGTTCTTCTGAAAGATAAACTTCAACTCCTGGAACATCTCGAATGCTCCATGACGCTCAAAGCGACGTTGAAGTCCCGGTTATAAGCCATACAAGACTGCACATTGAACTATTGAGTAGTCCTCCTTACGTGCTAACCAAGCGTTCTTAACATCCTGATCAGCCGTAGCGGGTGGTTCATCTCCTAGCGCAGCATTAAGGACATAATCCTTCTTCCCAGCTTGTAAGATTAGCTTAAGATTACGAGCCCAGTCTACAAAGTTGCTTCCATCATCTTTCAACTTAGCTTTCTCTAGGAACGTATTAAAATTCAGGATGACTGTCGCGTGAGCCATGATCTACAACACAAATATATTCAAAGTGGACTTTAGACTATGTTCAAGATAATTAGAGTTTAACTTAATCAAATTATATGCTAAACTCCCACTCAAAAAGTACATCTCTCTAGTCATTTGAGTGGTTCATGATCCACTTACACTATCCCAAGTCCGATCATCACGTGAGTTGAGTATAGTTTCAGTGGTAAGCATCCCTATGCTAATCATATCATCTATATGATTCATGATCGACCTTTCGGTCTCATGTGTTCCGAGGCCATGTCTGCACATGCTAGGCTCGTCAAGCTTAACCCGAGTGTTCCGCGTGCGCAACTATTTTGCACCCGTTGTATGTGAACGTTGAGTCTATCACACCCGATCATCACGTGGTGTCTCGAAACGACGAACTGTAGCAACGGTGCACAGTCGGGGAGAACACAATTTCGTCTTGAAATTTTAGTGAGAGATCACCTCATAATGCAACCGTCGTTCTAAGCAAAATAAGGTGCATAAAAGGATTAACATCACATGCAATTCATAAGTGACATGATATGGCCATCATCACGTGCTTCTTGATCTCCATCACCAAAGCACCGGCACGATCTTCTTGTCACCGGCGCCACACCATGATCATCCATAAACGTGTTGCCATCGGGATTGTCGTGCTACTCATGCTATTACTACTAAAGCTACATCCTAGCAAAATAGTAAACGCATCTGCAAGCACAAACGTTAGTATAAAGACAACCCTATGGCTCCTGCCGGTTGCCGTACCATCGACGTGCAAGTCGTTATTTCTATTACAACATGATCATCTCATACATCCAATATATCGCATCACATCGTTGGCCATATCACATCACAAGCATACCCTGCAAAAACAAGTTAGACGTCCTCTAATTTTGTTGTTGCATGTTCTACGTGGTGACCAAGGGTATCTAGTAAGATCGCATCTTACTTACGCAAACACCACAACGGAGATATATGAGTTGCTATTTAACCTCATCCAAGGACCTCCTCGGTCAAATCTGATTCAACTAAAGTTGGAGAAACCGACACTTGCCAGTCATCTTTGAGCAAAGGGGGTTACTCGTAACGATGAAACCAGTCTCTCATAAGCGTACGAGTAATGTCGGTCCAAGCCGCTTCAATCCAACAATACCGCGGAATCAAGAAAAGACTAAGGAGGGCAGCAAAACGCACATCACCGCCCACAAAAACTTTTGCGATCTACTCGAGAAGACATCTACGCATGAACCTAGCTCTGATACCACTATTGGGGAACGTCGCATGGGAAACAAAAAATTTCCTACGCGCACGAAGACCTATCATGGTGATGTCCATCTACGAGAGGGGATGAGTGATCTACGTACCCTTGTAGACCGTACAGCAGAAGCGTTAGAGAACGCGGTTGATGTAGTGGAACGTCCTCACGTCCCTCGATCCGCCCCGCTAACAATCCCGCGATCAGTCCCACGATCTAGTACCGAACGGACGGCACCTCCGCGTTCAGCACACGTACAGCTCGACGATGATCTCGGCCTTCTTGATCCAGCAAGAGAGACGGAGAGGTAGAAGAGTTCTCCGGCAGCGTGACGGCGCTCCGGAGGTTGGTGATGACCTTGTCTCAGCAGGGCTCCGCCCGAGCTCCGCAGAAACGCGATCTAGAGGAAAAACCGTGGAGGTATGTGGTCGGGCAGCCGTGGAAAAATCGTCTCAAATCAGCCCTAAAACCTCCGTATATATAGGTGGGAGGGAGGGGACCTTGCCTTGGGGCTCAAGGAGCCCCAAGGGGGTCGGCCGAGTCCAAGGGGGAGGACTCTCCCCCCCCCCCCCAAACCGAGTTGGACTAGGTTTGGTGGGAGGGAGTCCCCCTTCCTTCCCACCTCCTCCTTTTTTTTTCTTTCTCTCTTGATTTTCTTCTCCTTGGCGCATAGAGCCTTTTGGGCTGTCCCACCAGCCCACTAAGGGCTGGTGTGCCACCCTCAAGGCCTATGGGCTTCCCCAGGGTGGGTTGCCCCCCCCCCGGTGAACTCCCGGAACCCATTCGTCATTCCCGGTACATTCACGGCAACTCCGAAAACCTTCCGGTAATCAAATGAGGTCATCCTATATATCAATCTTCGTTTCCGGACCATTCCGGAAACCCTCGTGACGTCCGTGATCTCATCCGGGACTCCGAACAACATTCGGTAACCAACCATATAACTCAAATACGCATAAAACAACGTCGAACCTTAAGTGTGCAGACCCTGCGGGTTCGAGAACTATGTAGACATGACCCGAGAGACTCCTCGGTCAATATCCAATAGCGGGACCTAGATGCCCATATTGGATCCCACATATTCTACGAAGATCTTATCGTTTGAACCTCAGTGTCAAGGATTCATATAATCCCGTATGTCATTCCCTTTGTCCTTCGGTATGTTACTTGCCCGAGATTCGATCGTCAGTATCCGCATACCTATTTCAATCTCGTTTACCGGCAAGTCTCTTTACTCGTTCCGTAATACAAGATCCCGCAACTTACACTAAGTTACATTGCTTGCAAGGCTTGTGTGTGATGTTGTATTACCGAGTGGGCCCCGAGATACCTCTCCGTCACACGGAGTGACAAATCCCAGTCTTGATCCATACTAACTCAACTAACACCTTCGGAGATACCTGTAGAGCACCTTTATAGTCACCCAGTTACGTTGCGACGTTTGATACACACAAAGCATTCCTCCGGTGTCAGTGAGTTATATGATCTCATGGTCATAGGAACAAATACTTGACACGCAGAAAACAGTAGCAATAAAATGACACGATCAACATGCTACGTCTATTAGTTTGGGTCTAGTCCATCACGTGATTCTCCTAATGACGTGATCCAGTTATCAAGCAACAACACCTTGTTCATAATCAGAAGACACTGACTATCATCGATCAACTGGCTAGCCAACTAGAGGCATGCTAGGGACGGTGTTTTGTCTATGTATCCACACATGTAAATGAGTCTTCATTCAATACAATTATAGCATGGATAATAAACGATTATCTTGATACAGGAATTATAATAATAACTATATTTATTATTGCCTCTAGGGCATAATTCCAACAATATCTTCACAAATTCCTCAAGAAAACTTCATATGAACTCCTCACTGACAAGAAACCCAATGTAAGTTAGTTCAAAGTCTTCGGTGCAAAATGCTGGATTAGAGATCCTCATCATAGCTCAAAATTTGCACCTAAGGCACATGAAGGTTTTATGCTCGGCTATGGAAAGGACTCGCACACCTACAGAGTCTTCAACAACTATCACAACAAAGTTGTTGAAACTGTAGATGTGCGGTTCGATGAAACTAATGGCTCGCAAAGAGAGCAATTGCCTTCTGATCCAGATAAGTTGTCTCCTGAGGAAGCAATAAAGCTTAAGCCTACTGAAGACATTGTCCCCACTGAGGAAATTGGTGAAGAAACGATCCCCATCGCTGATAAAACGAAGAAGATGCTCCTGGGGAAATTGCAACAGCACCACTTCCTCGGCCCAGACAAAATCCTCAACCAGCTCATCCGAGGATTGCAAACGAAGTTGAACTTGACAAAATCCTCAACGACATCAACGCGCCAGGTCCTCTCACTCGCTCAAAAGCTTCACACTTAGTTAACTTTTGTGGGCATTTTTCCTTTGTATCCATCACAGAACCCTCAAAAGTAGCTGAGGCTTTTCTACAACCGGAGTGGATCCAAGCCATGCAAGACGAACTTCTTCAATTCAAGCTGAATGACGTATGGGAGCTCGTCAAACGACCAGATCCTCGCAAGCATAACATCATCGGCGCCAAGTGGATTTTCCGAAACAAGCAAGATGAGGACGGTCAAGTGGTGAGGAACAAGGCACGACTTGTAGCCCAAGGCTACACCCAGGTTGAAGGAATAGATTTCGATGAAACTTTTGCACGTGTTGCTAGACTTGAAGCTATTCGAATTCTACTTGCCTATGCTAATCATCAGAACATCACCTTATATCAAATGGATGTGAAAAGTGCATTCCTCAATGGTAAGCTTGAGGAAGAAGTATATGTTGCTCAGCCCCCAGGTTTTGAGGATCCAAAGAATCCAGACAAAGTCTTCAGACTCAAAGAGGATCTGTATGGCCTCAAGCAAGCCCCTCGGGCATGGTATGATACATTGAAGGAATTCCTCATGAAGAAAGGCTTCAAACCTGGTTCACTCGACCCAACTCTTTTCACAAAATCCTATGATAATGAGTTGTTTGTATGTCAAATATATGTTGATGATATCATATTTGGCTGTACTGACAAAAGATACAGTGATGAATTTTCCTACATGATGAGTGAAGAATATCAGATGTCCATGATGGGGGAGCTAAAATTCTTCTTAGGTCTTCAAATTCGTCAACAAAGCAATGGAATCTTCATTTCACAGGAGAAATACCTCAAGGATGTTCTGAGGAAATTCAACATGCACGAATGCAAAGGTGCCAAGACTCCGATGCCTACCAACGGCCACCTCGGCACTGATGAAAATGGTAAAGATTTCGATCAGCAGGTATACCGTTCTATGATTGGCTCTTTATTGTATCTATGTGCATCTAGGCCAGATATAATGCTTAGTGTTTGCATGTGTGCACGTTTTCAAGCAAAACCGAAGGAATCACACCATAAGGTTGTGAAACATATTCTTCGATACTTAGCTCACACACCAACACTAGGATTATGGTATCCCCAGGGCTCCAATCTTCATCTGGTAGGGTATTCTGGTTCAGACTATGCTGGTGACCGTGTGGATCGCAAGTCAACATCTGGCACATGCCATTTCCTCGGAAGATCACTAGTTTGCTGGTCCTCAAAGAAGCAGAACTGCGTATCACTCTCCACTGCCGAAGCTGAGTACATTGCTGCTGGTTCTTGCTGTGCTCAATTGCTATGGATGAAGCAAACCCTCAAGGACTACGACATCAATATGAAGAATGTGCCTCTCTACTGTGAAAATGAGAGTGCTATCAAGATTGCATATAACCCAGTACAACACTCGAAGACCAAGCACATCCAGATTCGTCATCATTTTCTTCGGGACCATGTCCTCAAGGGCAATATCCTCATCGACCATGTGAAGACTGATGATCAATTGGCGGATATCTTCACTAAGCCCTTGGATGAGAAAAGGTTTTGCAAGTTGCGGTGTGAGCTAAATATCTAAGAATCTTCAAATGTTTTGTAAAAACATGCACACATCCTAACACTTATGCAAAGTTGATGACTTAGATGTGCAACACATGATGAAACGATTTTCTTCAACTAATGAAGAAAGTTACTCTGAATGTGAAGAAATTAATGAAGAAATTGATTCTCAGGGCCCTACGACAATTGTACGGGGTGCCTGTAATCAACATTCTTATATGGTGGGTAACGCCACCGCCCAATGTGAAATTCCTCAAGTTGATTTTCTTCAAATGATCAATTTCCTCACAATGCATTTTTCTTCAAAACAGTTGTTCTTCATTGTGATGATCTATTACAAAATCTTCAAAAACACTTGATGACTTTCATTTGCCTAGGTAGACTGTGATTTCTAGTCCTCAACAGCATTCACTTATTGCTATTTCTTCAAGTTGATGTTTCTGCTAAGTGAATGTGATCGGACCCTACTTTCCTTCTATGCTATACTTATCCAGTCTATTCAATTCTTCATATGCGTTCTACTTGAAACTTTGTTCAAAATCCTCACTGTGTCCTTGTCAGCTGATGATTTTGTAACGAAAATCCTCAGATCTTCAAAAATTTGTTTTCTTCAAAGGAACAGTAACTGAACCCCCACTTCCCACGATCGGATAACCACGATCTCCACTATCTCCACCGCATCGTACGGGAGCTACACGTGTCCTGCGGAGACGTAGAGGCAGGGGCTATTCGGTCCGAAACTTTCACGCCAAACAGTAACTTTCGGGCTATAAATAGATCCTTATCCCCCTCGGTATCCTCTTCTTCACCTCATCGCTCTCCTGCCATCGCACTCTCCACCGAACCCTAGCGCCACCGCTGGTAGTCTTGTCGCCGGTAAGGAAGAGCTTCACTGCCTCGACCTTTTCGTCGCCAGGATCACGCCGGAGTCGGAACATCTACGTCCGCCGCCGCCGTAGACGTCCTTTGCCACCAAGTTAGGGTGCATTGGACACTCGACCAAAGAGCCTCTCCAACACTACTTTCTGTGTTCTTCGTTCGCACCTTCCAGGGTAAACATATCCCATTTTTAGAGCAGATTAGATCTGAAATTTTACCCCTTCTATGAGAAATCTGTTTTCCTCAAGATACAATGTGCACGTGATTCCTCAAACACTATCTATCACCACAATCATTGATGAACTAGCTAGGCATCTAAGATTTTCACGAGATTCCTCAATTGTGCAAATTTTCGGATCTGTACAACTCTGGAACCCAAGAACAGTATGCTTAGGCAAATTCCTCAACCACTGGTTATATTCCTCAAACTGTCAAACTTTTTCATTTTCTTCAAATCTGAGAACGCATATGACCTCTCCAAATTCCTCGCAACTATACTCTGTTCACAGGTACACACATGTCAGCTGATGAATCTCTCGGTTCTCATCACATTAACTCATTTGCAGCGTTTTTGGAAGAAACTCTTCAAGGCTCATCAGAATCCTCAAGAGTTCAAAATCATCAACAAATTCCTCGTCTGAAGAAAATGGAGGAAGAAAGGAAACAGAAGGGAGGAAAGAAACTGGAGCAGAACACAACTGCTGATATTCCTGAGGACATATTCTTGGACTATTATACGCCTGATGAAGAACCTGAGACAATGGCCAAGAGAAAGATTAGGCTGCAGAAGATTGAACGCAGATGGGCGAAGGAATGGAAGGAGTACAGGTTTGTGACTCCAAAATATGCGAAGAAATTCGCTTTGAAGCCTCCTGGCAGAAGGGCCCCACTTGAGGATCATCAAGAAGCACATCCCTCAAGTCTTATGACAATTGATGACTACCCAGATGAGAAAGAAAGGCATCTGGCCAAGCTCAAGAAGCAAGTTGAAGCTGCAGTGAAGAAATTTAATGAATCCTCAGCTGCTGCCTCCGGTGCAGCAAATTCCTCAGCGGCAGAAACTTCAGGCTCATAGATTCCTCACACGCAGTCTGTGCCAACAAAGCCAAAGGCTCCAAAGCCTCAAGAGAAGTCTGCACAGGCTTCTGTCACAAAACCCTCAGCTCCAAAACCCTCAGTACCAAAACCTTCAACTCCAAAACCATCACCGCCAAAACCCTCAGCACCAATCTCTTCTGCACCAAAATCCTCAGCTCCACCTCCAAAGCGAGTACAAAAGTATGTCGTGAAGCCTACGACCGCCAGCTCTAGCTCCTCACTCCCAACTGCAACTAGCTCGGAGACAAAGTCTTCAACACCACTTATGAAGACTTTGACAACTGCTCAACCTGCACCTCTGCCCAGCCCTAGCAAAATCATCGTAGTCCCGTCTGCATCGGAGGGACGTGATGATTATGATGATGAAACCCTGCAAGCCATCATCAGGAACAAGCAAGAACGGGTAGCACAAGCATCAGGCAGTGCTATTCCTCTGGCCATGGACCCCAAGGTCCTCCTCGACTACATCAATATATGGTATGAGGACCCAAACACACCCATTGATGATTTGAAACTTCCTTCTGGCATCAGCCACATGGTGGCCACCTTCATAAACGAAGCCAAGTGGAAGGAACAGAAGGCCAAGCAGGCAAAGATTGCAAAGGCCAAAAAGGAGAAATTCCTCAGGCAAAATCTCCTCAAGCTGACTCCTGAAGCACTGGTGTCAACCCAGGCAGAGCTGCAAGTCTTGACTGACAAGTGTGACAAACTGTCAGACCGCAAAAGCATCAAACGCAATTTCATCAAGCTAGCCACTAGTGCTGTTGATGACTACAACAAACGACACCCAACCCCAGCACCAACTCCTCAGCCCCTGGTTGAGCAGCCAGCATATACATCTCCTGATGAGGAGGAAACTCCTCAAGCTGAGGAAGAACACCACGAGCACCGTGCTGATGAACTGGCCATTGAAGAAATCATCACCGAGACTGCAACTGATGAAATTGCAACCACTGAAGAAACTGCTCCTGATCTAGCTGCATCATCAAAGCAGGCTGATGACTCTGTTCCAGCTGGTTCCTCACTACCAGCTGAAGAATCTGCTGAAAGAACACCTTCACCAAAAGCTTCAAATGTGAAGAAGTTAATCCCGTCTGCATCAGACGCGAAGAAGACAAGAGCTGCTGAGAAGGAAGCAAAGAAGAGAAAAAGCTTCCTGAGCAGAAGAAAAGATAGAGGCAAAGCGCCTCAAAGAAACTGAAGAATCTGCCCCTCTGGATCCGGTGCCTCTAAATGTTGCACCTTCATATGACATGGTCGTCATTGGTGACCCAACTACAAGGGCAGATGAGGAAATGAAGGATGTTGCCTCCGAGGAACATACTGATGAGGAGATCCAGATTGATGACAGTCCTAAACCTCTTGTTTCTCAGACAGAAACTGCTCAAGCTTCAGCTGCAGCAGCTGATGAATCTGCTTCTGCCACAACACCAGCTGAAGAAAAACAAGCTGAGGAAAATGCACATTCTGAGCAGACTCCTCATTCTAAACAAGCTGACCAAACTCCTCATACTGAGAAAGAAGCAGAAATTCCTCAGCCTGAAGCTCAGCCAGAGCAAGAAGTACCAGCTGATGAAATTCCTCAACCTGAGGAAACTGCTGAAGAAAATGTTCCCGCCACTGACAATGACTTCATTGTACTCAACCCAGAGACTGCCCTGGTTGTTTCCCCTCCCATTCCTCAGCACAATATCAAGCCAGTTCAGCGCCAGCCCTTCTCCAAGCGTCCAAAGTTTTAGAAAGAAATTTTCTTTGAGGAACGCATGTATTTCATCGGAGAGAACCCATATGACAAGCCTCAAATGAGGCATCTGAAGTTTTGGACAAGGACTCGGATGAACTACTATGCCTCTGTGCTCTTTGGACGCAACAAGATATTCCAGCACCGCCACATTCCTCATATTGAGCTTGAAGCAATACCTTGCTTGGAACCAGTCCTTAGTGTACTCCACGATGCAGGTTTGCTTCCTATGTGCTCCGACATATCAGACTGGAACAGTGAGCTCATTCTTCAGTTCTATGCAACTCTGCACATCTCTGGCAATGCTGATGACATCAACACTTGGGTGTTTGATTGGATGACCCAAAACACTCACTACAAGGCTCCTGCTTCTGAACTCCTCAGAGAACTGCCCGTACCAATTCCTTCAGATGGGGCAGTGAAGCTTTATGGTGAGCGTGAGCTGCCAAATGGAATGATGGAAGTCCTCATGAAGCCTTTGGCTGCAGGAAAACCCTCAAGAACCACATTCCTCGTCCATGAGCTCAAGTACACACCCCGGTCTGTCTACCGCATTCTCTGTAGTGTGCTCGCACCAATCAAAGGCCATGACGATGAAGAAGATGTTGTAGGCCTCATGAAGAATATCCTCTTCAACATCATTCACGGTATTCCTATGAATATCCATGATTTCTTCTTGAGGACTTTGGCCGACAATGCCATGTGCCCCTTTGATCACAAAATTTATGCCCCATGGATCATGAGATTCATCAGGACAAGGACAGGCATCAACTTCCATGCTGATTTCCAAAACCATGTTGGTTATATGCCTCCTATCCGGGTCAACAAGAAGACTTTCGAGCCCATTGAGGGAAAAGGGAAGTCTGTGATTGACGAAGGCAGCAGGCCCCTTGATGGTCAGTTCAAAGAGCCAGGCGCATATTCTTCACGGGACGATACTGAGACTCGTCCACCAAGCCCTGTTCCTCCTCGATTGCTAACCACCAGAGAGCTTCTCCTCAGTCTTCATCAGAAGGTGGATCACAATCACAAATGGGTCAAATGCCAGTTTGGTGCCATTTTGAAAACCCTCACTGAAACCCAGAACTCTGTGAAGATTAATCATCACTATCTGCATGAGGTTTTTTATCGCACCTGGGCTACCCTTGCACATCTGAAGACCCAGACTGAGCTTGAAGAAATGAACTTTGAGCAGGACTTTGACTGGTCGTGGCCTCCCAAGAAGAAGTTCAGGCCCATTCCAGTGCCAGATCTTGAAGACAGCTCCTTCTCTTCATTCCGCACCGCCGAATCTGATGAGGAACAACTCGACACAGCAACCGGCCCAAGGAAGAAGACTACACCCAAGAAGCGTCAAGGATCTTCATCAACCGCCAAGAAATGAAGTCTTCGCGGGCCTTAGTCCTCAGTTTGTCCCTTTTTGTCACATGATGACAAAGGGGGAGAAACTCGAGAGTTAGTCTTCAAGCGGGATATTTTTGGGGCCTATGAACTATATTTAAGTTACAAACTCTTGGCTCTTCTGAAGTTTTTAAGTAATGAGTTGTAACTTAAGCCTGATGGTACTCTGACGCTTTTGAACGTTTTTCTTCGCATGCTTATTCCTCAAGTTTTAATGCACGCATGTTGGAATTCGCCAGATACCATTTGCCATCATGCATCTTCATTTTCTTCATATAATATGTTATATGTATGCACGATTTACAAGATTCAGGGGGAGATCTCCATGATATAAATCATCAATGTGTATCTGCTATAAAAGCAGAATCCTCAAGGTATGCACATCTTCAGGGGGAGTCTCTGTGAATCTTGTCTTCAAATTCCTCAAATGAGTATTTACACTTCATATTTTTTGATCCCTGTTGAAGACTTAACCTGATTGTCATCAACCACCAAAAAGGGGGAGATTGTAAGTGCATCTAGTGCCCCTTAGTGATTTTGGTGGTTTGAAGACTTATAGGTTAAGTATCTAATGTGTTTATAAGTGTACACAGGATCTATAAGTCATTGAGGAGTTTGAGATATTTGAAGAATATCGACCCCTAAAAATATATGTCTTCAGTTGAAGAATTTGGTCTGAAGCTAAAGAAATGAATCGCGAGGAATCTGCGATGAAATTGATATTCCTCATGAAGATATTGATATTAAGAAGATCGGTGGTTCCTGAAGAAAATCATTCTGAAGAAATTGAAGCGTGAAGATTTACGTTTTCTGTTTTACTTTCTTTGCATTTGATGAATAGGAACACCGTACTGTTAGGAGTCAAAGTAACACTATGGAATGGATTTCCTCATGATGCTCAACCTAAGCCAAATCCTACCAAAAGCCTCAAGTGAGGAATATGAGTGACATGAGGACTCTCACAGTTGAGGGTCCCGACCGTTTCGATAACCACGCCAAGTCACTGGTCTTATCCACTCCAACAGTCATATTATTTAAGGGCATTAGTGTTAAATCATGTCGAGATGCTCCCAGACTATAAATAGCCACCCCCCACAACCACTAGCTGGTTGGCTGCTCCGTTAGAAACTGACACTTGTCATAAGAGCAACCCAAATTCCTCAGAGCCTTCGAGAGTAAATCATCAAGTGAGGAAATACATCACCCACCGAAACCACAAACCAAACCTAGTGATTGAGAATCACTGAAGAAGTTGTTCCTGTGTGGGACTGAAGCCTTTTACCTTTGAGCACTGTGCATCCTCCAGACGGTTAGGCGTCATGGTCTAGAGCAATCCAGCAGTCAATTGTGGATCGACGGGTGACCGAGTTTGTGAGGGTTTGGAAGTCTGCCCTGAAGACTTACCACGAGTGTTGGGCGAGGACTGTGTGTCCTTAGCTCAAGGAGAATACGGTAGGGACTATGTGTCCCGGGACTGGGTGTCCTTTGGTTTCAATACCAAGCCACTCCAAACCAGATGTACAACTATCACAACAGTTGGAACTAGGTCATCAACAACAGTCTTCACCAAGAATCGGGTTCTAATTCCTCAACTCTTTACCTTCTCTGTATTATGTGTTGATGACTTTCACTGTGACTGTTTGAAGAATTTGCTGAAGACTTTCTCTGAATTTCCTCAACCCCAAATTCTTCACTTGAGTTAATCATCATCTGTATTCTGCGTGCCTGCTTACTGTGCAATCTGTTTTTCACATTTTTCACTCTGTAATACTGCTATTGTGAAAGTTTGCACGTCTGATCCGTAACTGTTTCCGCTGTAAGTTAGTCATCAGTGAGGAATTTCCTCAAAAGGAATTTCCTCAGCGATGAAATTCTAAAAATCTCCTATTCACCCCCCCCCCCTCTAGTCGATATAACGCACTTTCAACTTGGTAAGAGGTGGAAGGTCTGGCCTTCTAGCTAGGTGTTTTGTTCCACCTTTTCCGCCCTAGTTACTTGTGTACCAGTGTTATGTTCCATACTGAACACTCCTAATATGCTTGGGGTTGTTATGGGAACCCCCTTGATTTTTGTTTTGGGACCAAACTCGTCTGGCAAGGCCCAACATTGGTACTATTTGCTTTATAACAACTAAATAAATTTGCATAGGGCACTGATCACCCGTGGATAATTAAGCAACCCCCCGAGCTAGTGCTCGTCATGAGTGTTCGTCCAAACTATAGTCGTGTGTTGGGACAACCCGAGGCAACTCGGGAGATTTCTCTCACGCCACTGTACACTTCGCTCATCTGGTTGTGTTGTAAGAACGAGATACGCGGCTCCTATCGGGATCGTCGACACGTCGGGCGGCCTTGGTGGATTTGTTTTACCCTTCTCGAACATCTTGTGCGCGGGATTCCGAGGATACTTTTGGCTATCTTGAGGCTGAGGTTTTGCATCAGAATTTCTAAGGAGACCACATGTCTTCCGTGGTTGAGGTTATTCCTAAGCAGCTTGTGGTAGTTAGTGATGGACTGGTTGGAGCACCCTGTAGGGTTAAATCTTTCGGAAAGCCGTGGCCGCGGCTATGTGCAAATTGGAAACTTTGTTTAACACCCGGTTTTAGAAAACTTGAATGAAACTTAACTAAAATATGCCAACTGTGTGCGTCATCGTAACTGTCTCTCCTCGTCAGTTCTGCATCCGGAAGAGGGCACAAGGGGGCTATGCATGACGTAAGTAGGTGTTCAGGATCACATCAAGACCATTGTTAGTTCACGTCCATTTATGCGTATATCACCCCTTCTTATTCTTGTACTCGTAAGTTAGTGTCACACCATGTGTTTTAACTCTCCTGACTGAACTAACTTATCTCAAAGATTATGACCAATTAATTTTTTTTATTGCTTGTGATGCTTGATGTGATGGTTGCTTGCTTGCCTATTGCTTGTGTTTGAATCCAATGTTCCTGCCACTCTCCACAGTCAGCTCCTTAGCCCAAAACTCCTGCCTAATGATCACGCCATGTGAATAGAACCATAAACTATTTTACCAAATCACTACTGGAATTAGAGAATTTGCCATCTGCTGCTTCTTTGTCGTCTGCTGGCTGATGGCAAAGACACTCTTTGCCATCAGCTA
The DNA here is from genome assembly GCF_904849725.1 of Hordeum vulgare subsp. vulgare. Classification (NCBI taxonomy): domain Eukaryota; kingdom Viridiplantae; phylum Streptophyta; class Magnoliopsida; order Poales; family Poaceae; genus Hordeum; species Hordeum vulgare. The sequence goes on from NC_058518.1 coordinate 92,877,103, forward strand.
CCCAAAACCAGACAGCAAAGAGCAGGCTGATGGAAAACATCCTCTTTGCCATAAGTGTACTCTTTGCCGTCTGCCAGCTGACGGCAAAGCACATGCAGGCAGACGGCAAAGAACCCACCCCACACCGCCCTCTAACCCATAACGGTCCAACACTTTGCCGTCAGCCTATTACCACTTTGCCGTCGAGGGCAAACGGCAAAGAGGCAACTAGACCTCACGTCGTCAACCCCCACCCCACCCCCTCTCTCTCCCCCATAGCGGTTCACCACAGCCCCCTTCTCTCTCCCCGCGTCGCCGCTGGAGCTCGCCCCCTCCTCCTCCCCGTGACCTGCAGCCGGAGCTCGCCATTCTCCCCGTGACCCGCCGTCGGAGCTCGCCCTTCTCCCCGTGACCCGCCGCTGTCCTGAGATAATGCGTCGTCCACGGCCAGTCGATCTTGCCATCGAGATTAGTTGTACGAACTAAGAACACTTTCATCCATTTCATTATGTGTGTAACCATAGATCATTACTGTGGTAACGAGGAATGGTGTTTCAGGCTGCTCTTCAGAAAGAGAGATTGGCAAACCAGGCTGCTCTTCAGAAAGAGAGATTGGCAAGCTAGGCTGCTCTTGAGAAAGAGAGATTGGCAAGTCAGGCTGCTCTTGATGAGAGGGACCAGACCACGACATGATTGATTGAGGAGGAGAGGTCCCGGAATGAGGCGGGTCAACGGGCCCCGTACGAGCTTTTCATGGTAAGTTTTTTTTAACATTAGCCAAATCATGTGTGTAATGTCTGTTTCATTACTAACTAACACGACCCACTCTTCAGGGTATGTGCGAGAAGAGCGGTCAAGTCCCTCCGCCGATGCCCGTCTTCTCTTCGATTGGCACGGTGAGTTGCATTATAAACTAGTATTAATAATTGAGTGTCATCATGCTAACTGAGACATTGCAAAATATCTATTCTGCAGAATAACTCCCGAGTGGCATCGCACGATCCTTCTCCAGGTGTTTCTCCTCCTTGATGACCACTACGGTAAGTTTCTCTTCTCCTCTTTCATATTCTCCTTGCCTTAATTTCCCCAGCAATGACATAATTATCCCATTTAGCTCCAAAAAGACATAGTTAGCTAATTTAGCTCCAAGAAGAGGAGAACAAATAGGAAAAATGAAAAGAAAGAAGAAGAAGAAGAAGAAGAGAAGAAGTAGGAGGAGGAGGAGGAGAAGGAGGAGAAGGCCAAGGACCTTCTAGTCCTTCTCCTCCTCCTCCTCCTTCTCCTCCTTCTTCTTTATTTCTTCTTCTTCTCCTCCTCCTCCTCTTTCTTCTCCTCTTTCATATTCTCCTTGCCTTAGTTTCCCCAACAATGACATAATTAGCCCATTTAGGTCCAAAATGCCATAATAAGCTCAAAATGGCATAAAACCTTGGTTAGCTCATTAATATTATATACTTAGCTTGTTTTCCTTTAAAATGAGATAATTAGCCCATTTAGCTCCAAAAAGACATAGTTAGCTAATTTAGATCCAAGAAGAGGAGAAGAGGAGAAGAAATAGGAAAAATGAAAAGAAAGAACAAGAAGAAGACTAGAAGAAGGAGAAGGAGGAGGAGGAGGAGGAGAAGGCCAAGGACCTTCTAGTCCTTCTCCTCCTCCTCCTCCTCCGTCTCCTCCTTCTTTATTTCTTCTTCTTATCCTCCTCCTCCTCTTTCTTCTCCTATTTCATATTCTCCTTGCCTTAATTTCCCCAACAATGACATAATTAGCCCATTTAGCTCCAAAATGCCATAATAACCTCAAAATGGTATAAGAACCTTGGTTAGCTCATTAATATTATATAATTAGCTTGTTTTCCTCTAAAATGGGATAATTAGCCCATTTAGCTCCAAGAAGACATAGTTAGCTAATTTAGCTCCAAGAAGAGGAGAAGAGGAGAAGAAATAGGAAAAATGTAAAGAAAGAAGAAGAAGAAGAAGAAGAGAAGAAGGAGGAGGAGGAGGAGGAGGAGGAGAAGGCCAAGGACCTTCTAGTCCTTCTCCTCCTCCTCCTCCTTCTCCTCCTTCTTCTTTATTTCTTCTTCTTCTCCTCCTCCTCCTCTTTCTTCTCCTCTTTCATATTCTCCTTGCCTTAATTTCCCCAACAATGATATAATTAGCCAATTTAGCTCCTAAAAGACATTATAAGCTCAAAATGGCATAAGAACCTTGGTTAGCTCATTAATATTATATACTTAGCTTGTTTTCCTCTATAATGACATAATTAGCCCATTTAGCTCCAAAAAGACATAGTTAGCTAATTTAGCTCCAAGAAGAGGAGAAGAGGAGAAATGAAAATAAGGAAAAAGAAGAAGAAGAAGAAGAGAAGAAGAGAAGGAGAAGGAGAAGGAGAAGGAGGAGGAGGGGAAGAAGAGAAGAAGAAGGAGAAGGAGGAGGAGAAGGAGAAGGAGCCCTCTGACTTTCTTATTCCCATTTTGCAGATTGGATGTACTACATGCATGGAAGCTGGCATTGGAGTGCTTTAGTTTCCGTTTTTATTTGAGTTGATGAACAATGTGGAACTATATGTATATGTATATATGGATGAACAATATATGTGCAACTATATGTATGTATATATGGATGAAACTTTGTATGTGTTGGTTCTTCTGATATATGGGATGTACGTTGATGAACAAATGGCATTGATGAGCTTTATATGTATATCACATATGTGTTGTGACCTATTTATCATATATGTGCTATGAATTATATGTATATGTGCTGTGAAATAGAACAAATAAACAAAAATGTGACAATATAGGCTCTTTGCCGTCTGCCAGCTGATGGCAAAGGCCTTTGCCGTCAGCTGGCCGACGGCAAAGGTGCCACATGGCGCCCAGCTGTGCAACCTGGGCAGTAGCAGCTGGTCATATAGTATCTTTGCCGTCTGCTTCCAGGGGGGCAGACGGAAAAGAAGAGGGCACAGAGGAGGGGTGGAGGAGGTAGAGGCTGACGGCAAAGAAGAGGAGAGGGGAGGCAGACGGCACAGAAGAGGAGGGAGGCAGACGGCAAAGAAGAGGGGGGAGGCTGACGGCAAAGAAGAGGGGGGATGCAGACGGCAAAGCCTCCGTTAGCCCCTAACGGAGGCAACGCCTGTCGGCTGCCGTCTCGACCACTTTGCTGACTGCTCCTATGAAAAGCTGACGGCAAAGCTCTTTGACGTCCGCTTTGGGGAGACAGACGGCAAAGAAGCTACGATGTCGTCGTAGGCTGACGCAGAAATTTTGCCGGCCGTGACATTCTTTGCCGTCTGTGATATTCACTTTGCCGTCCGGGATTTACTCTTTGCCGTCTGTGATGGTAGACGGCAAAGAAGCTAATTCATGTAGTGAATATTATGTTCACCAAAAAGCATTTGATCTATTTAAGCTTTCAAAAACACCTCAGTTGGGATTTGTACTACATGACCTCAAATTAGGGAAGTTATTTAGCATAAAATATTTCATTTAAATCCCATTATCAAAATTACTTTCCAAAACCACAATATTATTATTTTAAAAGTTATTTTACTATGTTATTTAAATACCTTCCTCTGAGGCCAGAAATGGTCCCTTGTGAAGGAAAGTATTTTTATTTCTTTCAAAATGTTTGAGAAAATTTAGAGAAACTCAATGGACATATATATTCCATATATAAGAGTTTCAACACATGGTCATGTTCAAAATATTGGGCAAAACCCTTCCTTCCTATTTCAAGCTTTTGGAATATTTCTATAGGAAATATTCTCAATAAATTCCTGTAAAATTCACATATGATATATGTGATGATCTTGCCAAGTTTCATCTCAATCCAAGTTGATTTGATTCACTTAATTATTCTAAAACTCTATATGTCTAGATCCAAATTCTACATTGCCAAGTGTCTCCAATTGTGCTCAAATTTGGTGGACATGTTTTGACAATCCAATAATGCATCCAGACCAAGTGGTGCATCAAGGGGAATAGAAGAACTTGTCCCAAACCCCACAAAACCTTCTCTATTGATTTCTGACCTGGGAAACTTTACATTATAAAGTTTCTTTAATTGATCTCAAACTTTTTGGGCATGCTTTAATGCTCAAATAATGCCCCCACACCAAGTTCTGGATTTGTGGGAATTTATTTGCATGGTTTGTAGGCAGAAAGTCATTTCTGCCCATTTCATGGATTTTTCAAGTCTACATTGGAAACCTTCTCCACCAAATCCCAAACTTGGTGTCCAAGCTTATTTTCATCTATTATGTGATCCTGTTAAGTTTCATATCAACTGGAATCCATCTGTTAGCCCTAGCATCCCACAAACACCTTGTGTGCATTTACCAAAGTTGCCACTTTGGACCCTCCCACTTATCTCCTTGACTTTAAACTTTTACCACAGATATCTTACCTTCTACCACGAGTAATCTTGCCATGGCCACTGGTCAATTATTGGAAGGTGGCTCCATGTAACTACCTCTCATTTTTACCTTGGCAACACTGTTTGACCCCTCTTGCTATACTTCTGCTGAATCCCAAGCCCCCACATTCTTCTAGGGCATCTATAACAAGCTAATGCATTATTTCAAATCAAAATATAGCATGCTCATGAGCAACACATCTGAAACTTGATTTCTGGCAGAATTGTAGCCTTGAACTACAACTGCTAGCTAAACTCATCCCCCTGAGCTGAAACTTTGCGTAATTGTATTCCTTCCACGCCGAAGACTACTGGACATGGTTTCACCCCATTATCTCTCCAGTTAGTACCCTCATTTCCAACCTTAAGTTTGCTGCTGCAAACTAAACTGCAGTCAAAACCTATTCAAACCAGCTCCACTTGGGTCCAAACTTCATGAGTGCTTCGTGGCACGCATGCCTTGCCTGTTTGACACATTGGTGTGGCAAAGGGGTGGCCCTGGACACAAAGTGGGATGGTGACCACCTCCCTGGCATGCAAAAACGACGCTATGTGCCTTGTCCCCTTCCTGCAGCTCGTCTCAGGCAGCAACATCACGTCTCAGTGCGCCACTTGAGCCTCCTTTGACCAGTCCTTCCCCTCCCCGATGCCAGCTCGCCTCCAAACCCCCCTTTGGCACACGTGCTCTTGCCGAGTCCAGAGCATCGAGAGCACCCCGAGCTTCCTCTTGTTCCTCCCTCGCTTATATCCTCGCCCTCGAGCCCCTGCTACCTCCTTCCTACTTCCCTCTCCACCTTGAACTCCCTAGAGCAGCTCCTGAGCTCTCTCTCCCCCCTCCAATGACCGAAGTCCACTGCTGGCCTCCGTGCCAGTCCGCACCAAGCCGAGCTCTCCCCCTTTTTTCGAGCATCTCCGACGCGCCCCAGCGTCTTGGGACCCTCCCTGTGCCTCCTGACATCCTTCGGTGGCCGGAGCACCAGCCCCCGGAGCCTACGTTGCCGGACTCCGCGGCGGCCGAGGCTCCCTATCCCCAGGCACTCCCCGATGGACCTTAAGCTCCAGGAGGACGCGACGCGTTGCACCGAGTGCGCCAGTGGCCAGTGCGCCGCCGGGCAAGGCCTGATCGACCGAGGCGAGCGCTTGCATCAGCCGGTCCTGCCTTCCCCACCTCCTCCTGTTCGAGCAGGAGGAAGAAGATGCACCTGGCGGGTGGGCCCCTGCTGTAAGCGGCACATCGCATGTGCCCATGCCTTAAGTGGCCGCGCCCCGGTGGACGCCGCCTCCTCGAGCAGAAAGCGCCTCCTGGGAAGGCGCCTTCGGCGTGGCTGTTCCCTGGCCAGCCCGAACCACTTGGGCGGCCCAGGGGTTATCTTGCGCCCGTGCACAATATAAGCCCCTCGTATAAACCCATTTTCATTATTTATTTCTTTTATCAGAAACTTCGAAAGTCCATAAACATTTCATATGTATTCCAAATCTGATGATTCAAATTTCTACACGTTCCTAAAATCAAGACCTATCCATATATGTGCATTGCACATTTTTCCAAAAGACTTTTCTGTGGGGTTCATATTCAAATGCCCATTTGAATATTTTGAACACCACCTTTCAAAAATCCTAGGTGATTCAAATCAACTCCAAAAGGAGTGATTCCAATTTCTAGAATCTTCTAATATCATGCACTATTTGTGAAGCACTAGTCAACATTTTTATGTGGCATGTTTCCGTTGCATTAAATAAATAGCTCCTTTTTGCTATTTATCCAATGTTAGATAATCCCTAGAATATTCATACCAACTCCAAATCCAGTGAAACAACTTCCTAAATGTTTCTAAAATCATTCTCTGTTAAATGAGTTCCTCCACCCATTTTTAGTAGAATATTTTATATAGGTTTCTTAAAGGATCACCTATTCCTCCATTCATCCATTCAAAAATCCCTGATGGTCTTAATCTCCTAGACCAAGCTTCACGTATTTTTCTTATGACCAGAGAGGTCCAAGAAAAATAAAACTCATATTTATATAGCATTTTGTTTCTGCTTGCTATATGGTTTACTCTAATTGTTTCTGACGATAGTTGACGAAGTAGACGGAGTACTCGCAGACCTCGAAGACCCCGAGGACTGTGAGCAAGGGCAATCAACCCTTTGACCATGTCTGAGAAAATATTTTATGCATGGCATATTGCTTACTTTATTCTGATGCATATAGTTAAGATCAATCGGTGCACCCCAGCATGGTGTATCCGATGGCTCCTTCGGAGCACTTGCATTGAGCATGACCCTACAATCTATGAGGGTCACGCTGATGAGATGTTGACAAGTAGACAGTAGTGCTACACATAGAATGAGCATATGCTTGATGATGCTAACACATAGTTGATATCAAATATTTACGAAAACCCCGTCGGGTGCCACTAAAGCCTGAGGGTGATGATGTTGAGTTGGGTGACCACTTGTGAAAGAAGTGGTGTACTAGAAATGTTTTGTGTGAGTGGTTTCGGAAATGGGATTAGATTTATGATGTGTCGACTGTCCCAACCTTCCATGTACGACCACGATACCCCTTTATGGGACGGGGCTTTGTTGATTACTTTGGTCGGTGCTAGCAAAGAGCCCACATTACTAGTGGCGGGAGTGATGTGTTCACTCTCGTGACGGGGTCATACAAGGTAGGTTGACTATGCCGTTTTTACGTGTTCCGGGCACATCGTTGGTCCCTGCATGGATGATATGGTCTAGAGTTGGTGCTCGTAAGACGTACATCATGTGGGCTGAGTACCAATCGAGTGGACTCTTTCTTTAGTGTTGTCAGGGGAAAGGCAATGATCGGGTACTTACCTCGGGTATGTTATATTCCGTGAGTCGTTGATGACACGGAAGTTTCCTGGATCTCGTGGGTACAAAATACAACGTCTGTAGAGTGTAAAACTATTTGAATAGCCTTGTCCACAGTCAAGGACAGTTGGGTAATCCTGCTTAAAGTACGTCTAGTCGTTTCCGCATAAACCAAGTGTGTGTGTGTGCGCGTGTGTACGGTTGAGAAAGATGATAACGTCAAGTTTGGTGACTTGGCGTATAGGGTGAACCTGAGGTGTTCAACCCTCGGCAGATATGTTGATATCTGTAACCTGTCCATATGATGACCATCTAGCTTATGATGCATATCCATACAAGAAATTGATCATGCTTATTCTTAAGAAAAACCTGCTTCCGCAAGGCTGCATACTTATGCTAGTTCATGTTCTTTATTACCTTGTTCCGCATCATGGGCTGTTTGCGAGTACATTCAAAGTACTCATTGGCTTGCCAGTGGTTATTTCATTGACCAGGTATGAGAGAACAGGAAATGGTGAAGAGTACTTGGTGACGTTCCTGCGAGCTAGGACACTTCCCAGTAAGAATGCATGTAGGTTAAGGCTGATGGCATGAGTTCACGCTTTTGACCAATATCTCCGCTATTGGTCAAGTTTGGTGTGCTCGCCTTCAAGGCCCTATATATGTAAGACTTGACCGCAATGGTCATTTATTTTATCAAACGGTATGTATGGATGTAAGACTCTTGTTATTCAATTTCTTTGTGTTCGGCGAGCATTGATCTCTGGGGTCACTCAACACGTTCATTCGGCGATATCGACTCGTAAGTAGGGTCCCCATAGAGCCGTTATCAGAGCCATCCTGACTTTAGGAAACCCTTAGTTAGCACAGACGTTAGTTAGGACCAACTGATTTCTAGACCCTTCAAAAGTACTTGCAAAACCTGTATATTTCTCACCTCTCCTAAATCTTCAAAGAAAGCAAAGGTTCTACCTTAGCACTTCCACCCTTATTATCTTGACACTCCTCGTCTACTTTTTCAAACATGCAAATGGACCCTAGCACCCTTATGCCCTGTGATCACGGATTACTAAAATCCTCGTGGGTAACTCGGAAGGAAGCAACCTTTCCAAGCGATCACCCACGTACTTGGAAGCCAAGGATGGCAACACTACGACCAGACGACACCAACAGAAGTACCTCCATGAGGAACAAGGACATCGAGACCCAGAAGATGGCAACACCCTCGACATTGTTCTCGAGTGATGGCACCCTCACCTACGATGATCAAGACGTAATATGTTCAAGACCGTGATCTGCATCGCTAAATAGAGCGACCCTATCAATATCAATGTTGTGTCGACCACCACAGGTAGATGAGAACCTCGCCATTGGTCCGCCTCACCTTAGTGAGCAGGAAAATGGTTCTCTTCATACCCTACTCTAGGTGTGGATAATGTGATCATCCCGACTGACAGGTCGGAGATCTATCATGCCTTGCTGAAGTCATTGCGTAAAGGTCGTCCACTTGGAACTCTCGAGGCCTTGGAAGACAAGAAGACAATGACAAGATTATGAAGACAACAGAAGATCTTGTCAACGACAACCATGAGGAACCATCTTCGTCGGCAGCTCACCAGATGTGTAGGCATCATGGACTCTTTTTAGCCCAACCCGAGTCGTTTCGGCATACAAAAACAAGGGACACGGAGACACCATGAGAAGGTCCAGGAGACTGAGTGGACTCCTCTCCGAAGCATGCAGCAAGCACGATTGTGGAGACCGAGAGCCCCTATGGTAGGAAGAGTCATAAATCCCCTATACGAAGTCGAGTCCGTGAAATGGTTCGGATGGAACCATGTGTGTTTTCCTTGATTCTACTTTCACACAAGTTGCGCCTTTTTCTCGGGCGGCAAGTACGTGATTATATCACCTGCCTCATCTTGATGATTGAGTTGACTCTGCGACACTTGTTTGATTGCACCTGCACTATAGCACCCCTTAGGCACTCCCCTCTGTGTCGCTATTATCTCTCTCACCCTTCTCGACAACTGGGGACCAGCAAGACAAGATGCACCAAAGATCCACATCGACGAGCAACTGACACTGAAGACGCTAACCATGACGTGCTCCACCAGATGTGACATGTAGAAGTGATTATTTCCATCAAGATTAGAGACCCCTCCCTAGACCAACCTAAACCCCACAAGCTTCCCCAACTCAATTTCTGGTCACGTGTCTAATACACGGATTTGCGAGTGCACCAATTGGGCTCCGATAAACCCCCGCTTAGCACCAGGTTCTTTATGGAACAAGTGATCATGGTGAACAAGTATCCATAAATCTTAAGCTAGCACCCAAACCCCGATGCCATAAGAAGAACCATTCTCGGATATAAGAACATTAGACTATGGTTTGTTGTGATGATGATAGCTGTCTTGAGGATATAGCTAGACTATCTTGCTGGGTCATAAGACCCTTATAAAGGTAGGTGAACTTGGTGGAACAAGTTGATAAGTTGCATAACCTACATGTTCCTAGAGTAAGTTTGGATTTAGTAGGATGATTATGATCATGAGCAAAAATTCTTGGTGGTATAATTGACTTTATCAAGTACTTCCTCTGTAAACTAATATAAGAGCATTTAGATCACTATTTTAGTGATCTAAACACTCTTATATTAGTTTACGGAGGGAGTAATTGACATGGTTTGATGACTTTACCATAAATACTTGGAGTTACGAGTAAAAAAAATGTTGGACTTGAGTTTCAGGTTTAAATAGGCAACCTTAATGGAGTATCAATGATGTATGAGGCCACATGGTTCAGAGTAAATTGAATTTGACCCGATGATCTTGATCATGATACCATGTTTCTTGGTGGATAACAAGTACAAGTACTTGGAGTTGTCGAATTGATTTACGAACCTATATAAGTCGGCTCAATAGATTAGTTGGCCATGATATTGAAAGTTGGTGGATACACTATGAAGTAGTCCTGGCGATAATATGTGGAACATGAGGACTCTAAGTGATCATGTAGAACCCCATCGGTATTGGAGTTGTAGGAGTGATGGGTCCAGTGATGATCGACCGGGTTGATGGACCACTTGGTCGGATTCGTAGAAAGGAAACGAGATCTTAGATTGGTATACTACGTGTTTCCTTAAAATAGAAATGCAGCACCCTGTCCATTGGATGATCTAGCTAGACATTTTGATTTGTGGTGTCATTATTCAATCTTAGGAGCTTGTATGCCTCCCCGAGGTTCTGGCATAGGAATGCATGTGCAACATAGCTATATTATACTTGTGGTTTTGGGTTTAGTCCCTCCCTCAACCCTGGAGTCGACTAGCATGAGTGGTGCGGAGTTGACTTATGTGAGAAGGTATCTTTGATAAAATACGATGATTTTTTTTGTCCAGAGTGAGAGGTCAGACTATTGGCATCTATGGAATGTGCTTAGGATAAGATGATAGATGCTCACTCACGTCCTAAGTTCCCTGAAACCCCAAAGCTTCACCGAGCTATAAGGTGATCGGATTAAGACCATAGGAAACGTCGCTAAGTCGTTGGAATATGGCTAGTACTCCTCCCGGCCACCACCCATCATGTTGGACCACAATCCCCTCGGCCAGTGACTGCCCATAGCGAGTTCCCGCTCTCCTCACGTGTCTCATGAGCACTGTGCTTATGTGATGCTTGGGTAAGTATGTTTTTATCCTCATGGATGACATACTTATCCACCCAATAAGAGGAGGACCACTTTAGTCATGTTTGGACGAGCCCCAATAACACCGATCGCTATGCCTCTCAAGAATAAGGTTTTATCTCAAGAGCATGGGTTTCCCGAAGCGACCTCAAGACAGCGGAAGTCTATCCTTTCCAACACAAGGTGAAGAACCGTAGTGGTTAGGGAAACCACGAAGAAGAAGGAGAAGCACTAGAAGTCAACCACCACTCCTGCGCCGGCTACATCAACAATGCCAAGAAGCCTCGAAGATTCAAGCAAATGAAGCCTTTGGACAACGAGAGAAATCAGAAGGCCTCTTCTTGGTTGAAATCAAGGACGAGAGTCCTAAGTGGATCATGGTGAAAACTTGCTAAAGCTGAATTACCCGCCTGCCGAGCCCTAGTACCCCTTTAAAACCTACCCAGGTGGAGGAACCTATTCTGAACACTAAGTCTCCGAGTTTAAACTCATGGACGAGACCCAACCCACACCCTTTCACGAGAAGCCTTCTAAGACCCACTGCAACACCCTCGGGGATGAAGACCACTTGCGACCATAGCTCGCCTGCCATAAGGGAGTCAAGGACTTACCCAACAGCAGGGAGATACGCGAAGACCTTGACCCTTATGTTCTAACATGAGACATCTAGATGTCACTAACCGGCATGAGCAGCCCCAGGACCAGCACCGACACACGCTACTTTGCCACGTATTCCGACCTCGGGAACACGCGCAAGCTAGCACCCTGCACGAACTTAGTTCACCAAGCCCTTGACCCTCAGTCAAGACTAACTTATTGCCAGAATCCGCCCACGGTCACGCAAGGATGTGCGAAGCATTCGAAGTTGTATCATCAAGCACCTCAAGACCCACAACAACAACATGGGGACGTGAAGACTGCCTCCAACTTAAAATTCAATATCTCTCCAACGCCTAGCCTAGAAATCTCGAGGATGAGATTTTCTTAAGGGGGTAAGTTAGTGTCACACCATGGGTTTTAACTCTCGTGACTGAATTAACATATCTCAAAGATTAGGACCAATTAATTTTTTTATGATTGATTGCAACACTTGATGTGATGGTTACTTTCTTGCCTATTACTTGTGTTTGGATCCAATATTCCTGCCACTCTCCAGGCTCACCTCCTTAGCCCAAAACTCCTGCCTAATGATCATGCCATGTGAATAGGACCATAAACTATTTTTACCAAATATTATTTTCATCGAAAAACATTTCCTTGATTTAAGCTTTCAAAAACCCATGAGTTGGGATTTGTACTTCAGGTCCTCAAATTAGAGAAGTTATTTAGAATAAAATATTTTATTTAAATCCCATTATCAATATTACTTTCCAAAACCACAATACTATTATTTTAAAATTTATTTTACTATTTTCTTTAAATACCTTCCTCTCAGGCCAGAATTGGTCCCTTGTGAAGGAAAGTATTTTTATTGGTTTCAAAATATTTGAGAAAATTTAGAGAAACTCAATAGACATATATATTCCATATATAAGAGTTTCAACACATGGTCATGTTCAAAATATTGGGCAAAACCCTTCCTGCCTATTTCAAGCTTTTGGAATATTTCTATTGGAAATATTCTCAATAAATTCGTGTAAAACTCTAGCATATCACATATGATATATATGATGATATTACAAAGTTTCATCTCAATCCAAGTTGATTCGATTCACTTAACTATTCTAAAACCCTATGTGTCTAGATCCAAATTTGAGCAACTCTACATTGCCAAGTGTCTCCAATTGTGCTCAAATTTGGTGGACATGTTCTGACACTCCAATAATGCATCCACACCAAGTGGTGCATCAAGGAGAATAGAAGAACTTGTCCCAAACCCCTCAAAACATTCTCTGTTGATTTCTGACCTTGGGAAACTTTACATTATAAAGTTTCTCTAATCGATCTCAAAAAATTTGGGCATGCTTTAATGCTAAAATAATGCCCCCACACCAAGTTATGGATTTGTGGGAATTTATTTGCATGGTTTTGTAGGCAGAAAGTCATTTCTGTCCATTTCATGGATTTTTCAAGTCTACATTGGAAACCTTCTCCACCAAATCCCAAATTTGGTGTCCAAGCTTATTTTCATCTATTATGTGATCAGTTAAGTTTCATATCAACTGGAATCCATCTGTTAGCCCTAGCATCCCTCAAACACCTTGTGTGAATTTACCAAAGTTGCTACTTTGGCCCCTCCCATTTATCTCCTTGAGTTTAAACTTTTACCACAAATATCTATAGTTACCAGTTTAAACTTTTACCACAAATATCTATAGTTACCTTCTACCACGAGTAATGCCATGGCCACTCGTCAATTATTGGAAGGTGGCTTCATGTAACTACCTCCCATTTTTACCTTGGCAGCATTGTTTTACCCCTCTTGCTATACTTCTGCTTAAGCCCAAGCCCCCACATTCTTCCAGGGCATCTATAGCATGCTAATGCACCATTTCAAATCAAAATATAGCATGCTCATGTGCGAAAAATGAGCAGCACATCTAAAACTTGATTTCTCGCAGAATTGTAGCCTTGAACTACTAGTGCTAGCTAAACTCATCCCTGTGTGCTGAAACTTTGCAAAACTATAGTCCTTCCATGCCAAAGACTGCTAGACTTGGTTTCACCCCATTATCTCTCCAGTTAGTACCCTCATTTCCAACCTTCAGTTTGCTGCTGCAAACTAAATTGTAGTCAAAACCTATTAAAACCAGCTCCACTTGGGTCCAAACTTCACCAGTGCTTCGTGCCACGCATGCCTTGCATGTTTGACACCTTGGTTTGGCCAAGGGGTGGCCCTGAACACAAAGTGGGGTGGTGACCACCTCCCTGGCGGGCAAAAATGGCGCTCTGTGCCTTGTCCCCTTCCTGCAGCTCATCTCAAGTAGCAACATCACGCCTCAGTGCGCCACTGGACCCCCCCCTTTGACCAGTCCTCCCCCCCCCCCAACGCCAACTCGCCTCCAAACCCCTCTCTAGCACGCGTGCTCCTGCTGAGCTCATAGCACCGAGAGCACCCAAGCTTCCTCTCGTTCCTCCCTCGCTTATCTTCTCGCCCTCGAGCTCATGCTACCTCCTTCCTACTTCCCTCTCCTCCTTGAGCTCCATAGACCAGCCCAGAGGAGCTCCTAAGCTCTCTCTCCCTTCCAATGGTCGAAGCCCACCGCCGGCCTCTGTGCAAGTTCGCGCCAAGCCGAGCTCCCCCCCCCCTCTATTTTGAGTGTTTCTAGCACGCCCCGGCGTCTCGGGACCCTCCTCGTGCCTCCTGCCGTCCTTCGGTGGCCGGAGCACTAGCCCCCATAGCCGACGTCGCCGGCCTCTGCCGCGGCCGAGGCTCCCTATCCCCAGGCGCTCCCTGGTGGAGCTGAAGCTCCAGGAGGACGCGGCGCGTCGCACCGAGGGCGCCAGTTCGAGCGGGAGGAAGGAGATGGACCTGGCGGGTGGGCCCTGGCTTTAAGCGGCATATCGCCCGGGCCCCTGCCTTAAATGGCCGCGCACCGCTGGACGCCGCCTCCTCGCGGAGAAAGCACCTCCGAGGAAGGCGCCTTTGGCGTGGCTGTTCCTTGGCTAGCCCGAGCCACTGGGCCGACCCATGGGTTATCTTGCACCCTTGGTATAAACCCCTTTTTCATTATTATTTTATCAGAAACTTCAAAAGTCCATAAACAATTCATATGTATTCCAAATCTTCTGATTCAAATTTCTACATGTTCCTAAAATCAAGACCTATCCATATATGTGCATTGCACATTTTTCTCAAAGACTTTTTTGTGGGGTTAATATTCAAATGCCCATTTGAATATTTTAAACACCTAATGACGAGGTGATGTATATGGTTCTCGCCCCTCGTTGGTTACCCCAAGTGGAAGGTGGATATGTAGTCAGCAGCAAATTTCCCTTACATGGAGACTGTAAGATTTATAAGATTTGGACTCCTAGGATCCACAAGTAGGTGTCTCCTATCCTGGTCAGCAGAAGACGTGGACCTTCACACACAACAAATAACTCTGCTCCCAATGAGTATAGAGAGGTTGTCAATCTCTCCGGCCTTGTAGTTTGCAAAGGATCAAAACACAAGCGGGAAGGTAATAGTGATTGCAACAGAAAAGTAAAGAAAGCGGTAAATAGTGGAGGTGTAAGCAATGATGGTGATATGGACCGGAGTCACATGATGTTCACTAGTGATGTCTCTCTCCCAAAAGATGATAAACAACTATGCTAGGGTAAACAAATCACAGTTGGGAAATTGACAAAATTATCATCACACCGCAATGCTAATTATGCTCCTTGATAGTTAGAGGTTCAACAGTAATGGGAAATACGCCGGGACAAGTAGACCATTTATTCATGAGCATCTACTTACTAATCATCCACCTTGAGATATCTGTCCAGAACATCTCCCAGGTATTAAGTTGCGACCCCACCCGAAGTGTAAACTCAAAGCAACGGACAACTACATTAACAAACTATGTGTAAGGTAAACAATCCTTGCAACCAAGGTCACAAGCACCGTTGTTTTCTCCCTGGTGGCAACAAGCACATCCCCTAGTCTCATGTTTCTGTCACTCAAGCTAGACATCGAGGGGTCCGAACCCACAATCATGCATAACGCTCCCTCTTGGAGTTACGATCTGCTACTTGGCCAAAACAATATAAAGCAACGGAGAACATGCATGAATCACTAAGGAACATAATATAAAAGGAAAATCAAATATATAACTCATAACAATCTGAACTTAATCTCATAATCCATTGGATCCCAACAAACCGAGCATAGCAATAGCAAGAGAATAACATAGATGCCTTGATCATGTAGAGCAGCTCACACGGACTAACCATTGAAGCACAAGATTGGCAAGAAGACATCACATAGCTATTGGTCATGGACTCATGGTCCAAGGGAAACTACTCACGGCACATCCGGGAGGTGTCCATAACAGTGGAGAAGCTCCCGGAGGTCAATCCTCCCTCTAGCAGTGTCATGGTTTTGTCACGACAGATGTCCTCGTGAAAGGACTTAGTGAAGGAGCCATCACACCTTAGCGGCGACTCAAAGGGGGTGAGCGGAAGCAAGACTCAGATTTACCCAGGTTCGGCCCCTCGTGTGGAGGTAAAAGCCTACGTCTTGCTTTGTGTATATTGATGGTGGATTCGATCACAAGGAGGGCGTAACTCGCCTGACCTAGCTCTCGATGATTTCTAACTTGATCTATCTCCCCCAGAGACTCGCCTTTATATACAGGTCGAGGCCCTAGGGTTTACAAAAGTCCTAGCCATGCTACAGATCGTGGTCTTCCATATCTCTAAGGCATCGTGCTTTCCAAGACTGGAAACCTCCTTGGCGGCTTATCTTCTTCATCAATCCTGAACCGCCATCCGGTTCATGGGCCCCTGGGCCAAAACTTGCATTAACCATGTATGAGTCACCCCTTCGGTGACCCGGCCCAATTAGGGAGGGTTACACTGCATGTAATAGCCCCAACATTAGGCCCGAGATTGACTTGAATTTATTCATGCCAATGAACTTCCACGTCACTCTGGGCGACTTGTATTACTTCCATCTTTTGACAAATGACAAGCCGCCATCCCTCATAAATTGTCTGAGCCGCCAAGTAGTTATCAATGACATCACCTTTTCCCTCCATATCCGGGATTTGTTGACATAATTGCCCAACGGATCTTTTTTATCTTCACCTTGTTATCCCGAAAATCCAGGCGCCATCATTGCGGGTTTTCAATCTGTCGCCTCTATTCCCGCGCCGGCCGTTTCGTTTCCAGCACCAGGCCTTTAAATAACCGTAGGGGGAGTGGGGGCTCCGTCACCTACCCCCACTTCATCTCCTCGTCAGCTTCGTCTTCCTCACACCTGCGCTTTGGGCTCCTCGCCGTTCCTGAAGCTCCATCGCCGGCCACCGTAGTCCGGGGGTCCCTAGGCCAGTCGAAGGCGCGGTCTCCGTCGCGGATATTCCACATCCATCTCCTCGAATCATCTTCCTATTTCAAGTAAACACCCTTCCTCCATTATGGTTAGATCTCGAATCCCCATGTTCTCCTAAGTCAGCCTTGGAATGTGATGAACATCTCCCCTCTATCTTGAATCCGTCCAACATACTTATGGTAGATTCTTCGTAGTAATAAATCACGGTAGTTTCCCCGCATCTCCCGACCATTTTAGTGTTTACTTGATCCATATGGCATCCCTATCGTGTTCTTGAGTTTATAGCGTCTGTAATTTTGACAGGCATTATTTCTTTAATTTGATCCACCCGTAGATCCGTAAATTATTGCTCGTCCTTAGAAACATGTTTTATCCTTCTTCTGGGAATATCCCTAAGGAAAAAACCCTTTTTCAGAATTATGTTCACTTCTTTCCACCGTGGCGAGTTAGTATGTTCCCGTAGATACACCTTTGATTACTGAATTGTCGAGTCATAATATCCATGTAGACATACTGTAGATCACCCAACTGGCGAGTTACCACTTACATGGTTTCTAATAAACCACCTTGTTCCTTCCTTTTGTAGTTATGGGCAATATCTTGAAATGCAACTGGTCACCAACCAAAATCAACGACGCCTATCTTGATAAATATGTTACGGCGGGTTATCTTGACCCCAAAGAAATTGTTGGCTGGTGGACTGCCCCAGGCGAGGCGACTCCCCATCCTGCCGAGGGGGAGGTAGTCATTTTTGTTGATCACCTTGAACGAGGCTTCAAGCCTCCCGGGTCAAAGTTCTTCAGAGAAGTTTTGCACTTCCTCAATGTTCACCCTCAAGACTTGGGGACAAACTCCATCAGCAACCTCTGCCAATTCCAGGTGTTTTGCGAGGCCTATCTGCAGATAGAACCCATAGTACTACTGTTCAGGAATTTCTTCTATCTGAACCGCCAGACCGAATTCACCAGTGGGCCTTGCTTGGAACTTTGGGGGGGAGGGTTAACATCGACGTCGCGAATGTGGGTTCCCACCTGTCATTCTACCCAACCATCCCAAAGGTTGGGCCGAGTCTTGGTTCTATTGCCGTGACACATCTCCTCCCGATGAGAACCCACTTCCGGGTTATAGAGAAGATCGCTTGCCCATGGATTTCAAGCTGCCAGAAAAACTTACTGAAGAAGAAGAATCAACCTTTATCCCCGTTTTCTCCCAGCTAAGGTCTTTGACCAACAATGGGCTTATTGGGATTGACCTAGTCCGTTGTTGGGTGGAGTGGAGGATTCTTCCTTTGAGTCGCCGGGACGGCCTGATGTGTGAGTATGATGGTAGCGCGAACCACCCCCAATGTTTCTTTCATACAAGACTCATCGAAGAAGACGTTGTTGAAATGATCAAGAAGTTAACTAGCTAGCCCTTAGAGAACTGCGCCAAGATTGGGCTCAAGCCTTTCTACCTCTCCAACCCGGCTCTAGTGGTAACAATCTAAGTCGCCTCCTTTCATTCTTTCAATACGTTTTACAATGTTCCTAATCTGAACTATCATTATATCAATCAGAAAGGATCAGCATTTTGGTCTCAAAGGCCCAACGTGACTGTCCAGAAAACAACCAAGCCGCCTCCTAACAAGGAAAAGAAGAACAAAGTCAAAGCCGCCGCCAAGGAGTCATCTGTCATGGGAGAGTCTCGAGCCGGCGAAGAACAATCAGAGGTAAAGATTTACCCTTTTGCTTGTTATCACTATGTTCTGACTTATGCTTATGCCTCGTTACCTTTGTTTGTAGGAGGATGACTATGAGAGCCAAGATGACATCGTCGAGGTAATTTCTGTTTCTTTCGACTCAACTTATTCTTCCCCTAAGCCGGCTAGCCGGATTTGTGGAAAAGTTCCCATGTCTCATCCAAATGCTCATGTGGACCCTGATTTCCTTTTGAAGAAGGCGAGGTATACCCCCAAATGTCATACCCGAAGCCATTCTGGCGACTTAGTTTCTGGGTTACCTGAAAAGACAACTAGTCGGAAACGACAAAGTGATGTGTACTCGTGTTAACACCTTTCCCTTCTTGTGAAAAAATGTTATTTGCAATTCGTTCACTCCTTGAACTCTTGTCCATTAGGTCTCTCCTCCTTCATCCGACGACTCAGTAATGTCGGCTCTTCCCCCAATGATTCGTGTAGAGGGGTAAGTTCTTTTACTAACCTTTTTCCTTCCCAATAATGATACCTGTCCTAACTTTGGTGTCTTTTCATCTCAGAGCACAAGCAAAGAATAGGAAAACTCGCGACTTGTCTTCTGCTCCTAAAACAACTGAGGTGTTTGGTATGAGCACCTCTATCCCAGAACTTGACGAAGACCCAGCGGCGACTCACGATGACCTTGTGGATGATATTCCTGATGTCCGGACTGATCCTTCAAGCCCTCTGAAGCAGGTAACTAAAAATGTTAACCCGCCAAGCTCTTCCAAGGTGGCTGGAAATCCAGATACCGTCGTTGTTACTCGTATTGGCTACTCTAAGCCTGCCACATCGGTGTTAACAAAACATGCCTCCAAAGAGACCCACTCTTCTGCAGAACTAGATATTACCAAGCTGAAGCTTCCCAATTATGAGAAACTTCAATTTGAGCACTCTATTCTGGTTTCGTAAGTCGCCTGGAAACAAGCTATGAAATGGAAAAGAGCTTGGTCAACATGATGCGGATCCAACATGAGGTACATCCTTTGTTACATGTATTTAGTAAAAAAACTTCGACCTATAGCCCCCAAGAGCCGGGTCATCTTTTAAAAGATGATCCTGGTCTTGAATTTAGTAAGAAACTTCAACCTATAGCCCCCAAGGGTCGGGTCATCTTTTTAAAGATGAGTCGGGTCTTGAATTTAGTAACAAACTTCAACCTGTAGCCCCCAAGGACCGGGTCATCTTTTGAAAGATGAGCCGGGTCTTGAATTTTGTATGACTTGAAAAGAATCATATATTAGCCCCCAAGTGTCAGGGATGTTGCTTGCAACAGTTCTAAAACTTGCCTCCCCAAAAAAATTTGGCAGGAATCCTTGACCCGGGCCGACTCATCCTTAGCTGATTTGAAGAAAAACTTAGCCGAACAGCTGGATGCTCGAGCTAAGTCTGAAGATAAATATCGGTCGGCCCTTGCTGAAATGGAGAAAATGAAGGCTGATCATAAAAAATTTGAGAAGAAAATCCATGATGATCAGGCCGCCATCATGAAGCGGGCGGAACAAGCCAAGGAGAATCTAGAAGCCACTCTGCAAGAACTCTTCGGTTTAAAAAAGCATATGTCCAACATGACCCAAGCCATCTTTGGTAAAGATCAATTCCCTTCATCTGAAAAAGAGCCGCAATAGAGTTTGCAAATACTAATTGTCACATGTTATCCTTTGTAGGTCCGCGAGCCACCAATCTCCAAAACGACTGCATCCTGAAGCTGAAGGCAATTTACACCTTTACACAGCAGTTGTGTAGGGGAGGCATGATGATGATGAAGGCGGTGATGGGCAACAAGGAGCCAATAAAATCCATCAAGCATATGCTGGGTTGCCTGTCAACACTGCCACCTCAAGTAGAAGAACTGAAAAGATCAGTCGCCCGCAAGGGAGCACTGACTACCCTAAGTCGGTGCCTGGCCTATGCTCCCAAACTTAAGCCAGAAGAGGTAGATGCTGGTTATCCGGAATTGAAAGATGACGAATCGAAATTCACTGAAGAGGATTACCACCAGTGTGTGAAGGCGTCTCGCTCCATGGCGACTCAGCTAGTGGCCAGCCTAGATTTGAACAAAGACCAGGCGGCGTACGATGACAGGAATAAAAGGGTGACTTCCCCTTCATACGAAGTTACCAGCCTGAATCTACGAGGCGTAAGAATCCCTTCGATTTTGATGCTAACCTATCAGTCATCCTGAGAGATGAAGACGAGTTTGTTGCCTTGTCCAAGTGCAATTGGAAACAGGGCGACTTACAGATCGAAGATGGAGAGAGCTCAAGGCAGGGTGACCCGGAGGCAGCTTGAACTTACTCAGCATGAAATTGGTTCTTCAAAAACATTTGGATCTTTTCCTGACTGGGGAATGACGCCCGGTATGGCCGACTGAGCCATGTAATAGTATTTAGGCTCCACAGAAACAGTCTCGCAATCATACTTTATGCTTGACAATTCTGAAATGTTGTTCTTTTGTAAATCATGAATCACCCTTTCCAAACGTGTGTCATAATTTGACAAAAAGATTTCTTCAACTTGTTTACCAGGGAAAATATCATATGTTGTCTCAATGAGTCACACCAGCTAATAAGCCGGCCTGGTAGGTCATGGCAGGCAATAAGCCAAGAGCCGGCTCGGTGACTCGCGGCAAGATACAAGCCGGCCTAGTGGGTCGCGATGAGTGATAAACAAGGAGCCAGCTCAGTGAGTCGTGATGAGTCATGAAAATGTTTTATGAAACCTTTCGGCAGTGCCACGAAGATACTCATAAAATTTGTCGGCTCGATGAGTTGTGACAGGATAGGACGAGTTTGCAAAACTCTAATGCTACCCCAAGAAGGATTTTGCAACAGCCCAAGTTATTTTAGACCGTTTGATCAGGCGCGAGTCAAGCTTCAGTGAAGCAGGTTCAGTGAACGAATAGTTTATCTGTTTTCCATGTGTGGCTCTGGCTGGTACCTTTCATGTTTTAACCAAGGCGAGTTCAGGGTCCAAAAAGCAAATTGAATCGCCAAGAGTACATGGGTCCATAGGGCGACTCATCCAACACATAGTCTAGTATAACCATTTGTAATGCGGTAATTTTTCGCTAGCCAAGAGGGTATTCAGGATGAACTTAGTGAGTGGAAGCCCCCAAGTGACCTATGATTAGGGAAAAAACCAGACATAGGATTGTAGAAGCGTATCCGCTCTTACTGCAAAACGACTTAATTCTCAAAATCATATAAGGCGCCCATGTTTGAACCGTGCAACGTGGCAACTTTGGCCCTCTTTGGCTTACCAGTACCCAGTTTTGAAATAAGTGAGCATGGCGACTTATGCTCTGTGATACTGATAGTGTCCATGCTTGGACGGCTTGTGAAGCAATAAACACTCATGTTTTCAAGAAGGTGAAACGGCAAAGGACCTCGAAGTTCGTGGGTGCCGGCTTTATTTCTTTATAAATAAAAGATCACAAATTTTAGATTGTAAAAAATAAAGAAGGAGCCCATGGCTCTAAGTGTAGTAAGGCCGCAAGTGGGCGATATTCCAGGGGCGAGTTGTCTCAACCTCTGTTGTTGGCCTATGAGGGCGAAGATCCACCAAGTAGTATGAACCGTTCCAAAGATTCTTGCTGATGACAAACGGTCCTTCCCATGGCGGTGATAACTTATGCATACCAGTGTGGTCTTGAATCAACCGGAGCACTAAGTCACCCTCTTGAAAAGTCCGGCTCTTGACACGGCGGCTGTGATAGCGTCGCAAGTCTTGTTGATAGATCGCCGATCGTGATGCCGCCAAGTCTCGCTCTTCCTCCAAAGCATCCAACGAGTCTTGACGTGCTAACTCGTTGTCATGTTCCACATAAGCGGCAACTCGTGGTGAATCGTGTCTGGTGTCACTTGGCAATACTGCCTCTGCCCCATAGACCAGGAAAAAAGGAGTAAAACCCTAGAGCGATTTGGGGTGGTCCCGATGCTCCATAAAACTGAGGGCAATTCTTCAACCCAACATCCTATGGTACAATCCAAAGGTACCATAAGCCGGGGCTTGATTCCTCGCAATATTTCTTGATTCGCCCTTTCTTCCTGTCCATTAGACTGGGGGTGTGCGACTATAGAAACGTCAAGCCAGATATGCTCCCTTCCACAAAAATCTTGCATTGCGCCCTTTGATAGATTAGTACCATTTTCAGTAATGATACTATGAGGATATCCGAAATGGAAGATCATCTTTTTCAGGAATTTGACACCCGCATATGCATCACAGCTACTAACCGGTTCTACTTCGACCCACTTGGTAAACTTGTCAACCGCCACCAACAGGTGAGTCTTTTTGTTGGATGACATTTTGAAAGGACCAACCATGTCCAGCCCCCACACTGCAAACGGCCATGTGATTGGAATCATCCGTAATTCCTGAGCCGGCACGTGCATGTGACGCCCAAATTTTTGGCAACCATCACATCGGCGAACTATATCTTCAGCATCTTCATGAGCTGTCAACCAATAAAACCCATGCCTAAAAGCTTTGGAGACCAGGGAGCGTCACCTGGCATGATGACCACAGTCGTCTGCATGAATTTCATTGAGAATCATACATCCTTCCTCGAAAGAGACACACCTTTGAAACACTCCTGAAGTGCTTCGCTTATGCAACTCGTCGTTATGTATGACCATGGACTTTCATCGACGGACGATTTGGCGGGCCAGCAACTCATCAGTGGGTAACTCGCCTCGTGTGAGATACGCCATGTAGGGAACCGCCCAATCCGGGGTAGCACGAAGAGCCGCCACAAGTTGAGACTCTGGATCTCGTACCGCCAAATCTTCCTCTCAAGGCAGCCTTACCGATGGCTTATGTAACACATCCAAAAAGACATTGGGGGGACCGGCTTACGTTGTGAACCGAGGCGTGAAAGGGCATCTGCCGCTTCATTAAGTCATCGATCGATGTGATCCACGTGATAACCATGAAAATGACCCGCCACATCCTACACAGCTCGCCTGTAAGCCGCCATCAAGGGATCTCTGGAATCGCAAGTGCCAGAAACCTGTTGTGCCACTAGATCTGAGTCGCCCAAACATCTGACTCGGGTGATATTCATCTCCTTGGAGAGTCGCAACCCATGGAGCAAAGCTTCATATTCCGCTGCATTGTTGGTACATGGAAACATGAGTCGAAGGACATAGCAGAATTTGTCACCTTGAGGCGAAGTTAACACCACGCCAGCCCCCGAGCCTTCCAACTACCTAGACCAATCAAAATGGATGGTCGAGTATGTGTGATCAGGCCTGTCTCCTGGAATCTGTAACTCGGTCCAGTCGTTGATGAAATCCACTAGTGCTTGAGACTTAATGGTCGTACGAGGGGTATATCGCACATGATGAGGTCCTAACTCGATGGCCCACTTAGCAATCCGTCCAGTCGCTTCTCGATTTTGTATAATATCACCAAGGGGGCAGAACTGACCACCGTGATGGGATTCTCTTGAAAGTAGTGTTTCAGCTTCCGACTCGCCAAATACACCCTGAAGACCAGCTTCTACCAATGCGGGTAGCGTTGTTTGGAGAGGGTCACGACTTCGCTGATAAAATATACTGGTCGCTGAACCAGATATTCCTTTCCTTCTTCTTTTCACTTGACGACCACTGCTACACTCACTGCCTTAGAATTAGCCGCGATGTACAAGAGTATAGGCTCCTTGTCCATCGGAGCAGCCAATACATGCGGCTTAGCTAGGTGTTGCTTCAGGGCTTCAAAGGCTTCCTTGGCTTCATCCGTCCAAACAAAACGATCAGTTTTCTTGAGTAACTAATAAAGAGGGATGTATTTCTCCCCAAGGCGACTTGTAAAGCGACTTAGAGCCGCGATGCGACCCGCCATGCGCTAAACTTGATTGATACTGGCCGGCTTGCCTAGCGAAGTGATCGCTTCAATTTTATCCGGGTTAGCTTCAATGCCTCGCTCTGACACCAAAAAAACCCAATAGCTTTCCTGCGGGAACACCAAAAACACACTTGGTAGGGTTAAGCCTCATCTGGTATAAATGCAAATTGTCAAAAGTCTCCTTGAAATCCTCCAAGAGTGACTCCTTCTTCTGGGACCTGACTACGATGTCGTCAACATAAGTGTGAACATTGCGTCTGATCTGGCTATGCAAAAAAAATTGGATGCAACGCTGATAAGTAGCACCCGCACTCTTCAGCTCGAACGGCATAGACACGTAACAGAAGGCTCTGAAGGGGGTTATGAAGGACGTCTTCTCCTGGTCCGCCACAGCCATCTTGATCTGGTGGTATCCTGAGTAAGCATCCAAAAAACACAACCGCTGGCAACCCGCCGTAGAGTCAATAATTTGATCAATGCGGGGAAGGGCGAAGGGATCCTTTGGACAGGCCCTGTTGAGGTCGGTATAGTCAATGCACACGCGGAAGGTGCCATTCTTTTTTAGCACCAGGACCGGGTTAGCCAACTATTTAGGATGAAAAACTTCAGTGATGAATCCGGCAGCCAAAAGTCGGGCGACTTCCTCTCCGATTGCCTTGTGTTGTTCCTCGTTAAACCGGCAAAGATACTGTCGAACCGGCTTCACTTTTGGGTCAATATTAAGATGATGCTCAGCGAATTCTCTCGGTACACCTGGCATGTCTGAAGGTTTCCATGCGAAGATGTCCCGATTCTAACAGATGAATTTGATGAGCGCACTTTCCTATTTGGGATCCAGACCCGTTCCAATGGTGAACTGCTTGGTTGAGTCGCCAGGCGTGAAGTCTATCACCTTCGTGTCATCCGTTGGTTTAAACTTGAAGGGTGGCTCTGAGTCGATTGTCGGTCTCTTGAGTGGCGTCATATCCGCCCGGTCAACATTCGCTTGGTGAAACTTGAGCTCCTCGGCCGTGCAAGCCGTCTCGGCATAAGCTGCGTCCCCTTCCTCGCATTCTTGGGCTATTTTCCTGCCTCCATTGATTGTGATAGTCCCCCTAGGACCAGGCATTTTGAGCTTGAGATAAACATAACATGGGCGAGCCATGAACCTAGCGTAAGCCGGCCTTCCAAACAATGTGTGGTAAGGGCTCTTGATTTTGACCACCTCAAACATGAGTGACTCGCTCCTGTAATTAGACTGTGTGCCAAAAGCCACGTTAAGTTTGATCCACCTAATAGGGTACGCCGACTTACCCGGAACAATGTCGTGGAAAACTGTGGAGGGATGCATCAAGTCTTTCTCTGAGAGGTTCATCCTTAGAAAGGTATCGAAATATTAGATGTTTATGTTGCTGCCACCATCCATAAGGACTTTCGAAAGGGTGTATCCTCCGACTTGGGGAGCCACGACCAAAGCCAAGTCGCTGGGGTCATCAACTCGGGGCGGGTGATCTTCCCTACTCCAGGTAATGGGCTGCTCAGACCAAATGAGGTACCTGGGGAGCGCCGGCTCAACCATGCTAAAAGTTCTATGTTTCACCTTTTGGTCCCATTTGCAAGTGTTGGTGGTCAACACGTGATACCACCCACTGTTCAGCTGCTTAGGATTATTTTGAAAGCCGCCATTGTCATCCTGTCGCTGGGGATCTCCCTGCTGGGGTGGTTGCTGAAACACGCCCTGTGGGTTGTACCGCTGTTGATTGTGGACCTGGTATTGTCCGGCATTAGACTGTGACCCGCCCTGCGGGCCCGGGTTGGGGAATCCACCGAACGGGCTTCGGTGTGACCCGGGCGTGCCGAACTGTTCGTGTCGCCCTCCTTGGTCACCACCCTGGCCTTTCTTGAGCACCTTAGCTCGGAACTCCTGCATCACGTAGCAATCCTCCCAAGAGTGGGTAGATGGTCCTTCGGCTGTGGCCTGTTGTGGGCAGGGGCTTTTTGAGCATCTCGTGATAGTTGCACGGCTTCTTCCCGCTGAAGCCCCGTTTCTTCTGGTGTTGGTTCCCGTTGCCGGCATTTGTATTAGCGACGAAGTCTGTGGAACCTTCTTGTTGCCTCCTCTTACTTTGCCCGGCGTGGTTGTGGTTGCCCCGCCCCTGAAACTGGGAGTGACCTTTTGATGACTCGCCTCTCCTAGCGGTGCTAACCTTGTCATCCTCTTCCCAAGGATCCTTAGTGTTATCTGACTCGGCATACCTGGTCAGGGTGTGCATGAACTCGCCCATGTCCTGCACCTTACGCTTGAGTCGCCCAAGCTGCAGCACCAAAGGCTCGTAATGACAAAAGAAAATTAGAATCAGCACTGCCTGAGCCGCCGAGATGCCATCTGATGAATGAATGACCTCTCCAACTCGCCGCGTCCAATGATAGGCCGACTCGTCCGGCCGTAGGACGCAATGCTGTAGGTCAACGATGGTCATCGGGCGTTTGCAAGTCCCTCGGAAATTCTTGATGAAACATTCCTTCAACTCTGCCCAAGTGTTGATGGAGTTGGGCGGTAGGTTTTTCAACCATGTGCGTGTCGTACCCTCGAGCATCATGGTAAAATACTTGGCGCAGGCTGCCTCATTCACATCGAGCATATCCATCGCAAGCTCGTAACTTTCGATCCATGACCCTGGCTCGAGATCTGGTTGTAATTGGGTACCTTTCTTGGTCCTTTGAAATCCTTTGGCATACTCTCATTGCGGAGAGAGGGCATGATACAGGGCACCCCAATGTGCCTACCGCCTGTATCGATCGACGCGGGTGGGGACTGGGCGTAAGCCGGATAGCCTTGACCCGTCGCAGCCGCCGTCTCCATCAGGCGGGCGGCTCGCGCAGCATCCACGATGTCTTGGGCTCGGGTATCGTTCACCCCGGGCGGGTTGGTGTGCGGTAGACGCCGTTGCTCGCTGGTCACCGCGGGCGGATCGTCATGGCGGCTCTTGGTGTGACTCGCCTGGGGTGTGGAATGTAGCTGATTACGGCTATGCGAATATTGTGCATATTGGACCACCGCCGTTTTCACCATCTCGATGGCGTTCCTCGCCTCCACTTCGGCTGGGGAGTTTCCGTAAATTGGGAGAGACTCCAAGTGGCGGGTTGCCACCAACATGTTATCCACGGGATTCGAGAAGTGGCCCCACCGTGTCTGGAAGCGGGGCGCGTGGGCCTCCGTTGGCTGAGGCGGTGGCGGGTTAGGCGGTGGCTAAGCCGGACCATCCCCTGGGGCGGCCTGCCAAGGCCGATAGGGTCCCATCCCGGGGGTGTGTGGGATGTCGAAGAGGCGAGTCGGGTTTAGATCGGCCGAGAGGCAACCATCATGTTTCCTCTGGTGGATAGCATCGGACGCACGCTGTTGTCGCTCGAGCCGCCAGCCTTCGGTGTTCAGCCGTTCTGTCTCCGCGGTGATCCGGGCCTGCTGTGTCGCCGTCGTGGCGGCTTCCGCTTCCACGTCCCGCTGAGCCTTGGCCATCTCTTCCCACAGTTTCGCCAGTTCACCATTGATCACTTCCTGATTCTCCGTCGTTACAACGATCGCCATGGGCTTGGCTGTCTCTGTCTCCAAGTCTGCTATGACCTGAGTCGGAGCTTTCTATGACCCGCGAGTCTCATTGTTGCCCGCCGGGTTCGGCTGAGGTGGTGTTGTACCCGCCATGTAGATGGCGACTTGTCAATGGGATCCCGCAAAGTCCCCGGAGTTTGCCGCCCACGGCAACCCTCCGAGCTTTCCCTCGTAGAGAGGGTGGAAAGAATCTGTGTCGCCCATAGATGACTCGTCGTCCGAGTTGACGGGGGTGATCTCCTGGACCACTGGCTCGTCCTGCAGGCTGGTGATGACCCACAAGTATTGGGGATCAATCTTAGTCCTTTAGATAAGTAAGAGTGTTGAACCCAACGAGGAGCAGAAGGATCTGACAAGTGGTTTTCAGCAAGGAAATATCTGCAAGCACTGAAATTATCGGTAACAAGTGATTGTGTGGTGAGATGATTCGTAGCAAGCAACAAGTAACAAAAGTAGCAACGGTGCAGCAAATTGTCCCAATCCCTTTTGTAGCAAGGGACAAGCCTGGACAAAGTCTTATAGGAGGAAAAACGCTCCCGAGGACACATGGGAATTTCTGTCATGCTAGTTTCATCATGTTCATACGATTCGCGTTCGTTACTTTGATAGTTTGATATGTGGGTGGACCGGCGCTTGGGTACTACCCTTACTTGGACAAGCACCGCACTTATGATTAACCCCTATCGCAAGCATCCGCAACTACGAAAGAAGAATTAATACAAACTCTAACCATAGCATTAAACTAGTGGGTCCAAATCAGCCCCTTACGAAGCAACGCATAAACTGGGGTTTAATCTTCTATCACTCTAGCAACCCATCATCTACTTACTACTTCCCAATGCCTTCCTCTAGGCCCAAATAATGGTGAAGTGTTATGTAGTCGATGTTCACATAACACCACTAGAGGAAAAACAACATACAACACATCAAAATATCGAACGAGTACCAAATTCACATGACGATTATTAGCATGACTTATCCCATGTCCTCGGGAACAAAACTAACTACTGACAAAGCATAATCATATTCATGACCATAGAGGTAATGAGTAGCATCAAGGATCTGAACATAAACTCTTCCACCAAGTAATCCAACTAGCATCAACTACAAAGAGTAATTAACACTACTAGCAACCTTACAAGTACCAATCGGAGTCGCGAGACGGAGATTGGTTACAAGTGATGAACTAGGGTTTGGAGATGAGAAGGTGCTTATGAAGATGTTGATGGTGACGAGTCCCCTCCGATGAGAGGAGTGTTGGTGATGATGATGGCGATGATTTCCCCCTCCGGGAGGGAAGTTTCCCCGGCAGGATCGTCCTGCCGGAGCTCTAAATTGGTTCTGCTCAAGTTCCACTTCGTGGCGGTGGCGAATCCATGAAAAAGCTCCTCCCTGATTTTTTTCTGGACGAAACCCTTCATATAGCAGAAGAGGGGGGCCAGTGGGCCAGCAGGCTGCCCACAAGCCCCCTTGGCGCGTCCAGGGCGGCCGCGCCAAGCAGGCTTGTGGCCACCTGCTGGCGCCCCTTTGGCGCTTCTTCGGCCAAGTATTTTTTATAAATCCGGAAAAAAAATCCTCGTTGATTTTTACGATGTTTGGAGTTGCGCAGAATAGGTATCTCAGCTTTGCTCCTTTTTTAGGCCAGAATTCCAGTTGCCGGCATTCTCCCTCTTCATGTAAACCTTGCAAAATAAGAGATAAAAGGCATAAGTATTGTACCGTGAAGTGAAATAACAGCCCAAGAAGCGATAAATATCAACATAAAAGCATGATGCAAAATGGACGTATCAGCTGGCTCCCTACGTAAAGCCGATGAAAACGTGGCGTCCCCTTTCATGACATGTGATGGGGCGGGCGTACCGGGCCGTCTCGACGATGTCGGTGAAGATGTCCGGCTCAGGTGCGGGCTCCCCAATCTTGTCGATGAAGACGTGGATCTTGCCGAAGGGGACCGTGTAACCAGATTCGACCGAATCGGCTTCAGGCCCCCACTGCGAGTTGTCGATGTAGCATTTTCCACGGCGGCTTTTCGTCATGATGCCGACCGCATAGCTTCCTGACCCTGGAAGGGCTCCCTTTGAGAACTCAACTCCACCGTGCGCTAGCCCCACATTAGGCGCTAACTGTCGTGGTTTTGTCATGGCAGATGTCCTCGTGAAAGGACTTAGTGAAGGAGCCATCACACCTTGGTGGCGACTCAAAGGGGGTGAGCGGAAGCAAGACTCAAATTGACCCAGGTTCGGCCCCTCGTGTGGAGGTAAAAGCCTACATCCTGCTTTGTGTATATTGATGGTGGATTCGATTACAAGGAGGGCGTAACTTGCCTGACCTAGTTCTCGATGATTTCTAACTTGATCTATCTCCCCTAGAGACTCTCCTTTATAAATAGGTCGAGGCCCTAGGGTTTACAAAAGTCCTAGCCACGCTATAGATCATGGTCTTCCATATCTCTAAGTCGTCGTGCTTTCCAAGACACGAAACCTCCTTGGCGTCTTGTCTTCTTCATCAATCCTGAACCGCCATCCGGTTCATGGGCCCCTGGGCCAAGACATGTATGAGTCGCCCCTTTGGTGACCCGGCCCAATTAGGGCAGGTTACACCACAGGTAATATCCCCAACACGCAGGGTGCCGGGAAGAGGTCTCCTGACGCTCCCGATCTCGGAAGCGCTGCGGTGGCAGAACGATAGAGCAATTCACGATTCCACATAGTCTGTGAGGGTTTCCTCACGGAACACTAAATATTGGCCAAATGAGGGCACCAGAGGAGGTGGGGGACACCCAGGCAACCTCCTGGCGCGGCCTGGGGCCTGGCCACGCCAGTAGGCTGCCTGGGAGGCCCCAGGCCCCCCTCTGGCCCTTCTTCGGTGTTCCCAAAGCCTGTGTTTCACTGATTTTTTATATATATTTTTCTGGATTTTTTCGGGCTTAAGAAAATTGGGTAAAAGCCCCTGCAAAAAAGACATCACCAAACAGAAACTGGCACTGGGTGCACTGAGTTAGTAGGTTAGTCCAAATATGTGTAAAATGATATAAAAGTGTAGCAAAACATATAACACTGTCACCCAAAACATAATGGAACAAGCAGAAATTATAGATACGTTTGGGACATATCGACATCCCCAAGCTTAATTTCTGCCCGTCCTCGAGTAGATAAATGATAACACAATAATTTATGCGGTGACATGCTAACACACATATAAGAACTTAATAGTAAAGCAAGTGAGATATGCAATTCAAGTCAAGATAATAACAAGCAAGAGTCTATATCTAGTATTGAATTTAGCAAAGTAACAACATAAAGGTGCAAGAGATCTCGCTGTCCGTGACTCGAATGTCTCCAAATGGTGTTTGCGTGCAACAAGTGGGAGTGGTTCAGAGATAAAATATTTTTTAATTGAGAACTCAATCTACTAAACCTCACACTTAGTCTCCTTTGGAATCTTATTTGGACTCATCCCCAGACCACTTGTCAGGCACAAGTCAAAATGATCCTCTCCCTTTCAACTTTGATCACTCATGCAATGGATGAGCGTAAGCAAGATATGTTGGCACTTAGGATGGAAAATATAATAATGATGGGGAAGGAAGACAAAAAGGTGTGAAAGTCTCACATCAATGAGGACAACCATATGCGAGAGAAAGCCAAATGATAGATATGATGTCAAGAGTAGGGATTGCCATGTAACAGATGCACATATGAGCTAAGGTAAGCTCTCCAGTGGAACTAGTGGGGGTGCATCCAACTTGTTTGCTCATGAAGACCTAGAGCTCATTTGAGGAGGCTCGTCATTGGAATATGCAAACCAAGTTCTATAGTGTAAGGATCCCCACATAGTTATGCATGAATGATAATCTCTATGTAGTACCAATGTAGTAAAGGAGTACGAGTGTGGATCTTTAAAAAGGAATAGTAGTGTTGCCCCCTTCTCTTTTTTTTCTTTTTTTTGTGGCCTCTTTGGCTCTTTCTTTTATCTCTCATTTGTCCTCTTTGGGATCTTTTGTTTGTCCTCTTTGGTATATTTTCCTCACTTAAGGGCAACACTCTATATTTTACATGAATAGAAAGAAAAATCATCACACTTTATAAGAAGTACTCAACATAAAGAAAAGTGAAAACTATCATGATGTATGCAAATGTATGCCTCTGCTAGTGTAGCAGGATATGCAATGATACTAGCATGTCACGTAGCAGTAATAAGGGCAAGGCCCAACTATCATGCGGCTCTATGATCAAGCAAAAGCATGTATGCCATGAAGATCAAGTCATGAGATGATGGATGTTACATGGCAATGTATCTCGGGAAGTCTATGGAAATGACTTAATAGGTAGGTATGGTGGCTGTTTTGAGGAAAGATATAATGAGGCTTATGTATGACAGAGCATATCATGTCATGGGTTTGGATGCACCGGCGGAGTTTGCACCAACTCTCAATGTGACAAAGGGCAATGCACGGTACCGAAGAGGCTAGCAACATATGGATGGTGGAAGTACAAACAATCGAATACTCACATTAGTACGAAGAACTCATACACTTATTATCAGTAACTCTCTATCTAGTTAGGAAATTCACAAAAAGACAAGTACCTCGAGGAGGAATGTTTGGGGGTTTGGTTATCCTTGCGCATCCTCGACTCATGGTAATGTGAGGATACTCTATATTCCAACCCCTTGAGAGGTTAGCGATCAATTTAGTAGCTAGAGTTCCCAACTATTTTTTAGTTTTTTAAAAACACATGGATTTACCAAAATACGACACCTATCACTAATAGGCTCAAGCTCTTCGAACCAATAGTCCAAACATTACTCAAATCAATACCTCAAAACTATTGCGGGTTACTACTATACTTGAATAGCAATCTTAATTACCTACTCATGCAAGACACACAACTCAATGCAACAAGCCAACTCTCTAGACAAAATAGACATGATAACTCAAGATAGTTCCAAAATCAAGCTAAATAAAAGCTCTTAAAAAATAAGCATGAAAACTAAGAGCTAAGCATGACAATAGCTATGGAAAGATGAAGAACACACAAAAAAGATAAGCATGAAAACCTATGTTGTGTTCTAGAGTGGAATTTAGTGTGTTTCTCTCCCAAACAAGGTAGGCTAGGTTCCGACTTGTTATGAACAGCAAGGAAAACTAAAACAAACTAAAAAGAAAATAGCGGGAAGCTCCAAGCATAGCACATAACATATGAAGTGATAAAAATGTAGCATGGAGATGGACGAAATGATGATTGTTGATAGAGAAGGGGATGCAGGGAGGGCATCCCCAAGCTTAGATGCTTGAGTCTCTTTGAATATTTCTTGGGGTGCATGGGGGCATCCCCAAGCTTGAGCGCTTGACACTCATGTATCTTCTTTCATCATCTCCCATCGCATACTTGAAAACTCCCTTCATACGAAACTCATCATAAGCTGATTCGAGTGATTAGTATCCTTAATAAAATAATTCATTACCTGCTGGAAATAAAGATTTTCTTGAAAAGTTACTGCTTATCATGATTGCCAAAAGGTTTTTGCAAATAATAAGTAAGCTTAGGATTTGCAAAACAATGGAAACGCAAGACATGGCAGAATCTGTGAAAAACAAAACAGAAGGTAGTAGATAATTTATTCGGGGCACTTCTACAACTCAAATCACAAAACTCAGAACATATGCTAGAAATCCAATTATATATATCATGCTGTCAAGAAAATTCAGATCAAAAAGATGATCTGGTGATTTTTGGCAAATTTTTCCGTGAGGCACACAGAATCTGTTTCTGGACAGCATGTCACAATTTTTGAACTTTTTGCAATCGGAGGCTATAACTTGGCACAAAGCTTAAAAACAAAGATACAATAATGTTGCTACAGTATTAAAAGCATCAAGACCACTAAAACTGGAAGTAAAAACTCAAAGTAAAGATAACAAGGGTTGTCTCCCTAGAGCTGTTTCCTTATAGCCATAAAGATAGGCTTAAGATTTTAATGATGCTCTCGTAGGAATAAGAGTTGTAGAACAAAAGAGAGCATCCAGAAGAAAATGCCGAACACATTTAAGTCTAACATGCTTCCTATGCATATAAATATTGCAATAGAATAATTCATTGAAGCACAAAGCAATAAGCATAGGAAGGCAAAACAAGTGCAGCTTCAAAACCTTCAACGTAAAGAGAGGGAACTTGATATTATTGAAATATCTATAAGCATATGTTCCCTCCTCATAATAATTTTCAGTGGGATCATGAATAAACTCAACAATATAAGTAACACATAAAGCATTGTTACCATGGTCCACATGGACTTTATGAAGAGGATAAAACTTGGAGTAAAAGAGAGGTTGAATCTCTTTCCAATCCCGTAGGTGAGAATCATCTAGTAGCCTATAGCATTCCAATGCTTTTCCTTTTAGTGACAAGGCAAATAATTTCATCATGACTCCATCTCTTGTCAAACCTGAAATCTTAAACAACTCATAAAGTTCGGTGAGTTTCAACAAATGAATACTAGGAATGATTGTTCCGTCTCCTACATAACAATCATTCCTAATTATTTCAATTATCCCAAGTGGTATTTTGAATGGGAGACATTCAGTAGGTGGAGGATACTTTTCTACCACGGGTGTGGCAAAGCGGCCTTCCCCAAGCAGCAAGCAAAGAGTGCAGTTTTGCATAAGCCTAACTAGAGAAGTCACACAACTTAGTGTTCTCAATGGAACCCATAGCGGCAGCAACAAGCAAGAACAAAGTAACTAATTTTTTTGTGGTTTTTGGTATAAGACTCTAAAGCAAAAACTAAAAAGCAAACTAACAAGACTAAAAAGTAAAGGTAAAAGATAGTGTGCAACTTCCCTATCTTGAAGTGTGGAGTTCCCGACAACGGTGCCAGAAATTCGCTTGATGACGAGGTGATGTATATGCTTCTCGCCCCTCGTTGGTTACCCCAAGTGGAAGGTGGAGATGTAGTCAGCAGCAAATTTCCCTTACACGAAGACTGTAAGATTTATTGAACCAGGAGGACTCCTAGGATCAACAAGTAGGTGTCTCCTGTCCTGGTCAACAGAAGACGTGGACCTGCACACATAACAAATAACTTTGCTCCCAATGAGTATAGAGAGGTTGTCAATCTCTCCGGCCTTGTAGTTTGCAAAGGATCAAAACACAAGCGGGGAGGTAATAGTGATTGCAACGGAAAAGTAAAGAAAGCGGTAAATAGTGGAGGTGTGAGCAATGATGGTGATATGGACCGGAGTCACATGATGTTCACTAGTGATGTCTCTCTCCCAAAAGACGATAAACAACTATGCTAGGGTAAACAAATCACAGTTGGGAAATTGACAGAATTATGATCGCAGTGCAATGCTAATTATGCTCCTTGATAGTTAGAGGTTCAATAGTAATGGGCAATACGCCGGGACAAGTAGACCATTTATTCATCAGCATCTACTTACTAATCATCCACCTTGAAATATCTATCCAGAACATCTCTCCGATATTAAATTGCGAGCCACACACAAAGTGTAAACTCAAAGCAACGGACAACTGCATAACGAACTATGTGTAAGGTAAACAATCCTTGCAACCTTGGTCACAAGCACCATTGTTTTCTCCCTGTGGCAACAAGCACATCCCCTAGTCTCATGTTTCTGTAGACATCGAGGGGCCCGAACCCACAATAATGCATAACTCTCCCTCTTGGAGTTACGATATACTACTTGGCCAAATCAATATAAAGCAACGGAGAACATGCATGAATCACTAAGGAACATAATATAAAAGGATAATCAAATATATAACTCTTAACAATCTGAACATAATCTCATAATCCATCGGATCCCAACAAACCGAGCATAGCAATAGCAAGAGAATTACATAGATGCCTTGATCATGTACGACTGCTCACAAGGACTAACCATTGAAGCACAAGATTGGAGAAAAGACATCACATAGCTACTGGTCATGGACTCATGGTGCAAGGGAAACTACTCACGGCACATCTGGGAGGCGTCCATGACGGTGAAGAATCTCCCGGAAGTCAACCCTCCCTCCGGCAGGGTGCCGGGAAGATGTCTCCTAACACTCTCGGAAGCGCTGCGGCGGAGGAACGTAGGAGAAATTCGTGATTCGAGATAGTCTACGAGGGTTTCCTCACGCAATAATAAATATAGGACAAA
Source organism: Hordeum vulgare subsp. vulgare (assembly GCF_904849725.1). NCBI lineage: Eukaryota > Viridiplantae > Streptophyta > Magnoliopsida > Poales > Poaceae > Hordeum > Hordeum vulgare. The sequence continues at coordinate 92,913,331 of NC_058518.1, forward strand.
GGAAAGCACCGGAGGAGGTGGGGCCCACCCAGGCGACCTCCTAGCGCGGCCTGGGGCTGGCCGCGCCAGCAGACCGCCTAGGAGGCCCCTCGCCCCCCTATGGTCCTCATTCGGTGATCCCGAAGCTTCTGTTTCGCTGATTTTTTTATATATATTTCTGGATTTTTTCGAGCTTCGGAAGATTGGGTAAAAGCCACTGCAAAAAAGACATCAGCAAACAGAAGCTAACATTGCGTTCACTGAGTTAGTAGGTTACTCCAAATATGTGTAAAATGATATAAAAGTGTAGCAAAACATATAACAATGTCACCCAAAAGATCATGGAACAAGCAGAAATTATAGGTACGTTTGAGACGTATCAACACCACCTTTCAAAAATCCTAGAGGATTCAAATCAACTCCAAATGGAGTGATTCCAATTTCCACAGTCTTCTAATATCATGCACGATTTGTGATGCACTAGTCAACATTTTTACCTGTCATGTTTTTGGTGCATTAAATAAATAGCTCCTTTTTTGCTATTTATCCAATGTTAGATAATCCCTAGAATATTCATACCAACTCCAAATCCAGTGAAACAACTTCCTAAATGTTTCTAAAATCAAGATATCTTAAATGAGTGCCTCCACTCATTTTTAGCAGAATATTTTCTGTAGGTTTCTTGAAGGATCACCTATTCCTCCTTTCATCCATTCAAAAATCCCTGATGGTCCAAATCTCCTAGATCATGCTCAGGTATTTGTATTATGACCAGAGAGGTCCAAGAAAAATAAAACTCATATTTATATAGCATTTTGTTTCTGCTTGCTGTATGGCTTACTGTGATTGTGTCCGATGATAGTTGACGAAGTAGATCGAGTACTCAGAGTTGGATCGGAAGACCTCTAAGACCCCGAGGACTTATGTGAGCAAAGGCAAGTAGACCTTTGACCATGTCTGAGAAAATAATTTATGCATGGCATATTGATTACTTTATTCCGATGCATATAGTTAAGATTAATCTGTATACCCCAGCATGGTGTTTCCGATGGCTTCTTCGGAGGACTTGCATTGAACATGACCCTATCATCTATGCTGGTCACGCTGATGGGATGTTGACAAGTAGACAATAGTGCTACACATAGAATGAGCATATGCTTGATGATGGTAACATAGAGTTGATATCAAAGGTTTTACGAAAACCCCGTCGGGTGCCACTAATTCTCGAAGGTGATGATGGAACTGGGTAACCACTTGTGAAAGAAGTGGTGTACCGGAAATGTTTTGTGTGAGTGGTCTCGGAAATGGGATTAGATTTATGGTGTGTCGACCGTCCCAACCTTACATGTACAACCACGATACCCCTTTATGGGACGAGGCTTTGTTGATTACTTTGGTCGGTGCTAGCAAAGAGCCCGCATTACTAGTGGTAGGAGTGATGTGGTCACTCTCGTGACGGGGTCGTACCAGGTAGGTCGACTATGCCATTTTTACGTCTCCCGTGCACACCGTTCGTCCCTGCATGGATTATACAGTCTAGAGTTGGTGCTCGTAAGACGTACATCATGTGGGCTGGGTACAAATCGAGTGGACTCTTTATTTAGTGTCGTCAGGGGAAAGGCAATGATCGGGTACTTACCTCGGGTATGTTATATACTGCGAGTCGTGGATGTCACGGAAGTTTCCCGGATCTCGTGGGTACAACGTACAACCTCTATAGAGTGTAAAACTATTCGAATAGCCGTGTCCACGGTCAAGGACAGTTGGGTAATCCTTCTTAAAGTATGTCTAGTCGTTTTCGCATAAACCAAGTGTGTGTATGTGTACGGTTGAGAAAGATGATAACGTCAAGTTCGGTGACTTGGTGTACAGGGTGAACCTGAGGTGTTCAGCCCTCAACAGATATGTTGATATCTGTAACCTGTTCATATGATGACCATCTAGGTTATGATGCATATCCTGGATAATTGTTGTTGTTCCCATAGTTGTTGGATGGGAACGGTCTAGGATTGCTACCAAAATTACTCCTATAGGCATTGTTATCGAAGTTGTTCCTAGAAATAAAATTAACATCCACTTGCTCTCTTTCTTGAGCAACCAAAGAATTTAAAGGAGCATCATGAGGATCAATAGGAGCTTGCTTAGTAAGTAGAGTCATGATCATGTCAACCTTATCATTAAGGGAGGAAATCTCCTCAACAGAGTTTACCTTCCTACCTGTTGGAGCTCTCTCAGTGTGCCATTGAGAATAATTTGTCATCATCTCATCCAATAGTTTTGTAGCAACACCAAGTGTAGTTGACATAAGGGTTCCTCCCACGGCCGAGTCTAACAGATTCCGTGAGGTAAAGTTCAATCTTGCATAGAAAGTTTGGATAACCATCCAAGTAGTCAAACCATGAGTAGGGCATTTTTTAACAAGAGATTTCATACGTTCCCAAGCTTGAGCAACATGTTCATTATCTAGTTGCCTAAAATTCATAATGTTACTCCTCAAGTGGATAATCTTAGCAGGCGGGTAATACTTCCCAATAAAAGCATCTTTGCACTTATCCCAAGAATTTATGCTATTCCTAGGCAAAGATTCAAGCCACACTTTAGCTCCTCCTCTCAAGGAGAAAGAAAAAGCTTAAGTTTAACAATATCACCATCTACTTCTTTATATTTTTGCATATCACAGAGCTCAACAAAATTGTTCAAGTGTAGGGCAGCATCATCTCCAGCACCGGAGAATTGATCTTTCATAACAAGGTTCAGCAAAGCAGGTTTAATCTCATAGGACGTGGCTCCAGTGGCGGGAGCAGCAATTGGTGTGCAGATAAAGTCATTGTTGTTGTGACTAGTGAAGTCGCATAACTTGGTGTTCTCAGTGGAACCCATAGCAGTAGCAACAAGCAAGAGCAAAGCAACTAATTTTTTGTGGTTTTTGGTATAGGACTCTAAAGCAAAAACTAGAAAGCAAACTGCTACTTCTCAAACAACAGCACCAGAATTTGACACGTTGACGGAGACTTGCTTGCGTTGGTTTTTCCCTTGAAGAGGAAAGGGTGATGCAGCACAAGATCAGTAAGTATTTCCCTCAGTTGAGAACCAAGGTATCAATCCAGTAGGAGAATCTTGTCAAGTCAAGAGTACCTGCACAAACACAAAAGAGCTTGCACCCAACGTTATAAAGGGGTTGTCAATCCCTTCAAGATTGATTGCAAAGTGAGATCTGAAGGCGGAAAGTGAAACGAAGAAAAAGAGTAAGGCTGAAAATATAGTGTGGAGTAGACCCACGGGCCATAGTGTTCACTAGAGGCTTCTCTCAAAATAGCAAGTATTACAGTGGGTGAATAAATTACTGTCGAGCAATTGATAGAACTGCGCAAAGTCTTGACGATATCTAAGGCAATGATCATACATATAGGCATCACGTCCGAGACAAGTAGACCGATACTTTCTGCATCTACTACTATTACTCCACACATCGACCGCTATCCAGCATGCATATAGTGTATTGAGTTCATGACAAACAGAGTAACACCTTAAGAAAGATGACATGATGTAGAGGGATAATCTCAAACCAATGCTGAAAACCCCATCTTTTTACCCTTGATGGCAACAACACGATGTGTGCCTCGCTACCCCTTCTGTCACTGGGTGAGGTCACCGCACGGTATGAACCCAAAACCAAGCACTTCTCCCATTGCAAGAATCATAGATCAAGTCGGCCAAACAAAACCCACAACTCGAAGAGAATTACAAGGATATGAAATCATGCATAAGAGAGATCAGAAGAAACTCAAATAAGATTCATAGATAATCTGATCATAAATCCACAATTCATTGGATCTCGACAAATACACCGCAAAAAAAGATTACATCGGATAGATCTCCATGAAGATCATGGAGAACTTTGTATTGATGATCCAAGAGAGAGAAGAAGCCATATAGCTACTAGCTATGGACCCGTAGGTCTATGGTGAACTACTCACGCATTATCGGAGAGGTCATGGTGTTGATGAAGAAGCCCTCCGTATCCGAATCCCCCCTCCGGCAGGGCAACAGAACGTGCCCCAGATGGGATCTTGCGGAGACAGAAGCTTGCGGCGGCGGAAAATTATTTTCGATGATCTCTTGATTTTTTCTGGGATTTTAGGGAATATATAGGCAAAAGACCTAGGGCAAGGGAACCACGGGGAGCTCACAAGCCTGCTAGGCCCCCCCTAGGTCGGGCCTGGTGGGCTTGTGACCTCCTCCGAGGTCCCCTGCCTTGGTTCTCAAGTCTCCCGCGTGTCTTCTCTTATGGAAAAAATCATTCCGCAGATTTTATTCCGTTTGGACTCCGTTTAAAATTCTCCTCTGAAAAGGGTCAAAAACACGGAAAAAAAGGAACTGGCACTTGGCAATGAGTTAATAAGTTAGTCCCAAAAAAGATATAAAAGGTATACAAAACGTCCGAAGTTTGACAAGATAATAGAATGAAACCATCAAAAATTATAGATACGTTGGAGACGTATCAAGCATCCCCAAGCTTAACTCCTGCTCGTCCTCGAGTAGGGAAGTGATAAAGACTGAATTTTTTACGTGGAATGCTACCTAGCATAGTTGTCCTTTGTAGCTTCTTTCTGGTGACATGAATGTTCAGATTCGTAAGATTCAAAACAATAGTTTGCTATTGACATGAGAACAATAATACTTCAAGCAAACTAGAAAAGTAATCGTGAACTTTCAAAATAACAAGGCCAAAGAAAGTTATCCCTACAAAATCATATAGTGTGGCCATGCTCCATCATCCTCACACAACTAATTAAAATCATGCAAAACCCCGGTATTGGCCAAGTAACTGTTTTTGCACTCTTATTTTCTAAAACCTTTTACAACTATCACGCAATACATGAGCGTGAGCCATGGATATAGCACTATAGGTGGAATAGAGTGTGGTGGTGGTTGTGAGACAAAAAGGAGGAGATGGTCACATTAACTCGGCGTATCAAAGGGCTACGGAGATGCCCATTAATAGATATCAATGTGAATGAGTAGGGATTGCCATACAAATGATGCACTAGAGCTATAAGTATGTGAAATTTCAAAAGGATAACTAGTGGGTGTGTATCCAACTTGCTTGCTCACGAAGACCTAGGGCAATTTTGAGGAAGCCCATCAATGGAATATACAAGCCAAGTTATAAAATAAAGATTCCCACTAGCATATGGTGGTGACGAAACGAGAGGCTCTCAATTATGAAGAACATGGTGCTATTATGAAGCACAAGTGTGGAAAAAGATAGTAGCATTGCCCCTTCTCTTTTTCTATCTTATTTTTTTTATTTGGGCTCTTGGCCTCTTTTTTTTATTTGGGCTCTTTGGCCTCTTTTTTTATTTCCTCACATGGGACAATGCTCCAATAATGGTGATCGTCACACTTTTATTTACTCATAGCTCAAAGCTTAGAACGATTATGACTCTATAGGAAATGCCTCCGGAAGTGTACCGGGATGTGCAACGATCTAGCTTGGCGTATGATGTTGAAACATCTCGCTAGCTATCTTACGATCATGCAATGGCAATATGAGAGTGACGGCACAAGTCATGAGATGGAACGGTGGGAGTTGCATGGCAATATATCTCGGAATGGCTATGAAAATGCCATAGTAGGTAGGTATGGTGGATGTTCTGACGAAGGCATATGGTGGGTTTGTGTACCGGCGAGAATTGCGAGGTACTACAGAGGATAGCAATGGTGGAAGGTGAAAGTACATCTATACCATGGACTCACATTAGTCATGAAGAACTCACATACTTATTGTGAAAGTTTTTATTAGTAGTCGAAACAAAGTGCTAAACGCAGACTCCTAGGGGAAGGGTTGGTAGGTGTTAACCATCGCGCGATCCCGACCTCAACACAAAGGATGACAATCAATAGATCAATTATGCTCCGACTTCCTAACATAGCGGTTCACCATACGTGCATGCTACGGGAATCACTAACTTCAACACAAGTATTTCTAGATTCACAACACCCTACTAACATAACTCCTAATATTACCAAATCCATGTCTCAAAACTAATTGAGAGGAATCAAGACTTCTCTTTCTACTCAATGCACGTGAAGATGGAGGTTTTTGTATCCTCTTTGGGTACCTATCACCTTTGGGACTACTTTCATAGCATAAACCAACTACCAAGTCATGCACCACCGTGCTCTAAAAGATCTAAGTGAAGCACAAAGAGCAAAATTATCTAGATCAAAAGATATAAGTGAAGCACGATGAGCATTCTAGCAAAATCACGATGAGTGCATGTATCTCTCAAAAGGTGTGCAGCAAGGATGATTGTGACACAACAAAAATAAAATACTCCTAAGATACAAGACGCTCCAAGCAAAACACATATCATGTGGTGAATAAAAATATAGCCCCAAGTAATGTTACCGATGGATTGAAGACGAAAGAGGGGATGCCTTCCCGGGGCATCTCCAAGCTTAGGCTTTTTGGTGTCCTTGAATTTGGCTTGGGATGCCTTGGGAATCCCCAAGCTTGAGCTCTTTCCACTCCTTATCTCTTTGTCCATGAGAACATCACCCAAAACTTGAAAACTTCACAACACAAAACTTAAACAGAAACTCGTGATAACATTAGCACAAGAAAATAAACTACCACCTCTTTAGGTACTGTAGCAATCTTGATTTCTATTTATATTGGTGTTAGGCTACTGTATTCTCACTTTACCATGGCTAGTACCCCCGATACTATCCATAGTTTCATCAAAACAAGCAACCAACTCAACAAAAACAGAATCTGTCAAAAACATACCAGTCAGTAGCAATCTGTATACTTCGTATACTTCTGTTACCTCAAAAATTCTGAACAATTACGACTGCCTTTGAAAAAGGCATATAAACCAGCATAAAAAAGAATCAACTCAAAAGCTCTTTCTGAATAAAAATGAAAAATCATCTCGTGAGCGAAAAGTTTTTGTCTTTTTCCAGCAGGATCAAACAACCATCACCAAGACTAGTCATAAAGGTTTTGCTTGGCTCAAACACGAAAGGAAACACAAAATACACAACCATAACATAATTATGATGGTGTGGACGCAACAAAACAGAAAAGAAAACATAAATTCATTGGGTTGCCTCCCAACAAGTGCTATTGTTTAACGCCCTTAGCTAGGCATTGATAATTCAATGATGCTCACACAAAAGACAAGAATTGAAGCACAATGAGAGCATAATAAAGCATGTGAAAATCACATCTAAGTCTAACATACTTCCTATGCATAGGCATTTTATAGGAAAACAAATTGTCAAGACAACCAATAGTTACCATATGCAAGGAAGAAGAAAGACACAATAACAATCTCAACATAACGAGAGGTGATTTAGTGATATGAAAGTTTCTACCACAATATTTTCCTCTCTCATAACAATTACATGTGGGATCATATTCAAATTCAACAATATAGTTATCACAAAGGATATTCTTTTCATGATCCACAGGCATGCAAATTTGACGCTCTTCAAAAATAGTGGGATTATCATCAACTAAAGTCATGACTTCCCCAAACCCACTTTCAATAGTATTGCAAATATCATATTCGTCATGAGGCTTAAACAAATTTTCAAGATCAGAAAAATCATGGCCCCACTCATGATTATTGCAACAAGTAGCGGACATAGCAAAACTAGCATCCCCAAGCTTAGGGTTTTGCATATTTTTAGCATGATTTTCATTAATAGAATTTATAATGAAATCATTGCAATCATGCTTTTCATTCAAGGAGCCCTCGTGAATCACTTCATAATATTTCTTCATCACGATTTTCAGATTCAAGCATCTCAAGCAAAACTCCATAGAGAAAGTCAAGTGCACTCAACTCACTAGCAATTGGTTCCACATAAGTGGATATCTTAAAGAGATTAACAAGTGGGTGAGGATCCATATCAATGGATTTTCAGCAAGCGAAGATGCAAGCATATGGAAGGCACATAGCCCACAAGCAAAGGAAAGGCAAACGAAAAAGGCAAATGAAGAAAAGGGCAAATATTTTTGTAAATTTTTGTTTTTCAGAAGTGGGGGAGAGGAAAACGAGAGGCAAAAAAGTAAATGCAAGAGATGAGTTTGCGACACTTACTTGGATGAGTTCTTGACTTGATCCTCCCCGGCAACGGCGCCAGAAATCCTTCTGGTACTTCTCAAACAACAACACCATAATTTGACACGTTGACGGAGACTTGCTTGCGTTGGTTTTTCCCTTGAAGAGGAAAGGGTGATGTAACACAGGAGCAGTAAGTATTTCCCTCAACTGAGAACCAAGGTATGAATCCAGTAGGAGAATCTCGTCAACTCCAGAGTACCTGCACAAACACAAAAGAGCTTGCACCCAACGCTATAAAGGGGTTGTCAATCCCTTCAAGATTGATTGCAAAGTGCGATCTGAAGGCGGAAAGTGCAACGAAAAAAAAGAGTAAGGCTGAAAATATAGTGTGGAGTAGACCCGGGGGCCATAGTGTTCACTAGAGGCTTCTCTCAAAATAGCAAGTATTAGGGTGGGTGAACAAATTACTGTCGAGCAATTGATAGAACCGCGCAAAGTCATGACGATATCTAAGGCAATGATCATACATATAGGCATCATGTCCGAGACAAGTAGACCAATACTTTTTGCATCTACTACTATTACTCCACACATCGACCGCTATCCAGCATGCATCTAGTGTATTGAGTTCATGACGAACAGAGTAACGCCTTAAGCAAGATGACATGATATAGAGGGATAATCTAAAACCAATGATGAAAACCCCATCTTTTTACCCTTGATGGCAACAACACGATCCGTGCCTCGCTACCCCTTCTTTCACTGGGTGAGGTCACCGCACGATATGAACCCAAAACCAAGCACTTCTCCCATTGCAAGAATCATAGATCAAGCTGGCCAAACAAAACCCACAACTCCAAGAGAATTACAAGGATATGAAATCATGCATAAGAGAGATCATAAGAAACTCAAATAAGATTCATAGATAATCTGATCATAAATCCACAATTCATCGGATCTCAACAAACACACCGCAAAAGAAGACTACATCGAATAGATCTCCATGAAGATCATGGAGAACTTTGTATCGAAGATCCAAGAGAGAGAAGAAGCCAACTAGATACTAGCTATGGACCCGTAGGTCTATGATGAACTACTCACGCATCATCGGAGAGGCCATGGTGTTGATGAAGAAGCCCTCCGTATCCGAATCCCCCCTCCGGCAGGGCACCAGAAAGTGCCCCAGATGGGATCTTGCGGAGACAGAAGCTTACGGTGGCGGAAAAGTATTTTCGGTGATCTCTTGATTTTTTCTCGGATTTTAGGGAATATATAGGCGGAAGACCTAGGGCAGGGGAGCCACGGGGAGCTCACAAGCCTGCGAGGCCCCCCCTCTAGGTTGGGCCTGGTGGGCTTGTGACCTCCACCGAGGTCCCCTGCCTTGGTTCTCAAGTCTCCCGCGTGTCTTCTGTTATGGAAAAAATCATTCCGCAGATTTTATTCCGTTTGGACTCCGTTTAAAATTCTCCTCTGAAAAGGGTCAAAAACACGGAAAAACAGGAACTGGCACTTGGCACTGAGTTAATAAGTTAGTCCCAAAAAAGATATAAAAGGCATACAAAAACGTCCAAAGTTTGACAAGATAATAGCATGAAACCATCAAAAATTATAGATACGTTGGAGACGTATCACAAACTAACAAGACTAAAAAGCAAAGGTAAAAGATAGTGTGCAACTCCCCTATCTTGAAGAGTGGAGTCCTCGGCAACGGCGCCAGAAATTCGCTCGATATCGAGTTGATGTATATACTTCTTGCCCCTCGTTGGTTACCCAAAGTGGAAGGTGGAGATGTAGTCTGCAGCAAATTTCCCTTACGCGGAGACTATACGGTTTATCGAACCAGGAGGACTCCTAGGATCAACAAGTACATGTCTTCCACCCTGGCGCTAGAAGAAGACGTGGACCTGCACACACAACAAATAACTTTGCTCCCAACGAGTACATAGAGGTTGTCAATCTCTCCGACCTTGTAGTTTGCAAAGGATCACAACACAAGCGGGGAGGTAATAGTGATTGCAACGGAACAGTAAAGAAAGCGGTAAATAGTGGAGGTGTAAGCAATAATGGTGATATGGACCGGAGTCACATGATGTTCACTAGTGATGTCTCTCTCCCAAAAGACGATATACAACTATGCTAGGGAAAACATATCACACTTGGGCAATTGACTAAATTATGATCGCACCGCAATGCTAATTATGCTCCTTGATAGTTAGAAGTTCAATAGTAATGGGCAATACGCCGAGACAAGTAGACCGTTTATTCATCAACATATACTTACTAATCATCCACCTTGAGATATCTATCCAGAACATCTCTCCGGTATTATGTTGTGATCCCCACCAAAAGTGTAAACTCAAAGCAACGGACAACTGCATTAACGAACTATGTGTAAGGTAAACAATGTGTAAGGTAAACAATCCTTGCAACCTTGGTCACAAGCATCGTTGTTTTCTCCCTGCTTGCAACAAGCACATCCCCTAGCCTCATGTTTCTCTCACTCAATCTAGACATCGAGGGGCCCAAACCCACAATCATGCATAACGCTCCCTCTTGGAGTTACGATCTACTACTTGGCCAAAGCAATATAAAGCAATGGAGAACATGCATGAATCACTAAGGAACATAATATAAAAGGATAATCAAATATATAACTCATAAAAATCAGAACATAATATCATAATCCATCGGATCCCAACAAACCGAGCATAGCAATAACAAGAGAATTACATAGATGCCTTGATCATGTAGGGCAGCTCACAAGGACTAACCATTGAAGCACAAGATTGGAGAGAAGACATCACATAGCTACTGGTCATGGACTCATGGTCCAAGGGAAACTACACACGGCACATCCGGGAGGCGTCCATGGCGGTGGAGAAGCTCCCGGAGGTCAATCCTCCCTCTGGCAGGGTGCTGGGAAGAGGTCTCCTGACGCTCCCGATCACGGAAGCGCTGCGGCGGCGGAACGATAGAGAAATTCACGATTCGAGATAGTCCGCAAGGGTTTCCTCATGGAATACTAAATATACGCCAAAGGAGGGCACCGGAGGAGGTGGGGCCCACCCAGGCGACCTCCTGGCGCGGCCTGGCGCCTGGCCGCGCCAGTAGGCCGCCTGGGAGGCCCCAGGCCCCTCTCTGGCCCTCCTTCGGTGATCCCGAAGCTTCTATTTTGCTAAAAAAATTATATTTTTCTGGATTTTTCCGGGCTTCAAAATATTGGGTAAAAGCCCCTCCAAAAAGACACCAGCAGACAGAAACTAGCACTGGGTGCACTGAGTTAGTAGGTTAGTCCAAATATGTGTAAAATGATATAAAAGTGTAGAAAAACATATAACAATGTCACCCAAAAGATCATGGAACAAGCAGAAATTATAGATACGTTTGGGACATATCACAGATCAGCCCTCGCAAGGAACAACAGGAGGTGGCGGCGGATCCATCTCGTAAAATGCGATGAAAACTTATCTGGGGACTACACACACAACCAGGAGTGAGATTATTGTACCAAATCTTAGCATCATCCTTTAATGTGAACGAAAATAATTTGAGAATGTAGTACTAGCGAATTTTCTCACCATGAGTAAATAGGGTGGCTATATCATTTAACTTAGTGAGATGTGCACATCAGTTTTATTTTCATGGCCATGAAAAGTATCATAAACAACCAAAGTAATGATCTCTGGGTTGATATAGAATTCATAATCCTTATGTGTAACAAAGATAGGTGAAGTAGTAAACTTAGGATCATATTTCATTCTAGCACTCCATGATTTTTCTTTCAACTTGCATAGTAGTTTCTTAAGATCTTCTCTATCCTCACAAGCAAGAAAGTCTCTAGCTATGGCTTCATCCATAACATAACCTTTAGGTATTTCAAGTATTTCAGTTCTAGGATAGTCATGTCTAAAAGGTATTTCAATATTTTTAGTTGCAAAGACTTCATCAGTTTCAGCATGCTCAATTTCTTTAGCCCTAGCAAGTTTTTCATCAAGAAATTCACCTAGTGGCATAGTATCATCAAGCAAGGTAACAGCATCATCATAAGCATCATTCATAGCAGCGGTAGCATCATCAATAACTTGCAACATATTAGGATTAATATCATATGGCGGTGGTGTTGCAAGTCTATTCAAAACAGAGGGTGAATCAAGTGCATAGCTAGATGGCAGTTCCTTACCTCCCCTCGTCTTAGAGGGGACAAGGTCCTTGGATCTCTCAGATTCTTCATAGTGATCAATAAATAGATATCCCAAGTGACTCAGCAAATATAGATATGCTCCCCGACAACGGTGCCAGAAAACATTCTTGATAACCCACAAGTATATGGGATCGCAATAGTTTTCGAGGGTAGAGTATTCAACCCAAATTTATAGATTCAACAGAAGGGGAGCCAAAGAGTATTTGCAGGTATTAGCAGATGAGTTGTCAATTCAACTACACATGGAGATTTAGTATCTGAAGCACAGTGATCAGTAGCATAGTAGTATGATATTTTTTATAGCAATAGTAACGGTAATAGTGATAGCAGTTTTGTAGCAGTTATAACAGCAGTAGCAACAGTAGGAACTTAGCAAGACCAATATTTGGAAAAGTCGTAGGCACTGGATCTGTGATATTGGTGGATAATATTCCTCATGTATCCGTCATAACATAGGGCGACATATAACTAGCTCCCGTTCATCAATACAATGTAGGCATGTATTTCGTAAATAGTCATACATGCTTATGGAAAAGAACTTGCATGCCATCTTTTTTCCTACCCTCTCGTGGCAGTAGGATACGTAAGGAAACTAAGGGATATTAAGGCCTCTTTTTAATAGAGAAACGGAACAAAGCATTAACACATAGTGAATAC